>NC_143061.1:51777500-52413333 GCF_052426305.1 Pelodiscus sinensis
ATAAATGGATGGGGGCAATGAAGTAAAAATAAGCAGCTCTTGTTGCAGACACTGACTGTTGTAGCCTAGATGGTTGCTATTCTAGGTTTAAAAAAGACAAAAAACCACACACACACACACACACACACACCCACCCCCACCCACCTCTTCACTTTTTAATTTCATGTCAGCAAATCTGCTGTTTCTCTTAAGTCATCAGAAGAAAGCACCAAGTTCCAACCGAAGATATCACATGGGCATGATATCCTGGTCCAGCCTTTAAAATTTAAAAAGGAAGTTAGCTGGTTTTGTAAAAAGCACTTGCCATGCCAAAGTTTCTATAGCAGAGCCTCTTCATGCTTTGATGTGGGCTTCAGGCATTTGGGCTCATAAGGCTCAACAAGTTTTGAGTGGTCACAAGATTTGAAATAAGTGCTTTTCAAAAAAGGCTAAGATGGCAGGGGGAGGAGAGAGAGTGTTTTAACAGGAATGCAGTTGAAACAGACAACAGATTTCAGAGTAGGAGAAGGAGCAATGGCAGTCTGGAATCTAAGTATTCACTACCCTCTGGCCTTCATCTGAAAGTGGAAGAGTAATTCCTCCATTAGAGGAGAACAGCAATGTTTGCTAGGTCTTCAGATGAACACAGAGGTGAAAGTAAGCTCTGCAGTGCTCTGGCAAGAAGCTGGCTGGCTGTGGTGCTTAGCTGTGGGAGGAAGGGTGGCACACACCATACCTGGCTCCCAGGCTCAACAGCTAGCAGGTTCAA
This sequence comes from Pelodiscus sinensis, assembly GCF_052426305.1. Taxonomy (NCBI): domain Eukaryota; kingdom Metazoa; phylum Chordata; order Testudines; family Trionychidae; genus Pelodiscus; species Pelodiscus sinensis. Next base: position 51,778,249 of record NC_143061.1, read on the forward strand.
GGTGCTGGCTGGAGTCACCCCCCAGTTCTGGAATGCCTGAACGCACACCCCCCAGTTCTGGAATGCCTGAACGCACACACCCCCACTCCAAAATGGCAGCAGAGGGATGGGGGAGCTGCAGCCACACATACTGGTCCCTAGAAATTGCTTCTTTTCTCTTTTCTGCTTCCTCTGGTTCTCAGCCAGTAAGGGGAAAGTGCAGAGCCTGCTGCATTCCTCCCCTGGGCAGCAGGAAGTGAGAGAAATGCAGCAGGCGCTGCACTTTCCCATTGCTTGCTGAGAATCAGAGGAAGCAGAAAGAAAAGCAACATGTAAGGACTGGTATGTGTGGCTGCAGCTCCCCCCCCCCAAAAAAATGGAACCCTGATCCCTCCCTGCACTCATCCCTACATCCCCTCCCCTGCATCATTCACCTCCCCACATACACCCGGCTCTGAAGCTCCCCCCTCCCAAGCCTTTTGCCCTTATTCCTGGACACACCCTCTCCAAAACTCCCTGCCCTGATTCATGAACCCCCAAAACCATCCACTGAGCCACAGCACTGAGCCCGTGACACTAACTCCTTGCCCTGAGTACCCCCCCCCCCCTCGGGGGATGTGATACAACAGTACCTGTAAGAAGCTTAAATTACCTTCACTCTGGATGAACATGAGACTTTTGATCCATGAGACAACTTAGGATCATACACATTCCCCATTGAGCCTCTTCCTTATACTTCAGGAACCTCATTTAGTTCCAGGAGAGAAGGAAGTGAGTTGTAATTAAAGCAATAGAGGTGATGAGTGAATTCCAGCAGAGATATCAAAGGAGCTCTAATGCTTAATGAATAAGGAAGGGATCTCTGCTAGTTGGAGCACTGGCTGGCTGACAGCACAGCATCGCTCAGGATAGGGATTCAGTGTCTAACTCTGATAAGAAACAGCAGCAGAATGGCAGGAGCTGGGTGAGTTTCCTAAGTGGAAGGAAGGGAGCAGGAGTCTGCTTTCAGGCAAGCAATAACCCCTCCCTGCATGCCTCTCCCTAGTGATCCATTCCCAGCTTTGCTCCCTTCACACATTTCAGAATTATTTTATGGCTTCAAAAAGGAAATCCTAGTCACAGCTTTTAACAAGATTTCCTCTTTGCTCAAGCAAGTCAAGTCTTTCACGCACCGTGAAACACATTCAAAGAAAAGCTATACCCCTCTCAGATTTTAAAATGAACATAATCATTGTTTCTTGGAAGACAGAGTCCAATTAAGAAGCTTAGTCAGACAAGAAGCTGCACTGGAAACCAGAAAAAACAAAGTTGCTGGTCTCTTGGTGCTTGTGGGGAGTGATCACAGCAAGATGGTTGTACACCCTAGATTGCCATCCCCCCCATCTCCCCAACCACTGCAGAAACACAAGGGACGATAGGGAATGGTTAATTCAAAGCTGAAGTGGAAGGAAGACCTATGCCTAGACTCTCCTTAATGGCACAGGATTATCTCACTCTGAACAGTTCTTTTATACTTTTGTTAGTCTCAAAGGTACTACAGGTCTACACTAGAAAAGTACTTGGAATAATAACTCCCGAAATAACATGCCCACACTACAGGGAAGCCCCAAAATTAGTCCGAGGCACGCTCCCTTAATAAGGATGTGTTAACCTCTATTTAGAATCCCAGAAGTACTAGGGACTCGTTACATTGAATGACTCTGGGGAATAGTTATTTTGAAATAACAGCATTGGAACGGCCATACTACTGCTATTTTGAAATAAGCATTATTCCTCATGGAAAGCAGAAGCTATTATTTCAAAGTAACAGGCTTAGCAGCATGAATGCTCTGCTTATTAATTTTGAAATAAGAGTTATTTCGAAATAACTCCCTAGTGTAAAACAGAGGCTAAACACGGCTACTCATCGGACACTCATTTTGCAGTTAGCAAATTCATCTCCTGTTAGACAATATGCAGAACTGTATAGTGTCCCTCTCATCAGGGCTATTTAAATTAAAAAAAAAAAAACCATCACTACAACAGCATCTACATGTGACACCCAGTAACCTTTGCTGCTGAATGAAACATTTTGTTTTGGGATTAGGGTCTTTATTCTTAGCTGAAAGGAACTTTGCCGTTGATGGGTGCACCTGTGGTGATGGGGAATAAAGCAAGGCAGCATTACCATTCCTGAATTTAAGGAATCATGTGTGAACAAATGTGGGTTATATAGCTCCAAGAGATAATGATGTACTGAACATCATGCTCACTTCAGGATCATTTTAGTCTAAAATTAGAAATCCCACTATCAAAATCCCAGGTGTAATGCAGAGTTTTAACGCTGACTTCTTACTAAATAGGAGGAAGTTAGTTTGTCAGCTGTGACTGTTGCCTCTTTGTATATCAGCACTTCCCCCCCCCCCCCCTCAGTGTGCTAAGCCCGCCTTACAATCAGAGGGCTGGTCCTGAAGGGGTTAGCCAACCGTACTTTGGTCTTGGAACTATTAGGCACAGTTTCATGATGCCATCATTCCAGCAAACAGGCAGCACAAAGCAGGGATTGTGAGAAATTAGGTCTTGTTAGTAGTGGGCTGAGATGGTAAAGCGACATTGTACCAGTAGCACAATAGGTGTTCAGTACACAGAGCCAGGTCCAGCTTTCAGAGCAGGGCTTTCCAAAACACTTTAACCTCCGGATTTTCTATAGCCACAAGGCAGAGGATAAAAAACAGCTCAGGACTCCAATATTGGAAGGCAATCCTACTTAGAGCCAACTCGGAAATATAGGAATTGTTATGAACTGTACAGCAGATTTGATAGCTGGCAAGACCCTTTCCCAGATGGATGGGCTGGAGGGGGAGGGGGACACCAGAAAGAACTTGTTCTTCTAGACTTGAAAACAAGTTACAGATCCAGCAGAATGAAAACTGCATCCTGGACTACAGGATTACCACCCACTACCCACCCAGTCTTGAAGTAGAATATAATCTTGGTACTCCTACTCCAGTTCTATGTGGTTATGCTATTTAGGAGATTCAGAGATACATGCATCCTTGTGTTTCACTCAAGTGCTCTGGTGCTACACTTAGCCTTGCGGGCACAAGTACTCAAAGTGTTATCAGGGAATACAACCCACACAGCTGTGCATACATCTCTATTCAGCCTGTTGTAATCAGAGCTTTACAGTTGGTAGTTAGAGCCCTGCACGCTCCTGGCCCCTGCTGCAGCACCATTTTGTTTGCCACCTGTCCTGTGGAAGCTTCCCTTTAGGGAATCTGGAAGGAGTATACATCAAGTCCCTAATCAGCTCTCACCTAAAATCAACTCTTACTTTACTGCCAACTGTGTGGCTGTTTCACCCCCTACAGAGCACTGGTGGATTTGCTTGGGCACATGGCCAGGGGAAGAGGAAGATCCATCATTAGCTAGCGTGCCTGTTCTTTCAGGCCCAACGATTGCAGGAGATGGTGGTAAGGCAGCATCCAGAACAACCCCCACTAAAGCAAATACATTTGAGGGGGAAGGGTGCCATGAAGGGACAATATTTCAAAACTCAAATTGCATCCAGAGTTGTATTTTTCATTATAGATTGGGCCCTTTGTTCATCTTTCAGGTCCTGCAGGGAGCACTCAGACCTGCGGGCAGCTGATAAGCACATCCTGCAGAGTCTGCATTTGTACTGTGCCTATTCCAGGATCACAGCTGCAGAATGCACAGTAGAGAGCCTTGCTCAGAGCAGATGCTATCCCACTGCTGTGCTAGACATGCACACGCTTCCACACGCCCTCGAGATGACGATTACAGACTTGGGAGGTTTGTCACATTGGCAGCAGGGACACAGTTCCATACAGTAGATAACTTGTCATCACTCCTGCCCCCCACCCCATGTATCTGGTTTTGCTAATAGAGACATACCCACCGTGTCGTCACATGTAGCCATATGGGTATCCCCTGACCCTGAACCCGGTATGCAGCAAGATGAGACTCCGCCAGCCAGTAGAGAAGAGAAGATGTATTGCTTCTGTGAGGTACAGCACAGCCCAGGTTCTATGTGGGCATCAAAGTGAGGGGTCAGGCAGCCTCAGGCCCCTTGGGGTAGGGGTCCACAGGCCCCTGACCCCCCCAGTACTTAGCTTAGTCTCTTCTCTTCATGTTTTCCCAACCAAGACTGCCACTTCTCAAACCATACCCTTTCTTTGTTCATAACTCTTCCTTGCTCAGGTGAGAACAGGTTGGGCTACGATCTACGTGACGCAAGGTCCTTCAGGGTGGACCTCCCCCCCCACACTGGGCAGTGCTTACAGACGCAGGCCAGCAGGGGTCACCCACAGCCCAAGCATAGCGACCAGTGAATGCCCAACCAGAGCGTACCACACATCCACTACTATGTTACTCTTGCCACTTCCTCTGCTAGTCCCAGCAGGGAGACTGTAGTTCCCACAAAGCAAACAGCTGTGTCAGAGTATAGATGTTAAATATCAGTTAATTAAATAGTCGAGTAACCTCATGAATTCTTTTCCGTTAGTTGACTATTCTATAGTCCACGGGGGCAGGGCCGGCAGCTGCTGCATCGAAGGAACCAATGCAGGGTGTCAGGCAGGAGCTGGTCCAGGAGGGGAGCCAGTTTAAAAAACAGCTCCCCTTGTGCTTACTTGTTGCCTAGTGCTGCTGCAGCCCTTGTCTAAGGTGGGTCTGAGCTCCTGGACTCCACGTGAGCTGAAATTGAGCCAGGCTGCCTGGCTCCCAATACACTTTAAATGCAGTTGCAGCAGGAGTAGGTTCTCGATCCACTGCAAGCCAGAAGTGAGCTGGGCAGTCTGCTAAAAATGTATTGGCAAAGGTGGGGCGGGGGGGGGGGGGGAAAGAGGGAGTCTATAGCATTAACCTACACATTTTTGCTTATTGATTAGTCGACTATACTATTACATCCCGAAGAGTAGAGGCCTATCAGAAAAAAGCAACATCTTAACAAGGCACAAATGCTACTTCCAGACTGTCAATTTGATGGTGGCAAAAGGGAAATAAAAAGGAGCAGGGAATAAGAGTTATGGGGTGGAAAGAGAGGAGAGAAGTCCCTTATACGGAGTAAGTTCCTTATTTAGTATTGGGAACAGGGCAAGACATATGAGGTACTTCCCACTGCAGGGCTGAAGGTTTTCGTTTATTTTATGACATGCAAAGAGAGTTTAAACCAATTCCCTACCAGTTCAGCCCTCACAAAACAGGTTTAATTAACGTGTGATAAGAACACAGGAGCCTCACTGACATTTTCTGCTCCCATTAGGGTTAAGATGGGCCAATGGGCATTTCCCGCCCCCAAATTCCCTTGAGAGACATGGGCTGGAGGAGAGAGACTGAAGTTCAATTTTCAGATTGACATCTCTACCCTGTAGTGCTAGGATGGCATTTGCCCAGGCTAGAAGATTGTGCCAAGGTGAGCTGTAAGGCTTAGACTCTCCAGAGAGTTTGTAAGAATCCAGAAGGAATCTATTATAATGGTTTAAACCGTATTCTCACATTGTTAAAATAAAGAGCTAATTAGGTCACAGATTATAATTAGTCCAAGCTATAGACTTCCTGGTCCCTCTGCCAGAAGAGCATACAATCGTTCTTGCAGTCATTGAAGTCCTTGTCTATACTAGCACTGGTGGGTAAGGAGTAAGCTTATTGCAGACCAGACCTGCAAGTCCCAGAGCCATCCAGAACAGTGTTTCCCAACCAGTGGTACGAGTACTCTTAGGGGTACTTGAGAGAAGTCGGGGGGGGGGGGGAGGTACTTCAACACAACTGATGTTTGGAGAAAACTGAATTTTTGTTGTAAGTTTTACAATGCTTTATTATTTTTGTACTTTTTAATACCTAAAAATTTCATCGCCTGCCCGGCTACGATTAAGTTGTTTAAACAAGTGTGTTGCAATGGTAGGAGAAAAAACACACACCTGTGTGTGTCTAAAAAAAGTTAGAAGTACCCCTAGTACTAACAGTTTTCAAATGGGTACTTTTTTAAAAAAAAGGTTGAGAAACACATCTAGAACATGTGGTGGGTAAAACAGCTATAAACAGATTTGAATGACAGGGTCCTCATCACTGTTGCCCTCAGCTGTTTAAAAAAAACAAAACCAAAACCACCACCACACCACCTTACAACAGGGGTAGGGAACCTTTTTTTGAGTCCAGGGCCGCTTACTCACAGGGGGGGGGGGGGGGGGGGGGGAACCCACACAGCTCCAAAAAAACAGAAATAACCCTTGCCCCAGCTTTACTAACATGGCCCCGAACAGAGAAGGAGAAAAGCTTCAGAGGGGTAGCCGAGTTAGGAGAAAAACTCAAGCATTGACACTCCAGGGGTAAAGGAGGGGAAATGGGTGTTTGATAGTCCATAACTTTCAAATGTATGTTTCCTTCCAAGGGACACGTGAGTCTGAACAAAACAAAAACAAACAAAAAAAAAAAATCACAGCCTGGTAAACATTAAAGATAGTTCTCTCTATACTAGAAGACCCCTGCCCCAAGAACTCCAGGATCATTTTGCACTCAAGTTCAGGTCAGTGTAGACCAGTGATACTCACACTGAAGGTCCTGAGCTGCAAGGGGCTCTTTAATGTCTCCCCTGCAGCCCACGATATTAACATACTAGTTTAATCATTTTGAGTAATACTCTTACTGAAATGACCAACTGAAGTTGATAAAATAATGCTTGGGCAATCCTCTTGCTATGACAACAGCATATATAGACACACTCAGGGTATGTCTACACTACCCTCCTATTTCGAAATAGGAGGGTAATGTAGGCATACCGCAATTGCAAATGAAGCCTGGGATTTGAATTTCCCGGGCTTCATTTGCATAAGCCGGGCGCCGCCATTTTTAAATCCCAGCTGGTTCGAACCCCGTGCCGCGCGGCTACACGAGGCACGAACTAGGTAGTTCGAACTAGGCTTCCTAGTTCGAACTACTGTTACTCCTCATTCCACAAGGAGTAACGGTAGTTCAAACTAGGAAGCCTAGTTCGAACTACCTAGTTCATGCCGCGCGGCACGGGGTTCGAACCAGCCGGGATTTAAAAATGGCGGCGCCCGGCTTATGCAAATGAAGCCCGGGAAATTCAAATCCCGGGCTTCATTTGCAATTGCGGTATGCCTACATTACCCTCCTATTTCGAAATAGGAGGGTAGTGTAGACATACCCTCAGAGTACTCTTAGTTAATAGAACAATGAACTCACACTACTGTGGCTCTTTTGGATAATGCTGCTCCCTAATTTGGCTCCTGAACCACTGAAGTCTCAGTATTAGTGGTATAGGTAGGCCCTCTCCCCTGCACTACCAGGGTTTTTCCACAGCCTAGATTTCAACTCTGAGCTCCTGTCTGTCCCAAACCAACATGCACAAGAAACTCACAGCACATAAGTCAGGAGGAGCAGGGCCTTAAAGTTTAGGAGAATTTGCTTTTAGCTACCTTGTGTTTACTGAGTCACAATGGACAAGAGCAGCAATAGCAGTGACAGTCATGGGTGAATTCCACACAAACAAAGCTGCTGAGTGAAGCCTTCGGATGTTAGGATACCCCAGAATTAAGGTACTCACTTCAACATCAATAGTGTTTGCTACAACTAATGTCTGAGTAAATCATAACTAGAGCAAAGACCATTATGTGAATACTTCAGATGCCCTTAGCATGACTCAATATCGACTATAGGTATGATGCACTATGACAATCCCATGTTCCTAGATTAGAATTCAAGCAGGAGAGAAACACTAGTGTTCTTTAAATACCCAAACAAATAAAAAAGACAAATCTAGTTTCTACTTTGTAACGTATGAGGCTGGAGACCAAACAGCCTAACCTCTACTAGGGTTTTGGCAAAGAATTATCATTCAGCTGGGATCGTCTTCATGTGTAATGTTTTCCATCTGAGCGTAACAGATAATTAGCATTCAAACACAAATTCTACATTTCACACTTAGACGGAATTTCTATTTAATGGACTCATTGTTTTAAATATCCTACATTTCATCTCTACAAGTTTTAACTTTTACCACCACCCCCTAGCTTATCCCTAGATAGGAGCTACTCCTGTAAGTCTCTGACAACCTGGAACGTACAACAGCTGGTTACCCCTGTTTTGGATTGTCCTGTTTAAATGGGAGAATAGACATTTTTAATAACATTTTGGTGCCCAAATTTCATTGGGATCTCTGAAAGTCTGTGTGCCAGCTCCCTTCTCATTTCTAATTAGTAATGGCAAACTGGCCAATCCATGTAACGAAACGTTCCTGTTGCAACTACAGCAGTTACTTACGCAGAATACATCAGTCTGTAATTCAGTCAGTGGCCACTTATCTGTGTAACTGCACAAGGGCTGCCTAAACACACAAGGGCAAGTCAGCGTTTGCATCAATTAAGCCTGTCTTGTTCCTGTCCACACTTAGGCATCAGCTACAGTACAACTATGGAGAGTTGGCCATTGGACAGAAACAACCTGCCATCATTAGCAGGCACATCAGTGGTCCAATGAGCAGGGCACTGAGTGGGATGCTGGAAGCCTGGGTTCCTTCCCTGCTAGGTCTTTAACCTGCAGTGTGACTAAGGCAGTCATGGCTAGGGATGTAAAATCCTATTTACTTGGTTAACTAGTTAAACAGTATGTTTAGCTCCTTAACCAAGTACAGGGAGAGCAGGCAGGGGGGCCTCTTGCCACAGACATCTGCAACGCTCTGCCCCCACAGGTAAGGATTGCTCCAGCGAGGCAGGAGCAGCCTCTGTCTGCAGAAGGCCCTACGGGGTTCGAGCAGGCCTCTGCCTGTGAGGAGCTGCTCTAGCCCCGTCAATTACCCTGTCACATCCCTAGTCATGTCACCCCTGCGTTTCCTCCCACCTCTCATCTTCTCTTTTTGGCTTGAACATTTTTCATGGCAGGGACCAATTTCGTAATGCGTTTGGTCAAGCATCTAGCCCACTGGTCTCGAACACAGTGCCCGCTGGGGCATTTATGTTTTTACACCCCGAGTGCATGGCCCCACCCCCAGGCATGCGGCAGCTCCAAAAGGTTGGGAGACTACTGATCTAGCCCAATGGAGGTCATGATCTTGGTTAAAATGTCTAGTCTCTACCTCAACATCAAGTACTAGAAAGTTATATAGCTTCCTTTTAGTCACTTTAAAAGCTCAAAACAAGGAGGCAGCCCAGCAACATGTGACCAGCCAGAGGTTACTGGTACAGAGGACCATGGTTTAGGAACCCATGTTCTGTGGATACATATGGGGGGTGGGGGGGGGGGGGGGAGAGATTTCTTTTAGAAGAAGAATCAAAGCACCTCCTCTTCTTTCAATCTACTTTAGCCATTGGATATAGGCCCTTGGAGCTTCAGGACAGAAGGGGACTATATAGCTTAGTGCACCTCTGATGAATTACGAAACCATTACATGTAGCTCATTACATGCTAAGCTTTCACCATGTTTTTTGCTCATTACCAATATCTGTTTCAAGTGGTTTCCGCCCTCCTCTTAACAGACATGATTACATTGCTGAAGATTGCCCTCTAGGGGGCAATAAACAGATAAAGGAACTCAGTTTTGTAGTTGTAGAGCTAGAAAAATACATGAACAACAGCATCACACACACCTGATAAGTCTTCTCCTATGAAAATTTTTGAAATCATGGATTCTAAGCCATTTGGGACAGATAGTCTGTGCTTGTGTCCTTGGTGCGTGCGCATGTGTATGTATTAGAGTTTGTCTGTTCAAGAACCTCTCCTAAACATTTGGCTACATCTACACTGCAAGCTTTTTGCACAAAAACAGCTGTTCTTGCGCTAAAACTGGAGGAGTGTCTACACTCCATGTGCGTTCTTGCGCAAGTAAATTTACAGTAAAGCATAGGAACAGAGGGCTTCTTGCCCAAGAGTTATTCCTCTCCTCACAAGGAATAAGCACTCTTGCGCAAGAAGGCAGTGTGGATGGGCAACAGGCCATCAGAGCTTTCTTGCACAAGAGAGTATACACTCTGGCATGGATGCTTTTGTGCAAAAGCACATGGCAGTGTGGACGCGCTCTTGCGCAAGATCTTTTTCACAAGAGTTCTTGCACAAAACAGCTCTTGCACAAGAAGCATGTTGTGTAGATGTAGCCTAAGAGGTAGGCCCACCTAATTTAGTATTCAACTTCCTCTTACAGCAAGATCAGGGCATGGTTGTGCTGGGACAACTGGAACCCCCGGAAAGAGGACAATTTTCCATAACATGGAAAGGGAGGAGTTGCTGTTTGGAGGGAAGTGATAGGAGAGTGTCCACTGGGGGCAGTGAGCCCACAGGGAAGAGCTATCCTCCAGTGTCCACTGAGGAATGCCATACCACCAAAGGAGTGGTCAGCAAGGCTAGGGTTCTGCCATCTTGTTTACCAGCACACTGAATAAGGCCCCTGACCCCCAGCCTCCTGCACCCGCCCCTCCATCACCACCGCCCAGCCCTGAAGCAACCGGCCAATGCCCTGTAAGTCTTCTTGTCCTTAATAAAACTCACTGAATAGGTGGGGAGACTGAGCTTTCCTCTTACGGTCCACTCCTGAACAGGTTATAGCTAGGGTTGCCAGATGGTTTCAACAAAAATACCGGACACACTTGACATTACATCACAATCTACATTACATCTTATTTAGAAAATGCTAGACATTTCTATTTTCTCAGTTTGTTTCCTGAACAGAAAGCTCAAATACTGGACTATTCAGTTCAAAACCAGACACCTGGCAACTCTAGCTGTAGTACTTAGGTGAGGATCAGGTGGAGATCGTGGCATTGCCTATCGTGTACCCAAAGGAGTCCGGTCTCCAGGGTTGCACATGATTAATGTACACCCTGGAAGCTGTATGCGTTAATGGAAGAGAAAGTTTGAAGGAGCATAGTATTATTAAGGCTAGCAGCTCAATCTTCTCTTTCAAACAGGATATATCATGCCCTATCTTCCTCTACTCATTCAGGCAAGGCTGGGCCTATGATGAACACAGATGATTTAGAGACCACTTTCATAAATTCCACCAATACAGCTACCCCTAGAATCAAGGGTTTCTGTTTATAGGGGTTGTTATTAGTGTTGCCCTGGGCAGTTTATAATTAGACTAAATGTTCATTTTGGAAGGAGAACTCATGGGTTTCTTTCCCCCCCCTTCATTTCCTCTTTTTTCAAGGCCAGATTAGAACAGCAGTAAGAGAAACTTCACTTCATGAAGGTACACAAAACGTATCGGAAAGCCAAGGGAAGTCACATCTTCCAGCTAAGGAGAGCGCTAAGGGACACCATGGCTGTGACCTCATTTGGAGAAATATCCACTGACATGCTTACATGGCTGTCAACACATGAACCCCAACAAAATCAAGCATCACTTTTGCAACAGGAGACGGAGGCTCTGTCTAGACTGCAGAATTCTTTCAGAAGAAATCTTCTGAAAAAGCTTCTTCCGAAAGAGAGCATCCACACACAGAAGTACACTGAGAAAGCCATCTGCTTTTCCAAAGATTGTGTCCATTCAGTATGGATGCTCTCTTGCATTTAAGCAATGATCATTACGGACAGAGTGGCCACCAGGGCACCTGTGCTCCCCCGCCCCCCTTCTTTTGAAAGAACTCCCTCTTCCCTGTCCCCACACACCTCTTCCCCCCTCCCCCCCCGAAAGACCTTTTTCAGAAAAAGCCTTCTTGCTCGTAGAAAGAGAATTACCAATACCAGAAAAACTCCTCTGTTCTTTTGATTTACTTTCAGAAGAATCAAACTGCAGTATGGACATAACTCAGGCTTTGTTGGCCGTTTTTCTGACAAAACTCTGTAGTATAGACATGCCCTGAGTGAGCCATCCTCAATGCCCTGTTCTTAAATAAAATAAGGAGCATCTTAGATTTTCATATTACAGATTCTTACCAAAATCCCAGGACTGTCCCATTACAAGCACTTATGAGCATGGTGAACATTGGGGGAAGGAGACAGACTTTTTTCCACAGGCCGGGCTTAAAACAGCTCTGAGGGAAAAGAAAAAACCCAGCCAGCTGCTGTTTCTTGAACCATTAGAGTATTGAGTAAGCAGCCTGGGATGATCCTAGCTCAGAATATCAATCAGTAGTCCAACCCACAAGCCAAGACACTGGTTACGTTAAGTGACACCCAGTACAGGACTACTCTCCAAGAAGTGAGAGCTCTTAGTGCCAGAGTACGTAGCCGGATACGTAATTCCCATTGTAATCAAAGCACGTTCTTTGTGTGTTGAGGGTCTAATCTCCCTCCAACTAGCACTTCAATACCCTCTCCTCTAAAACTCTGTCCTTTTAGTCACGGCCCTGAAGCTATCTGTTGAAATGTCCTCTCTAGCCTTTCCAACGAGAAGTCCTGTGGTACCTTATAGACTAACAGATTTATTGGAGCATATTTTGTGGGCAAAAACCCACTTCGTCAGACTAACACTGCTCCCCCTCTGATATTCTCTAGCCTTTGGGAAGTCACATGCCCCATTTTTATGTACACATTGCAATTTATTAGACAGACTCCTGTTTGCACAGATTCCAACATGCCTAAACTTTCTAATTCAGACTCATCTTCCCTCACTTGTTGCTTGCTGCTGGTAGCATTCTTCATGATACTATTGAGTTGCTTTTTGGCCATCTTCCCAGTTTCTCTGGTTTGCAGAATTCTCATCTAGTTTGTCATTAGTTCCTGGATGAGGCTCAAGCAGTTTGCTCAGCTGGTACCCAAAAGAAGCAAAACAAACTAAATCAGAGTGACTCACCCTCTGAGCTAGGATGTTAAGCACTGAAAGGAACTCTCTCACTTCCACAATGGTGAGTAAGAGCATGGTCCATGGTGCCTCAATTCTGCACTTCACTCCTTACATTCCCAGCTCAGGTCTACTCTACAAAGTTTTGCTGCCATACCTGTGTCAGAAGGGTGAAAACCCCCACCCCACTTCAGGCAGCTCTGGCTGCACAACCATCAGCACAGACTACTATGCCGACACAAAAGTTTCTATTACTGTAGGTAATGCAGTTTGAAGAGATGGCGTTACTACTCCAAAAGGAACACTTCTGCTGGCATATGACACATCTACGCTAGGGAGCTGTGTCTGTATAATTATGCCAGCAATACATTTGTATTGTAGACAAGAATCAGTCTTGTGAGCTTCTCCAGCAATTTCATTCTCTATATCATCATGCCCAGTGCTCGTCTTATCTAGGGGTATAAATCTTTTAATTAGTTAAAATTTTAGTTGTTTATCGGGTTAACATTTAGCCTCCTGCCTGGCCTGGCCAGCTTAGGCACAGCTAGGGCAGGGAGAAATGTCCTGCCAGCCTGCCAAAGCTGAGTCAGACCACGTGGGGCCCCTACCTGCATGCCCCGCACGGCTGAGACCAGAGATGCACCAGGCCATCCTGCACGCCTGGGACTGCTCATAGTACAAGGTGGCTTCCAGTGCATTGGCTCCAACTGCCAGCCTCAGTCTCAGGGAGTCAGCTGCTGCCCTGCACAGCTCGCTCTGCAAAGGTGTGTACTGCAGCACCTCCGGCATGGGGCAGCAGCCAGCTCCTTGGGAGCAGGGCAGGTAGCCTGCATGTGCTGGGAGGGAAGAGTTTTAACTATAACAAAAATCAGTAAGCATCAGCTTATCGATTAACTGTTTAAACAGTTGAACTCTTACAGCCCTACTTTTATCAGCCTTCTGACAAAACAAATAAAAAAATTCAAGGTGAGTCATTTCCAGTAAGAGGAAGGCAACTGTGCCACCTCTTCAGCCTGTGTTGAAGGCCTAACCAAAGTGAGTACTTGAATATGTAGATTTTTTTTTTAATACGGGATTTCATTCTCTGTTACGCACTAGTAAGCAGTGCTTATTGGTCCAAAACTATAGCCATGATTTGGTGTCACTGAGAACAGGATGTTAACAGAAGGCAACATATCAAGCAGTGTTTGCTTTGGCTCTCCATAAATCACATGTGAAGTTGTTTCTTAACGTCCATCGTAACTTCAGTCAGATCACCACCAGCGTTTACAGCCCAGCTCCTGCCCCAAATTTAGAGTGCACTACTGTTTTCATTTATCACTACTGGAGGGAGGTTCCCCCCCCCCGAAGGAACCAGATTCTCCAAGATCAGCATTTTGCACCATTTTGTTACTCAGTAGCCTTCCACTGTGGTATTGTGGATGGGATTTTCAGGAGCAAAGCTCTTTCAGGACTTCAGCTTCTTCAGTGATGGAATGTGTGTATCTGACCAATTTCTTATTAAAAAGGCATTCCACCTCACTAATCGTGGTGCAACTGTTATGAGACAATGACAACTGCTAGTGACACTATGGGAATCCATTTCCAAGTCCCTGTGAAAAATCTACAAGGCTAACAAAAAGTTCAGTTTTGTGAGCGTGGCTTGTGCAGGATCATAGTGGGATGGTGTGCAGGATCAGCAGAGATTAGTTGCTCTGAATATTTTGGGGTCAATTCCCCACTGTATGCTAATCAGGTGCCTAGAATTGAACCAAAAACAAGTGACATTCATGTACATTATGGATGTCAGTATTCACTCTAACGAGTTCCCAAAGTACATAGGAGGGTCATAGTACACAAGGACTTTACCATCACACAGTAATTTGACTTCATGTAGAGCTTGACTGAGTTTTAGGTGGAAGGTATACTCTGTCTTAGTTTGATTGACCAAACACACTCGGGGTGTATCTGCAATGCAGGGCTTAACTCGAAATAAGCTACGTTAATTGCATATCTTATTTCAAAATACCTTATTTTGAAATAGGGAGTGTCTACACAGCACTTATTTCAAAGTAAGAGCACTCTTCCTCCGACTTCCCTTATTCCTCATACAATGGCTGTGGCCAATATAGACGTGCTTTTCTGCAAAAAAGCCTCCATCGCCATTTTAGCCATTGGGGCTTTTTTGTGGAAAACAGCACTGTGCTGTCTACACTGGCCCTCTTGCACACATGATTTGCACAAGAGGGCTTTTGCCCAAATGGGAGCAGCACAGTATTTCTGCAAGAACACGGATGATCTTAAATGAGATCGTCAGTGTTCTTGCGGAAACTCAAGCGGCCAGTGTAGACAGCTGGCAAGTTTTTCCGCAAAAGCAGATGATTTTGCGGAAAAACTTGCCAGTCTAGACACAGCCCAAGGGTAATACTGAACCTTAGAGCAATCCATTCCAGTGAATAAGTCATCTACTTATCTGACCGTGTATCTTGATGAAATAACATCAATTCTTGAGCAAAGAGCACGTGACCGAGACTATGTAGCTATTTCTCAAAAAATTGCCCATTTCTATTCACAGAGTCATAGGCAGGCACCAGATGAACCACTAGCCTGACATTTTGAAGCATAAGCTTTCATAGGCAAAGACTCACTTCATCATATGCATCTGACAAAGTGGGTCTTTGCCCACAAAAGCTTATGCACCAATAAATTAGTCAGTCCATCAGGTGCCACAGGACTTGTTGTTTATGACATTTTGAAGCCATCTGTATTGAGTTCAGTTTACAACAACCACAAAATCCATGTCGTGTGTGGAAACCAAGTTCACTCAGGTGCCCTTCCATTACTGCAAAAATTATATCAGTTTTCATCTGGTCATTTAGATTGTAGGTTGAGCACAGTAAGGAGATCGGCCCTTTACTCTTTGCAGAGTTTGGTTCTATATGTGGGTTATGTGCAACCATTTCAGCTCGTCTCTCCAGCCTGGATATCTGCATTATGTCTCTCGAATTCAAGACGTCAAGTGGCCACTTCGATGCTTCCATTTCAAACTGTAGTTGTTCAACTAGAAACACCATTAAGTCCAGCAGCCTTCCATACTTGGGGTTTTTATGGATACTACCAGCTTACAATGCTGACCACTCACTGTGGAGTTGGTAGTCTCCCAAATGTCAGAGTTCCCGCTTAGCTGGTTTTGTTTTGCACTTGGTTTTGTGGGCTGATTTACTATTTAGTAGGAGTTGGTGAGTGACGTGGTTGGGTGAGACTATGAAGATAATCAAATTCTATCATCTGTAAGGGTTAAGCTTGCAAATGTTGACCCATGCTTTCTGATGTTATATTAGAGACGCCCTATAAGTCACCCCGGTATATCTGTGCCACACTAAAGTCATTAATGCTTATAGGAACGGATGTGTTGTAAGTCCTCCCATTCCCTGCTGTTAAGCGCCACTCAAAAACCGCCCCCCCCCCCAAAATCCAAAACCAATTCGCAGAAATGGAATTCAGCTGCGAGGAAAAAAATTCCCCACTAAGTTATGTTCCAAAACACACTTAGACTTACAGTGAAACTTATCTTGGACTTACAGGGAGGACATCCTGTATAGCACATGTTGGTTGTTTCATTTGGCTCTCCCAGAGATTGTGGCACCCCTTTCTGATCTCTCTGGCTATGTCTGTACTGATCCCGTCTTCTGCAAAAGCTTATGCAAATGAAGCACAGAGTAGAATATTACCCTGCTTCATTTGCATAATTAGGGGCTGATTTTGAGCAAGAGGCTTTTGTGCAAAAAGGAGCCGTCTACACAGCTCCTTTTTGCACAAAAGCTTGTTGCGCAAAAATGGCCCCTAATTAATTACGCAAATGAAGTGCAGCGATATTCTACTTCACATTTTGTTTGCGTAAGCAGGCTGCAGTGTAGACGTAGCCTCTCATAAGCATTTCCCTGAGCCCCATGATTTCTTCACTGAAAGGACCCAAGTCAAGCAGTTCTGATTCATATTGTTGGCTGGTCTATTCTAAAAACCCAGACCCATATAGTGTCTGGCATCTCCTAGGGATGGGCTTTTGGGCCATCTGTCATACCATGGAGACAAATTTTCCAGATGCTTGTGGGTTGGATTACTATTAAAGATGGATCCATCCAATTCATAGGAATTCAATCTTCCTAGTCCAGCCTTTCAGAAGTTGAATTTCATCAGGTACCTTGTTCTCCTGGATAGTACTGAAGCCTCTAGTCTCACCTGCCCTAGTCTGTGCTGCTACTGTGGGAACATAAACCTTCTGAAGCTCCCTGTGTTTTCAGAGAAGACATGGACTAGGATAGAGTTAGAGGTACATTTAGACCTTGCGCTACAATTTCCAGGATAGTTTGTTGCTGCCCACTTCTCAGCTTCTTCCTCATGGTAGTAGGATCCCCTGATGGTGGTGTGGCTGTGGAAATCAACTATGACAGGGCATGATTTTCTGGGGTGGGAGGGCAGAAAGAAGAGTCAGATCGACATGCAAATTGTTCACAAAGTAGTTTAAATAGCAGTAGTTTGTTACCAAGCTCAACCACAGTGAGTTCCATTGTCATCGGTATTTCACAGCAGTATTTTTCACCTCTCATCACATTCAAGTAGGATGCTACTATAGGTGTTGCTTTTTGATGTTCACTGCCATATGATTGCCAGGGATGTTTGGTAGTTTTGTAGGCACCCGAAGTTTGCTCTCTTGCCTGATACAAAGTCAGCTTTCTCTACAGACAATCCATCCACATTGGAGCTACTTAAAACAAACTTTAAGGCCATAAGGGACCATCATGATCATCTAGGTCAAACCTTTTGAAACACTGCAGACTACATTACCTCATCTGCCCACCCTAACCTCTGGCTGAGTTACACAAAAAGGCCTTTAAATCAGGATTTAAAAGCTTCAAGTTAGAGAATCACCCATTTACACTTGTTAAATCTGCCAGTGACATGTGCTCCATGCAGCAGAGGAAGGCACACACAAAAAGGCGCATTGTCAATTTGACCCCAAACATCAGTTCGACCCCAAGAACATGGGCAAGGCCCAGCAGCCAGACATCAGGAAAAAACTTCTCTGGAGTTAACTCAGAGCCTTTCCCACTAGCACCCCAGCACTGGCTACTGGAGATATTTGCTACGTGCATGTAGTCAATTTCTGCTTGTGATAGCACTCACAAGCAGATTTTGTCATATCAACCCCTTCATGAACCTCTCAAGACCAGTCTTGTTATATGTTGGGTTGTTCACCCCCACTACTCCCTTTGAAAAACTGTTCCTGAACTTTATGCCTCAGAGTTAGAGACTCCATCTAATTTCAGGCCTAAGCTTACTGATGGCCAGTTTATGGATAGCCACTTGTTCTGGTATGAATACTGGTGTTTACCTTGAATTGCCTAGTGGCTGCTAGTGAGACTTTATTTATAGTCATCCCTCAAAGCTCAGAACTTGTGTCACCAAGAGGCATCATTACAAGAGTCATTTGTTAGTCTTCCATTTCTAAGTGCTGCTAGAAATCTGAAGTTGATCTTAACCTCATCAAATTTCACGATTCCCTACACTTGTCCCCCTTATTACAAGAAGAACTACAATGACTTGCACTCAGTGTGTACAGCACACAAGCCCCCTTAGTATTAGGCTGAAAACCTTCTATCCCATCTCCTTCATATATACAAAAATTTAAGGGAGGAAAGCTTCTATCCAATGCAATTTAACAGTGGACAGAAGCTAGCTTTCAAATATGGCCACCATGGAAAAAGGCTACCAGCAACTGCTGAACTTTGCAGCCAGGTAACCTATAAGCAAGAAATGTATTTACATTTCCAGAACTGAATGCAATACTTGCTGAATTCCTCATATTTTATGTTCTAATTGGGTTTGTTTTTCCTTTGTTATTTGAGCTGGAAGAGACTCATCATACATTTCCACCTGGATTTGCTCTCATCTTCGCCTCCCCCAGACTAAATTGGTTTAATTAGCAAAGTATCTCATTCAACTGGCAGAGGATCTTGTTTCAAAATAATGGTGACAAAAATAACCTTTATTTTATTCATTTTGAAAACGAACTGCAATTAATGTTGCATCAGCAACAGAATTGATTGAAAGCCCCCCCCACCAGGGAGAGCACATAAGCAAAAAGCTAACACACTCCACTTTAAATTCCCAAGAGTCACCCTAGCTAGCACCTGCTCAGCTACAATACCTCTTTGTAATGTCACAACTGATTATTTGTCTATAGACACAGGCCCATCACTAATTGGACAATTGCTTATAGGCAGGATGGCAAAGCGAAAAGTTAAGTTATTTAAAAAGAATACAACTAAAAGTCAAGAGGGTAACTCAAGACAACAGTTGTAAGCAGGGCATTCTGAGAGTTCAGAAGAAAAGCCGCTTAAGGGGGCAAGAAGGGCTTCTGAGGATAGGTAACAAGCAATGTTTGTATTTTGAGAGGAAGATGTCTAAAAGAAAGAAGGACTTGAGAATGAGGACAAGGCTTAACAGGTACAGGTGGAAGAGACAGACAAACAAATAAGCACCAATTATCAGAGCAATAGAGGGCAGGGAAGGATCTGCATGGGGATGGTGGAACAATCTTGTTGAAAACCTTGGTGCAGTTTTCCACAAAGACAACAAAAGGGGCTAAGGCAGGTGAGAGGAGAGAGGTAACAAAGGAATTATGAAGTAACAGATGAACAGGTAGAATTGTGGTTGAGGTCAACATGAAGACTCAAGTACTTCTGGAAGATTCAAGTAAATTTTGCACCATGACACACTGCATTATTTTGCAGAAATTAGTGTTTGTCTTGGAGACTGTCCCTGACCCGTCCTTCCCCTCCCTCCCACACATCATGCAAAGATGTTGGCTGTCACCTGAGTCCAGCTCACAAATAGAAGGCAAAACCAAGGAGGGAGGGGAAGGAACTGGAGGATTCCCAGCAGCTGCAGTTCCTAGCACATCCTCAAGGAAGGCAGGAATCTGTGAGCAATTCCAGGACCTAGCATCTGGATGTTTCTCCTGTTTCCCTGGCTTCTGGAGAGAGGGGCTGTGAGCATTTGGGCCAAGGGGACTCCTTGCAGCAGGCCTCTGGCGGGGAAAATGGGGGTGCTGAGTGTGTTTGCTCCCCCCAGCTATATTGGGGGAGGGGAGAAGAGCAGAGATACAGGAAGTGGGGTGTCCTAGAGCAACAGTTCTCAAACTTTCTGGCCCACAGCCTACCCCACTCAACGCAGACCTTTCCATGGATCACCAGCCCAACATCTTTGATGACAGGTGCAGGTGAGGGGCTGGGTGCAACAGTGGGGTCTGGCCAGGAGGGAGGTTGAGTGTAGGAGAGGGGTGGGGAAATCTGGGTGGAAGGGAGGGTGCAGGTTCTCAGAAGGAGGGTATGTGTAAGGGCAATGGGGGTTAGGGATGTTAAATTGCATGTAATCCGGTAAACGTGTAGCCGATATTGTCTGTTACACCATTACCTTATAAGCAGCTCTGGAAATATCTAAAGGGCAAAAGCAGGCTGGCTCAGTCCCAGCAGGGGGTAGCTGTTGGGACTTTTCATGAGCCAGGACTGAGCTGGCCAGCCTACTAAAACACTTACTTGCAGGAGAACGGGGGGTTTGCATGAAGCTGGTAGGATTAACCGATAAGCATTATTTATCGGTTAATAGTTTAACTGGATACAATATTACATCTCTAATGGCTGTGTAGGGTCTGGGCATAAGGGGCATGAGAGGTGCTCACCTACCTCCATGCTCCCTGCTGCTCCCAATGGAAGGAATTACAGACAATGGGATCAGTAGGGAAAGCCTCCAGATGAACAGTTTCCTGCACTGTCCTTCTCCCTCCCCGTTCCCCTCTCCCCAGCGAGACACTGGCGTTAATGCTCCAACCACATGGGGGTGGGGGGAAGCACAGGGCTGGAGGACCAGCATAAGCACCTAGCTGCAGCAGGATGACGAGTCCTGAGCTTACAGCCCACCTGCAAGACAACTGCAAACCACTCGTCTGTGGAACATACTTAACCACTGTCCTAGAGGTTTAACTCCACTCTAGGGCTATGTCTACACTACGAATTCTCAGCAAAAAAAATGCCAATGAAGAACTCATTTGCATGAGTCACACTCTCATTTGCATATTTCCTACCAATCCCGTTTTTCCCTGGGGTTTTTGCGTGAAAACAAGCCGTGTGGACGTTTTCTTTTTGCTCAAAAGAACACTTTTCCCGCAAGATTGGTAAGTCTCCTTTTTTGGGCCATAAGGATCTTGCGGGAAAAGGGGTTTTTGCTCAAAGAGGAAACGTCCACACTGCTTATTTTTGCATAAAAATCCTAGCAAAAGAACGGATAGGCAGAAAATATGCAAGCGAGATCACAACTCATGCAAAAGAGTCCCTCATTAGCATATTTTTTGCCAAGGAAACTCTTAGTGTAGACATAGCCTTATGTTTGTATTGTTATAGACATTCTCACTGACAGGTATTTTGAAATAAAGTTCCCAAAATAATTTAAACTCCTGACTATATAGTGTTACTTTAACAATTAGCAGAATTGTAAAGCATTGTGTGCAGAATTTTTATGATATGGAATTTCCCCAGGAGTAACTAAAGTTAGGAAAAGTGAATGGGGGATACTGGCTGTGTCAAGAGCCACTCAAAAGGAGGGTTAGTGCTGTTTGAGGCTCAGCAGTCCCATTTTGTCCATACAACAGTTTGTAAAAGTTCAACTTCATTTAAAGAAGACTGAGTAGAAAAACCCAGTATAGCTACAAAAAAGAACGGGCAATTATGACACAACAAGCACTAAAAGTGTTAGTGCACATAAAACTAAGCTGGCTTTAAAGGTGAGCTAAAAGGAAACTATTAAGGAAGCCCTTTATTTCAATCATCAACTTCTAGAGTTGCCTGGAAACAATCAAAGATTCATGTACACCACCCACTTTTGAAATAAGATAAAGCATTCTACAATGAGGTTCACAGTAAAGTTTTGGAAGAATTCCATGAAATATTATTCAGGAATCTGCAAGACAGCATGTTAACAAACATGAAAAGCCTGTTTCAAAGCCCATTTGAGTTACTAAAACAAGTGACAGGCATTTTTAGAAGAACAGGCTAATTATAACTGCAGTTTGCTTTGGGAGGCAGGGAAAAATAGCGAAGGGTCAAGTGTTTCTGCTGCAATGTGACTTTTTCTGGAATGATAAAGAGGCAAACACTTGCCCAATCAGACACGATTCAGAGCCGAAGCAGCAACCGGTGGCATGCGGGGGAGGGGAGGGAAGAAAAGTTTCGGTGTCCGACGCATTAAGTTCCGCAGACAGCACCAGCCCAATCGAGCCTACCACTTCCCGGAGTCACAGCAACCTAACTTCATTCATTCGCACCATTAACCGCGGGCGAAGGGCTGCTACGCAAGAACGCGCGTCTGAAACCCTGGATTCGCGCTCCGCTCTGCCTGCCAGAGCGGGACCAACACGACTCCCGGGGCCACCCGCTCTCTCCCCCCCAGTGTCTCTCATCATCCGCACTGGGGCGAGACGGGGGTGGAGGCTGAGCCTCCCAACTCAACCAGCCAGCAGCCGGGCACGGGGCTGCCCCCGGGCACTCGCACCGCCCGCGGCTAGCCAGGGGCAGGCGCCCGGGGCCGGGGAAAGGGGGGGGGGGGCTGCTCACAGTCGGAACATCCGCTCCATGTCCTTGATCTGCCGCCGGCTGAACTCCTTGAACTCGGTGTAGGGGTTGAAGACCTTGGCCTGGCGGGGCCGGGCCGTGCCCTCGTTGATGTCCTGCCTGCGGCTCAGCTTGGCCCCCAGCTCCGAGTCGGCGCTGGCGAGCATGGAGCTCCTGCTCTCCTCCTCCTCGTCCTCCTCCTGCCCGGCCCCCCTGCCCGCCGCCGCCTCCTCCCCGCCGGGCGCGGGCTGCGGGTCGCTCTCCTCTAGCAGCAGCCGGCGCTGCAGCTTCTGGGCCAGCTCGCTGGAGGCCATGGCCGGGCGCTCGGAGCAGGCGGGAGCCGCCCTGTGCTCGCGCTGCGAGTTCCCGGCCCGTGCCCGGCCCTGAACTTTATTCCCAGGCTCCGGGAGTGGGGCGGGGCGGGGCGCTGGGCGGAGAGTTAAGGACGCGCCGGGCGGTTCCCTCGCCTGCCTGGCACTGGCGGCCCCGCCAACTGTCCCTCAAGCCAGGAGTGCGGCTCCCCTCCCCCTTCCTTTCCTCAACGAGCTTTCCCGCCCTTTCCTCATGGTCTCCAGCCTCCGTTCCTGCCCTATCGCTCACCCAGCCTCCGTTCCTGCCCTATCGCTCACCCAGCCTAGCCCTTGTCCGCGCCTTCCTGCTATTACCAACTCTGCCCGTTTCTCCCCCCGCCCCACTTCCACAGACTCTCTACGCGATCTCAGTCCCAGTTTAGCTCCTCACCTTGCCCATTTCAAACCCAGCCCAGGCTGCTGCATCCCACTCCTAGGAACCCCTGAGCCCCATTTCCTCACATATTCTTCCCTGCCCTTTATCTCACTCCCACACTAGCCCTGTACCTGGCTCTGGCTCTCCCTCCCCACTGCCACACCAGCCTCCATCCTTCACATGCCTCCTAGCTTAGGTTCCTGGCCTCTCCCATTTCAAACCCAGTCCAGCTCCCTCACAAGCCCTGCCTAGTTAACCTAATTTCAGTCCAAGTCCATGCCTGTGCCCTTCCCACTCCCAGCTCACCTCATTACCTCCACACCCTGCCATGTCCCTCTCAGTCCACCTCACTCCCCCACTTCTAGATCAGCCTTCTGCCCCCCACACCCAACCCACCTCATTTCCCCCAATGCTCTACCCAACCTTGTTGCACCCCGACACTGCCTGTCCTGCTCCTCCTTCAGTTATCCATGTGCCCTGCCCAGACCACCCAATTCCCCTCCTATCCACCTCATTCCTCACATACCCTGTTCAGTCACACTTCCCTAAACACGCCCTGCCCTGCCCAGCTCTTCCACTCTACTCATCCCCCAGCCCCTGCTCAGCCTGCCTGACCCAGTCCACCCCACACCTTGCTCTGCCCAGTTCTCTACTTCCCCCCCACCCAACCTCCCTCATATCCTGCCCACATCTTCTGTACCACTTCCCTCACACCATGCCCTGTCTCACTACACTCCCTCCACTCTGCCCTCCCCTCTTGTCCTAGTTCCCCTACCTTGCTCCCCTCCTGCCATCTGTTCCAGGTCAGCCAGAGACAGTGCTGTGCAGCCCAGCTCTGTAGGCAAGGTCTGGGGCTGCTTGCCTCCGGAGGACCCTGATAAACATACATCAGCCAGTTCTGCTGTGTGCTCTGAGCACCCAGAAGCCCTTCTCGGGGATCAGCAAAACCTGTGCCTGGGGCGGCAGGCCTGACCAGGCTGCAGCAGGTCCCCTGCCCATGGAGTGGCACAGCAGGCCTGGCTGGGCTGCCCCCCCCCCCCCGCCTGTGGTGTGACAGCAGGTGCTCCATTCTGGGTGGGCCACTAGTTAACTGTAAGCAGTAAGCATCAGCCGGTAAGGTTAATCATTCACATTCCTAATACAAATGCAGTAGGCCATGCCAGTCCAGCAGCTGCTTGCTATTGCCATCTAGAATCTGGGTATCCTAGCCTGTTACAGGAAGGACAACTATCAGTTTTGTGGTGGAGGTGAGTGAGGCAAATATTACTGTGTTTTACCAACAGGTGGTTGACATAGCTAGTGTGCCAAAATGGAAGTGTAGGAAAGGACCTCTATAAGTCATCTAGTCCAGTCCTCTGCACTAAATGCAGCACTAAGTAATAACTACCCTGTTCCTGGCAGGTGTTTTTCTAACCTGTTCTTAAAAACCTCCTATGATGGAGATTCTGCCACCTCCTGAGACAATTTGTTCCAATGTTAAATAAGTTTTCCCCGATGTCCTTACCATTGCTGCAGTATAAGCCCATTGCTTCTCCTATTGTCAGAGGTTAAGGAGAACAATTTTTCATACTTCTTGTAATGATCTTTTATGCACTTGACAACTATTATGTTCATCCTCAGTCTTCTCTTCTTTACATACTAAACAAACCCAGGTTTTTTCAGTCTTCCCCTTCTCCCCCCCAGTTCAGATTTCTGAATCTTTAATCATTTTTATTACTATCCTTTGGGCTTTCTTGAATTTGTCCACCTCTTTCCTGAAATATGGTGCCTAGACCTGGACAAAATACTCAAATGAAACCTTATCAGTCTGGAGGAGAATGGAAGAATTGCTTCTTTTGTCTTGCCGATAACACTCCTACTAACATATCAGAATGATATTCACTCTTTTTTTTTTTTGCTTTTTTTTTTTTTTTTTTTTGCAGTGTTACACTTTTGACTCATATTTAGCTTGTACTATAGTAATATAGCACTATAATCTCCAGATGCCTTTCCACAGAACTCCTTCCTGGGCAGTCATTTCCCCTTTTGTATGTGTGCAATTGACTTACTTCCTAATGGAGTACTTTTAATTTGTCCTTATTGAATTTCATCCTATTTACGTGAGACTGTTTCTCCAGTTTGCCTAGGTCATTGTGAATTTAGTCTTATCCTCCAAAGCACTTGCAACCCCTCCAAACTTGGTGGTATCCACAAACATCATGAACTTTCTATGTCATTATCTAAATCACTTATGAAGATAACAGAACCAGGCACAAGACTGATCTCTGGGGAATAGAGTTCCTTCTAATATGTCCTGAGCAAGGCTGCTGCACACAGAGCTGCTGTGGCCAGCGAGGCCTTCTCCCCTGGCTGCAACAGCTCCCTGCAGGGGCCGGAGGAGAGGTGTGCTGCTCTGGCCCCAGGAGGGAGCCACCAGAGCTGAAGGAGACATGCCTCCATGACTTAGCAGGGAGCTACTGCAAGACAGAGCGGGGGGAAGAGGGGCCTTGCAAAGTTCTCTCTGCCATCTCCAGCAGCACAGACCTGCTGTAGCTAAGAGAGAGATGTCTTTTCTCCAGACCCAACTCAGCTTTATCGGAGCTGGAACTGCTGCCAGAGAGGCACCTCTCACTTAGCCTGGAGCTGCTACAGTGAGAGGGGACTGGGGGAGCCCTTTCTCCCAGGGGAATCTGTAGTTAAACCCCCCCATCCCTACCCCTAGGCTTTACCCTTACAATTCTCTGACCCAGTCGTGAGCCCCCTGCCATACTCCAAACCTTAAACCCCAGGTGCCCCACAGAGCCTGCACCCCCAAACAGAACCCTCACCCCCCCCCAACAAAGCTAAGCTCCATCCCACATTCTGAACTTCTTGTCCCCACCACCCACAGATCATCCATGAACTTTATGTGCACCAAAGTGGAGGCGATAATTTCCATATTGGTACACACAAAATTCATTCCACACACGGAAAAAAAAAGTAGAGGGAACACTGCTGTGGAACCCCATTTGATATACCCTTACAGCTTGACTATGAACTGCTGATAACTACTCTCTGGGAATGGTTGTCCACCTAGTTATGCATCTTATAGTAGCTCCATCAAGGCATTTGTCTGAGGAGATCATCTCTAGTTTGTTTGAGAAGATCATGTTGGATAGTATCAAAAGCCTTATTAAAGTCCAGATATAGCTCATCTACCACTTACAGCCTATCCACAAGACTTGTTACCAAACTAGTAGCTTTTTTTGAGGGAGTATGATTTGTTCTTGACAAATACATGCTGTTACTTATCACCTTATCTTCTAGCTGTTTGCAAATGTATTGATTACTGGAAGATTGACCCAGTGTTGCTCAGGTCCTTAATTCAAATAAGTTTTGTTTGTCTTAATTTAAATCAGTGTCTTGGGGTGGGGCTGTGGAGGAGGGGTTCAGTATGCACTACCCCAGAGAGAGAGAAAGAGAGAGGATAACCCCAGCCCTCTCAGAGCAGCAGCTTGGGGCCAGATGAGAATTGCCTGTACATGGCCACTGTAGCTACAGCAGGCACAGCCAGGAAAAGGTGCATGTCCCATGACTGAGGGACAGACACACAAACAAACTCTCTGATATATATAGTAGAGAGCTGTCCATTTCTCCACCTCGACCCCCTGTTGGCCCAATGGGGTTATAGCTGTTCCAGTTGCCATCATTGGACCCTTGCTGCCCTCCGGTGGTCATTCTGCAGTATAACTGTCCCTCCTGCTGGACCCCTCTCTTTCCATTTTATGAGAAACAATCAAATTCTAGGCCCATCCCATTGTTCTATCACAACCAAACCCTTACCTTTCTTTAAGTTATGATAAGAGGAAGCTGCATACCAAATTTGGTGGTCTTACTATTTAGGAGGTGTTCTTGAACAAACAGACAGATGCACATTCCTAAAATATATAGTAAGATTTGCTCCATTACCTTCCATGGTAATGAAGTCAAGCTGACTGGTCTGTAATTCCCCAGTTTGTTCTTATTTTCCTTTTTATAGACTGGTACTATATTTGCCCTACTAAATTATCTGCCTTTGAAAGAACAGCTTCCTGAATGGTGCATGTGCCTATAGATTGCCTGCTACAAGGAATATGTGATTGTCAACTGTAAAGGCTATTACTCCATCATTTTACAAACCTCAGTCAGTACCACGGTTACTTTAGGGTTAGTCTTTATAGCTCTGGCTTATGAAACCCAACCCTGATGTCAGAAGAGTGTTAGGCTATGTCTACATTGCCCAGTTTTGCACAAGAACATATGCAAATGAAATACCATTTTTGCACAAGGGGCTTTTGTGCAAGAAGGAGCAGTTTATACTGCTCCTTCTTGCACAAAAATCCTCTCTTGTGCAAGAGCTGTTCTGCCGCTTATTTTCAGGCAGAACAGCTCTTCTGCAAGAGGGGGTTTTTGCACAAGAAGGAGCAGTATAGACTGCTTCTTCTTGCGCAAAAGCCCTTTGCGCAAAAATAATGACTCAATAAGTATGCAAATGAGGCACGACAGTAGTCATCGCTGTGCCTCATTTGCATATGTTTTTCTGCAAGACTTGGTGATATAGATGTAGCCAATGAGAAATTGAGCCATTACAGGATGGTGGAAGAATGTACAGTAGAAACCTTAGAGAGATAAACATTTGGGCTATGTCTACGCTGCAAGCTTCTTGTGCAAGAACTGTTTTGCACAAGAGTGAGTCCACACTGCCATGTGCTTTTGTGCAAGAGCATCCATGGCAGTGTCGATGCTCTCTTGTGCAAGATAGCTCTGATGGCCATTTTAGCCATAGGGGTTTCTTGTGCAAGAAACCCCTGTTGCCCGTCCACACTGCCTTCTTGCGCAAGAGGGCTTATTCTTCGTGAGGAGAGGAATAACTCTTGCGCAATAAACCCTCTGTTCTGACGTTGTACTGTAAGTTTTCTTGCGCAAGAACACCCGTGCAGTGTAGATGCTCTGCAAGTTTTTGTGCAAGAATGGCTGTTCTTGCGCAAGAAGCCTGTAGACGTAGCCTTAGAGTATGGAGGTTGTTTGTAACTCTGAACAAAACATTATGGTTCTTTCAAAAGTTTACAAGAGCAGATTGACTTAATACAGCTTTGAAATTTTATTATGCAGAAGAAAAACACTGCATTCCCTCCTATTTAGTAGTTTGCTGTATTTACCTTTTTTTGTGTGGAGGGGAACGGGTCTCTTCTACTACCTGATTGCAAAATTCTGGTTCAAAATGAGGTATATGCTTGACTTGTCAGTTTGTAATTCTGGTGTTCGTAACAGAGGTTCTTCGGTGTAGGCGAGATTAGCACAGCTTACAAAACTATGGGGATCCCCTATGATATCTCCCTGCCATAGTAGTGTGGTATGCAGTACAACATTTGCGAGGATAAAGGGGAGGTTTTGCCAGGAGCAGAATCAAGCCCCAACTGATTAGCACACTCAATATAGGAAAACAGAAAGTGTGCTTGTCATCACTAGGGCTGGATGCGGGCAAGTCAGAGACATAAGTGATGGTATATGTACCTGTAGCGTTATATCACCTGGTGACATCCTTGCAGAAATACTATAAGCTATGCATTGTTGCAGCATGTGGGCCACTGCATTTGCTAATGCTTGTATGCAATTTTAAGAGCTTGATATTTTATTAAAAGCTTGGGATAAGTCTCCTGCCTTCTCTTTTTTCAAGCACAAGACATTTAAGCAGCAAGTACCAAGAGGGCTCACACGTATAGTCTGACTCCATGGGTGCTCTGGGGCTCACAAGCCACAATGGTTTTGTTTTTTTTTTTTACTTGCTAAACTTATTAAAAATGTTAGTTGGAAGTTATTTTGCCTTAAACAAATGTTTTATAATGGAGGTAGGAGCATGTGCATGGTGCACAGTGGAAACAAAAAGGCAGAATTATTAGGCTTGAATACCATGATTCACAAGTAATAGATGTGAGTAGGGCCAGGTTGAAAGATGGATATGTTTTGTTAAAAATCAACAGTGTAGATTCACCTTCAGGAACTCATAGTGCTTCAACAAATACAGTGGAATTTGCTGCAACAGTACACGATCCAGCCACTGAATCTGCTACCAGTTTTGGGGTACCAGTGAGAGCTAACAAAAAAGAAAAGAAAAATTAGATAAGGGAGATCTTTTCTGGAGAGCTGTGGGTGGCATAGTGTAAAGGAATAGACTATAGTAGTGTGATTAATGGTGTTTTCTGGTCTGTATGCTGCAAAGCAATTTTGGCTGGACATAGTCTCCCATCTACATGTATAGAGAAAGAATCATTAGCGCTTTTGTAGATGATGGGTTTTGCTCAGGGAAGCATTAGAAAGGTTTTAATCCCATTAAAAATCTTCCATACACTATTGTTTAAAAAGCAGTCATATGGCACTTTAAAGACTAACAAGATGGTTTATTATGTGATGAGCTTTCATGGGGCAGACCCACTTCTTCAGATGATATTCTGAAAGTGAATTGGCATGACCATTATATAACAGAAGGATACAATGAAGAAGTAAACAAATTATACAGTAACTTATCAGCTACATAGAATCAGAAGGTGGGGGCGAGGTGATCTTTTACTAAGATCAGACTAACACGGCTACCTCTCTGTTACTATTGCTTAAAGTGTATCTGCATCTGAAAAAGGAGAACATGTAGATAGTTTTATGTCAGCAGGCAAAAAATGTGGTATGCAGCATTTAGTGATTTCATTGCTGAAGATTATAACTTAATTTGCCGTATTCAGCAGCACAAGGAGTGACCTTTCATGGACACAAATAAAAATTTGAATTTCATTCAATTGCTACATGTGCATGCTGAGGCTGTGCCCAAGCTTAAAAGATGGCTACAGTGAATGTCTTATAAATGGATGTCTCATAAAATCAACAGTGAAATTGTACACTGTGAAAGATATGCATGTTTGTACAAGAAAATCTTTACTACGCACTTATAATTGATGAAACAGCAGACAATTCTCTTGAAGAGCAAGTACCTGTGTCAGGATTATTGAAGATTTGTTCTATTGGTGAACTTCTTCTCTTTGGCTTTTATGAGACTCGTCTGACCAATGATAATATATTCTTTATTATAGGGAAGGATGCACTACTCCAGTTCAGTTTTGACATTTGAAAATGTCGAGGTCAGTATTATGATAGGGACACAAATGGCAGAGGTGTATTGTCAAGTGTAAAAGCTAGGGTCAAGCATAAAGAACCAAGAGCTGTGTGTGTACTCTGTAAAGCACACTTATTAAACCTGCTTGTGCAAGATGTGATGCAACAAATAGCCTGTGCAGAATTTATCTCTATTGCATGAGTTCATCATCATTAAATTTTGAGATTTTACAGGAAGCAGATGCTCCTGCTTCTCAATGTCTTAATTCTTTTTGCCCCACATAGTAGTGTACGTGCACTGCATTTCTGAGATCAGTAGCTTCAAACTACCATGTGCTACTGATATTTTTGAAGGAAATGGAGAGCACTTGTTTCTCCGGAGAAAAAGCACTTTTACGTTTGGGATATTTTTCAAACACCACTGGTTCTACTTATTCTTGAGCAAATAGAATTGGTTACCCTAAGTCTACAAAAGACCCGCTTGCATTTTCAGAAAACATAGAATGATTTTTTCTCTAAGGCTTTGTCTACACTACAGGGTTTTTGCACAAGAAGCCTTTTGCGGAAGAGTTCTAAAATCTTTTTCACTGCATCAGAACCATCTTGCATTGTGGAATGCTAATTTTCCATCCTTGAAAGACAGATGTAACCGAATAATGTAGCTGTCCTTAATGTGCATCAAGACCATACCGGGGTCTAGATGTGCAAGTAAGATTGCTGACCATTTCATCTAGAAAGTTACAGTTTGAGATGTACAGTGGGATGTTAATGAAGAAAGGTTGTAGGTAAGTGCAATTACTTTAATATACTGTAATGTAATTATGTGGCCCATTACTCTTTTAATAATGATTAAATTGTTAGGATACCAATGTTAGACATATACTCAATAACTAGAATATGAAAGAAGTATGTGTATATTTTGTGTGTCTGTGTATCTATATATGTAAGTATTGTGACAAAGCTCCTTCTTCAGCTTGGTGAGTGCTGCGCTTTCAGGTGTATTTTCTTGCCTCAGAGACTCACAGCAGCCCACAGTTTTAGGTACCATGCCTAGGGCATTAGCTCGCTGTTTGTTGAGCTTTTTACATCATTGGACAGCATATGATATAAGGGGATAATAATCTCCCCAGTCTTTTCCCCGCGTGGAAATGGGGAAGTAGGTGTTGGGGGTGACCCAGGCCCACCCTCTA
Organism: Pelodiscus sinensis; assembly: GCF_052426305.1. NCBI lineage: Eukaryota > Metazoa > Chordata > Testudines > Trionychidae > Pelodiscus > Pelodiscus sinensis. The sequence continues at coordinate 51,809,622 of NC_143061.1, forward strand.
CTCCGGGTTCCAGCCCATGGCCCCGTAATAGCAGCTACCTATGTGAGTCCCTGACACCTGCTAGAATACAGCTTCGAGGCCCCTGGGCTACTGCCCCACACCTTCTCCAGCACCTTCCTTTTCTTCAGTTCGTCCTCCTAATGTCCACTTGTTGTCTCTTTTCCTCTTACTCCCAGGGGTGCTTTCCTCTGTCCTCTCAGCTACTCACACCCACCACCAACTGCAGGCAAGCTCCTTTTATAGCCAGTCTTAACCGGTGTCCCTATTTAACCACAGGTGTCCTAATCAGCCCAGGCTCCCCTGCCTCTGCAAGCCTGGTCAACTAGGTGTTCAACTGCCCCTGATTGCCTTTGCTGCTTCTAAACTGGCCCTTCCCAGCTACCCTGGGGATAGAGATCTTCTCAATCTAACGCTAATATACCCCCCTCCACTTCTTTTTTGTAACCCCTGTCTTATAGGGTGTGGGACCCTTACTAGATGAGGGAGGTAACCGGATGACAGATGATGTGGGAAAAGCAGAAGTACTCAACACTTTTTTTGCCTCAGTCTTCACAGACAACCTCAGCTTCCAGACTACTACACTAGGCAAGACAGTATGGGAAGAAAGCGGTCAGCCCTTGGTGGAGAAAGAACAGGTTAAGAACTATTTAGAAAAGTTAGACATACACAGATTCATGGGTCCAGATTTAATGCATCTGAGAGTACTGAGTGAGTTGGCAAATGTCACTGCAGAGATTCTCCTTAGCCCACTTGATGGTGAGACATTCTCTTTCAACAGTGAGGTAATAACACATTGCCCCGTGAACATATATGACTTCTGTACATTTTGCCTGGAGTAGTTGTCTACGCTGCCAGCATGGCTGAGATGACCATGATGGCCCTTCCTGAATGTTGTGGTTTCTACCCCATTTAACCTGATTTGCCTAGTGTATTGATGTGGGGTTAGTGTGACCCCCACAAGATGTATTGGGGAGCATGCATTTTCTCTTATATTGCATTGCATTGGCTCCTCTGTATTGGGACATTGTGCGGCTGTGTGCCCCCATTCTCCCTAAATGTAGCATCTGTAGGAAGCCCTAGGTATTACCCGGTCTCTCGCCTTGAGGTGTCTGACCTCGTTATTTTGAGTTCTTGTAGCCTCCAGTAGGTCCTCCCCTCCCCTCCCGTCTTCTCCCACTGGGGCTTCCTCGAGGGTTCAGGTACTGGAACTCTTGGAGATTGGTGCTGTTAATTTTACATGGGGAACTTCTCTCCTAACTGGTCAGATCACCTCTCTTGCGGGCCCTCCACCTCTCCACTAGAACCACAAGCTCGTCATGGGTGGCTAGTTCATTCTGGCTCACCCAGGTGCGAAGGTCTGGTGGTAGGCCCAGGGCTGGAGCGAGCCATTCCGGCGCCCCGGGCAGGCAGTTGAATTGCGCTCCGGATTGGGGGAGGGCACCTGCACGGCCCCGCCCGGCACGTGGGGGAGGGCGCGCGGAGCTGGCGGCGGCAGGATGCACGTGCCTGGCCTGGCCTGGCCCAGTCCTGCTACCGCCACTGGTGCGCAACCCAGGGCCGCCCGGGGCGGGCCGAGCCTGGCCGTGCAGGGCCCCGCGGCCGCGGGGGTAGGGCGCTGCTGGTCAGCACTGTGGGGGTTAACATAGCCCCCGCCCCAGGTGGCCGCTGGGAGCTGCTGCAGCCCGCGATCCGGGAGCTGGGCACGTGGCGCCCCTTACAGCTGCCATCAGGCGCCCCCCATAGGTTGGCACCCTGGGCAGCTGTCCGGCTAGCCCATGCCTTAATCTGGCCCTGGATAGGCCCCTAATGCACTGGTCAATAACCAATGCCTCTAGCACAGTGGTCACCAACCAGTAGATCTTGGAGCCTCTGACAGGTTTGGCCAAGAGGCTGTGAAGTACCGGCACTTCAGCTGGCCCTCTCCCTACTGCTGCGCACCTCCTGCCCTTTATCTTGGAGCTGCCTCCCCCCACCCTGGGAGCTTCCTGCTTGCTGTGCGGGGGAGGGGAGGGAGAAGAAGGGTGCTGATGTCAAGATGCCCCCTCTCCTATCCTGTATCCTATCTCCACAGAGCAGAGAGGGGGCACAACAGTTTGCTAGCTGCTTTTGGGAGTGGTGCAGTGCCAGGGCAGGGGTGAACCCGCCTTAGCCTGACTACACCACCACCCAGGAGCCACCTGAGGTCAGAGGTGGCCAGCTGCAGCGAGCTCTGAAACCCTGCCGCAGTCATGAACCCCCCCTCCTGCACCTCAATCTCCTGTCCTAGTCCCAAGCCCCTGGACCCAAACTCCCTTACAGAACCTATGCCCAGAACTCCCTCCTGCACCCCAACTCCCTGTCCCAGGCTTAGCTTGGAGCTGCTCTCACACTCCAAATCTCTTAGCCCAAGACCAGAGCCTGTGCCCCAAATCGCTTTCCCTGCCTGATGAAAGGGGGGGAGAATAGGGGAGGGAGGGAGGATGCAATCAGCAGGGGCAGGGCCTCAGAGAAGGGCACAAAGGAGGTGGGACACAGGTATTTGGTTTTGAGAAAGATTTTGTATTGCACTTAAATTCAAAAAGTGATCTCATGCTTAAAAAGGTTGGAGACCACTGCTCTAGCATTTCTTCAGGGCTACAGGCCTCAGGTTGTAACCTCCTCCAGGCAAGATGGATGAGGTCATATAATTGAGAACGCAGAGGTTTGTTCTCCTGGTATTTCTATTTGTGATACCACTGAGCCTGCACTGAGGCTGTCACTCCTGCTCCGGCTAAGATTTCTGCCTTCAACTGGGGGTAGTCTGCTGCTGTTTCAGTGGGCAGGTCATGGTATGCCTTCTGGTCTTCTCCACATAGGAATGGACTGAGTATACTGGCCCACTGGTCTATAGACCAGTCCTCATGTTCTTCAACCCTTTCAAAAGTGAGCAGGTAGGCTTCATTCATATCCTCATTATATATATGCTGAAAATAGCCTCCTCCAAAACTGACAGAGCCCCCCTGAAATACATGCATCTCTTAAAGCAGCCTCTGGCAAAACCAAAAGTTAGTGCTTGTGCACACATGGTAAAGAAAACTGGACATGCCTTGAAAATTACACATCAGGGCTGTTAGTCTTCGTTGTTTGAAAATTAGAGTGATTCCCAAGCAGTACTAACTCACTAGTACTGGAATTGGCAGTCTCTAGTGTACCAGTTCTTCCTATTCCATTTTTGTACAGGATTAGAGAAAACAGAATACAGCATTCTGTGCACACTGCCATGCCAGGCTTCTGACTAGGGATTGTAGCATGTAACAGTTTACATGATTAACCGATAAGCCTGGATTTATCGACTAATCCTTATGACTACACACACCATCTAGCTGCCTCTGTATCAGAGCCAGCAAGGGGAGGTGGAGGTGGGAGAATACTGACTCCCATGGAGTTTCTGCCTCCCCCCACACTGCTGGCGGGAGCTGGTATATGTGAGAAGCGGGCTTTCAAGCCTACTTTCAAGCCAGCACTTATCCACTCCAATGGAGTGGCTTACCCCACACAAGCTGGCTCCCCATGAGCACTGTCTCTCACCTGCCCCTCCCCTCTCTGTAAACCTGTAACGGCTAAAAAAATCGAGGGGTTACACATTTACACAAATATACATTAGTTAACATTCCTAATTCCAAGGATACATCTATACAGTAGCGTGTACCTCAAAATAAGCTATGCAATTTGAGCTACGCGTATTGCATAGCTTATTTCGAAATCTAGTGCTGAATACACAGCGCTGATTTAAAAATAAATCGCTATTCCGGCATCTTCCTTATTCCTTATGCAATGAGGTTTACAGGAAGCCAGAATAAGAAGCCCATTATTTCAAATTTATTTCGAAATAACGGGCATGCTGTTAAGTCTCACAGAATGCTATTTCAGAAACGGACATTATCCCAAAATAGCGCTGCTGTGTAGACATACCCCAACTGATTGATACCCTCCATGCCTTAAACTGTCCAATGACTGCAGGATACTGGAGTGTGCAGAAGTTTGCAAGTGATGGTGCCAGGCATGGAGCAGGCAGATTGGTACCACAAATTGTTCTCCTCCACGTAGTCATGGTGCTGATGCAATGTGTGTCCAAAGGCTCTATTTTTCTTGTAACAATTTATCCTGGATCTTTACTTTTTCCTTTGGTAGATAATGGTCCTTCCATCCAGAGGCCTGGGTGACTGCCTCACTCCATGTAAGGCAGGAGTTCCTGCTTAGTAAATGACAAAGCATGTGTTTGGTGCATGGTAACAAAAAGAATCGTCTCTTTTGTGGCCTTGCCCTGAAGTGCAGCACAAACTGATGCTTTTATCTACTTGATCAGCCTTTTTCTTGAAAATCTATAAAGAGCAATACAGTTCAGCATATTGGTCTTGTAATGAATCATTCCATGATCTGCCTAATAGCCCATCATAGCCATCCATGAGAGCACCTGCCTGTTTGACCACTGAACAGAGAAGGAAGACTCCTCTGGGTTAGAAAACAATAGAATTATTGTAACAATGGAAGAGCTTCACGGCAGTAGGCACTGTGGTCTCAGATACCCTCTTGGCAGGTGAAAAGTAGTCTCTTCTAGGAAATGTGGGAAGTCAAGTGACACTCAGTGCTTAATCGCATGTAAATTGCCGGTTACATAGACACAGCTGGTGACCTTGAATGTTTGTAAGTGAAACATAAGATGTTACAAATAGGATAATGCAATTGCAGTACAAGATTTCCTTTTGTTTTAGTGTGGTTATCAGGTCTACAATAAGTGTTACATAGACTGGAAGGGTGGGGAAAAGAAGGCAGGATATTTCAAACACTTTTCCCTGATTTGAGGGTACACAGCAATGGGAATCCTGCTCTTGCTGTAAAGACTTTTAGAATTGCTCAATGAAAGCAGAAAAAATTAAAAAACAACAAATAGTCTCATGGCACCTAAAAACTAACAAACCATGTAAATGGTGGTATGAGCTTTCATGGGCACAGCCTACTTCTTCAGATGACTGGAGTATGCTTGCTAGTGATACTGACACTTACAGGACTTTGTTAACACAGGACAAGGCTGCCCTCTGCAGTATGTGCACTATAGCACACTGATTTACCCGCAAGGATAACATTGCGTGCTGTAAATTGTCCTACTTCCATCTCTTCAACCTCTGACATTCTTTTCTTCCTGCTCCTATAAATGGTGGGAAGATACCCCATGTTATTCTGAAAATAAGATTTTGACGTCTAAGACAGTGTTTCTCAACCTTTTCTTATAAAGTACCCCCTTTAAAAAAAATTATAAGTACTCCCAAGTACCTACAGTTTTCAGACACACAATTTTTTTTCTACCATTGCAACAACTTAGTCGTAGCCTGGCGGGCGATGCAATTTTTGGGTGTAAAAAGAACAAAAATAATACAGTGCTGTAAAACTTGAAACGAAAATTCAGTTTTCTCCAAATTTCAGTTGTGTTGACATAACTCCTAAACTTCTCTCAAGTACCCCTGAGGGTACTCGTACCACTGGTTGACAAAAACACTGATCTAAGAGAGAAAAGTGCTGTTCTAGGCAGTTTTCTTTCAGTTTCCAAAAATGCCATATTAGAGTAGTCAGTTATTCTTTGTCAAGATCCAGATATCTTGGTCAAGGTATAATCAAGGTCCTGAATCCAAAGAAAATAACAACTCCCACAACAACTATGATAAGTAATAAAAAGAGTTTGGCTCCATTCAAAAGCATCTGGTAGTCCAGATTTGGCCAGTGGTTTGCCTGTTGACTACTCCTGCATATGGTTTCATTGTCTGCAAAGAGGGTGACCTGCTGTCCCAATTTTAAAGGGACAGTTCTGTATTTCAGCCCTCCTGTAGGTTTCCTAACTTTTTTCTTAAAAATGGGCACATTGTCCCATACTTACGGTCTCTTCCTCCTCCAACCAGTATTGACAGGTCCTGTGACTGGCTGGATCCCTGTTCCCCAACCACTTACCTACTAGTGATGAATGGGGGGATCCACTGGCCAGTAATGGGGGTGAGGGTGCAAGGTTGATGGTGGGGCACTGATGCAGCATGCAAAGCTGGACACTTCCCCTGCTGGTCTCTCGTTGCAGGGATTGGCCCCCATCCTACTTCTGGCCAGCAATGGCTCTGTGCTGTGAGCTGCCATCACTGGGGAACAGTGTTCCCTCTGCGCTGCGTGGCAGCACAGCTTCACAGGTGACTAATCAGCCCCGTCCAGTCAGAGGCTCAAGGTTCCTTGAGTACAGGGAACACTGCTGGTGAGCACAGGCAGGTGCCAGGCAGCGGCCGGTTACATGTTGTCTCTGCTGCTCATCCATCAGCCCTTCACATGCTCCCCTTCTTGCTGTCCTCTCCCTGCTTTGCCCCTTCATCCCCCACTAGCCACACTGCCCCTCTGTATTCTCCTTCCTCCCCTCCTATGGGATGCTTTCAGCTCCCAGTTCTGTGCAGACAACCAGACCCGGACTGTAGAACTCAGCTCACTAGGAGTCTGGCTGGCAGCCTCCTTCCTTCTTCCACTGCCTTTGGCTGGGATGTCACCCCCGAAAAGCCTCAAACCCTTTGGCCCAGGACCCTGGTCCAGAAGAGCCAAGCCCTGCATGTGCCAAAGTCCCACACAGCACTGGCATGAGGAAGCCTCTCAGCCCCTCTGTTAAGCTATGGAGTGGTGATGGTAGAGGGGAGGGAATGATTTCCAGTTTGTTCATGCCCAACCCTGCATACTCCACAGCAGGCCCCCATGCTGGGGTTTAGCACCTTCTTCATCTGCTCTCCCCCACGTCCTGCCCCCAGGGAGTGCAGGGCTGTTGCTGAGCCACCTCTCTGACTGGGTTCACTGAAGCCCCTGAAGTCAGGTTCCCTGGGCTCTGATGTACAGTGCATCCTTGGGGCTTAACCCCTTCCTTTGTGAGGTGAATACAAGTAGGCTGTGTCTAGACTGGCCAGTTTTTCCGGAAAATCAGCCGCTTTTCCAGAAAAACTTGCCAGCTGTCTACACTGGCCACTTGAATTTCCGCAAAGGCACTGACTTCCTACTATCTGAAATCAGTGCTTTTTGCGGAAATACTATGCTGCTCCCGTTCAGGCAAAAGTCCCTTTTGTGCAAAACTTTTGCGCCAAAGGGCCAGTATAGACAGCTGAGATTTGTTTTCCGCAAAAAAGCTGATTGCAAAAATGGCGATCGGAGCTTTTTTGTGGAAAAGAATGTCTAGATTGGCACATACGCTTTTCCGCAAAAGCGCATCGTTATAACGCGAACTCCGCGCCAATCTAGATGCTCTTTTCCGAAAATGCTTTTAATGGAAAACTTTTCCATTAAAAGCATTTCCGGAAAATCATGCCAGTCTAGACGTAGCCATACAGTAAAACTCCGATGGTCCGGCACTCCTGATGGTCCGGCACCATCAGGAACCTGGAAGTGCTCCGGGCAGCTGGACCATTGGAGCTGCTCTGCCCCCAGCTTCCCTGATTCAGCTGCTGTTGAAACTGACCAGCAGCTGACTCCAGGAAGCCCAGGCCAGAGCAGCTCTGCCTCGGGCTTCCTGGAGTCAGCCACTGATCAGTATCAGCAGCGGCTGACTTGGGGACACCTGGGGCAGAGAAGCTGGGGTGCTGCCGGGTTGGTCCAGTAGCACCGAGGAGCGGCGCTGCGGGACCAACCCGGCAGCACCCCAGCTGCTCTGCCCCAGGCGTCCCCAAGAGCAGCTTGGGTGCTGCTGGGTTGGTCTCGCCATGCCAAGGCTCGGCGCTACCGGACAAACCCAGCAGCACTCCAGCTGCTCTGCTGTAGGCGTTCCTGATTCAGCCGCTGCTGAAACTGACCAGCAGCGGCTGAATCAGGGACGCCTGGGGCAGAGCCGGACTATCGGAAGGGGGGGCTATGAGTGGTCTGGGGTGGGGTGGGGGGGATGCCACTCCAGACCCCCCATAGCCTCCCCTTCCGATAGTCCGGCATATCTGATAATCTGGCACCCCCTGGGTCCTAAAGGTGCCGGATTATCAGAAGTTTACTGTAATTTCAACAGGTGTGCTGTATTCAGCATAGGGAAATGGGGTCACCCGAGCCATAAGTCTGCATGTCACTGAAATCATGTCACCTAGTTTACAGGATGAGACAAAATCTTTTCAAGTGTGTTACTTGCAAATGAACAGCATAATTTTGCACACTTTCGTAACCATTAATACCATTTCACACATGCTTTAACTATATTTACAGCAATTAAAGGGTTATAGGCATACAGAATGTTTCAGGGGACTGGAAGCAGGACAGAGATGCTAATTTTTAAGTGACCAGTTCAACTGCAAGCCATTCTAGTAGTGACTAGAAGTTACAGTCATCTGACTACTCTTTGGCAGTAATTTCCTATCTGAGGCTGTGTCTAGACTGCACCTCTCTGTCGACAGAGAGATGTAGATTAGGCACGTCAAAATTGCTAATGAAGCAGGGATTTAAATATCCTGTGCTTTGTTAGCATAAACATGGCTGCTGCTTTTTTCCGACACAGAGCTTTTTCGGAAAAAAAAAACCCCGTGGTCTAGACGGGGATATGTCAAAAAATAAACCCTTTTTTGACAGATCCTCTAAACCTCATTTTTGGAGGAATACAGGATCTGTCGAAAAAGGATTTATTTTTCCACAGATCTTCGTCTAGACTGCCGTTTTTTTTTCATAAAGCTACATGTCGAAAAAAAGCGGCGGCCATGTTTATGCTAACAAAGCGCAGGATATTTAAATCTCTGCTTCATTAGCAATTTTGACGTGCCTAATCTACATCTCTCTGTCGACAGAGAGGTGTAGTCTAGACACAGCCTTAGTGGCCAAGTGTTCAGATTCTACATAAACCCACCATAAATACCAAAGTCAGCACAGCCTCCCACTGCAGGGACTCATGACTGGGTCATTGACTTTGAGCTCAGATCTGGATTTAACCTTCTGCAGTCCCAGACGTCATGTCACGGCCTATGCATACCCCGTCCCTTTGGGGACAGTATACATGGGTGTGGACTCCAACTAGTTGGCCGTTGTATCATCGGCAATCTCTCTCTCTGACTAGGAGCACTAACCCTTGGTCCAGGGTTGTACCGCCTAGTGGCTAGAGTGAATGAGGAGCAACCCACTAATTCAGAGCAGCCCAGCTTAGTAGCCAAAGTGCATAGGGGATGGCCCCTTAACTCCAAGCGAGATGGTCTAGTAGCCAAGGTCAATAGGGGTAGGCCCTTTAACTCAGGGCAGCATGGTTTGGTAGCCAAGGTCTGTGGTGGTCAGCCCCTGTTACAGGGCGGTATGGCCTAATGGCTAGAGTCAGTTGTAGTCGGCCCGTCTCGAGACAGTACGGCTTAATGGCCAAAGTCGATAGTTAGCCCTTATTCCAGGGTCGTACAACCTATCAGCTACAGTCAGTGGAGTTTAGAGACAACCATCTTGGAAGGGGGACCCGAGCCCACCCTATTCCACTGCGTCCCAATCCAGGGCCCTATGAGTGGCAGAGCGGGCTATCATGCCCTCGGCAGGGAATCCAGCTAAAACACGCCGAGTTTACCTGGGTGGGAGGGATTGTTCCTGCACCTTCCCTGGGTCACTTCCTATCAGTGCTGGTGGGTCGGCATCCCAGCTGGTCATTATGTCTTCCGGTTTCCTGGTAGCCACTTCTCCCTGGGGCTCCTGTGGTGCTGAGTACCAGTGGTCTTCTGGGACTCTGATTCCAGCTGTTAGGGTCACTGGCTGGTGAAAACCGGGAGCTCCTGCTGAAAGTCTTTCTTCTTCTGTGGCCAGCCCAGACGGAGCTGATCTCTTGCCCTGTATGCTGCCCCAGCATTTGGAGCATGCCCATTCTGGGTGAATGGGTGGAACTTCCTCTGCCCACAGAGTTTTAACCCCACTTGCTTCAGGTGGGGTATGCACACCCTGCCATACCTCACCTTTGAAGTCCTTTTACAGAATCAGAAGAAACCTGTAAAGTAAGAAGTAGGTCTTATCACCTCTCATGCTTATGTCAGGAGGCTCCATAGGACTCTTATGCCATTTCTGTTGCATGAAGTGATGTGGCATAACACTGTTGCTTACAAGCAGATTGTACAAGATAACTTGCACTAATATTGGTGTAATTATGCCTCCATTTCCTCACTGCTTCACGGTCTCCCACTCCTGGCACAATACTTTGAGTCTCAGTTTCTTCTCGGGGTGGTTAGATGAGATGGCTTTCTGGGGTAATGAAACTGCTCCAGTGCAGTGTTCCCTTTGATACAGGGGATTGAAACCACGAGTCGTCTGTCCATCCTCGCACTATACAGATGGTTCTTGTGAGCCTCAAGCTCACACTGCATCAGTTGTCATAGCAGTTTCTTTCACCTGCATTCTAACTACAAAGCCACAGTCTTCAGCCCTCCATGCAAGGCTCACATGGTCTGTTATCCAAAGTGTACACACCCAGGGTTCCATCACCCCCTCATCAACTTTAGGCTTCCCCCCTCCCGCCCCCTGCTATTTCCAAGCGGTTCCACAGATCTTTCAGACTTCTGCCCCAGCTGATAGTGATGTTACTGGATTCAGATTCTTAGTGGGAGAACCTTTCACAGCTCTTTCCTCTTTCCTGGCCTCTCCAAGGAGAAACTGCCAGGTACTCCCTAGGCCTATTGTCCTGACCCTTTGCCGGCAAGCCTTGCTTCCAACCTGCAATCCTCCATTCCCAGAATTCTACTCCCCTTGACGGCCAGCACACCATGTGACAGACAAGTAATTGGGAATCCACAGAAGACAACATGAAGAGAAGGAAGATGATCAAGTCTCCTTTCAACATAGGAAGCATGACAAAGCCCTGGAAAGAGTAGACAAGACATTACTCAGCAAAGTGAGAAGGATAAAACAGACACAGGTTTAAAGTTTTGAATCCAAGTGATTAAAGTCAAGCTGCTAATTGAAGCTGCCTATTTTTAAAGGGAAGGAGCATGACAAAGGCCAGGCTACTTTTATTTTGGGGCCTAACATGAACTAGCTTTGAATATTGAGCCAAGCTTTTGAAAATTATTGCCAATACAGTTATTTCTTACCCTTACGGTGTTAACTTAAGAGTCTTCTTGGAATCATTTTATTATCACAGAAACATAGAACTTACATCTAACCTTTATTTGCAGCAGAAACAAAAAAACGGACTATGTAGCACTTTAAAGACTAACAAGATGGTTTATTAGGTGATGAGCTTTCATGGGCCAGACTCACTTCCTCAGATCAAATTGTGGAAGAAAATAGGCATGACCATATATACCAAATAGATACAATCAAAAAAAAGTGAACACATATAAAAAGGACAAATCAAATTTCAGAACAGAGAGGGGATATGGGAAGGTAAATGTCTGTGAGCTAATGATATTAGAGGTGATTATTGGGGAAGCTATCTTTGTAATGTGTAAGATAATTAGTATCTTTGTTAAGACCCCGGCATAAATTGTCAAGTTTAAGCATGAATGACAGTTCAGAGATTTCTCTTTCAAGTCTGGTATTAAAATGTCTTTGAAGCAGTATGCAGGTAATCAAGTCATTGAGACAATGCCCTTTCTGGTTGAAATGGCAAGAAACTGTTTTTTCTTTGTGATACTGTCTGATATCCGTTTTGTGTGCATTGATTCTTTGGCAAAGTGTCTGAGACGTTTGTCCAATGTATGATGACATAAATTATATTTCTGGATGAGCAGGAATATGTGTTCTTGATCTTATAACTGAATTGGTTAGGACCAATAATGGTGGCAGCAGAGTAAATATGTGGACAAAGCTGGCAACGGCGTTTGTTGAAAGGAAAAGTTCCAGGGTTGGTATTAGTGTGGTATGTCCTGTGGTTGATGGTAAGAATCATCCTGAGGTTAGGTGATTGTCTGTAGGAGACTATGGGTACGTCTAGACTACATGGCTCCATCAACGGAGCCATGTAGATTTGTTTGTTCGGCAAAGGGAAATGAAGCCGTGATTTAAATAATTGCGGCTTCATTTAAATTTAAATGGCTGCCCCACTCTGCTGATCAGCTGTTTATCGGCAGATCAGGGCAGTCTGGACGCTCCCCTGTCGACATGAAAGCCCTTTATCGACCTCCCCGGTAAACCTCATCCTATGAGGCATAATGAGGAGGTAGATAAAGGGCTTTCAAGTCGGCGTGGGAGCATCCAGACTAGCGCACTGAGCCAACAAACAGCTGATCAGACCCATACATTATTTAAATCACGGCTTCATTTCCCTTTCCCGATCAGCCTAATCTACATGGCTCCATCGATGGAGCCATGTAGTTTAGACACACCCTATGGGTCTGTCTCCCAGAGCTTCTCGGAGTGTAGTATCCAGTTCTCGTATAAGTTGTAGTTTATTGATAATGTGTTGGACGGGTTTAAGTTGGGGGCTATAGGTGATGACGAGTGGTGTTCTATTGTTGGTTTTCTTGGGTCTGTCTTGAAGTAGATGGTTTCTGGGTATTCGTCTGGCTCTTTCAATTTGCTTTTTTATTTCTCCAGGTAAGTAATTGAGGTTTATAAATGCTTGGTAGAGATCCTGAAGTTTCTGGTCTCTGTTAGTGGGATTAGAGCAGATGCAGTTGTATCGAAGGGCTTGGCTATAGACGATGGATCGTATGGTGTGTTCTGGATGGGAGCTGGAGGCATGAAGGTAACTGTAGGAGTCAGTGGGTTTTCAGTAGAGAGTGGTGTCTAATTTACCATTGGTGATTTGTACTGTGGTATCCAGGAAATGGATCTCTCGTGTAGAATGGTCCAGGCTGAGATTGATGGTGGGGTGTAGGTTGTTAAAATCTCTGTGGAATGTCTCCAGTGTTTCTTGGCCGTGGGTCCAGATCATAAAGATGTAATCAATGTAGCGTAAGTAGAGAAGGGGTAAAAGAGGACAGGATCTGAGGAAACGTTGTTCTAAATCAGCAATAAAGATGTTAGCATACTGTGGGGCCATGCGGGTACCCATGGCTGTGCCACTGATCTGGAGGTATAAATTGTCCTCAAATTAGAAATAATTGTGAGTGAGAACAAAGTTACATAGATCTGCTGCCAGATTGGCAGTACTGTTCTCTGGGATAGTGTTTCTAATTGCTTGTAATCCATCTTCGTGTGGGATGTCGGTGTATAGAGCTTCTACATCCATGGTAGCAAGGATGGTGTTATCAGGGAGGTTAATCGATGTTTTGTAGTTTTCTCAGGAAGTCAGTAGTATTTCGGATATAGCTGGGAGTGTTGATTGCGTAGGGTTTGAGAAGAGAGTCTACATAGCTGGATAATCCAGTAGTGAGCGTGCCGATACCTGAGATGATGGGACGTCCGGGGTGTCCCGATTTATGGATTTTGGGAAGCAGATAGAACAATCCTGGTTGGGGTTCAGAAGGTATTTCTATGTGGATTTGGTCCCAAGTAGATGTAGGGAGGTCTCTAAGGACACAGTGTAGTTTCTTTTGGTATTCTGAGGTGGGATCAGAGGAGAGAGGTTTGTAAAATGTGGTGTTGAAGAGTTGTCTGGTTGCCTCCTGGTTATAGTCGGACTTATTCATAATGACCACAGCACCCCCTTTGTCAGCTGGTTTGATTATAATGTCCGGGTTGTTTTTGAGACTCTGGATAGCATAGTGTTCAGCGCAGCTGAGATTGTGTGTCGCTTGTTGTCATTTGTGAATAATGTCAGTCTGTGCATTGTTGCGGAAGCTTTGTATATAGAAATCCAGATTGTAATTCTGATCGTCAGGGGGAGTCCATATAGAATTATTTTTCCTTTGGTGTTGATAGGGGGGATCTGGTTGGTCAGAGTGATGTTCATTGGTAGTTTGGAAATATTCTCGTAGGCGGAGGCAGCGAAAGAAATCCCCCTCATTCCTCCTCTGTTCTGAAATTTGATTTGTCCTTTTTATATGTGTTCACTTTTTTTTACCATATCCCTTTGGTATATATGGTCATGCCTATTTTCTTCCACAATTTGATCTGAGGAAGTGGGTCTGGCCCATGAAAGCTCATTACCTAATAAACCATCTTGTTAGTCTTTAAAGTGCTACATAGTTCTGTTTTTTGTTTCAGCTAGACTAGACTAACAGGGCTACATCTCTATTACTTATTTGCAGCAGTTTGTTATTAGCAGTAGTCAGCGTGTAATTTACCAACCCCAGATATCTGTTCACCTATCTACAATTACAGTTCATTTATGAGTGAGGGAGTCATCTTGTCCTAAGGCTGGAATGGCAGGAAGTTTGATTTAAGGGAAGTAAGGTCACTTTATAATGAGAGTTAATGTCAAGTGATTCTGTGATGTTTGGGGGTGGGGGAAGAGGTGCATCAAATGATGCTAGAAAATCAGGGCTACTCTGTATTGCTAAAAGGGAACTGGAGATCCCTGGGGAGAGGAGTTTGAGCTCTCTTAGGCTACATCTACACAGCTTCCCTCTTCCGCAAAAGCCTATGCAAATGAAGCGAGGATTAGCATATTGACATGCTTCATTTGCATAATGAATTAGGATCTGTTTTTTGCACAGAAAGGCACTGTCTACACAGCACATTTTTTCAGGAAGAACGGATTTTGCGCAAGAGGGGATTTTTTTTCGCAAAAAGCCTCTTGCGCAAAAATGGCTCCTAACTAATTATGCAAATGATAACATAGCAATATGCTAATCTGTGCTTCATTTACATAGGCTTTTGCGGAAGAGGGAAACTATGTAGACATAGCCTTACTGTTTTTCCCCTTTCTGCAGTTCCAGTGAGAACTGAGGATGGGAGACAGCAATTCCTGTGACTGAGGAGAAAGCTCCGCAACACAGAGACTTACTCAGGTCCTGACTGCCCATTTGTGTTACTGCATTGCTGTGCCAGAATTTACCTGCACTTCCATTCTATCAATGTACCCTTCCCGCAGGCCACTTTATTGCATTCTTTCCCACCAACCATTTTGTTTGCTGGAAATGATTCCAAAAGAGCATGGTTTCCTCCAGCACACAACAAGGTATAATATTTCCATTATCCTGAGTGCAGAGCCTGGGAAAGCTTTCAGTGATAACATTGTAACTTAAGGAAAGATACATCAGAGCAAGTGATGAGCACGCTCACTGATCATTCATCTTAATTACACTGACAAGACAGTTGGCCCAAAGTTAGCAGATTCTACACAGGAAAAAAATACACAGTCTTCAGTATGAATTTTGTCATTTAATTTAAGTATGTTTCCCCACCACATTCCCAAAGGGCATGATTTATTATGCCATGCAAAGCCACAGCACAAACAGAGGTTTAATTTTCAAGGATGTTTCCCAACCACATAAGAACCTCAAACAGCGCCCAACAGTACAGAAAAACAACCCTCTGTGCTAATTCAGTCTTACAACTCCCTACACATTTAAAAAAACCGAACTAACCTCTCATATAGAGAGAGAGGAGACAGACCCTTCCCTTCTGCACAGCTGTCTTCACTCTCTCCTGAGTGACAACTGAAAGCAGACAGCTCTGGTCCTACTCTGAAAAAGCAGTTAACTGTTTCTCTGCCAAACTGGGACCATGGTCTGCATAGTCTATCACCTGCCAAGACTAGGATTACATGAAGCCATTTAAATTAACTCACTTAAAAAAGTGACTATAATTTTTTCTGTTAAAAAAAACCCCTGTCTCTGCTGGTGAGCAGCAAAGTTCTCTGTCTATTTTCACCAGGGAGTCCATTCACTCCCTCATTCCCTTACATCCTCGTCTTCTCCAACTTCTCCTCTGAAATCCTATATTACAGGCACTTTTCAGGCAAGTAGGAAGGGTCAAGACTTCCTTTGTAATTTGTCATTGAGAGGCTATTGAATGCTGTTCCATTCAGCCTCCCAGGTCATAAAGCTTACACAAACTCTTTACTGATAAGAACAGGCACAAATATGAGAACACAATCTTCTTTGACCTACACCAGCATTTCTCAGACTGGGGTCCATGGACTCCTGGGGGTCTGTGAGAGGTACTCCAGGGGTCCAGGGACTCCATTGATCAACTTTTCCTCCTTCAAACTGCGTCCTGCATGTGGGGGAACAGCGGGAGCCCAGGACTAAGGCCAATTCCCTAACTGCCTTTCTTCTGAGCAGCTGCCATCTAGACTCCTGTTGCCCTCAGTGCATGTGCTCGGCCTCTGCCCAAGTGCTGGCTTTGCAGCTCCCATTGGCCGGGAACTGCAACCATTAGGAGCTGCAGGGATGTCACCTGCAGGCACAAGGAGAACACATAGAGCCTGCTGGCTGCCCGTGTACTACAGGGTCTGTAGAAACCTGGTGGCAGCTTCCTGGGAACTGCAGTAAGCGCTGCTGGTGTCCCACACTCTGAACTCCCTCCATCCCAACTGTCCTCTCCTACAGCTAAACTCCCTTTTGTAGCTCGCACCCAACCATCTGATCACTCTGCCTCAACACTGAGCCTCTCCTGTACCCCAAAGCCCTCATCCCCCACTGCACTCAAAAGCCTAGACCCCTAGTGAGAGCCCTCACTCCCCCCCCCCCTGCATCCCAGCTTCCCTACCCCAGCCTGGTGAGAGTGAGTGAGGGTTGGGGGTGAGCTAGCAACAGAAAGAGGGGGGGATGGAGCAAGCAGGAGTGGGGCCCAAGAGAAGGGGCTGAGTGAGGGCCCAGTGAAAAAAATTAAATCAAAATAGTAGTTCTCGGGCTGCTAAAGTTTGAGAACCGCTGATCTAACACCATTGGTCAGTTGGATGTTAGCCAACGCTGCGCAGGTGCTGTGACCAATATCATCAACTGGGGTAAATTAATGTAATTAATTAGATTCCATTCTATTAGCACTAACTGAAGATCTAGATCCATAAGCCCATCCACTTAAGATATGATCTTAGAGCAAGTAAAGCCAATGTAAACTTTGTTATTAGCTTTAATAAGAGCAGAACTCTTAAATTCCTGGATTGCTGCTCAGCAGATTGAAAATGGGTTATGGAGCCATTCACTTTAACTTTCCATTTTAGCACACTTTGGGAAAAAGCTCAAGAATCATTATTGGCCAATTTTTCATATTGGATAACATTTTGGCATGTAAACATTTATTTACATACACACATTTAAAAAGCCATACCAACTTTGGCCTTAAGAGCGTGACCTAGGGTCTGCCAATGATTTATTTCATGACAAGGAAAAAAACTAGATAAAAGGTTTTGAAAAGCTTGGCTAGATTGGATTCAGTGATCTGTGGAAGTCTTAACTTGAATTTGACATGAGAGAGGCTGCATTGCTCATGGTTTAAATATATCTCTTCTGTTGGCCATCTCTGGCAGGATGCATCATTCATTTGTTCACCAGGCTTACTGTGTGGGGCTGCATCTTGAGAAAATTGATTTGTAAAACAAGGAGAGCTGCCTTGGATTGAAGCAGGGAAGGTACCTAATCACCGTACCCTAGGCAAAGGGATAGGCAAGAACTCTCTGGACACCACAGCAAGATGTGTTTCTGGCCACAGAGGTCAGAGACTGGATTTCCTCTTTATATATATGAGAGCTTCTTTTTTTTTCTGCAGCTAAGCAACCAGAGCCTGCCTCTCTGGGTTTGGGAAATTAGCCAGATGATACATGTGATGCAAACTGCTGCTTTTAATTTAATGTAATTCTCTTGCTCTCTATTTTAAAGACATCTTTTTCTCCAGAAACTGTCAGACAGTGTGAGGGTTTCATTTTATGCAACTTAAATGTGAGTGAATTTCTTCAATCTGTAGAGACCCAGGGGGCAAAGCTATACCTAAGAGTAGGGCTTGTGCTCCAGACTTGGTTAGGAGGCATGGACAGAGGTGTACTTTTTGAGAGGGGCATATTGCTTAGGCTTCAGTGGGCACACAAGAAAGGAGAAACTGAAGAATCAAGGATCAAACATGAGCTAATGAGGGGACAGATAGCTAGGTGGGCTTAACTGCTTATGAAAATGAGGCAATAATATGAATGGTTAGAAACACTTGTGAGTTAAACACATCTGAAACCAGCTTTTAAGTGCATTTCACTCAGACAATTACAAAATAACCTCATCTTTCCTTTCATTTTTCCCTGTGAATATCTTTTTCTAATTTCATTTGTTCCAGCTTTTAGCTAACAGGGAGGTTTTGGACCAAGTCAAGGGTTATTATGGGGATTCTGACAGAACCTTTACTATTAGAGCACAGAGAACATCACTTTATTTATTTACTCCTCTCCGAGTAGCTATTTAAAGAATTATAACCATATACATGTTAAGAAGTAACATATAATGTTACCATGGAACATACATTTTCTCCTTCAATGGTAAATGTCAACATATGACTTTCTTGTTACCATAAAATTAGTTTACAGCTGCAATGCCCGGGATGACTAACAATAGTTTCGATATGATATTCTACAAGGAGGACTATGATAGAAACACTCCTAGGACAGAATTTTCTACATGTAATTTTAGCAGCTACTGCCTACCCCAGCTGAGAATAAATCTAAGTTCGCACACTGAAACATTTAAAATTATTTTACACATTTAGACAAGTTCATCTCTGGTGCAATTCCACTGATTCCAAAATCATGTTATCAGGTATAGTCTAGCCTATTATTTCTGAACAAGAAAATTAGGACTCTGTCCACTCTACTACACAAAGGACATTGGCAAATTAACATTAATTTCACACGGCAGCCCAGAAACGATTACAGAAAAGACTACAACAAACTGACATTCATTTAATGGAAGAATCCACTATCTCCTGATAATCTTGCCTTCCTAAATTCTTCCAGGACACCTTATAACATGCAAGGAAAACGACACTAATCATAATGATGGCCCCCCCAATGAGGTCATAAATGCTGGGAAAGATGCGGAGCACCGCAAGCTGCAGAATCATGGCTGTCACAATCTCTAAGTGTTGCACTGTGCTGACCAGAGCTGGGTGAAATTTATTCAAGGCATAATAGACCCCCAAGAAAGCCACAGTAGAACATATACAGATAGCAATGAGATAGCTCCAGGTTTCTCCATCCAGTGGTATAATTGGCTCTTGAAGAAAAAACATGGTGGAGGCTCCCCACACAGTTCCAGTCCAACCAAAAGTAAATAATGCAGTCCACATACTGACATGATCTTTGATTGACTTGTAGACAATCATGGAAAGAGCTGTGGTCAAGCCTGCCATAACTGTCATGGTGTAGCCAAAGGCTTCTTTCCAGACACTGAGCAAAGAGTTTTCTTCATTAACAATGTTGGGGAACATGACCAGGCAAACACCAAAGATACTGCTAACCACTGTCATTATGTCTATATAAGCCATTCGTTCATCTATTAGTAAAAAAGCCAAAATGGCACTAAAGACAGTGGTGGTGGCTCTCCACATAATGGTTCCATTGCTTGGGGGTACTATAGTGAAGGAAGTGTAAGCACAGGTAATGGAGATAACATTGCAAACACCATAAAAGAAGAGTTGCAATCTGTGTCCTTTTGGTCCGAAGGGGTCCTCATGGTAGTAACACACAACAATGACAGACAACACTTGTATGACTGAACGAACAAAAATTAGTTCTAGAGATGGCACTTTGGATCGATCAGAAACAAGTCTAGTTATCAGAGCCACACAGCCATGAGCCAAGGCAGAGGCAAAAAGTACTACCCAAGTCTTTCTGGACTGAAATATGCTTCCATCTGTAAAATTATGGTGTTGACCAGTCTCATTGTCTTCCATTTCTTGGGCTGGCTGAGGTTGCATATCCATAGTTCCAAAGAAGGCTCTTCCTTTCCTTTTTCTGTCACTCAGCAATCTTTTCTTTGGATTGTCTTCCACAAAGCTTCCAATATCATCACTGGTTTCATCAGAAACCTCTTCTCCAGGTTGGGGATAATGGGATGTATATTTCACTGTCACTGTGTTGGGATGGATTTTCACTCGTTTTTTGACTGGACATTGTTTGGAAGAGGTATCCATTTCCTCACAGAACTAGGTCTGGTCTGGAAAAAAAACAGATAGTTATTTTTATTCACCCAATACTGTAAAATACATTTGCACTGCAGTCTTGATTATTTACAAATTAACCTAACCTTTATTTTTATTTGACAATGGAAGTTGCTCAGTATCTTTCAAAACCAGGACACTTTTATTTAAAATGTCTAAAAATAACTGTAGGTGCTTGTTTTGAAACTATCTATTCTTGTTACATTGCTTCTTAAAAAGAGGCATTAAAAATAGGGATCTGAATATTTAACTGGTTAACCGGCAAGCCTCATCCTTAGCGGATGAAGCTTACTGGTTCAGGTTAATGAGTGGGGGCAGAAGCAGCTCCCAGACTGCCACGGGCAGGGTGCTGCTCGCGCCCTGTCGTAGACTGGGTCTGCTCCAGCTGGGTTGCTCCAGCAACTTCCCCACCCACCCTCCCCTTTAATTGATTAACCAGTTAAACAATATGTTTAACCGATTAACTAATTAAATGGAATTTTACATCCCTAATTCAAATTAATAACAACCACTTTTATTACAATAAAAATCGTTTCCTCATTGGACTATTTAGATCAGGTAGTCATTCTGTAATCATGAATGGTTTTTATTCTTTACCAACTTCTAGGGGGAAAAGAGAATTACAGATAAAAAATGAAATTTGGGTTAGAGAAGACTAGGGACATTTTTGTCAATTCAGAGTAAAGCAACCCCGAGTCAGGCTGATGGCATCACTGAACATTTCAGAGAACTAGGCACATGTACCCCAAAACTGTAAAAAATACTAAAATAATTTTTCAAATTCTCTGAAGCTCTTGATGTATATTATTATCTCCAAAAACTGTTCACTACCAATTTGTTTTTCAAAGTAACTTCAGTTAGGAAAAAAAGACTGTAAAAATGTTAGAAAAAGAAGCGGTGCCCTCCTGGGCAGCATAGAGAAGAACAAGTGTTACGAAATGACAAAAATATCCAGATTATATGAAAGTGAACATCACACATTTTTCCATTCTGCCTCACTAGGTGCCTTATTTTTCACCTAACCTAGCTGAATTGCTACATCTATATCTATGTAAAAGTTTTTCCTGCTGCACAACAGAATGACATTATCAGGCTCCCTGGCCACAAAAGCAAAAGCGGGCAGAGAAGGGGGGGTTGGCAAGCAAATCAAGCAGCAAGCACAGCCCCCTAGTTTATTCTATAAACAAGAAAATTAATATACTAATAGATTTTTAAAGCCTGAAGAGACCATTATGCTTTCTATCAAATCTGATTTTCTGCATGACATAGGCCAGAGAATTCCAACCAATAATGCCTTCAGTGTAAGGAACATTTCTTCCTGTTACTCAAGTAAATATATCAAACCCAATAACTCATGTTTGCACTATTATGGCATATAGTTTAGATTAACAGATCCTAAAACCTGAAGGGACCATTGTGGATATCTAGTCTAAACTCTTCAACAACATAGGCCACATAATAATTACTGTAACAAATCTTTTAGAAAAACTCCCACATTGATTTAACAGTTCTCAGTGATGGAGAACCCACCGTGATGCTTAGTAAATTGTTCCAGTTTTAATTATTCTCACTGTTCAGTTATGCCCTATTTTTAGTCTGAATTAGTCTAGCTTCAAATTCCAGCCACTTGATCGTGTTACACCTTTCTCTGCTAGATTGAAGAAGCCATTAATAAATATTTGTTCCCCATGTAGGTATTAGAGATGAGACTGGCAGGATTTGACTGAAATCGTTAGTTGTCTGTAAATGTTGATTTCACCTGACACACAGAAGTAGTCCAAGATATCCTTCTACAACAGTCATAAACTCTTCCCTAGTTCCTCTCCCTCCTCACCAAGTGCCCATTTAGACTTCTGCTCCGTCCAAACTCCGTGGAGGTTGATATGGTGAGGCAGTGGCCTCCCTCCAAGCCTGAGATGGCGGCACTGCTGCACTCTCCCTAGTGGATGGAGCCAAGTCAGCCCCACCCTGTGCACCAGAAGCAGAGGGGAGGGACAGGAAGGAAGATTTAAAGAATTGGGTTTGTTTAGTGTGGAAAAGAGACTGAGAGGTAATATGATAATCACTTTCAAGCACCTAAAAAGATGTTACAAGGAGAAGGGAGAAAAAGTATGTTCCTTGATCTCTGATGATGGGAACAAGGAGCAATGGGCTTAATTTGCAGCAAGAGAGATTTAAGTTGGACATTAGGGGAAAAAGTTTCCTAACTGTCAGGGTGGTTAAGCACTGGAATAAATTGCCTAGGAAGATTGTGGAATTTCCATCACTGGAGATTTTAAGAGCAGGTTAGGCAAATACTTGTCAGGGATGATCTAGAATAGCTGGTATTCGGTCCTGCCTGAGATCCCTTCCAGTTCTGGTATATTATGATTCTATAAAAGGCAGGCCTTCATCTAAGTTGCACCAGAGCCAGGAAAGGAGGCAAAAGTCCCTACAGGATGACAGAAGAAACTCCAAACTGTGTGGCATCATGCCCACAGAGAAAACTGAGAATGGGGACAAGCTTCTGGGATTACTGTCCACTACTTACCCGAGGACTCTGAGGACTGGCAGACTACAGAGCCATAGCAATGGATTGTGGTAGGAAGTAGTCCATGGGAACTAGACATTATTCAGTTTGTCCTGTTGCAGTAAGAGTCAGCATATTTCAGTAGGATTCTCACTGTTAGGGCCCAGGGCTGGGACCTGGTGGAGCAGTCTCTGCAACCAATCCTAGGGTGGTAGCCTACTCATTTTAGGCCTGTGCTTTGTTTGTGACTTGCTCCAGCCAGAAGGCTGCAAGCGCCTGGACTATGTTTGCTGTTTGCCTTATTAGGAGGGTAGGCTAAAGACTGATGATTGCACTGCCGTGCCCAGGGACTCAAGAGTTTAGTATCGACTACCTGCCTGTGATGGGGTGAACTAGGTCCAGAGGCTTCCTGCTGGAGGCCTTTCAGCCCTGCCTCACCCTGCCCTAAAAAAGAGCAGAGGAAAAGTCCTTTAGGTGGCCTAGAGTGGCGGCACTGAAGCTGCCAATCGGAGAGACTGCTAGAGCAACCAATCAGGGGCCAGAATGGCCATCTACAAGGAAGCAGCAGAGGCTGAGCAGTCAGTTGCCACTTGGAACTTGAACAGGAAGAAGAGGGAGCCTAGCTGGTTGGAAGAGCAGCAGGACCATGGACAATCTGAGCCCAGAACATAGCCAGATGCAACCAGGCCAGGGTGCCTTGATGAATCCTGTTCTGGCTGAAGACTGAGCCCAGGGAGGACTGTAGAAAGAACACCAACTGAGGGGACCAAGATGGACCCCTGCTGGGCTGTTAGGGAAGGCAGTGCCTCTGGGAAGGAAGCCTTGGTGCTATGGCCCTGAACCAGTGTGAGAGAAAGAACTAGAGACTGTATGCCCTCCGCCAGGGGGTTAGTTGCAGAAGACCCACAGAACTACCATCAGCTATGGGGTGCTTGTAAGAAGCAGGTACCACTCCATTGTAAGATCTGGAAGAAAATCAGGCTCACGCCTGACTAAAAAATTGAGTGATTGCAGATATGTACTGGTCAAAATGGGGGTGCTAGTGAGACGTGTGTGCTGACTCCATTATACTGCCTTTGCAAGAAGGCTTAGGCTAAAGACTTCTTATTGCTCTGTCCAGCCCTAGACTGTGGCTACTGTCTGCCTTAGGTAAGAGTCTTGGGCGAGGGAGTACTGATTAGCTTTGGCTTCTTTCCTGATGCAACACATCAAAGTGACCTCCCTCTCAGCCTGAGAGAGAAGGACCACTAATGTGGCATTGGACCCAGGTCCTCTGCATGCAGAGGGTGCTGTAGGCCAGATGAAGGCAGAGGGTGTGGGGCTAGATTTAGCCCACGTTTGACATCTCTACTCAACCTCAACCAAAGTCAACTATGTTGGATGCAAGAACCATGGGTGGTGCTCTGAGGCCAGAATGTCCGCATATACCATCACAATGCTCTCTTCTGGCCTAAACCTGTGATTCTAGAATTGCTGGGAAAGGGGTTTCTACACAGGGTGCACCAACATACCCTCTAAAGGTGGAGGAGTGTGACACTGTGGCTATGTCTAGACTTCAGAGTTTTTCCAGAACCCCAAAGGGATCCCAGAAAAACTCTGCCACGTCCAGAGAATGTGTCCACTTTTTTGGAACACTTTCTGAAAAAGCGGGCACGCTCTTTCGGCATCCCAGTATTCCTGAGGAATAAGGGATGTTCTGAAAAAGGAGGTTTTTCTGACATTTGGCCCCATGTAGACTGGCCAAATGTTGGAAAAGCCTCTTCCGAAAAAAACAAGCGGAAAAAGATATGCAAATTGCGGTTTGCAATTTGTGTATATTTAAAAAAAAAAAAAACCCAAGCCCCTGGCGATGTAGGCGTAGTCTGTGTTACCCATCTTTGTCTGAAGGGCTTACATGCCTTCACTGGCCTGGGAAGACATGTTCAGCCTGCAGAGCCTGTCTGAGGTATCAGGCCTGTACACTGGCACTGACAGTGACACGTCCTGATCAAAGAAGCCATCACAAGTTTGGGCTTCCAGTAGAATGGGGTCCTGCTCCTGGACAGGCAGAATGGGGCTTGCTATCAGACAAGAAAGAGGAGGGCTGGCTCCTGGAGAATGGACTACAGTACACACCTTGAGATAGGGCAGGCTGATGGGTATGTGCTATCTGCCCAGTAAAAGGAATGTGACCAAGTGGGAGTACCCAGACAAAAGGAACTAATACAGAATTTGTAGTCTTCCGATAGAGAACAGCTTCAATTCTCTGAATTGTGCTTTTAGTGCCTTTTACAGTTGAAACTGATAGCCATCTGTTAGAGGTGCACAGTAGCATAACTGTGTGGCACAGGCCTACTGTACAAGCTGCAGAAAAGCCAGACACCAGATGGTAGTGAAAGTTCTAAGGGGGCCCTGCGGTCCACATGCCATTCCTCCAAGCAGTGGAGCTGCGTGGGTTCCACTGATGGCAGAATCGCAATGGTGAGCCAATGGGAACGTAGAACCCAGTCTGAGTTTGCCAGCAGACAAATATCATCCTAATTCTAAACTGAGGACATCCAGAACAGAATCGGTGTAAACAGAGATGCTACAGACAGGGTTATATTAACACCCCATCAGGCCCGCCCCTCCATCTTAGTGACACAAGGGACTGGAACCACTGTATCAGTGTAAAAGTGGATCCAGCCTCTTTCCTGACTCCCATAGACCATTTACAGCTTGTCCCAAAACTTCTCTTCCACGCTAGCCCAGCATGGGCAGTTCCAGAGGGCATCTCCTTTGTGTAGGCATGCTTGCATGGCCACACAGCCAGCTGATCTCCAACTCAGTCTATCAGGCTTTACACTTACCACAGATCTTACGCATGTTGCATATTATATCCGAAATAGAGTTTTAAAATATTTCAAAGGGATTGCACTAGGACAGTGCCAGTCTAAGATTATAAGAGTCTGAATAAAAAAAGTTCTGTTTTCTAAAGTTGGTAACTCCCCTACATATTCTTGCATCCAGTCTTTTCTGCAGAAAATGAAACTGTCAGCAGGGGCAAATGAAAGATTGTGTCTGAAGAGTGAAATAATGTGAATGGCACAATAGTTTAATAAAGAGCCTCTCTCTGATATTTTTATTGAAAACATTTTCTGAGCAGGAACAACAAAAATATTGTCCAGTGAAAGAAAACAAACATAAAGGCATAATGCTAGACAGTTTTGTTTAATTATAGGAATTAAAAAGGAATGACTTTCACATACTAGATTTCTTTTAAAAAATAATTAACTTGTTTGTCTCTAATTTTTACGTTATGAGCTTAATAAAATATTTGCTACAGTGATGTTTCATATTAAACATTATATCATTTTTTTAATCACATATAGCATCTAATTTTGCCCTTTTTAAGAACTGATGACTTTCTTTTTTAAGCTTTACATTAAATGATCCAGCCAACAAACAAAAGAAAGCCACCTGATAAATACTCTCTGAAGAAATAGATCCTGAGCATTAAAACACATTTTATATAGCTAACTATTTCTATAACATATTACAAACACTGAATTTTAATATGTAATTTTTGGCTTTATGGCCTCTTTATAAAATTATTGCATAACAATTTAATTGAAATTAAGTGACTGTTTATATCCATAATTTTTAATATAAAGTTTGGGATTTTATCCAGTCTGCATTTTGTAGAGGAAAATCAGGCAGATGTACAACTAGACTAAAATAATAATTCAAGTTTCTAAAATAGTAGTAATAAAATGGAATTTTACTTATACGTTGGTGACAAGTGGGCACTTATTTAATCAAACTGAGATGGATTCAAAAAGTATTCATAACTTAATAAAAATCTGTTGGGGAAAGTTGATTCTGAGAACAGATGTACTCTACACTATGTCAGTAGCAGCACTATGGACATTTTTGTCAGATATTCTAAATGCTTTCCCTCCTACAAAGAAAGCTGGATGATTGTCTCTTATGTTAAAAAAAAATCAGGAGTGGGAAATCTCAGGCCCGGGGGCCAGATTCTGCACCACCACAGAGCTGGAGCACACAAAATCTAGTAGGCTGGGCCCCCATAGGCTCTGGTGTGCAAGGGGAAATGTGGGGACTGCTTTCTCCTCAGTTGGAGGCCACATCGGTGAAGTGTTTTTTTGTTGGTGGTGGTGTTTTTGCTTCTCACTTGTGTGTGGCCCCTGACTGATTTTTCTGTGGGTTAGTGGCCTCCGGCCCAAAAAAGATTCCCCAACCACTGCTTCAAAGCATCCTTTTTCCTGAAATTCATAGAACTTCTTATTTTGAATGCCTCAGCCTAGATTAATCTTTTATATTCATAGTATTCTTGCTAGGGACAGAAACACTGCATGCGTGGCTGCATGTAAACTGAAACATTTTAAAGTAAAACTATATGATCTTACTGACTGTTTGGGAACTTTTGCAGTCTGCCAATTAAAAATGTTACATTGACTGAAACTTGGCCCTACTGTGAGATTATCTATAGCTTTCTCCACCTGTGCTTATTCTTCACACCTGTCTTAGGAGGAATTCTTCCTTCCCTTGTGATATCCTGGAATTATCTGTATTTCTTTGAAGAGCATGTTAGTGAATTCTAAAGCCTGGGAGAGAAATGAAAGAAGGGCTTTGATCTCCCTGTTCACCACAAAGCTAAAATGGAGAGGGCAGAGAGGGGGAGTAAATACAAACCACACGGCTCCTGTGAGCTGCTGAATGACGACTAGAGAGATTTCAGTATCTTGGACACACACACACAGAGCAAATGAGTTTAGAGCTGTTCTCTAATGATACATAAAACAGCACTGCCAGTCCTAGGCTTGATGTACCTTGGGCTGTGCTCTTACCCATTTTGGCCTATATTTATGAAACTGGATCAACTGAAGTCACTTTGAGAAGGGTCCCAGTGAATCTCTGCCTGTTCTGAACAAATGACAGCCACCAGGTTTCCTGCCTGTGCAGTGAACACTAATAACAGAGGCAGGAGGTTGTCACTTGAATAACCGGAATCTGTAGACCAGCTGGGAGGGATGTCTGCATTATCGCGCAACACACCAGTACATACCATAAGGAAAAGAGGGGAAGAAATTTCTATTTACCTCTTGCGTAGAAGAAGCCGATCAAGTCCAAACAATAATGCCTTTAAACAATAAGGAGGCTGCGTGATGTTAAAGGAAAAGAAGAAAGGAAACCTGCTCTCCAGAATGTGTCAGCCCTTCCATCTTTCACAAGCTGTAAAAGCCCAGAAAACAGAACAGCTAAATTAATCCCAGCGTAACGTGCAGTCAGCCACACACAGCCTGGTGTACTCCAGAAAAGGATGTTTGCAGCAGAACAAGCGTTGCTTCTCCTTTCTCCACTCACCCTCTTCTCCCTGCAAAGAGAGGCATGGAGGAAAAAACTGAGGGGACAGCAAAAGACTCAGGAGAGAGCGACAGAGCAATTGCAAGTGAGCATGCCCAGTGAGCACACGGGCAGCTGACAGTAATATCAACATTCATTTTTATTTAATGTATAGAGTATTACTTGCAATCACTTTCTTTTTGGGGGATTTTAAATATCTTTTAATTGATAAAAAGCTTATTCTGATGAAGCAGCAGGTTCAGTCAAGGAGAAAAACAATAGAATTTATAAATACAACTAGGTCTATCATCAGAAATCAAAATGTGTCTATAATATATGACCAGTGTTGAAAAGATTATGGCTTGCTCTTTTCCAAATAATTAATTATATAGGTTTGCTTTGTCAGATATATAAGCAGCAAAACGTCCAGTAACAGCCGCCTGTTTTTATAATTCTTGTTCTGTTCATACCACAAGTCTGTCTGATAAATGAAATTTATATTGATATGATAAACTTCGGTAAGACATTTAGTCTTAAATGTTCAAAAAAGAGCTAGATAGATTCATGGAGGTTAGGTCCATCAATGGCTATTAGCCAGGATGGGTAGGAATGGTGTCCCTAGTTTCTGTTTCTCTGGAAGTGGGTGACGGGAGGATCACATGGCGATTACCTGTTGTGATCCCTCTCTCTGGGGTATCTGGCATTAGCCACTGTCGGCAGACAGGATACTGGGCTAGATGGACCTTTGGTCTGACCCAGGACGGCCATTCTAATAATCTTAATCACCACACAACAATCTGATTACAGAAATTAGCACAACAGAACTTCAGTATGGTACACATATTTTTTTATCTAAAAATAGATAAAAACGGAATTGTTAATTAGGAATGGTTATTGATTAGGAGTGTTTCTAGTGGGACTCTAGAGGGATCTGTTTTCAGACTAACATCCTTGAATATTTCCTTCTAAATCATCAGTAATATTAAAGTATATAGATTATACAAAGATGGGTCATGTGGTAAATAATAGGGCTATCCAGAGGAATCCAGATCAATATTTGTAAATTGTGTGGGATGGGGAGGAGTGCGGAGAAACAACCATTGTGTATTTTAATACACCCAAATGCAAAACTATGAATCTAGGAAGGCCCCTTTTTACAGGAGGGGAGCAGAGGTATATATTGGAAAACAGTGACTATATAAAGAATCTGGTGTCCTGCCGGGAAGCAACAAAACATGAGCTCTCAGTGGAATGTGATGGCTAAGAGCAGGGCTGAGGAACCTTTTTTGGGTGAGAGGTTGCTGACCCAAAGAAAAATCAATTGGGGGCTGCACACAAGTGTGAAGAAAAAAAATAAAAAAATAGCTGAGGAGAAAGACACTGCGCGTTCCCCTCACACCACAGAGCTTGGGGGGAACCCGGCTAGTAGATTTTGTGTGCTCCAGCCCTGCAGAGAAATGGCAGGGAGGCTGGAGTGCCAGCATGCTGGGAGACAGAGCCCTGAGCTGCGGGGGCCGGATCCGGCCCCCGAGCCTTAGGTTCCCCATCCCTGGCTAAGAGGATGAATGTGATCCTTGGATGTATAAGAAGGGGAATATCAAATAGGAATAGGGATGTGGTATAACCTCTGTATACTGCGTGAGTAAAGCCTTTACTGGGATATTTTGTCCATTTTTTCTTGCCTCCTGTTCAAACAGCATGCTGAAAAATTAGGGAAGATTCAGCAAAGATCCGCAAGAATAATATGAGGTCTCAAAAGCCTATCTCACAGTGAGTCTGAATTTACTCAATTTGTTAGTTTATTGAAGAGATGGTTAGGAGTTAGGTTGACTGTAATCTATAAGCACCTTTATGAGGAGAAGTTTTCTTATAGGCTTTGTCTATACTGCAAGATTTGCTGGAAGAGGCAATGCAAACGAAGAGTGGATTAGCATTTTCTTGTGCTTCATTTGCATATTCTCTTCCCATCCGTTTTTGCACAAGGGGTTTTTGCGCAAAAACAAGCAGTGTGGATGTTTCCTTTTTGTGCAAAAAGGAAACGTCCACACTGCTTGTTTTTGCACAAAAATGGATCGGAAGAGAATATGCAAATGAAGCGTGAGAAAGTACTAATCCGCGCTTCATTTGCATTGCCTCTTCTGGCAAAACTTGTAGTGTAGCCATAGCCAATGAGGGCTTTTTAATTTAGCAGAAAAAGGCTTTAACAGGATCCAGTGGCTTTAAGGTGCAGCCAGACAAATTCTAACTTGAAAGTGATGCACATATTAACAACGAGGGTAATTAATCTTTAGAACAGCTCACAGAGGAATGTGATGTATTCAGCACTTGAAATCCTTATATGGAGATTGGATGTGTTTTTGCAAATATGTAGTAGCTCAACCAGAAGTTACGGGGTTGATTCAGAGATTTCTGAGTGAATTTCTCTGACCTGTGCTATACAAGAGGTCAGACTACATTATCAGTTCCATGGTTCTGATATCTATTAATTTAGAAATTTTATAGAAGAGATGCTGTATAACACACACGTTTCTACAGTCTTATGACAAACTGCAGAATCAAGAAATCAGTGAGCTGCCAGGTGCTCAGTGTTTAGAAAAGAACAATGATGAATCTCCTGTTGTGTCATTCACATAACTTGGCATTTGACTATACAAGGCAAAATCAGGATAAAACAGGTCCTAACAGAAACATGAAGACCACTTCAAGAAAAGAACTGCAGCTCACTCCTGAGTAGTAGGGTGTGGTGTATTCCTGCAGGCAAGCAAGAAATTGTCCATTTTCTTCTGATTATTCAAAGTATACTCCTTAGCTCTTAAGGCTTGCTTAAGTATCAATATGAATCAGTCTGCTAGTTCATTTGTCACAGGGTGATTTGGAGTAGAACATATGTGATAAATTTTATTTGAAGCTCTGGAATTCTTTAGAACAGAATTGAGGTCCATTATCACTCACCAAATTTTAGCAATAAATCAAAGTGGCTAAACAAGATATGAAGATGTCTAATATTTTGGCTGGGGTGTCAGACTTGACAGTGAGCTTCACTAACATGATGATCAACTGCCCAAATTCTTTTTTCAAAAGCTTCAGAGTTTCTTCCCAGTATTTCTTGAAGATTTTGAGGGTTTTTTTTTTCATGATCATATTGATCTTAATCCAATTCATGATGAGCTTCTCAAATCAAGGTTTTCCCAATAATCCTGAATACTTTCCTTCAGGGCCATCCTTAAGCATACACAGTAAACTGACTGATAGTCCATATATAACTATGGGTTTTACTGGTGTAACTCTTTCCAATTAAAAAGAATCATACCCTACCCAAAAATAACTATAACATACAAAATATGTGTGTTGAACATATCTTAGGCCCATAGTTTCCAACCACTTCTGAAGCGAACTAGCCACACACAACCAGCCAAATAACCATATGTAGCTAGTGACTAGCATGTTGGACACCACGGTCTTAGGCCATAAGTACTTTAGGACTTTTCTACACTCCATGTTTTGTTGCCAAAAACTACCTTTCGGGGACAAAACAGTGAAAGCGTTTACACTACAATGCAACTTTTGTTAGGAAAACACCCAGTTTTTGGTGACAAAAAACTTCCAGCCTGCAAGAGACTTTCATTTCCCCCCCCCCCTTTTACTGTTGGCAAAGAGCCAGTGTGGACTCTGCATCTGTTTTGTCAAGGAAACTGGCTTCTGCCAGTATCCCACAATGCCTGTTCTGATGGCTGTGCTCAGTGTTTTGTGATCTCTGCTGCGCCGCAGGCACGTGCCACTCCCCTCCCCTTTCAGAATTCTGGGAAGTATCTGACAGCTGAGTGAGCTGCGCTGTTTGGGAAACAAATAAAGAACAAATCATTGGAATGCTTTTGTTCTGTCTTGCTACAGGGGGAGGGCTAGAGAGACTTCTGTGCTGCTTTGACATGTCTCAGAAATTAGAGCTCACAGAGCTACGAGGGAATCCCAAGAAGTGCAGGGATCAGCTCTGCCTTCCCACAACACTACACTGTGGGATGGTTAACCACATTGGTTTGCTGTATGTTGACAGGGTGCTAGCAACGTGGCCATGAAATGTTGACAATGGGATGCAAAAAAAACCAGTTTGACCAATTTTCACTGTTGGCAACTTTTGCATGTGCACAGCACTTTTGTTGCCAAACCTTCCCAAGTGTAGCACAGCCTTAGTCATAGCAACAAATGAACCAAAGAAGTAGAAAAGACTGCTCCAAATTTTTCCCCAGGACAAGGTATTATTTTTAATGACTTACTCTTTCAAATACCAGCATTATTACTGATCATTATGTACAAAGTTAACTTTGCAAATGTCCCCAAGTACATAAGAACTAGAAAACAGAGAAGAGTATTTTATTAAAAATGGGATGATAGTCCAAAATTAAATTAATCCTAAACATTGTATCTCCCAACATTCCCACATTAGTTACAAAGGCAGTATAATTGTTCCATTTGGGGTTTCTTGTTTAGTGGAATATTGGGATATTTATGGGCTAGTCCTTGTGCAGGGATGCTGGTTATTGGCGTGATGGGATTAGAAATGTGGGCAGCCTAATGCTTGCCTATCAGCTTATACTTAAAAGGATCACTGAGAGACATGTGGAGAGAATCAAAACTGATTTGAACAGAGTCGGTGACACAGAGTCTCACAGACTCTCAAGACAATGTGGGATGACTAGGAAAATGTAACTTCATTTTGTATGGTTCCTGGAATGGAAGGCAAAATAATGTGAATTTGCGGGGGAACCAATGACTAGAAACACTTAAATATACATATAGGCTGTTTATTTTAAAACCCTTTCCCTCTACTAGCTTGTTCCAACTTACAAGCAAAATACTTTTGTTTTAAGGGAACTCTTGGTCACAGAGTCCTGAAAGTGGAAAAACAACCCAGGTAGGACTGCAGAATTTTTTAAGAGATGTCACAATTTCAGATTCTGATCTAAAAGTGGAAGACTTATGAGGTTCCCTCCCAAGACAGGGAAAGGCAAGAAGCTAAGCCTCTGGGGCTGATCATGGGAGGGGTGGGGAAGAGGAGGGCACACATGGTGAGACCAGAAAGGAGACAGAGATGTAGCAAGTCCCACAACCATAACACATAGGCAAGACTCCATTTTTTCCCTGCTGTTCAAGTAGTCCCTTAAAAACAAACAGCTATGTAAAAATGTAGTTGATTTTAACTAATAACTTTTTTATTCATAAAAGTTCAGATTTCTTCCAATATTTATGGAAAAGTGTATATTGGAAAGGGCTAAATGCATTTGTAGGTACAGTCTCTATTGTGTAGACAAAGCATCCCTGAGGTAAATAAATGGGACACATCATGAGTCTCAAAGTGGATGTGGAATTCATGTAGAGTTTTATATAGATGTTTCAGATTTCTCTCAGTGCTGCACTCTAAAGCACTGATCATTTTAGTGGATGAAGAAATGTAAATGAGGAATAGCTGCATGTAATGATACAGGAAGACAGGAGGAGAAATAGAGAAGATTAGGGGGAAAAAAAACCAGTTGATATAGTTATAATCATGATTACAATAGTGAGTATATTTTCCCACTGTGTATTGGAGCTACCACAAAAAAGGATCAATATTTATCAATTTACCAGGCTGCCAGTTACACTTTAAAGCTAAAATCTAACAAACTAAGGGTGTGTCTAGACTACTGAGTTTTGTCGACAAAAGTGGACTTTTGTCGACAAAACTATACCAGCGTCTACACTACCGCTGAGTTCTGTCGACATAACGTCGACAGAACTCCGCAGTTTTGTCGACGCTGGTATACCTCATTTTACGAGGCATAACACCTTCTGTCGACAGAAGGTGTTATTGCCTGTAGGGTTGCGTCTAGACTACAGGGTTCTGTCAACAAAACAGCTTGCTTTGTCGACAGAACTCAATGTGTCTGGATGCTCTTTGTCGACAGAAGTTTTGTCGACAGATACTGTCGACAAAGCTTCTGTCGACAAAACCCGGTAGTCTAGACATACCCTGAGTTTGCCAATTGGTAAGTATATAGCCAATTCAGAAAGGAATCTAATAGGATATCCCATTTTTGAGAGTCCAGAGAACATTAGTATGACAGAATGAACTCTTGTATTCACACTATGGAATAATCTTTGTACAAAATATGCCTTGTGAGGTATCATATGAAAACTGATAACTCACTGGTCAATAATATGGTGAAATGTTAGTCTTTAAAGTGCTACCAGACTATTCATTGTTTTTTAAGTTTATCCTGTACAGACTAACTTGACTACCCCTCTGAAGCATTATATGTAAAGTTATTAATGCCCCAGAGTAATATTGGTAGCACATGTTCAAACCCATGTAGCACTTCTTACGTCCCTTGCCTCTCTAAGGAGATCAATATAGGACAACATGTTTCCTTAAATGGTGTTGCCCAAAGAATTCATGACACTGGATTTGTTTGAATTAAAGAACAAACCAAGTTTAGCTACAAAGAGATAGGTTTATATAAGTACTATTATAAGGCAGTAAAGTCAGAAATGGTTAAGAGAAAAAGATAAAATGCTTTCTAAACTTGGTCAAATTCAGGACTGGAAGCATGTTGGTGTCACCCTGCAAATAGTAACCAAAGGCTGCAGAAAGCCAAGGGTAGCTGGTGTGTGTTGCTGACAGACTACTGCGGTCAGAGGTGCTGGGCCAAGGCTGTGGCTATCCTCAGACACTCAGGGTACAACTTGCATGCTGGCAGCCTATTTGTGAACAGCCCTAGGGTAAGCTACAGCAGTAAAGCATTGGGAGGAATCCCAGGGCAAGAGTGATACAGCCTCACACCAGTCTAAACTGCACTCTGGAATGTCACAATTAGTTTACTAATTTTAATGCTGGGTTCTTTTCAGGTCAACTTTAAGTTACACAATATTTCTCAAATCAGGACACTTGCTTATTCTTAACCAACCAACAATGTATTAATTAATTCAGAACCACATTAATATATAAGCAACAATTCATCATTCAATTGTAGACAACCAATGTTGGCAGATACGTACTACACACACAATACAATCTTCACAGACAAGAGATAAGTCTCAACAGTTATATCAAGGAGTAAATCAAATAACCAAGATTTCTTTAGTTTCAAGTCTTTAGTACCTAACATGTTTAACACATAACCAAGGATGCGTTTAACTTGAAGGCATTTTGAACAGTATGGTTACTACTCTTTGAATGAATTGGTCCAGAAGTGAGTAATTTAGAATATTAAAAGCAATTGCTAAAGTTATTGTTTTCAATATCAGCCCAATGTGTCTGGACTTATAAAGAAATTAAAGTATAAAATGCGGGTGGTTGAGGTTTCACCAGAGTGTAGCCTTAGCAAGACAACCTATACTTATAAACAGTGCTTTTTTTGTTTAAACAAAAAAAAAAAGGTGCCGGTACTTGGTTGCCAGATGGTTTCAAAAGAAATTTGTCGAGCAAAACAAACAAACAAACAAAAATAAAAGCACCGGCAAGTAACCAGGGAGATCTAGGAGGTTGGGGCCGAAATGCAGTCATGGCCCCTTTAATTGCGGGCTTCTGTCTGGCACAGCGCAAGTGCCGTCACAAAAAAAGCACTGCTTATAGATATTAAAGAATAGAAGAGGAAATGCAACCTCTTTAACAAACTCTCACCATTTTTTATCCTTCTAACTATGGGATGGTAGAGAATTCTTTCCACATTGCTAGTCTAGGAACTACGTGTGCACTTTGACTCTCAGGGTGTGTCCACAGTGCACCGTAGGTCAAAATAAGATATGCAATTTGAGCTATGCAAATTGTGTCTTATTTTGATGTTATTTTGAAGTAGCTTATTTTGAAATTTGGTGCTGTCTACACAGCGCTTATTTCAAAATAAATTGCTATTCCAAAATGTACATTACTCCTTGTGGAATGAGGTTTACAGGGATGTTGGAATAGTGAGCCAGTTATATTTTTAAATAGCAGGTGCACTCAAAAGATTCAGAACAGGTATTTCAGCATACCTCCAGAATCCCAAAATAGAGCTGCAGTGTAGACGTTGCCTCAGACTTTAAGGTCAGAAAGGACCACCGTGATCATCTAGTCTGGCCTCATGCATATCGCAGGCCACAGAACTTCACCACCCACTCATGTAATAGACTCTGTACCTCTGGTTGAGCTACTGAACTTCTCAAATCATGATTTAAAGATTTCAGGTTGCAGAGAATCCACCGTTTGTTTACACTCCTTTAAATCTTCCCCATGCTGCAGGGGAAGGTAAAACAAAACTCCAAGGGCACTGCCAAATGCAATCAGACTTGGGGGAAAAGCCTTCCCAATCCCATGAGCACGTGCTGAGTGTTCAGATTTCAACTCTTACTTTCTCTGCTGTACTTTCATCAGTATCCAGTAGATGGAGTGTCTGATCAACAATTTTCTGCAAAACACTTTTTATGGTAGGCTTTTTAGA
The DNA here is from genome assembly GCF_052426305.1 of Pelodiscus sinensis. Classification (NCBI taxonomy): domain Eukaryota; kingdom Metazoa; phylum Chordata; order Testudines; family Trionychidae; genus Pelodiscus; species Pelodiscus sinensis. Next base: position 51,845,823 of record NC_143061.1, read on the forward strand.
TTTCATTCATTTTAAGGATTCTGTTTCATTATCTGCCCCTAATATAAATTGGGACTCAAACCTTTTAAGCAACTGCTCTTAATATTCCAAAATTATACCCTTTTAACATTCCTTCCTCCTTGTGGCAGACAATTTCTATTAATTCTGGAGTGCAAAAATTATTTTCAGTGAAAACCCACAAAATCCCTAAGACATCTACATTTGGAGGATGTACACCCATTTTTTGATTGCAAACTGATAATGGGCACTGTTGATCAAAATCTTAAGAATCTTACTGGTTTCACTGGATATGGAAATATACAACTGTCAAGTTGAGGGTGACGCATCACTTGCGTAGATCCAGCAAGGAAATAACGAAGACTAGAATGAGAATACAAAATCTTATTTATATATTCGTTTAGCCCGCACATGGTTAGTATGGGTCAGAGACTTCCTTTTGCCTCTGGAACCAGGATGTCATATGACCTGATAGCCATGTAGGACAGACTCGTCTCCCCTCAGGACCCAGTCCACACAGCCGACCCTAGTTCCTTGCCCCCAAAGCAGTGTCCCCTGGGAACATCCTACCCTGCTGAATGAACCAGGAGGGGAACAGGGGCAAACTGGGAAAGTGGCTGGGGTAATGGAGTATGTGTGACTGTTGTGACACCACTCTTCTGCGAATGGGACTAGCTCCCCGAAATGAGCACTCCAGGGCATCGTGTCTGATCTTAGGGGGACAAAGGCACTGGGGAGGGCCATGGGCTCCCCGTTCTTGAAGTCATCCTACCAGTTACTGGGAGTTATCTTGTGCTACCTTCATCTGGATATCCAGAGAGGAAAAAAACCTGGTAAACGGGGAAGGCCACTCAATGAGACAATGGAGTCTGGGAAGAGAAATCTAAAGGAGGCTGAGGTGGAGTCTCTTGTACCTTTGCAACCCAAAAGAGGTTCTGGTGGGGAAGGCTGTTTATGCCTGCTATCACCCCTGGTGCTGAAGAAAATGTCCTGGGCCTTTTCCTGAAAAGTATACCAATATGTGTAGAGGGATCCAGAGAGAGGAGGAAGTGGGGAAGATCTGGTGGTGAGAGGAAAATCCCATGGGTTCCAATTTGGCTATTGGTAGGACACAAGGCCTCCACCCCTACATGACAAAGTATCCAGAACACTAGATCGTCATGGGACCTTTACTGGGTATCAAGAGGAGAATCCTCTCAATGCCAGAGAGTGACCCTTTCTATCCTGGTAACAACGCTATTAGGGGCATATTTTCTACTGTGAGAAGGAGCCCCACATGTTCAATCAGGAAGGCATGATATGCTGCGCTGAAAGGGGCTTGTGATGCATCCCTGGAGACACTAGTACCCAAGACAGCATGCTGGACTTGCCTTTTGACAGCACCAGGTGAGAAGGCACTGGATAGTCCAAAGCTGGTCACAGTACTGAGAGTTGGATGCTATGAGGTCTGGGGATCAATCAGTACTGGATAACTTGACTTCTGTACTATTGGAGAATCCAGTACTGAGAGGTACAACAGGTACTGTGCTGCAGCATATGCTTCTGGTATCATCAGTAATGAGAGGCTGTTGCATTAAAGGATCTGTGCCACAGAAGGGTTTGGCCTCAGTGGGGCAGGTGCAGGTGCCAGAGTTGGTGATCCCATATTAGAGTTTCTTCTCTGAGAACACTGTACCCAACTTACAGCTTTTTAATCATAGCTGGTCTTGAAAACTTGATCTCTTGGCAAAGGCTAGCTGCTTGGAAGCATACTATATATACTGTGTATTTTTTCTTTGGTACTGGGAAAAGGGAGCTATGTAGACTAGAGTCTCCAACAATATCTGGAGGGGGTACTTCTGAAGTAGAAATGCTTGGTGCCTCCCCAAATGGGAATGCTCCGAAGGCAGAAACAAGCCTGCCTCCATTAAGAGGTGATGCAGCCTCACCTCTTTTTCATTCTTAGTTTGGGGTTTGAAGTCTCTACAAATTTGACACTTGTTCTGGACATGACAGTTGCTGAGGCACTTCAGACACCTTGAATGAGGGTTACTCACTGGAATCGACTTCTTGCAGGCAGTGGCAGGTTAAAGCCTGAAGACCACGGTATTCCTTACTACTGCGAGCAGAAAACTTTGGAGCAAACTGCCTAAATATATATAAATAAATAAAATATTGAGTGTAATTGAAGTTACCCATAACTACTAACTAGGTAATTATATATGGGAGAAAAACAGTTCCTGAAATGGAGAACACTTTCAAAGCACACCAATACGTTCACACTACAGATCACAGATAGTAAAGTAGAATTGTGGGAGGGAGAGGGGTCAGGGAAGCTCCACTCTTTGTACTATTGCGCAGCAGCACAGAGCATATGTACCACCCTGATAGGCACTAAGCAAAACATTTCTGGTGCTCATGCTCTGGGCATGCATGCACATGAAGTGGATTGGACATGTGAAATCTCTCAGAGAAGAACATCTGTAACCACATTCCTCATAAGGGTATCCAAAAATGACTCAATGCAGATTCCTTGTACATTCCCACAGTTTCGCAACAGTTTGTCTGTTAGTGACTATTGATATTGCACCTACATACATGGCTTGAATATAGCATTTCTCCCTCAAACACCACCAGGTTACTTTCCTTAGAATTTGTATCAATAAACATTGTGAATATTTTTTCCACTTGCTGCCTCAATGAAAAAAGTGATTTCCCCAGCATGAAGCCATATTGATTTGCAGTAATACTGTCCTATTCCACTTCTCAGTCTCTTATCAATGATTCTTGTCCACAGTTTCATTGTAGGACTCATCAACGCTTTACCTCTACAATTTATGGAGGTGCCAAAGTCACCTTTTCCATTATTCATTATTAGTACCACAATGTTTTTTCTCCATGTGTTTGGTATCTGCCTATCTCATGATTAAGAAGATCAGGGATGGAAGCCTTCTATTACAAGCTTTTTCCATGCCTCAATATAGATTTTGTCAGGACTAGGGCTTTACTACTTCTCATTTCTTTTACAATATTTTGCACTTCATCTCGTGGGATAGGCTCTACTACACCAGAGTTCATCATTTTGAAGTTATATTGCTCTCTTGAATTTTCTTAATTTACAAGCTGTTCAAAATACCTTTTCCCATCACTGTGACAACACATACTCTTATATTCATGCCCTACATGGTATTGTGATAATGTTTGTACGAAGTGTGTCTTGTGAGCTATCATTTCAAAACTCATGATTTGTTGTTCATTACTGTCCTGGCAAAATAGATGGCAATACTGTATGTGAAGTTAAGATTCCACTGTATGGTGTTGACATCTTTCAAAAAATGTCCTAAAAAAGGACTATATGCTCTGCTTAATTTTCATTTAAGAAGTAGTCAGTATAGCTAAGCAAGAAGAGAAACAAAGGAAACTCAAACAAGTGAGAAAAAAGCAGCAAGAAACACCCTTCAACAGTCTTTTTGTCTCCTTGTATGCATCTGGAAAGGTTTCTTGAAAGTGAGACAAACTATATAAAGGGGAAGTGGATCCTCCAACCCTCTCTGCCCATGGACTCAGTGCACCTAAAGGGACAAAGGAAGCAGCTATAGGACTGGAAGAGGGCTTCTGACCTAAGAAGTTTCAGCAGTGTTTGCCAAAAGAATGTGGTTAAATTCAAACTTTGCTTTGAATTTAACATAACTCATTAAGTTAGGCATCAGGAGCATTTATGACTTGTAATGCCTCATTACAGGTACTCACTAAAAACCTCTTTGTAATTAATCCGTGTATAATAAGGAATTAATAGAGCATTAGGGAGGTTGTGTTAAAAGCAGCCAATAGGAGAGGAGCTGTGAAGAGAGCCCAATAGGGTCCAGCAGGCCCTTATAAAAAGAGCTTCAAGGCAAAGCTGGGTCAGTGGCTGCCTGTAGATGGAGGAGAGAAGGCTGTGTCTGAAGCAGACTGCAGCTCCAGAAAGCGTAGCAAGACTAGGAAGTAAACTCCCCTGGAAGAGGAGGAACACGGACAGTGATATGGCTGGAGGGCTGAGCCATGAAGAGGGAGCTGTGGTCCCTGAGGTGGCGAGAGTGGCTACAACAAGCAGACAATGTAAATTAATGACTCTATGCAGACTGTGGACAAGGCATTGGCCTTGAAATGATACCAAGAGTGACCAGATTGAGGGGCTTGACCAGCTGGCTGTGCATAAGCAAGGGCATATGCTGTGCTCTCTAAAAGGTAATGTGGGAAGTGCAAATGGGGAATAGGATTTTTAACTGAGTCAAAGATCTTTCTTGGGACACTTCCTGAGATGATGCAGCTATGTGTTGGCGTGCCCCTCCCCCTGCCAAATAACAATGTCTCACTCTAGACAAATTATGTGTTGGCCTATCCCACCCCTTGCCAAGTAACAATTATTTCACTTTAGACCAACTGACAACTGTGGAGGTAAAATGGCCATATCTTTTAAAGTTGTTTAGGGGGCTGGTCGTTATAAATTGCAAGGCCAGAAAGAATTACCAGCTAATCTAGTCCAAACTCCTGCACACCGTAGGCTATTTAACAGCACTCAGCCACTGTGTCACCAAATCCAACAACCAGAATTACACCAAAGATACAGCTTTCTGGAAACTGAAGTACTCTGTGCCATAGGCAGAGAGCAGAAGGGACTGAGGTGAACCAAAGCCCCAGCAGTGGCAATCAACTGATAGAAGATATACCTATATACTATTAATATACTTCTTAACCCTAAGATTTTAGTGAAAAGGGGATCATTGTGACCTTCTGTTTGGACCCCCCTGCATAACACAAGCAGAAAATAAATGAAGCTGCTGTTCCTCTCACATGGCAGGACAAGCTCTGACCATTTTCTGCAACTCATCCCTAAATCAATTCAGCTACATAAAATGTAGTGAAAGTGCATGAACATGAATGCTAGAATAGAATTGTGTAGGACATAACGAACACAGATTTTGTTTTTGTTAAGGATGGGTTAAGTTTGGTTTGGTTCCGAGGCTTACTGTCCCCTTACATGCAATGCTGAGAATGTGTGCAAGCCATTACCTTAACTCTGCATTCCTTGGCTTTCAGAAGCTAAAATTAATTCGGAAATAGCTGAAGGTAGTGTTAAACAACCTTAAGTGTAGCTCAACCAAGTTTTTGGTACAGAATTATAGGTCTATTGCAACTAGTAGCTCATTCTAGTACCACAACAGCATGTCCCCAGCCACAATTCCTCCCTCCTTTCTGTCCATGGGAACCAAAAAGATAAGAGTAAGAAAGTCCAGGGATGTCTGTCTTGAAGACTGTAAGGCAGTCCCAGAGCCTCTTGAGAGGCTAAAGTCTTCGCAGTAGCCTAACCACACATCCACAGGAAGGAGTCCAATCTACTTTGGCGGGGGAGTGAAATCAATGCTCCTTCCTTTGTTGGAGTCTGCATTTATTACATTTGGTTCATATTTAAAAGCTTCTCCCACCATACAACAACCATAAAGAAAGACTAGTAACACAGCTTTTCTTCATGAAAGATTGTAACTCATCACATGACTGGAGGCAAAGCTCCTCGATGCCTTTGGTGCCTCAAATTCTGCCAAAGGTTGTTAACCCCAGTGCAGGAGACCCCCAAGGCCTGTAGAATTTTATTTTGAAGATCTATGCAACCTATGGTGACCACAATTTCATTCTCAAGTCACCACGGCTGGGGGAGGGCCAGATGAGAGAACCACTACTTCCTCCTCTTCCATTTCAAGCCATGGTTCCCTCGTGGCAAGCAGCACTATGCTGTACAGCGAAGGTGGGGGACCGTTTTGGGTCAAGGGCCACTGAACCTCAGAAAAATCAGTGGGGGGGGGGCGCACAAGCGGGTGGCCCCAACCCAGGAGAAAGGGCCTCTCCGCATTCTCCCCCGCACCAGAGGGCGGGGTGCTCAGCCGAGCAGCTGTGCCTTAGCCCCACGATGGAAGGGGGGCGCCTACAAGGCTCCTCAACGCTGGCTGGGATCTGAGCCTCCCGGGCCACATCCCGGCCCGCAGGTCCCCAGCGCTGCTGAACAGGAACCCGCAGGCCTGGGGTGAGACGCAAACCAGGCCCACCGCAGCAACGGGGCATCCCGCCAGCACCAGGCAGAACAGCCCCCCCGAGCCCGGGCAGCACAGAGGGGCCGCTCCGTCCTTCCCGCCCCCGCAAGGCCCGACAGGGCGGCGCCGGGAGGGCGGGGCTCGGCGAGAAGGCGCGAACCCTCCGCGGCCCCACCCCGCGGCAACTTGGGACAGGCCCCGCCCTGCCAGAAGCGTCCCGGCGGGCGGGGCATGGGAAGGGGCAGCCGCGGGGCTCTAAGGGGCCCCGAGTTCTACCACGCGCCCCGCCCACCGGCGAACCGTGACGCCTTACGCCCGTCCGGGTAACGTGCGCGCGCACAGTTCGGGCCGGGGCGCGAGCGGCAAGACGTTCCGCGCATGTCGACGGTTTTCGCGCGAAAGTAGCTCGCGGCGCCCCGCCCCGAGAGCCGCGCTCAGGAGGAGGCGGGGCCGAGTGGCTGGCTCGCGAGGCGTAGTGGCGGCGCGCGGCCGGCAGGGGGCGCTCGGGCTCCGGCGCGCGGCGGCGGCTGCGCCATTGGCGGGTCGGAAATGCCGCCAGATGGCGGTTTAGGATTGCGGCTCTGCTGAGCGCGGCCCCCGCGAACGCCACCGCCCCGGTCCCGGCCCGGCTCGGCTCCGGCCCGCACCCACCGAGACCCCGCGCGCCAGCCGCAGCGCAGGCTCCCGGGACGCTGCCCGGCCCGAGGTGAGCGGCGCCCGGGCGGGGGGGAACGGCTCTGAGGCGCCGATCCAAGATGGAGGCGCGGGGGGCGGGGGCAGCGGGTTGGGGCCGCTTGCTCGGTCTCCGCGGCGGCTGGGCCGGGAGCTGGCGCTGCCCGTGTGGGGAGGGGAGGAGAGTGGAGAGGAGGCGGGGCGGCGCGGCTCCTGCCGGAGCAGCGGTTCCCCCGGGCGGGGCGATCGCCGCCATCTCATTGTCCCCGGCAGGGCAGCCGGGGGCGCAGGGCGGGCAGAGCGGCCTCCCCTGCCGCCGGGCCTGGGCCTCAGCAGCGGCGCGGGACGAACGTGCCCCCTGCGCTGGGCCAGGCCCGCCGTTTCCTCAGCAACCCTGCGAGTTGCGACCTGCCGCGGGTGGCGGGAGCGCGAGAGGGGTTGACGGGTCTGTCAGGGGAGAGGCGGCGGGGGCGGCCGCCGGGGCAGCGGCTCTGTTGTGGCGGGGGGAGGGAGGCTCATGGCGCGGTGGTCTGAGGGAGGGGGCAGGTCCTGTGCCCCGGGGTGGGCGGCGGGAGCACGAGTAGGGTTGGTGGCGCTGGGACGCGGGGCCGGGCTGAAGGTGCGCGGGTGGGGTTAGGAGCGCTGGGACCTGGCCGGGGTGGTAATGCTGTCAGGTGGGCTGGGCTGTGGGAGCAGGGGCAGCAGCTGTGATCTGGGGTGCGATTGGGGATGGCAGCCGTACTGAGATCTGGGGGGAGAGGTGGGCGGCGGGCTGTTTGCGCTGGGAGTGGTGGAGGGAGGTGAGTAATGTGAGTAGGGTTGGGCAGTGCTGTGACCTGTGAATCAGTGTAGACAGAGGGGGTGGGATGGGAGGTGTTACGACGGGCTGCGAGGGAGATCGCTAACTGGTCGGTGGTTCTGTGACTGAAAGGAGGATGTGGGGATGTGCAGTAGAAACAAGTTTTGGCAGGACGGGGAGGAATGTGGGCCACAGTAGCAGCAGTGGTGCGAGAAGTCATAGTTGCTCTACCCTGGGGTTTTGAGGCTAAGGATTATTGGCTAGCCACACTGATTTGGAGGGGGCAAGTAGAGGTTATCCCTAATGGGAATGCCATTTGGGAGGGACGTAGAAATAGGAGTGTCATCAGAGCTTTGACCTTTGTGGATTGGATGGAAGTGCTGTGATTTATATGCCTGGGGAGTGGCAGCAGTGGCATTATAACCTGATGACGTTGACCTTTGAGAAGAATTGATGGACAGTGGAGCAATACTGTGAGCTGGGCTCTGGGGAAAGGGACAGCAGGGCATGTTGTGTGACCGGAAGATGAAATGGGCAAGAGTGGTACTGGATCTGTGGTCTAATGGTGTGGTGGGCTGCAGTGGTTACTGGTCTACTGTGATTGAGTGGTAGGTGGGATATGGTGAGCATCAATGGTTTGGTGGTGGTTGTGGGGGAGCGAGCGGTGATGCTGGGGTTGAGTCCATTGTTTATGACTTGGGAAGTAGGGTGCCACCATCAACACTACTAGCACAGTACACAGTGAGGCAGGGTGGAGGCAACATCAGTAACTTTGTGGTCTGGGACTAAAAGGAAATATTGAGATTGGTAGTACTTTGATGTGAATGTGAGGAAGGGGCAGGAGCAGGGTGACGTGGTGATGCTGTGACTGGCAGAAACCATGAAAGCAACACTGATGATGTGGGAGGAGAGCAGCAGCAGCAGCAGTGTGGTGACCTGTGAATGAGAAGATAGGGCTACTAAAACTGGCTATATGTTTCCAAGAATGATTTTTATTTCCCTGTGATAGCCTTGCACCACTCCAGTTCCCCTTACTCCCTGGTAATCTGCAGGGATTCTCTCTCTCTGCTCTTGCTTGTTTTAATAGATTGAAAACCTTTGGCTTCTGACAAAGGGGGATGTGAGGTATTTTGAATTATTATTGCAATATAAATATTCATGTCTTGAATTATGTTCTACAGCTAGGTTTTGTCTCTGAAATTAGGGGAGATAGCCATGTATTTAGGTCTTCGTCTAATAGATCTTATTTCCACTTTACAAGACTGCTATAAAGTAGCTGTTGAAGATAAAGCTTTGTCTTGAGGTAGGGCTTAGGGATGAGAATGACTAGTCAACTAGTTGCTCCTCCCCCTTGCTGCCTCTATCAGAAAGAGGCAGCAAGTTGCGGGGAAAGAGGAGGGGAACTTCAAAACAGTATCCCCAAGCTGCATGCAGCGTTTCAAAGCAGCAGCGCTGCATGGAGCCCCAGTCAGCAGGGGAGTCCCGGTCTGACTCCCGGCTCCATGCAGTGCTGCTGCTTTAAAACACCGTGGGCAGCACGGGACCAATGGGGGACTGCCCCTCTGGCCCTGTGCTTCCCACAGTACTTACACCTTTGAAGTGTAGCAACAGCTGCTGCTATACTTGAAAGGTGGAGGCGCCCTATCAGCTAATCGAGTAGTAGGTGCAAATTTCGATTATTCGATTAGTCAGTCACTCAAAATTTAACATCCCTAGTAGAGCCTTGGTATCAGGGCAGATGGGTGTGTCTGTATCCCTTTAGTAAGATTCAGATGTTGCCAGTTTCCTATCTACTCGGAATAGGTTTAGTAAATTGATTGTCAGTGCCATAGTCTGTAATAGTTTGTCTGGTTATGCAAGTACAATGCTGTAGACAAATTGTGAAGGCAGCTAATGTCCCTGATATCGTTGATGTGTTCCTCACCTAGGATTGCCAAACTGCAAGGGAGCTATACATTGCTCATAATCTGCTCTCTACAGAGTGCAAATAAGTACGTAATAAAAAGTGCTACTGAATTGTGGTTGAGGTATTCATAGACCATCGGGAGTGGTTTATGGCAGCAGTTCCCAACCTCTGGGCTGTGCGCTGCTGCTGGGCCATGGTGGCTGCTGCAGCTTAAGCTGGCTGTTCCTGGTGGCTCAGCTCTGGCAGCCATGGTGGCTGAGGCATGCAAGAGGAGGCAGAGCAGAAGGCACCTTTATTCCTCCTTCACACTTGGCCTCCAACAACTGATCCCCCTGCCTGCATGGCCACTTTTGCCAGTGACCGTACTAGGGCTGAAGTGGCATCAGGAGGAGACACCTCCCTCCCACGTTGGTGATGGCAGCTAGCTGGGGCTCTGTGTTCTGCCCACATGGCTGCTGTTGCCAGCTGCAGTGCTGAGGTGGCAGCAGGAGGAGGTGGAGAAAGAGGCGCCTCCCTCTTTCCGTTCTTTCCTCCGTAATGGCGGCCCAGTTGGGGTTCCACGCTCCCCACAGTGGAGATACAAGGCATGTTTGGGGAAGGAAGGGGCGCAAAGGAGGGAATGTGTGCACCACCAACAGCCGCTTCCCCTTTCTGTGCGGCAGTAACAGCCACACTCCCTAGGCGGGCAGCCTCGATCTGGGGAGTGTTGGGGTGAAAGGGATAAAGAGGTGTTGGATATGGTGGGGTCATGGGGCCAGAGGGTGTGGCATGGGCTATAGGGGTCAGAAGTTAAAGGGCATGGGGTGTACGGGTGGGGCGCTAAAGGGTGTTAGACACTGGGGAGCAAGGGACTGGGTTGAGGCTAGGTGGTCAGGTAACATTGTATTTGCATATTCATTATTCACATAATGTCAAATAAAATACCAGTCCGCCAAAGGTTCATGAATGGGTTTGCTGGTCCCCAGCATAAAAAAGGTGGGAACCACTGGTTTATGGGTATAAAGCACTTGAAGCACTAGCAACATGCACAGCATCAGGATGTTTATGAACTCTGCAGTATTTGTTAGTGAGCACGCAGGAGTGCTTTCCAGAAGAAAAATATATACATCAGTGTTCCCACTCTTGGAGACTTTGCTACCTACTGTTTCCTTTGTTCATCATGAGACTTACTCAGACACAAAGCAGCCAGACAGAAGACATTGCTACTACAACCATGGCAGATGGATTTCAAGTGCTTCTGGAAGCCATGATGGAGAAGCTTGCTTAATCATAATGACTAATCATTGCAAAATGTTATTGCTGTGATAGGAACATGTTTCTTACTGCATATATGACTTTTCCCTTAGAGTAGTTAGCAAACACAAATGTCCTGCAAACCTGTTTCAGTCAGCCTGAAAGCAGACTACTGGCTTCTGAGTGTATGACCAGGTGAGCTTCGAAAATGTATATGGAGACTATCAATACTGCACTTTATGACTGGACATGAATTTGCAATTGCCATGAATTTTGTTGGGATGTCTGTCTCATGTTTCTATCAGTAACGTAGAAACATTTATAGATGGTCTATACTGTGAGATATACCTTTGTATTTTCAATAAATTTATTTGTGCAGAGGTCCCTCTAGTAACGATCTGGGGATGTACTAACTGTGCAGCTTGCAGTGCAATCTTTTGAACATTTTGAACTGAATGCCTGTTGCTTCCAATTGTGGTGGTAGACAGACTAGAAACCACATTGTGTTCTTCAGAATAGATTGTTCCCAGGTCTGTTGACACCTTTCTGGTATACTGAGTTTTTAAATTTTGTTTGCCATTTTTTTTATAGACGTTAGTTGTAACACTTAACTGTATTTTAGAAGCCTAAATCTCAATTTCAAAAGAGATTTAGGCATTTAAGAAGAATCAGAAGTACAAATTGCTTTAGAAGGTGAGATGCAGGTTCTGAAATCAGGCATTGAAATGTTAAGTGCAGCAGTGCCTAAATACCTTTTAAAACCTGAGCCTAAGTGGAGAGCCATAATCCATACATGTTCCTTAGTTTTCAGTTAAAACAAGAGTTTAAGATGTGCTTTTGGCCTGCCACTACTTTTGCTTCATATCCACAGGTGAGTGGTTCAGCCAGCTTAGGGAAGGTCATTCACCACCTTGTTGCTCTATAATGCAGTACCTTCACCCCAGAATCAGAAATGAGCATCAGAATCGCCTCCTGGCTGAGCTATTGTAGAAAGTGCTAATGGCTAAACCTTCTGGCTCTGATATGCAGGAATCTGTAAGTGCTTGAAGACCAGTCTTGATTCTGACCATTGAATGGGCTAAGAAGTCTGCAAAGTCTTACTGCAGATACTTGTTTCTTTGACTGAAGCAACACCAAAGGTGCCAATCACTATGACTCTACAAAGATCAGCTTTGAAAAAGCCAGTCCTCAAGAGCATATCTTGAAGGATCTGGCTTTCCCATTTCTGCTCACTGAAGTGCAAATGCATTCTCATAAGGCTCTGAGTCATCAGATTGTGTAGATCCATGGTTACAATGATGGCTCAGATTAATTGTACAGAATTCTTTGAACTTCTTCATTCAGATCTGCCTTTGGATTGGGATCTCCCATTGCAGCATTGGCTACGTTGTCCCTTAATGCCCAAAGGTAGAGGAAAAAAGTGTAAGGCATGTAGCTAGTTAGGCATGTAGGCATCTAGAGAAAGGGGTAAACAGTGAGGTGGCAAAACTTGCAGATGATAGCAAACTGCTCAAGATAGTTAAGACCAAAGCAAATTGTGAAGCGCTTCAAGAAGATCTCACCAATTTAAGTGATTGGGCAACAAAATGGCAAATGAAATTTAATGTTGATAAATGTAAAGTAATGCACATTGGCAGGGATCGTAAAATAATACAATCTACTCGCCCATGGCGAGTAGATTGTAACCCAGAAGAGCTGGGTTCAGGCAATCTGTGCATGCGCAGAATGCAGGACAGTGCGGCTGGCGAGCGGGGCTCACTGCGGTTCGGCGAGCCCTGCACGTAGGAAAAAATAATCCCAACTATACATACAATGTGATGGGGGACTAATTTGGCTATAACTACTCAAGACAGAGATCTTGGAGTCATTGTGGATAGTTCTCTGCAGCGTCAGTCAAAAATGCAAATAAAATGATTTAGAAATAATTAAAAAAGGGATAAAGCATAAGATGGAAAATATCTTATTGCCTCTATATTATAAAACCATTGTCGAAGCAAAAACACGCTCCTCTGTGTTTAGGCAGCTAACAAACATCTTTATTAATTAATAAAGCACAGCATGAGCCAAACGTGGTCATAGCAGAGCCAGGCCCAGTAAGGCTGCTAATACAATCAATCCTAGTATCTTTATACCCTTAGCCAAACAGTCTGACGTCAGGGCATCCAATTACAGAAATCCTCAATTAAATTTGGAAAAACAAAGCCTTATCAACAAGATGGCGGACAGGTACGAGGGAGTAAGTCTCCTGTCCCAACCAGCCCAATTAACACATACCAATAGCCCATCCTGTAGGCCTCTTCTCACGTAGTGACAGAAAGTTCACTCTGGTCTATGTGCTTGAGAGAAAAGCTGAAATGGTTTCTGATATACAAGATGGCTTCTAGCTAAACATAAAATAGCTTCTACACCATGTTATGCCCAATTCTTGAATACTGCATACAGATGTGGTCACTTCATCTCAAAAAAGGTATATTGGCATTGGAAAAGGTTCAGAAAAGAGCACCAACAATGATTAGAGGTTTGGAACGGATCCCATATGAAGAGGGATTAAAAAGACTTGGACTTTTCAACTTAGAAAAGAGACTAAGGGGGGATATGATAGAGGTCTATAAATTCATGACTGGTGTGGCAGAAGTGAATATGGAAAAGTTATTTACTTATTTCCCGAATATAAGGACTAGGGGTCAGTAAATTAAATTAATAGGCAGCAGGTTTAAAACAAACAAAAGAAAGTTTTTCTTCCTTCAGTTCATAGTCAACCTGTGGAACTCCTTGCCAGAGGATGTGGTGAAGGGACTTTAAACAGGGTTCAAAAAGGAGCTAGATTCCTGGGGGTTAGGTTCATCAGTGGCATTAGTCAGGATGGGTAGGAATAGTGTCCCTAGCCTCTGTTTGTCTGGAAATGAGTGACAGCAGAGGGATTGTGTGAGGATCACCTGTTGTTTTCCCTCCCTCTGGGGCATCTGGTATTGGCCACTCTTATGTTCTTTCTTCTCTTTGTCCAGCAATGAAGCAATCTTGCAGGGTTAAACCTTTCTCATTAGCTATACAAACCTCTCCTAAGACCTCAACTGGTTCTCCAGGGAAATACATCTCGGCTTTACAACTTTGCCGCTACACGAGCTGCTGCTCTCGCCTGTAAAGACCTCCTTATATTGGCAGCGCAATAACTAGGTATTGTTGCACCTGGGGCAAAATATTAATTATACAACCCCGCTCTTGAGGTTAGGGCGCATCGTGCTCTTTTGCCGCTTATTATTATTACTTATTGCGTCTCTGTGCCCTGTTTATGATGCGCCTGGGGCAAGTGGCCTGTTTGCCCCACCCTTGTTACAGCCCTCCATATTGGGCTATGGATCCACACTTAAAACTGCCATCAAATGGTAACTAGTCTGATACCTTTCATTGTTTTTTTTTTTCCAGGGAACAGTTCAGGGAACTTAGGGAACATTATCAAGACTATTGTTTACTTCTCTTGAGACTGAGATCACTCTCTACCTCCCAGAGGTTGTTGGGCAGTTACCTTCTGGGTGCTGGCACCATGAGAAGTGCCATCATGGGCAGTGTGATCATACTGACCTTCCTTATGTATTCTACTAATTGTAAAAGGATTGAAAAAAGTAACTAGGAAGGGAGCCTTCCCAGGGTTCAGAACAGAAGTCTGGCACCAGTTCTGTTCTACCCATATCTATCATGGCCATTGGTATTGAGGGAACCATCTCCTTTTACTAATCCCACAGATACCATCTGAAGAGGAAGTAGAACATCTTATTGAATGTCTGGATTTAGATACAGCTACTGATATTTAAACTTCACGGGATAACTGGGTGCAACATGATCTTCCTCTTCTCTCAAAGATACTCTGCAATTTCATGAACTCATAGGATGATTATCTTAAAAATGCCATCAGTATCATCAGTGAAAACTGTACAATCCAGTTTTGAGGGTTTGGTTTTATCTTCTAGAAGCCTGTCCTCTTAGACAGCTTATTACAGCCAGCAAAGCATACTCACTTGAAACTGCCAACATGCGGAGTTTAAAGAAAGGTAACAGCTATCCACACCCATCTTTCTCAAAATATGGTAGTGGTGCACTCTGCATGCAGTTCATGGAACTGATGAGACTCAAATCTACTCTGCATTCTTTGATAAAGAAGGTAAAAAGCTAGATCTGGACATTAAAATAATTAGTTATCAGGCATTGATGACCTACTACTAATAGCATTGTTAAGAGAAAATGGTGCTCTTTCCCCAGTTGCTGCCAAAAGACCTGAGCATTGATTTCTGAATGTTGTTTGGTTACTATATGTACACTGGGAAGGTTTGATGAGTAAAGTACTGTCAACGTGCGAAAGTCACCAAAAGTGAAAACCGGTTAAACGAGTTTTTCTGCCCCTCCTTGTCCACATTTCATGGCCATATTGCTGGCACCCTGTTCAACAGACAGAACAAAGCAGTGTTGTGGGAAGGCAGAGCTGATTCCTGTGCTTCTTGGGATTCCCTCATAGCTCTGTGACCTCTCCATGGTAAGGAATATCAAAGCAGCATAACAGCCCTCTCCTGTAGCAACAGTTTGCCTGCAGTTTTTAGTGCAGGGCAGAACAGAAACACGCCACTGATTTGTTTTTTGTTTCCCAAGTGAAGCAGCTCACTCAGTTGTTGGATATTTCCTTGAGTTTTGAAAGGGGAGGTGCGCGTGCCTTCCAGGCAGCAGAGATCACAAAACAATGCACACAGCCATCAGAACGGGCATTGTGGGATACTGGTAGAAACCAGTTCCCTTGACAAAACAGATGGCAGAGTCCACACTGGCTCTTAGTCAACAATAAAAAGAGGGTGAAAGACAAAAGTCTCTTGCAGGGGTAAAAGTTTTTTGATGCCAAAATTGGATGTTTTTCCTAACAACATATGTATTACAGTGTAGACCTGTTTTGTCGCCAAAAGGCAGTTTTTGGTGAAAAAATGTGACACAGTAGACAAGACCTAAGGTACACCTTGAGTGTGTATAAAGCTGTGGCATCTTCATTTATTTTGTACGATTGATTTGTAGCTATGTTCAGCTGGACTTCTTTTGGAAAGAAGAACCTGGGTAGATGACTTCCTACTTAATGGGACAGAGCTACTTAACTGTAAAAGGGAAAGTCTCAGAGGAGTAGCCATGGTGTTAGTCTGTAACCAAAAAAACCCTTAAAAACAATCAATGTATCACGTTAGAGAGTAACCAAAAATATATATAGATAGTATCATGAGCTTTCCTGGGCACAAACCACTTCTTTGGATGACACATATGGAGCAAGAGGTCCAGGGGTACAAATATGTAACAGAAAAAGGGGAGGGGGGAGGAAAAAACCCACTGTCAACTAAAGTGTCTGTGCTAAATGAGGCTAATAGAGTGGGCTATAAGTACCCAATGCTTAGCTTTTGATGTCATTTGGGTGTTAAATGTAATGGCCTATCCACAACAAGTTTTCAGTCCTTGGGTGAATGTGTCAGATTTGCAGATGAAGGCCAGTTCCTGAAATGACTTTGTAAGAGAATAGACACCTTTAAATCCATTAATGAGTGCCCTCCCCCCCCGAAAGTTAAAATATTCCCCAACAGGTTTTTGTGTTACCATTTCAAATATCTTATTTGTAAAAGGGAATTTCCTAGAGAAATTAAGATGATAAAGGTCTACTATAAGAGGTCTAGGAATTTCACAACACTCTAGGAAAACACTTAGGATACCAGTGTTTTGTTAGTCTCTGCTTCATGTTCCTTTCAGGGAAATACAGCAACAAAATAACCTCCTCAACTTCAACACACTCACAAACGCTGTCAGCTTTTAAGTATAAAAAGTAGATCTGCTACATCATCATCATTTTATTGGCCTTTTGGTTTTATAGGATTTATGAAAATCACAGGCAGGATTTAAACTTGCAAATGTCATCCCTTTCATTTGGAAACTGTTCCCTCCATTCTTAGTGTTGAAGTATTGTCATCACAGACTCATGAATCTTGGGGATTAACAGGGTTACTTTATTCAGTTTGACATTAACCTTTTGCCAGTTCCTGCTTTTTCATCACTCTTTAGGGATCCTTCTCATGAATACTTGCTAAGCTCTGAAGATGGTTCATTGCCAGAGGGAGTGCCAAAGAGTTTTGGGGAAGGGGTTTTTTGGGTATTTATTCTTGGTACTTTGATATCTGAGGAGCTCTCAAACTCATTGTAGACTTTTGGAAGCTTGGTTCTGTTATCAGGAGATTGATTGATCACGCTTGCTCTAGCTTCAACCATTACATCCTTATTCACCCAAGATTTGCTTTGGGGGTCTTGATTTGCAAGATGCTATTTAAACATCTCAATCAAACATTTGCATTGAAAATATTTGAAGCTTGTTGTGGGGGAGAATTTCAACACAAGGATGGTGTATCCACCTCAGGTATTCACAATTTTTTTTCAGCAGTACAGGTGTAATTGAGACATCAGAATACCAATATCCTGACTTGTAGAATCCAGACCAAAATTGTATTTAAATACATACTCCATTCAAAATGTTTTTCAAAATAAATTAGATAAACTCCATACAATTTAGAATTGTTAATAAAAGACATGCTCTGGGTTGGAGCTCTGAAATAGGTAGTGCTTTCCTTCAGGAAAGGTACTTGAAAATCTTTATAGCACTTAAGTGGAAAAGGAGAGAGCTTGCTCTTGTCATCAAGTGATTGTAATGCAAACTGTAAGAAAGAACATCATATATCACAAACATAACTTTGTATGGCTATCTAAAGAAGAGCTCTTGTCACTGGCTATCAAGAAGCTATATATCACATACACCTAGTATATTTAGAGAATTAATATTTGTTATTGAGCGATGAGTTCCTTGTGTGTTGGACTCCTGAGCCTTTTCTTCCTCAACTGCAGAGCAGAGTAGTTCAAGCATTGACTATGTTTTATGTCAACATACAAAGTGGAACACACAATGTCGAACTGTGCAGAGTTTCATAACCCTATGGGAGTTGTGTATAGTCTACCACAGTTATCCTATAACCGTTTATTGGCAGACACTCACACACGAGTGATTATTCAAGAATTGAAAGTGAACAATATTTCTCTCTGGAAATGTCTGCAAGATGTGTTTCCAGGTGCCAGACGTTTTGCTCTAGAGTAGGAACAGACAACTAGTTCATCTTGGATACATTATTTCTAAACTGTGGGGGATAGATCTCTTCGCAGTGTTCAAATTCCTCTAATTTAGAGAGTTCTTGGGAAAATAAAATAACACAAAGCTAGGATTGCTGTTACTGTTCCAGGCTGGGCAAGACAAAAGTGGTTCTCAGTTCTACTGTGACAATCACAAGGGGCTTTTCTTTGTCTTGAAGCAATTCCCAACCTAGTGACTCAACAAAGGGGTGAAATTTGCTGTCTGTACACAGACACTGTAGTTGACAGCATGAGTCATTGGACTTTAACAGATACACTACTCAGACTCTTCCCAGATACCAGTACAGTGTGTAAAATGGCAGTGATGTGTACTGTGGGAATGATGGTGTGAATGCAGGCATAGAATCAAAGTGGTCAGGGTGCTTGTCTGCTCTTTTGCATCATTAGAACTGAAAATATTTGCTTATCTTGCATTTTAATTTCTTGCTCTTGCTTTATGTTGGGGGGAAGGGCGACTTTTTTGGGTGAGGGTGCTGCACAGAAGTGAGGAGCAAAAACAAACAAACAAAACCCAGCACACCAGCGACAGATCCTCACTGATGTGGCCCCTGACTGAGAAGAAAGACACTCCCCACATTCCACTTGCACACTAGAGCCTAGGGGAATTAGTTGATTAGTCAATAGGGTGCCTCCGCCTTTGACAGTCCTCTGCTGGCCCCGAGCTCCCCACGGTGTTTCAAAGCAGCAGTGCCAAGTGGAGCCCTGAGTCAGCTGGGGACTCCACACTGACCCTGGTCTCCGTACGGCACTGCTGCTTTGAAATGCCCCAGCTGATCCCGTGTGGCGCTGCCACTTTGAAACACCACATGCAGCCTGGGGACACACCAGCTGGCCCTGGGCTGCACGCATTGTTACAAAGCAGCAGCGTCGCATGGAGCCCAGGGTCTGCTGCTTTGAAGTACTGCTTGAAGAGGCAGCAGGGGGTGGGGGAAAACAACTAGTTGTTCACATCCCTAGCAGGTGGCAGGGAGACTGTAGCACAGCGCAGGTTTCCCAATTATGGGGCAGAGCCCTGAGCCTTAAGGGCTGGATCCAGGGAAGCTGGGAGTTGCATCTGGACTCTGAGGCCTTAGGTTCTCCATCCCTGCTTTATGTACTCTGCATTTGTTGCCCTCAGTCCTTGCTTTGGTCTCTTTGTTCAATTCTTCAGACATCTGTCTCTTTATTCCAGCTGATAGCACTTGTCATTACTGATCAGCAGCTTCCCTTTGGAACTCCTGCAGTGTGTTTGTCCAATGTGGGAGGTGCTCAGTTTTCCTGTGTCTAGCGCCCTCTCTCTCTCTCTCTCTCTCTCTCTCTCTTCCTCTCTCAAGAGAAAGCCTTGAGATGTCCTGTGGAAGTAGAGGGCACTGGAAAAAAAAAAGGAGCATGGGGGAAGCTAATAACTCAGTGTAATTTTGTTTATCTTTTTAATATTTTCCAGCAATATGGGTGCTTTTTTCCTATGGTTTCACATACCAAAGTTAACTTCAGGTATTTGTCTCACCTTTTGTGTTAGGGTAATAAGACACCCTTTCATAGTCAAAACAGTGATGAAGTAATTGAAAAATTTTTTGCAGGTGGTGGAGTCAGGACAGAAGCTCAAAAGCTGAGGGGGGACCAGTGATAGTGAACATTACACATAATTTTAGGTAGTGGATGCTGAACTGTAACAGCGTTCTGGAGTTGCCAGAGTGGAAAAGGGACAGATGTTTCAGGACAATATCAGCACCATTTGCAATTAAATTTATCAGCTGTTCAGTAACATCAGATTACTGGTGGAAAAGCGTAGGCAAGTGTTCTATTTGAGATGAGGCTGGGGGAGAGGAGGCAGGGGCTGATTTAATTTTCAATACATTTTACTTAATTACTTGTGAGTTTCCTTAGTGAAAAGTGTTCTTATATTTTTGCACAGGCAAAGGTAAGATCTTAAATTAACAAGCTATTAAGGGAAAATCTTGTTAGTTTGAATGCAATACCTGGTCTTCCTCATTCCCATATTGGTGGGTGGGTGGGTGTGTGTGTGTGTGTTTCCCTGCATTGCTCTTTTGCCAGCACATGCCATTAGTATCTATTACTGGCATAGGGCACATGTGATTGATTATGTAGTTAATGAATTATGCCTTGCTGATTGCATGTATACCAGTTGAAATGTGTCCATTACTGTCATAACAATAAAAATACACTTGGTTAAGCATTAGACTTTGTGTGCAGTTTTCTATTTTTCTCCCTTGTCATTTTATCAGGCACATGTCTATGTGCAAGTATTGGGGGTGTGGTGATCAGAGAGGGCTGTGGGCGAAAGGGTGCATAAAATTTTTGTTGGAAAATGTAACATCTGCAATAGTAAAGTTTTTAGCTGTGGCCAGCATTATTCCCACTCCACATCTTTACAGATATAAAATTATAAAGGTTATTTACAAGCATTTGAAGAGGTGTGTGTTCAACATCATTGAAGTTTGGCTATGCCTCCAGTAATGTGTGTGTTTGAAAGTTCCTAGAAGATGTCCTAAGATTCTAGCAGCATTTTCCAGGCTATGGAGTTGTGGTGGGCCCTATTTCATTCTCATCCCATTTTAGTAGAATAACAGTTCATACTGTCCGTAGTATATTCCGGAACTGTGATAGTACATATGCTAATTATATGGTCCATTTCACCATAAAATTGAAAGTGAATAAGGTACTTTCCATATTTGATGGTATCCTCAGCTATTGGCAGGAATCTTTCAGGCACCTTATCTCCTCCCTGAATTGGGCTTCTGTCCAGTATATCATCCTCTCAATAAGCTTCTTTGCAATGTTGTTTTAATAGGCTTTTATTTCTATTACTGGAACCCAAGTCATGCACTGATAGCACCTCATTCCAAAAGTTTACTGTTACTTTTATAACTACCTCTCCTCAGAAGACAACCTGTAATGCCTTTGGGTAGCTATGTATTTGAATCGAGGATCTATGGAAAGAAAAGTTGACTAATAAAATAGCTTACAAGGAAAGGCAGTAACAATGTGCTGGACAGTATGTATAGATTTGTAGCTTCTAGACTCTGACTTTTTGATCTAGGTGAAGTGGGAATGGATCTGATAGTTAGGAATATACTCATTGGTCATTTTAAGGTAACTTTGGAGGGCTGATTTAGATATGTTTTAATCCTGCACTGACCTGGAGGTGCACTGACACTTGAATGAGCACAACACAGGGCTAAAGTTTACATCTTTATCTGGATTAGTTGGCACAATTTGTCAAGATCATAATTTAGAGATTTGGGAATATGGACAGAGAGTGAATTAGAGTTGAGGGACCCACTGATGTATAATAACCATAAATCCTAGTCTTCTAGATAAGCTATAGGTGTCAAAGAGAAATGAACCTGAAGGTTGCCAGATACTTTTCCTGTGGCATGAGGCAAGATCCTTGTAGTGGGGACTGCTGTGTCAATCCAGTACTCTTCTGTCTCCCCACTCCTTTCAGCTGCATCTCTCAACTGCTTATTTGTGTGCATGCCACCAACATTTTTCCAAATCACCATTAACGGCTCGCCAGCCGCACGGTTTCGCGCAGTTCTGCGCTCTGCTCATGTGCAAATTGCTCTGCGCTGGCTCTTCCGGATTGTAATCTACTCACAATGGGTGAGTAGATTACATTATTTGTTGAGCCCTTATCATTAATACTGTGAGATCCCCTTTAAATCAGACTTTTAGCAAAGGTTGCAGAAGAAGGGTCACACCCTCTCCCAGCTTAATTGAACTAGAGAATATGGATGTTTTCCTAAAAGGTCTTTGCTTCTAACCTTAGCAACAGAATGCAGTAGCCCCCACCTTTTAACAGGAAATTACGATAAAGGGGATGAGATGCTTAAAAAAAAAGTAAACTGAAAGGTTTAAAATGGACATCTGAATATCTTGTCAAATTGTAAATCACTTCTTCTGGGTGTGCAGTACATGTTTTAATTACGAGTGGTTTATGTCACAGGAATCTTAAGGCTTAATATTCTTTTTCCACTGCATGCACTTTTTTTTTTACTAGTTTCCTCTGTGATCTTAGAATGTTACTTGTAAGTATGTTTGCTTTGATATACTAGTAAACTACAAGGGGGCTTCCTTGTTCTTCAGACTTCATAAGGTCACTGAGATTTAATCTTGAAAAGATCATATCTTGCTAAATTCTATTATCTTTTCATATATTTTATTTTGCCAGGAGAGTAAACTACATTAATTTTTATCTGTTAACTCAGGTAGTTGAGGTTAGTGCGTTTTTTGTGTAATAAGCTAAATTTTCATGAAAACTAGTGATGACCTATGGTGTTGCTGCTCATTTTTATGGTTTTATAATAAGGATGGGTGAATGAGTGTGTAGTGCTGGAAGATGTTGATTTGTGCAGGTGACAAATGAGAGGTCTGTGCTATAGGGGTTATTGCTTTTGCTGGTTCTGTTATGTATGTAGTTCTGTTGATTTGTATCTGGTGGGGGAGGAGGCTTGTGCTGAGGGACTCTGATTTGAGGAGTTTGCTTCATCAACCTTTAAACTCAACACACTCTTCAAAATACTGTGGCAGTTGGGCCAAATAATCCATTATCCATGCAGTCTCTTGTATTATTGACTCATTACCACTCATTATTGACTACCCCAGCCCTTTCTTACTGCAGCAGCTTGGGGCCAGGTTACATGCACCTCTCCATGACTGCAGCAGCTTCCCCAGTGTGTGCAGTTGGGAGAGGCTTGGAAGTCCTCTGGCTGGGGCAACGCTAGGTTGGTCTGCCCCCTGTGTTCCTCAGCTAGAATGAGGAGTGTGTCAAACTCTGCACTTCGCTCTTGCTCCCTGACTAAAGGGAACAGCCAGCAATGTCCCTGTACAAATTTGGGGGAGAGCTTCAGCCCCTTTGCCAAAAGTGCCCTCTCCCTAAAGGGCACCTGGAGGGTGTGATGCTTGGGAGAGGGTGTCCCTACCAGCCCCTTTTCACCTGCTGGGTGTGTCTCTTCTGTATGGTTTTATAAGTAATCCCATTCCAAGCTCATTCCATTTTCCTGGTACAACCAAACGCTCTTCTTGCCTTAAGTTATGATAAGAGGAAGCTGTATATCAATTTGGTGTTCCTAGCTCTTGCTATTTAGGAGGAGTTCTTGAACATACAGATAAACAAGCAAACTCTCAAAGATATGGTAGATTATGTGTACTCGCTGTAATGCTTAGGAATTTTTACCACAGTCCATGAGATAAGGCTTTTCTGTATTGAATGACATCATTTATAAGATTCATGTGAAAATGGTTTAAGTTAGACTCAAGTCTTGAGCTTATTTCACCAAAAAATTACTTTTATATTGTGTATTTATTTCCTGGTGTAATTCTCATTTTCTCTGTTACTGGAAATATAACTATTTCCAGCTGTGAATGTCAGTAGGGGAGACTACAAACCCATTTGCCAAAGACAGTTTGTGATTCTAGTGGTAGGTATCACAGTAGTATTTATTTTTGCAGAGTCATGTATATCAAGCCCAACATACAACTACAGGTTGAACTTCTCTAGTCCAGAAACATCCATCCAGAATGATTTTAGTTAGCTGTATGTCCACTTTTCATGGGTGTGGCCAAGTTTCCCACAGTCCCATAAAGTTTGTTTACAGTCACCAGCCGTAGCTCTTCGTGTTATGTGCTGTTATTTAGCTCTAATTTACCCCTACATGTCCTCTAACAGTACAGTAAGCAGTGGAAGTGTTGGTAATGCTGCTAGACAATATTGACCTCTCTCGGTTCAGAAAACTCTCTCATTCAGAACAGGTCAGTCCCAAGGGTTCTTGACTAGAGAGGTTCAACCTGTATAAGTCAGGGTTCTACCATGCGTGAGGTTATCATTTAACAAGATAGGAAAGACAGATAGAAGAGGGAAAAACATGGGGAAAACAGTGGAAAGTAAGGTGCCAAACCCCTCCAATAGACTAGTGGATCCCAACCTTTTTTTTATACCACGGACTGGAAAACCCAGAGCCCCACTACACCTAACCACCCAGGCCTCCTTCAGTGCCAGGTTCCCACCCTGGACATCTCAGTGCCTCCCAGTGTTAGCCCCCTGCCTCTTAGAGCCAGATACCAGTTAGAGCTTCCCCCTGTACTAGCCCCACCCCCAGAGTCCCCGAGTGCCACCTCCCTGCCTCTTTGAGCCCTCCACCCTCAAAGGCCCTCAGTGCCTGCCCCATCACCCTCATCTGTCACCAGCTGAGTGCTGCTGTCCGGGTTGTGGCTGCTCTAAGGCTCGAGTGCCAGGCTCTGTGTGGCCCTCACAACACAGTGAACCATTCTTGCTTGTCTGGGAGGAGACTCTGCCCCTGCCCAGCACTGGTTGGCTGAGAGGCAGGGTGGGGCATGCCTTTCCCGATAGCCATGGTGTGAGGGGAGATGCTGGGTCATGTACCTCAGCCATGGCTCCAAGAGCCACTGTGACCTGGCACCCTGTGGTTCTCAGCTCGGCATCGGTCTGAGTATCGGTGGTTGGGAACCACTGCAGTAGATAGCACAAACATAACTGCAGTGAAAGAACCCATTTCCCGTGATATCAGCACTGGTTCTGTACATTAGTAGTCAGAGTAGACAAACTAGATCGGGGTGACCAACCAGTTAGAGGCAAAGAGCCAAAATAGCTGTGGATAGAGTGCGAAGAGCCACGTTTTATATACTTATTTTTATATATCTATATAAAGTGCTTTTTTTGTGATGGTGCGCCCTGGGATGGCATATTGGCACCTATTTTCCCATCTTAATTTAATTGATTGGGATTCCCCTCTGGTGTACCGGCTCCTGTTTCCTGGGGCAGCTTGGCACCAGATGGAAGCGCACCCGGGACATGCAGCCCTTAAAGGGGCCGCGAGTGCATTTCGGCTCCCGGCATGGTTTTTTTTTTTTTTCTTTTTCTCAACAACTTTTTTTTTTTTTGCCAACAGATTTAATCCTGGAGTACTGGCAACTTTTTTCTTACAAAAAAAGCACTGTCTATATGTAGATAGATAGATATAGTACACAAGTGATAAAAGTAACATCACAGGACATTTCAGACAAAAACCAATAAAAGTCGCTTGTCATTTAAAAATTTCACGGCCAGTCCGTAGATCTTCAGAGAACTTGACAAGGAACAAACATGAAATTAAAAAAAACCAAATCCTTTAAAAATACAGTAATATTCTCTCACTTAAAAAACAGAACAAAATCCCATCCCCACCCTGTATTTTAAATTTAACACTACTGCCCTATTATGTCCTGTGAGTGTTTTAAAATTAAACTGAACTGAGAAGTAAATTAGAACAATTTGAAGTGCTTGTTTCACTCCAGCTTGTTGATCTCTGGTATGGTTTCCTCATATTTTTTTTTAATACTTACAAAGATTACGGCTTTTTTATAGTTCTAAAAATTCAGGTCTGTCCCAGACTGCAGATATGAGAGGTTTAAAAACAATAAGGGAGAGATTCATACCTCAGAATAATTGCTTCAGCCTGGCAAACAGCCTTTGAATTTTCTTTAAAGAAACACAGTGTTAACAGGTATATGCTGATTCTCCCCTCCCTCCCCAGAATTTAAATATGACATATGCCTTATTCTGCATCCATGAAGATGTTGAGTTTAAGGTGTTTCAGCGCCTTCCTCCCTTCCCCGCTGCTCCAACTCAATGCCCCACTCCTCTCCCAGAGCCAGGCACCCTTACCCCCTTGGTCTAACCCAATCCACCTCCTTTCCTCCAAAGCCAGGCACCCCCATCCCCCTGCTCTAACCCAATCCCCCTTCCTCCCCCAGAGCCAGGCATTCCCAGCCCCCCTGTTCTAACCCACTAGCCAGGCACTCTCAGCCCCCTGCTGTAACCCAATGCTTCCCCCCTCCCTCAGAACTAAGCCCCCCAATCCCCCTCCCGCTCTAACTCAATCCCCCTCCCTTCCCCCAGAGCCAGCTATGTCTGTTGATTATGATCAAAACTGATAGCAAACAGTTGCCACCTGTTTTTCAAAAAGTTTATTGGCAGCATCCTCTAAGTTTCAAAGCCTCTTTCTGAACTTCAAAAAATATTATTTTCAATCCAGGATATCTGTTTAATTGTCCAATATTTGGGAGGAATAATCCCATCGAGATCAAGATCCAGAAGCTGAATCTGATGTCTTCCACATAAACTTGCTACAGTACTCAGGTGGTGTCTCATTTCACATGGGAAAGGGAATTAAGTGATAGAGCACAGGATAATATACTGCAGCATGTGGTATGTTCTGTGCTTTCCAGATGGGGAAAAGCAGTTTATGCTTGACACTATGTACCTCACAGGGAGAAGCTCTCTGTGGTAGATGTGCTCCAAAGGAAGGTTTAAGTGGTGTAAGGTAGACCAGTGTTTTCCAAATGGTGTTTTGCGAAACCTTGGGCTTCTGCGAAGTGAAAATAAGGGTTCCGTGAGAAAATTCCATTACAATAACATTTTATGATTTAAAAATAATAATAATAAATACGTGATTTTTGTTTTTAAATATGTTCAGTTAAACTAAATGTTGATCTCATGACCTTGTTTAGCATTTGTTTATTATTATCCTTACTTATTTGTGATCTAATTTTTAAGCTTCGTATATTAGACTATTATTAGGGGTTCTGCAAAATTATTTTGATTGTAAAAGGGATGTGTGGCCAAATAAAATTGGGAAACACTGAGGTAGAGGTGTTTAGATTTTGTGGAAAGTAAGTCATCATCTTGTGTGAAAGGGACTGTATAATTAGGATGCCCTCCACCTCCATAGAAGCGGTACCGATCTCCATGGGGACAGGCTGGCTAGAGTAATCAGTTGATTGAACTGATAGCAAAAGGAAAGGATAAAAAGAGGAACATATGAGCGCTCAAGATGGCAAAATTAGCCAGACCTTATGAAGAAATTCTTGAATTGTCTATACACCAATGGTAGAAGCCTGGATAACAGACCAGAGAAACCGATATTGTTCATTTATCAGCATAAATTTGAACTAGTTGGTATTACTGAAACCTGGTGGGATGATTCACACAATTGAAATGTTAAAATCAGTGGTTATAACCTATTTAGGAAGGATCAGGAAGGCAAAAGGGGTGGATGAGTGACTGTCAAAAATGGCATTTCATGTTTGATTCATTGGAAACTTGGAAGAAAATTTTGTGAATAGTTATGGATCAGTGTTCTAACAATTACAGCACAAGACAGAGTACTTAGCTAGTGTTTGCCACAGCCCATCAAATCACACTAGGAATGAGGATGACTGTTTCCTTATGTACCTCTTTCTAATGAATAAGGGAGAAACACTCTGCATGACATGGGGGAACTTGAGTTTGAGTGACACATAGCAGAGGTATAATGTGGACAGTATTAATGCATCCTTGAAATTTCTAAACATTATTGATGACAGTATCCTAATGGAAAAAGTGTTTCTGCCAACACCAGCAAATTCTTTTATTAGCTACACCTTGTCCTAACAGATGAATAGGAACTGATTAGCTTTGTTGCAAGCGATCATGTCTTTATTCTACTTATGATCAATTGATGCTTTAATAGGTCCACTTTCCCAGAACTGAAAATTATTATATACTAAGTCAGTTGGGAGAGAGAATTTAATCAGAAAAATGTATGATAATTGAGTCATTTTAGAACATCTTACTCGATGCTCAAAAAGCTAGAATCTCACGATCAGGGATAAAGGCCATACTTGTTAAAACTGACCTGGTTTAGAGGGGAGGTGAAAGAAGCCATAATTTTATTAGAGTAAGCTAATTTACCCATGGGAACAAATACCTAAGATTTGTGGTGGAGTATCCATTGCCAGTCATTCTAAAATCAAGATTGAATGTCTTTCTAAAAGATTTGCTATGGGATTTTTTTTGGAGCAGTTCTATGGCCTGTGCTCTACAGAAGGTAGACTAGATGATCAAAATGGCCTGTGAATAGGGATGTTAAGTTTTGAGTAATTGACTAATCGAATAGTCGATGTAATTTACATCGACTATTCAATTAGTCAAAAGGGTGCCTCTGCCTTTGAAGTGTAGCAACAGCCCTAGGGTTGTTTCAAAGGTGAAAGTGCTGCAGAGTGCATAGGACCAGCAGGGCAGTCCCCCTGTGGCCCCATGCTATCCATAGTGTTTCAAAGCGGCAGCGCTTGTGGAGCCTGGGATTATGGGGGAATCTCCCATTGATCCTGGGCTCCATGCGATGCTGCTGCTTTGAAACACTAGGGAGCCTGGCATCATGCTCCATGTGGCGTTTCAAAGTGGCAGCATGTGCGGAACCCGGTGTCTGTGGGGGAGTCCCCACCTGATCCCAGGCTCCATGCGGCGCTGCCACTTTGAAATGCTGTGTGCTGCCTGGGGGCACTCTAGCTGGCCCCAGGCTGCACACAGTGTTTCAAAGCAGCAGCACCGCGTGGAGCCCGGGGTCTCGCTCCAGGCTTCATGCAGCGCTGCTGCTTTGAAGTACTCCATACTCTCCCCCCACTCCTTTGCTGCCTCTTTTTTTGATAGAGGCAGCAAGGGAAGGGGAGTGACTAGTTGACTCGACTGTTGGATAAGCATTTGCTTATCAGATAGTCAACTGGTTGTTCACATCCCTAACCCTGAATTCTATGAATCTGCATAGGTCCTTTGTGACTCAGTTAAACTAGGGGAAAAGGATCCTTAAGTGAATGGTCAAGTACAAAAAGAGGATAAGTAGCAATGTATTGGCCAGGTGTGAATAAAGATATCATTGATACGGTAAATGTTTGTACTCCTTGCAAAATGTATAGGCCATCTATATGTAGAGCATCATAATCACGTTATAGGCACACAGGTTTATAGTGTGGACACAAGTGAACATTTTTGCTCTAGATGCCAGAGATTGTGTCGTTATTGATGCTAATTTGTAGAATGTGTTCATATAGATGACAAAAGATCATTTTCATTTTTTGTAAAAGTATGGCACAGGTGCTATTGTTATGTGCTAGGGATGTAAAATCCTGTTTAATAATTTAACAAGTTAAACGTGGGAGGAAGGGCTGCAGATTCATGGGCTGGGACTCGGCAGACTCACAGTGGATGGAGGTGGAGGTGGCAGTGGGGGTTCGGTAGAAAGGGCTGCCCCCGCACTGCTGCTTTTGTCCCATGCAAGGCTGCACAGGCTGGGATCAGGCAGCCTTCCTCCCTGCTTCTGCCCTTCCTCCATCATGCTGCAAGGCTCATGACTCCCAGCCTCTGTGGGCTGGGTGCCTGCTCCTGGGTAATAGTTAACCTTTACCCAGCAAGCATTACACATTAAGGTAGTGCTTACCTGGTTATCTCTAACCTATAGTCTATAAGGTACCACAGGACTCTGACAAGGAGTCCTGTGGTACCTTATAGACTCTAGGCTAGAGATAACAAGGTTAATTCAGTCAGGGAGGGTGAGGCCCACTTCTAGCAGCTGATGTGGAGGTGTGAACACCAGGAGAGGAGAAACTGCTTTTGTAGTTGGCTAGCCATTCACAGTCTTTGTTTAATCCTAAACTGATGGTGTCAAATTTGCAGATGTCTGGTCTTGAAGTTTTTTTGCGGCAGGATGGCTACCTTTAAATCTGCTGCTGTGTGTCCAGGGACATTGAAGTGTTCTCCTACAGGTTTTTGTATATTGCCATTCCTAATATCTGATTTGTGTCCATTAATTGTCTCCAATAAATGGACACAAATCAGATATTAGGAACGGCAAAAAAACAGCAGCCATCCTGCAGCAAGAAAACTTCAAGACCAGATTTGAAGACCAGACTTCAAAGAGAAACTGCTGAGCCACAGTTCATCTGCAAATTTGACACCATCAGTTTAGGATTAAACAAAGACTGTGAATGGCTAGCCAACTACAAAAGCAGTTTCTCCTTCTGGTGTTCACACCTCCACATGAGCTGCTAGAAGTGAGCCTCACCCTCCCAGACTGAATTTACCTCGTTCTCTCTAGCTTTATTCTGGCCTGCATATTTATACCTGCCTCTGGAAATTTCCACTACATGCATCTGAGGAAGTGGGTCTTTGCCCACAAAAGCTTATGCTCCAATATATCTGTTAGTCTATTAGGTGCCACAGGACTCCTTGTCACTTTTGCAGATCCAGACTAACATGGCTACCCCTCTGATATCAGTAACCCGGTTACCCATTCACATCCCAATTATATGTAGGTGTTGGGTGAGCCTGAATAATTCTGAGAGTTGCTCTTCACATGGCAATGCCAGGCTCTGACTGCTGAGCAGAACAAAGAGCTGCCTGCTTCAGTTTTCTAACAGACTTTTTTTGTGACATTAGTTGTGACAAGCTTTTCTTGGAGAACATCACCTGTTCATATAGCTGTGTCATATAATGTCCTTCTGACAGGAACAGAAGTTTGTTTGTAGGAAATTTTAGCAGTTGAAAGTGAAGGTTAGCATCATTCAACTAAGCAACTGTGTGGACCGAAACCAAGTAGTGTGAGGGGTAGAGTGGTGGTCCCACTGCAATTTTCGTACTCTTTATGGTCTTCTAGAAAATTATTCAAGCATAAAAACTTCAAGGCTGTGTTGGATGTGTTTGTGTTTATGAATGAATGGTTACATTCTGGAAAAATTGCTGTCTTGGCTGTTTTATTCCCATAATTTGCCAGTGGAAGGAAATCCTGATTTGAGATGTAGTTGATCTGCAGTTTCTTTAATATTTAGTTTACCAATTTAAAAATTCTAGCAAAGTAATTATTTAGCTTCATATAGCTGTTAAAAATATGTATAAATCCTTAGAATTCAAAAATTTCTATTTTGTTAATCTTTCTATGAGATCATCTTCTCTCTTAACCTAGTAGTCTTCCACTGCATAGTTTTATCAAGCTATTTCTCCTCCTTCATACTGTTGATGATAAACTATTCAAACACTAGCCCACTTCTAACTGTTCGGTCTTTGTGTATTTTACTTCATTTCTGTATTTTGATCATATGTTGATATAAATATTGCAAAGGCTGGCACTCAATGTTAGAATTACTGTTGCCAATATATCCTTAATTTGGTTCCCTGTATACATTGATAGTCTTTAATGACATAATTACATTTTTCACAGGATCCCTAACTTAGTTCTTAAGAGGACTGTTGCTCATGGTGTGAATTCATGGTGTGAGTTGGCTTGGTATTGTGAATGAGGCTTTTGTCTGTAGTATTCCTGCTTTGTTTATTGTGAAGAGGCAGGAGACAGCAGGAAGAGATTGGATGGTTTTCTAGCTAAGGCAGTTAGCTTTTTTTTTTTGATTGGTTACTTATGGCCAGACATGAATAAGTGCTGAAAATCTCATGATTTGGCTTTTGTGTGTGTGTGGGGAGGTTGGGCATCAACAACACAGGAGATACCATCTTCCTGGATCCAGTTCTTGGCACTACAGTGTCCTCCAGAAGCTAGGAGGAGTTATTGGAAGAAAATTGCAGCTCAGCTCTTGAGCCTTTGTAGTCTTGCAATGGAGCATGGTCATTCACTTTGTGGGGTAGTGCATGTATAGTTTGTGTTTCCATCTCATGTGTAGGGATGGAGTATGCACAATGCACACGAAAATTTAGAAACCTCCTGTCAGCACTAACTCACTCAGGGTATGTCTACACTGCCACCCTAGTTCGAACTAGGGTGGCAGTGTAGACATATCCACAGAGGCTTATAACTCAGTTAGATTTCAGTGAATTTTCACAAGGAGGGCAAAAGGCACATCTCTGATGCAATGACAGCCATCATCTTCTCTACCCCTACTGCATTTAAAGTTCTTATACCAAGTATGGAGACACTAGTAATTTGTCATAAAAATGTTTTAACACATGAAAAACAATACAGTTGTTTTCTAACTTCAGTCTGAAAAACAGCAGAACTGTTTTAGCTGAAACCTTGCAAAACAGTTCAGCCTTGGACAAGAACCCAGCATGGAAAACTTCATCCTGAACAATTGCAAATTGTAAAGTTATAAGCAAATTAAAACATGACTGTACAATGGGAAGTGTTTAGCACTGGAAGCCTTCTGTGTAAACTGTCTTTATCTCACTAAGAGCTTTGACAGGCCTCCCATCAACAGAATTGAGGTCACAATTAATACCAACAGGCCAAACTGCTTAAAGATTAGAGAAAGCGTGTATGCACGGACCTTTACTATTTAGCTTTCATGGGACAAGGTTGCTAGACATGCTGAGTGTTGCCTTTCAGGGGAGCAGTTGGTAATTTGCGTATGCTTGGCATCAGAACGTGGCCACAGTGGTGCAAGTAAATTTTATCTCCTACCAAAATGGTACAACCTGCTGCTGCTCTCTCCACACTTGTTGGGCAGGGCAAATTAAGCAGCCACAGGACCATTCCAGGGCTGTGCTTCCGCATAGTTAGAGGGAACCTTGCATGGCAGTGGGTCTTCCCTTCAACAGCCCTAATGTCAAGGTTGCTGAACAAGATCAGGTAGGACAAGGCCAGTTATTGTCATAACCAGGGCTCGACAACTAAAGTAATCTACTTGCCCGTGGTGAGTAGATTTTTGTCCGGCGCAGCCACATAGCGCAGTTTGCACATGTGCAGCGCACGGTAGCGCGTGGCTGGAGAGCAAGGCTTGCCGCCACTTGGCAAGCCCTGGTCATAACTTACCTGGCTGAGGCATGCTTGGTACTGCTTCAGCTCTGTGTCCAACTGCTAAGCAAGCTCCGGACTATTCTTCATCTCTTATCTCAGAAGGTGGGCTGCTCACATCACTCCAGTGTCATGGTTCTGTGCCTCAGGATGTGGCTCCTGGATGGTTCTTGACAGGTGGACCAGGTGTTGTTGAACAGTAGAAAAAACAACCTGCACTACTTAGCTGAGGAAATGAAAGAGATTTATCCAGTGGTGCAGTCATTGCCACCTCTGGCCTGAATTGTTTCCCCTTTCATCCTAGATTTGCTGGATCTGAAGACATCCAGGTTATTTATCATTTAGTGGTCAAGGTACTTGCTGCTGCTGTATTTGGCGTTTTCCCAGTCAAGAAATGCTCCATTTTTGCCCAACTCTTATAATGTAGAAATATTAAGAGTTTGAGTAATCTCTTCTCCTGCATTAGGTACCTTAATCTGGTTCTTAGCCACCTAATGAGACCTTTATTTGAACCAAAGGTGACCTACCTTCTGCTACTTGGTTGCTATCAAGTCTGCCTCTAAGGTTGGATATTGTAGACTTGATATCTCCCCTGTGCCATAATTTTTTAATAATAAAGTCTCTTTATGTCCACATGAAAAAATAGATTGTGTTTTCATATTAATCAATTGAATCATCTACTAGTGTGTATTTCTGAAAGCTCACAGTTCTTAGTAGGAATGCTGTTTCCATGCCTAAGTTGTTGAAAGGGCCTTATCTTTCTGCCTGGATAAGACTAAGCATTTTTGAAATCACCTGAACTTTTCCTATCCTTTGCAAATAGATGTAAGGGAGCTCCTGCTTTTGCTTAGAGACTTTCAAAATGGATATTCGATTGTGTTCTTTACCTGTTGTGAATCAGCGGGTGCTCAGCATTCTCCCTCACCCATAGGGTGAGAGCACATTCAGCCAGATAGAAGACACATACTGCATTTTTGAAAAATATTCCAGTATCTGAGAGATTTATCATCACTACTTAGACTTCAGTCCATATGTTTTCAAAGCATTATATGCTGCTCCAAGTTGTCAGATAAGATGCTTCTGCTTTGGTGGTTGCCTTGGGGATTACTGAGTAGAGAAAGAACTGAGAGTGATTTGCTTGTATGCTCTTGTATACCTTTATGTCTGTCAGCAAGAAGTATAGGGCACATATGTAGGATGAACAGATGCTGCTAGCTGGAAATCTCTGATCAGGGGCTCAAGAGGTACATTGACCACCTGAGGGGAGCATCTGAAAGGACCTGTCTCAAAACTACAGTAGCTGTACAGGATGAATGATGTTTTCTTTTTAGCATGACTAAGAGACCCACACCTTGTAGTTCTGCTCGAGTTGGTAGACAAATACTAGCAGTGTAGTCAGGTGTAGCATGTGTGGTGGCTTTGGGTTAGTTGCACATGTTTATACCTAGGATTTCAGGTGAGTTTGTACTACTGTACTTTAATTGGTCCAGTATTATGCAGTCTGTTTCCACAATGTATAGTTGCAATATGGGAGCGAAACAGGACCTAAGACTCCATGGCTGCATCTACACTGGCATGATTTTGCGCAAATACTTTTAACGGAAAAGTTTTTCTATTAAAAGTATTTGTGAAAGAGAGCGTCTATACTGGCATGTGCCTTTGCGCAAAAGATTTGCTTTTGCACGAAAGCATCCGTGCCAGTGTAGACGCTCTCTTGTGCAAGAAAGCTCTGATGGCCATTTTAGCCATCAGGCTTTCTTGTGCAAGAAATTCATGTTACCTGTCTACACTGGCCTCTTGCGCAAGAACAGTTGCACAAGAGGACTTATCTCTGAGCGGGAGCATCAGAGTATTTGCGCAAGAAGCACTGATTTCATACAGTAGAACATCAGTGTTCTTGCGCAAATACTTGCGGCCAGTGTAGACAGGCGGCAAGATTTTGCGCAAAATCTTGCCAATGTAGACACAACCCATATGTTTACGATAATTGATGCTGCTTGGCTTGGGTTACAGATTTATGTCTGCTCCTTTGATAAAAGTAGTTTTATCTGTTATACTTAAATCACACATCTTGATATTTCATTAATTCAGTGGTTCTCAAACTTTATGGGCTCCGGATCCCTTTACCTGCGTAAAAATTTATGCAGAGCCCCAGCGGTCCACTGATTGTATGTGTAGTACCTATCAATGTTTCCAGTTTGTCAACCTCGTGGAGCCCTGGAGATGTCTTGCGGAGCCCTGGTGCTCTGAGGAGCACAGTTTGAGAAACACTGCATTAATTCTTAGACTGCTATTATGGTCCGACAGCAACTGTGGCTTTCTCACCTGCAGTTGTTCAAGAGAGCTTACTTTTTGAGTCCTTTTTGATATGGACTCAACCACAGTGTGCAAATTTTGTCACTTGATTAAATTCAGTGATACAGTGTACATGAGATGACACCTAATACTATTTGAAAACTTCAACTAATGAGTGATGTGTCTTCTTGCTCACTCAGGCTCTTTGAGGGAGAAAGTAATGTTTGTTCTTCCTAATTTTCAGGTGAAACTTTCATAGCTGTAAAATGTTACTCAACCCTATGAATAAAACTGATTGACTACAGCAACACCTTTCCCTTTTCCCTTTTCCCTTTTCCCTTTTCCCTTTTCCCTTTTCCCTTTTCCCTTTTCCCTTTTCCCTTTTCCCTTTTCCCTTTTCCCTTTCCCTTTCCCTTTCCCTTTCCCTTCCCTTCCCTCTTCAATACTAACTAAATTAGTGATGGGAAAGGATAGAATGAGAAGGAAAAAAAAATAACAGCATAACAGTAGATGAGAGAGAGAGAAAGAAACTCATCTGTTTTACTCTGTTCTCTTCAGGGAGAATTCTAGTTTCTCCTTTGTTTTTTGTTGAAATGGTTTGCTAAAAAAAGCCTATAGATATAACATTTATGCTTCCTTCCAATATAGCTGATTAGATTTGTATAGTTGTTTGATCGAAGACTTAATTAACCCATTCCTTCTGGATACAATTTGTGTTAATGGTTTCAGTACTAGTTACCACAAAGATAGCCTCTATCCAGGATGTTCCCTGATGAAAAAGATGACTTCGGTGCTCTTAAAACACACATGCTCGCACACACGAAGTCTTAGGCTTAAATGCTGGATCTGATAGTATGATGATAGTGAGTGGTCCATGACTCCTGCATTTCCTTCCTTCTAATAATCTGACAGAGGCTGAGTTCACCATATTTTTTTCTTCCTTAAGACTTTTCTGTGGATAAGCACGCTGGAAAGATTTGGGATAATTTCTCAGGGTACTTGCTGGTGCTATGGAGTAGTTTGAGTTTTAACTTTGAGTCTACTTAATTTCTTTTTATTAAATTGTGTGTATTCGGTTTAAAAAGAATACGCTATTCTGTAAATCTACATGAATAAAATCATAGGCTCATAAGCTTCATTGAATTTTATATCAGTACTTATATTTATCCAGTCACAGCTGGCAAGTGAATTCTCATAATCATTTTTGTAGTCTCAAATACAGGTATTGAGCGATATGTGCTGTTCAGGAGGAACTGAAATCAAATAAAGGTGGAGGGGTAGTTTTGTATGTCTGTCAATAATGTAGTAGGCTGTTTTGTCCATTCTGTCACTTATTTCTTCAAAATCTGAGGTTAAAATTGCTTTGGGGAAGGATAGATCATTGTACTGTTAGGGTGGCGTTAGTGGCCTGCTGAGGCCCCTGGGTTTGGGTTTGGATTTTGGTATGTATAAAGCTCTCTTTTATATTATTAGAGAAATTCTTTTGTTAAAGGAGTCTAACTTTCCAGATATGGATTGAAGAGTGGTTGTTGTTAATGGTAGAATACAGTTATTCCTGGATTAAATATATTTATTTAAACAGTTAGTCATCAGAGATGGTCTGATTCTGAATTGAATTTGATAAGTTATTAAAAAGAGTATAGAAAAGCAGGTCAGAGAAAATAAATTTAGATTGAGAGATCAAGTTGACTGAGTTTAAATTAAATGGAAGAGTGAAAAAAAGTAAGGTTTTTTTATTTTAAAGGGAAACTTTGGGAAAACTCAGAGTGAAATGAGCTGGACTGAATAGATGAGGAACTTATATGTGAAGGATGCTTGTAATTTAAGTCTGATACAAAAAACACGTCGTATTTGCTTCCCAAGCAAGAGGGAGGAATTTGTAGGAAAGGGCTCCATACCTGACTTACAAAATGACTCCTCAGAAAAGATACAAGGTGTAAGCAGAGAGATCAGAAGGAATGGAAGGAGCGATTGGGCAGGGAGGGGGAGAGCTCTTAGGTATTGGAGGTTTAAAAACTGTATGGATGAATTGACAATTGTCAGAAGAAATACTGATTAAGTGTTTGCATAAGAAATGTAAAACAAATAGTAAAACATTCTTTAGCCATACAGAGAAAAACAGAAGCAGAGAAATGGGATTGCTATGCAGCGAGAATGAGGTAAAGTTCAAGGATAGTGCAAGTGTGGTCCAAAAATGAACACGTACTTAGCCTCATTTTTTAATAAGGATGATAACATAGAATGTGGGAAGAAATTAGGGATGTAAGCGACTAGTCGACTATCCGGTAAGCTTAAGATAGTCGACTAGTGATGTGAATAGTTGCTTCCCCCCTTGCTGCCTCTATCAGAGAGAGAGAGACAGCAAGGGGGAGGAGCTGGTGCTGGGGGGAACCGGCTTAAAAGCTGGTTCCCCAAGCACCATCTTTTTCGGGGGGAGGGGAGGTAGCAGCACAGTGGGAAATGGCACAAGCGGGAACTGAAGCCACCTTCATTTGCGTTGGTTCTGCTGTGATTGTGCTTTTGAAATGTACAAGAGCCTGGGTGGAGCTCTTGAATATTTCAAAGGCTGAGGCGCTGCAGGGAGCACAGGGCCTGCGGGGCAGTCCCTGCTGGCCCCGCGCTCCCTGCATGGCTTCCGCTTTTGAGATTGGTTTTGACTATTTAACATTTGTATCAGTGATCTAGAAGAAAACATAATATTGTGACTGATGATAACTAGTAAATTGTATGAAAACTGAGGAATGGCAGATAATGAAGAAGAAAGATCACTGATCCAGAACAATCTGGATTGTTGGGTAGATTAGGTGCAAGCAAACAATATTCATTTTAATACAGGGAATGTTATACATCTAGGAACAAAGAATATAGGCCATGCTTACAGGATGGGGAACACTATCCATCACAGCCACCCAAATCTTCTTCAGAGTCACTACTTCCTAGGATAATCAGTGTAACATGAACTCCTAATGTAATGACATGGCCAAAAGATCTAAGGCTATTGTGGAATAGAGGAATAGATAGCGGACTCTTGAGTAAGAATAGAGACTAGGGATGTCATTGTGTAGAAGACTTACATGATTAACCAGTGCAGCCTTTTCGGTTAATCTTGTTGATTACATGCACTTCTCCCCCTTGGCTGCCTCTGTATCAGAGGCAGCAAGGGGAGGAGATTAGGAGCTGGTGCCCGTGAGGAGCTGGCTTTAAGCAGACTCCCCAAGAGCCCCGGATCTCTCTCCCCTTCCCCCGCGCTGCTGCCTCTGATAGAGAGGCAGCAGCGCAGAGGGTGAGAGGGGCAGGTTGGAGCTAATATGCTTGAGGAGCCGGCTGCCAAGCACGTTCCCCTCATGTGCCAGCTTCATGGACCCGCCTACTCACCCCCCACCTTGTTGCCTCCTGCAGAGGCAGGCAGGAGTTGTGGGGGAGCTGGCTTAACAGCTGGTTTCCCGTGTTGTACTTAAAAGTACTGCACAGGATCTTTTCAAGGGGAAAAGGCAAAATGCCACATTTATTGGTAATACACATATAGCAATCAACACTTATCATATGCATATGATAAATTACATTCACGCACTCATATACACAAACCAAGCACACACTGTCATTGCTTCTAGAGCCAGTAGTTGCTCCTGGTAACTGCACTGGCCAGGTGAGTTAGATGGGGGAGAGGTGGAGCCGGGCTTCTGCTGATCCAGATCGATGGTCCCTTGTTAACAAGACAAAACCCCTGGTCCCCCTGTAAAGTGCCTTAGACTTATAGTGATAGAAATGTAGCCGTGTTAGTCTGGTGTAGCTGATACAAAAAACAGGACTATGTAGCACTTTAAAGACTAACAAGATGGTTTATTAGGTGATTTTTTTAATGGGCCAGACCCACTTCCTCAGATCAAATTGTGGAAGAATATAACATGACCATATATACCAAATGGATACAATAAAAAAAAAAATGAACACACATAAAAAGGACAAATCAAATTTCAGAACAGAGAAGGGATATGGGGGGGAAGGTAAATGTCTGTGAGCTAATGATATTAGAGGTGATAATTGGGGAAGCTATCTTTGTAAGGGTAAGATAATTAACGTCTTTGTTTAAACTTAGGAGTAAAGTGTCAAACTTAAGTATGAATGACAGTTCAGAGGATTCTCTTTCAAGTGTGGTCTGAAAAAGTCTTTGAAGCAGGATGCAGGTAATCAAGTCGTTGAGACAATGTCCTTTCTGGTTGAAATGGCAAGAAACTGTTTTTTCTTTGTGATCCTGTCTAATGTCTGTTTTGTGGGCATTGGTTCTTTGGCGAAGTGTCTGAGACGTTTGTCCAATGTACATAGCAGATGGACACTTTCGGCACATGATAGCATAAATTATATTTCTGGATGCGCAGGAATATGTGTTCTTGATTTTATAACTCACTTGGTTAGGTCCAATAATGGTATCAGCAGAGTGAATATGTGGACAAAGCTGGCAACGGGGTTTGTTGCTAGGGAAGGTACCAGGGTTGGTATTACTGTGGTACGTCCTGTGGTTGTTGGTAAGAATCATCTTATAGTGTCTTTCCTCTCATGCAGATCTATACCAGTTAATCATCACATGCATATGCATATGCAGTTAGACATCTGTGGCACCTTCTTCTGGTTGGAGTCTCAGTGCTGCCACATGAACCTTCAGAGAGGGTGCTTTCAAAAGCGGGTGCTTTCAAAAGCAGGCACTTGCTGCTGACTCCTAAGGTGTCCATATGTCCAGTTTTCTTTTCATGAGCCCACTTGACTGGTCTTGTTCTTCT
Source organism: Pelodiscus sinensis (assembly GCF_052426305.1). Taxonomy (NCBI): domain Eukaryota; kingdom Metazoa; phylum Chordata; order Testudines; family Trionychidae; genus Pelodiscus; species Pelodiscus sinensis. Next base: position 51,885,302 of record NC_143061.1, read on the forward strand.
CATTGTTCCTGGATCTGGCTTCCATCCCCTCTTCAACCAATGCAAGTACCCAGAGGTGTTTGTCTTTCATGCCTTATCCATTTGCACCTCATTCACTCAACAGGGCAATCAATTAAGTAAAAGGGAGTACAAAGACGTTCTCTTTGCCTTACTTTTTTTTTTAGAAACTATTCTACAAGATACAGAGTTTCTATGTAAAAAGCATTAATAGAAGTTTCTGTATTCTGTATGAAAAGATACAAAGTTTCTAGGTAAAAGGACTTAATAGAAAGCTATATAAAAGGACTTTGTCGGGGACTCGAACCCGGATGGCCTCTGTTCGTTGTTTGACCGCAAAGAGACAGGCAACACCAGCAAGATGCAATCACAAGCTCTTTATTGAATAGTGTGCACATACAATAGAGAGCGGCCCATCTCCAAAGAGAACTAGCCCCGATTTCATTAACTGGTAGGCTTATATAGACAGTTCCGTCGCGTCATAGACTATTTGCCCAAGCAACCCACCCCCCTTTATCAGTTAGAAACTTTTAGTATCCATGCACACCTGGCCAACTATACATCATGGCCTTAAGCAATTCATAATGCATCAGCAATTTCTTATCAGCCCAAAATACAGGTACTGGGCAACAAGGAGGCAGTTTGTTATGGCCAAAGGAGAACATAAACAGGGAGTTCGGAACAAATAGGGCGAGAGTAGAAACAGGGAGTCTCCTTATCAGTTCTCAAAACAAACTGTTCCTCATCACAGCAGGTACAAAAATGCAGCTTCTTTCTTATCTCATTTTGCAACTTGAGCAAGCGTGTAGGGTGCGTCCCTGCTTGAACCTATTTCCAGTTCTGCCCAGGGACTACCCAGAAACCTTTGTTACATTTGCTTTAGCATAATTGCACTAGGCCTATTTTTCTAGGGCCTAACAACTTGATACAAAGTTAAAAACTTCAGTGAGAAAACCTGCTGCCCCCTCCCTGCATGCTGCCTCTGAGGCAGCTGTGTGGAAGGGTGCGGGCTGGGGGCAGTTGCTGTCAGTGGTGGGTCCAAGCTCCGTGGTCTGCATTATACAGGAGATTAGATTGGATGATCAAAATGCGGGGTCTCAAACATGTAGCCTATGGGCTATCCACATCTAGAGTGAATGCGCAATCTGGCCCAGGGGTCCTGGCAGGTTTGGGGGAGGGGCTGTCTGTTACCATTCCCCAAGCCCTTTCCCCTCTCACCATCACCCTGCCCTCTCCTCCCCCAGGGATGTGGGTTTGGGGATTACTGAGGGGATGGGGGACAGCTGGAATGGTGCATTCCGTTTCCCTGCAGTTCCTGCCTTCCCAGAGAGGGTGGGGGTTGCAACAACTGCCACCATGCTGCGCTGTGCCAGAGGCTCCCTGCCCCATCCAGTGATTCTCAAAGCCATGTCCTCGGGGAAATGGTGCCATAGGGGGGAGGGCAGGGCGATGATAGAAAGGGGTCGGGGCTTGAAGGCCGTTAAGGGACAGGCTGCCAGGAGTCCTGGGCCAGATAGCATAGTCACTCCAAATACTCTTTTCTAGCCTTGAAGTCTATGAAGTTGAAAGTCCAGTAGCAAAGTTTTTTCTAATAAATCTATCAAACTGGAGTGAATAGTTAATCACAGCTATATGTACAAATGGGGGGGGGGGAAGTGATTTGTGCAACTATCGAGCTTTTAGTCTTACTTCAGTAGAATGCTAGACTTTTGAACCAAATCTGAGGGAAAGAATAAATAAAGATACGGAATTAAATGGAAAAATAGAACAAAATACAACAAGGATCTGCAAAGGTAGATTGTGTCAGACTTATTTTTTTTTGAGAAGATAAATGATTTCTTAGATAAAGGAAACATAGATTTAGTCTGTTCAGTCTGTTCACATTGTAATAAAGCAGTTGACCTGGGATGGTATGAGAAATTACCAGTTTTATTGGTGAAGATGGGGATTAGTTCAGGAATAGTAAGATAAGTAAGGAACAAGCTAATGGAGAGGCAACAGGATACTGGAGGGAGGATACTAGACAAGTTCCTCAAGCATTTGGACCAATATTGTTTAATGTTTCCATTAATGACCTTAGCACAAAAAGTAGCAATGTGCTAATGACTTTTCCGATTACTTAATGATGACATTTTCTGATGGCAGCCAGAGATAATCATGGGAGGCATTGTAAATAGGGATGTGAATGGTTAACTGGTAAACCTCACCCTTGTGAGGCTTACCCGTTCTGATTAACTGGAGGGGGGAGGGGGAGAAGGAGGGCTGGAACAGCCCCTGTTGGTGTCGGGACTGACCCGAACACGCAGTGAGCCAGGAGTGGGCCTGACCATGTCCATGATAGTCCCTGTCAGCGGCATGGGAGCTGTTTGAGCCCAGGCGGGTTAGAGCAGTCACCCACCCACCTCCCTTTTAATCAGTTAACTGGTTAAACAGTACGTTTAAATGGTTAATTACATGGGATTTTACCTCTGTAATTGTAACAGAGAAGGATCTGAATATTCTATAGGAAGAATAGGATGACCTGGAGGTCTGCGTGAATTAGATAGAATTTAATAGTACAAAATGCAAGATGATGCACTTAAAGCAAGACTTTCTTCTATAAACTATGGGCTTATCAGTTGGAGCAGCAGAGGAGGAGACTGACCTGGCTGTTTGTTAGTTCATAGAGTGATTGTGAGCCACAAAAGAAGTAACTTTTTTAAAGGGGGTGGGGAAGAGACAATATGATCCTAGGATATGTGAGGTGAATTACTAAAGATAAGGAAGTATTAATGCCATTGTACAAGATACTGACGACTTAATCTGGAATAGTTTAAAATTCTAGTCATTAACGTATAGTGTTGGGACAAGAGTAAATGTGTGAGCTGACCATAAATACATTTAGATGGGACATTAGAAGATGATTTTTGATCTTGAGAGGAGTGAGGTTCAGGGATAGCCTTACAGTAGAAGTAGTGGAGAAAATAACTTGTTTTAAGATAGAATTGGATACATTTACAAATGGGAGTGTGACATGGTTGCCTGCAATATCAAGGGCATGGACTTGATGATCCAGGAGGCCTTTCTCAGTCCTGTGTTCTGATGTAAACCCTGGGATGTAGCAGAATTATAATTGATAAGCAGCATGAATTTTAAAAAAATATCTCACTTCAATAACGAAGGCTGGTGGTAGTTTTGGTTAAAAAAATGGACTCAACAAACAACCGTACAACCTTTCCTTTTGCACGTACACCCTTCAAGTTATTTTGGCATATTTAATATAGGTAGTTTGAGATGCTTGGTGGTTGTTGGTGAAGGCATTGCATAGATGATATCACTAAAAGCCTGGAATTAAAGTTATGGTCTTTGATGTATGGTTGTGGCAGTGGTGAAGTCTGTCTGAGGTTGAAGAATATAGGATGTATATTATAGGTGCCTGAACGTCTAATTTCTGTACTTTTTGCAGTAATTAAGGGTTTTTTCTTCACATTCCTTGACACCATGAATTGTGATGATCGTGACTCCTTTAGTCTGCATCGCATAGTATCTTTACTGTTTACTCCATTACCTTTTGTTGTTTAATGATTTCCAAATAATCTAACGTGTCTGTCCCACAAGTTTGGTTTCTGTGCCATTGTGATTGAAGGCTATACAAATTCTATAAATATCTCTTCCAGAGAACATGTCTAATATTGTTGAAAACAAATCCCTCTACTTTGTTACTTAACCAGCCCAGAAGTTCATCTTCCTTTTGCTCATGGAACAAGAAGTATTTCCAAAATATCATCTGGCCTTTTCTCTCTTGCAAGGTCCCTGCAGTGTTCAATAATCTTTGAAGCTTGATGTCATGTAATTAGTGCCAGCCAATGTGTTTCATTTCCAGTGCAGCCTGGTGTATCAACTTCAAAATGCCATCTTATCGTATGTCTTCTCTTAATTCCAGGAAGACAGCACAGAGTTTATGCTGTCCATTTTGTCCCTTATAGAATTTTTTATCCATTTTTCTTAACATAGAGTCCCTGAAAACAGGGACTAGTGTCATCTTCTTTTGGGCAGGTATGTTGTTCTTGGGGATTGAGATGAGCAACCATTTTCATACATGTTCCTTCTCTGTTTTGTTCGTCTGGTGAAATTTCAGAGATGCCCTACAGATGCCTTGTTGATTTCATAAGAAAAGCCATACCTAAGGTCCGTCTAGTTCAGTATCTTGTCTTCTGACAGTGACCAATGCCAGGTGCCCCAAGGGGAATGAACAGAAAAGGTAATGAACAAGTGACATACCATATTGCCCATTGCTTCTGGCAAACAGAGATTTGGGACACCAATCTTCGCATCCTGGCTAATAGCCACTGATGGTCCTATCATTTATGAATGTACCTAGTTCTTTTTTGAATCCTGCTATTTAACATGCCTTTGGGTTCACTTTGCTCTAGTGATTATAAACTGCCACTCCTCATTTCAGATTTCTCTTTGCTGCTCTCCCATTGTTAATTCTTCCCCTGGTTAAAAATGTGGTAGAGAATCCCAGATGATCAAAAAAATCTTTCGTGCTCTCTCAGGTTGATAGTTCTTCAGGACACAAATCTTCTCTTCCCATCAGCTTGCAATTCACATTCAAGAAAATGCTTGTCTTTGGGTAGTAAGAAAAACATGGACATTTCCTTCAGGCTGTAATAACTGTTCCAATATTGTCCATTATTATTGATCTAGAAATGTATCTATGTAGAATATAAGCAAATTCCCTGCTACAAATTCTTTCAAACACTTAGGTTAATGTTTGCCTATTCTTTGACTCAAAATTCCCTTTTCAGCTGGCTCATATAGAATAATTGGGTCAGCACAACTCCTTCATTAACAAGAATAATTAAAACACCTGGTGAGATCAGACACATGGATTGGAGAGGTATGAAAGCCCAGTCACTGGGGCTCTTGTTCACAAATTAGCATAGTCAGTTCTCTCTAAACGCAGGATCTGCAGTTACTCCTGAAACTCCCTTCTTACTCTGCAGTGGACATTCTAATTACTGTGCAGGCCCTAGGGAAAGGATGACCATTTTAACTGAAAGTAGCTTATGGCATCAGTCCTGTTGCAAGTAATTAAAATGTGAGGAGTTTGTTCCTTACCTTAGCAGAACATAAAGATTAACACCTGTGGATGAATTCCTGAATTAAACAGAACAATTTGTCATCTTCAGTCTGATGATTGAGGGAAGATCCTTAGGGTCCTTGCAGAAAATTTCCCTATAACTATTTTTGCTCATTCTGTTAGTCTGTCCAGCATATCTCAAAATGGAAGATGGCTGTATTGGCAGCAATTAAATTATGAACCCAAACCAGGTACCAAACCTTTGTTTTGAGTGCTCCTAAATTTCCATCTGGAAGTGGTGGTTCAGCTTTGAAGTCATACTGTATACCCCAAGCTTTGTTGATACTGCAGAAATGGCTGGAGAAACCTAATAAACACTTGATTTTTGTTTTTCTAGACATCGGGAGTGGCAGCTAGAGGCTCCATTGCATGTTAATACATTCTTAAAGGTAAGCTCCATTGATTAATCTTCTAGCTTTAAATAGCCAATGCCTTTGGGATAAATAGTTATGGTGCAAATGCAAAACATAAACTATACCTGGTCACATTACAAAGGAGTTAAGGTTGTGGTATAGGATCTTGCTGTTTGGTAATTGAAGTAATGGTTGTTATTGGTAAAGTGTATGCTTGTGGCTAGAGCATTGAAGGGTATGGACTGCATATGCTTAACTTTTCATTCCTTGTTCATGTTTGTCATATGTATTGCATGTAGTACAAGTTAACTTTACTGTTTTACAGTGAAGATTTTTGTATATAAATTTCCTGTGGAGTTTTTTTCCCCCTGCTTACGGATAGAAGCTAAGTAAGCGGGATAGATCTGTTTGGAATGGGGAAGGGCAGATTTTACATCAATGCAATGTGTCGGACCCCCATATATAAAATCTGCCTAGTAACTTAGAATCTGACTGAAAACTGCCCATGTTGATCGAATCTGTTTTTTATCCATACAAGGGAGAAGAGTTTGACAAAAATTTGTCACACGTAGTTTCAACTCTTATGAATAACTCTTAAAAATGATCCCAAAATGCAATTAAACTTACATATTGCATCAGACCTGCTCAGGGATAAATCTGTCTATCAAACTGTGTAAGTAAATAATTTATCTAACAGTGAAAAGTTGAACTGCCAAGAACACACTTCATAAAAAGCCCAGTTTCAGATACTCTATTAAAATTCATGAAGAGAAAACATATGAAAACTATGTGTAGGACTTCTGTACTTAAGAGAAAAAAAATATTTTAAACCCATTTTAGATGGCAATCTTACGGCCACTATAATCATAATAATGGCACCCATAGGAAGACATTACAGGTAGATGAAAAAAGCAAGCTGAGTGTGAGGGAAGGAGGACGGATTATCAAAAATACAATATTTTGGCATAGTCTGAGAAGATGGTCTGTTCTCCTCTTGGTCTAATGCTGTGAAGGGAATGGTACATTCTTCTTTGAGTGATGTTCTTGTGGTTGCTCCAGTCTGGGTGACGGTACGTCCTTGTGCTGGCAACTGGAGATTCTTCTAGCAGTGTCCTGCCCTGCATGCACGCACGCGCCATAGCGGCTCTTGGTGTTCGTTAGGTGTGCACTGTGACATGGCCCTTTCATTTCCCTCTCTACTTGTCCACAGCGGCAGACAGAGCTCTGTGGACTTGCCCTTTTTCTCCTAAAAACCCCCCAACAACATTACTTAATTCTCCTTGACAAGTTTTGAATTCCTATCTACTTGCTACCCCAACCCCTCCAAAAAAAACCCAAAATGTTTCTGCCAACCTCCGCCCCGCCAAACACTTCTTTGTAGTTTGACACCCCAATCTGTTTTTCCCCAATACCTGGCTTGCTAGGCTTCAGACTTTGAGAGTCCTGCCAAGAGACTATGCCCATGCCTGACTGACACGCCTAGTGTATAAAGTGTCTCGAAGAGGCCCATCTGATGCAGAAGTGTGTGCACTGCTCAGATCTCACTGCCTGAGCATGACGCTACTCCACCAACAGGCTGAAAACCTATCTATAAAAAAAAATCTCTTCAGCCACCACAGGACGATTTGTTTCCCAGGGCTAAAGTCTCAGACAAGTTGAAAGGTATGGACAAAAATTGTTCCTCTACTTCGTCTGACAAATCTAAAGCGAAAATCTGGGTTTCTCCGGCACTGAGCTTATCTAGAGTGAGTGTAGGTGGCAGGCCTGGTACGTCTGGCACGGCACCGCCTAAACCATCTTGTGCCCTCCAGGCACAAGTCCATGTTGAAGATGGCACAGGAGATGGCATCACATGCAGCACCCAAGAAACCCCGCACCAGCATGCCTTCTCCTAAGGAACCATCTCTGACCGTGCCAACGGCACCAAGTATGGCTCACTCAGCCGCAGCATTACTGCTGGGACGTGCACAGCACCGTGTGCCTTTGCTAGTCCGTGCCTCATCTGCACCTCTGTCTCCGTGCGACTTGGTGCATTTTCTCCATTCTCTGAGGTCACCAGCTCCATCCCTCTCACCGAACCAAGCTGGCACCGAACCTCACAGCCACTTTTCATCTCAGCATTCTAGTCCCACCTAGTGGCATTTTCCTTGGGAGCCCCACTCCTCTAGACTATCTCATCTGCCTCCACAATCTCCATGATATTCACACCATTGACCTTATCTACCACCTCTATATCCTGGCCAGTTGCATCCCTGGGACTCTTGGTCTTTTCAGGGAAGCCACTACACCACTCCTTCAGCTACAGCCAAAAGACCACTGCAGTCCCCTTAGCCTTTACCTGGGGTACTCAACATGTGGCCTCTACACAACTCCTCCTTGCTGGATGAAGGCATCATCCCTACTACCCCGCCACTATCCAATGACTTGAAACAATTTCAGGGACCTTTTAAGAGGCTGGCCCTGACACAAGAAGAGGAACTGCAAGAGGGGAAAGAAAAACAATACAGACTTTTGCGCACATTACAACCTCTAGAATTGTTCTTCCTATGGATGAGGCCATCATGGACACGGCTGATGATATATGGTAAACACCAGCTTCCATTACTCCTACCAATAAGAGGGCTGACCACAAATATTTCATCACCTCCGAGGGTATGGACTTTCTTTTTACACACCCTCCACCTAATTCTTTAGTGTGGATTTGGTCACGTAGAAGACACGGCAGCCAAATATGAGGTCCACCCCCTAAGACAAGGACCATAAATGACTGGATATTATGGGAAGGAAAGTCTCCTCCTCTGCGACTTGAATTCTTCTTCGAGTGATGTCCCTGTGGGTGCTCCACTGTAGATACTGGGCTTGTCCTGGTGCCGCAGTACGGAGATTTTTTGCAGCAGTCGTCTGGCCAGATGGCGCATGCTTGGGGAGCGTCTTCCAGCGTTTGCGCCCTTTCGCACTGCTCGGTCCGGTCTGAGCCAGTTCTTCTCAACCGCCTCAGGCTGCAGATGGAGGAAACAGCTCTCCTCGGATCCTTCTAGGTCGTGAGGAAATTCAAGCTTGTTCTTGTTTATTTTCATTCTTATAGTTAGCTTTCTCCTTTCTATTCATTCCCTGTTAAAAAAAAAAAATTAAAGGTAAAGACTAGTTTAAAATAGTTAGCATAAGTTCTTAGTTTTCTTTACTTATTAGGTTTCCGTTGACTCCCAGTTTACCCAACTTGTTACTCTTCTCCCTGCCTAAAAAAAAAAAAAAAGTTAAAACGATGCCTGGTTCACCAGGGTTCAAAAAAATGTGAGGCCTTTGACAACCCTTATGGAATCACTGCCTGATTCTAAAAGACCCATTTTAAAAGCTGTTGTTCAAGAGGGTTATGCTGCCACTAGGACCAGCTTGCAGGTAGCGATGGATGTAGGAGACACTGTAGCCCAGGCCACTGCCACCACAGTCGTCATGAGAAGGGCCTCGTACCTCCAGTCAGCAGCAGTTCCCAAGGATCTGCAAGCAAAAGTGAAGGACTTACCCTTCTAAAAAGATAATCTCTTTGCAGAAAAGATGGACACGGTACTACGTTCTAGCAAAGATACCAGGTCAACGCTCCAAAAACTTGATATGTACACTCCACCATATGGGAGATGGAGCTACATGCTGTTTCAGAGGTGCTATAATTATACCCATACTAGGCAGCAATGGCAACAACAGCACCATCCCCTAGATAACTCTTGTCAATGTCACCGGCCTCCGAGACGCCACAATCAGAATAACAACCCGCAGAACCAACCCAATACCAGGCAGTAGGTTTGACTGTTTGGTCAGGAGCTCTCAACCAGTCCTACTCACCCTACATGCACTGGTTACCATCCCGTTGGTATAGAGGAGTTTTCGGTATTTGCGCGTCCCCTCACAAAGAGGGTCATCAAGGGTCTAACAAATTTGAACCCTCTCCTGCGCATACCTTCTCCTTTGTAGGATTTGGATCTAGTACTACAGACCCTTATGGCCCCACCTTTTGAGCTGTTAGCTACAATACCTCTTCAGCTGCTAACCCAGAAGCTGATGTTTCTACTCGCAATTACCTCTGAGTGCAGTCAGTGAGCCATCAGTGCTGATGGCTGTACCTCCATACACCATCTTCCAGAGGGATTGTGTCATCCTCAGATATCACCCAGCCTTCATACCTAAGGTCTGTTCCGATTTCCACATCAACGAGCCCAGTATACTGCCTTCATACTACCCTAAGCCACATGCTTCTCCTAAGAAGCGGCTCTCCTCACTCTAGACATACGTAGAGCTCTAGCCTTTTATATAGACCGCACTAAGCCCTTTAGAAAGACAGACTTCTACTGGTCTGGCAGAGCATTCCAAGGGCGATCCCATTTCATCTCAAAGAGTAGCTAACTTAATTGTGTTGTGCATAGCCCACTGCTACTCTATTCGGGGAATACTGCTCCCTGAGTGCCCTAAAATGCACTCCACTAGAGCCATTTCAGCCTCCACTGCCTTTCTAAGAGGTGTTCCCCTTGCAGACATTTGTAGGTCAGCCATGCGAGTGTCCTATCGCACCTTTGTAGAACATTACTCTGTACAGCATAGATGGCTGTTGGATAACTCCGTAGCAGCTGCAGTCCTTTCATCTGCGAATTGATAGGGGCTCCAAATCCCACCTACCTGCATGATGTGGGGGGGACACTGCTGTGCAGACACCTGAAGTGGAGCACCCACAGGGACATCACTCAAAGAAGAAAGCGAAGTTACTCACCTTGGTGCAGTAACTGTTGTTCTTTGAGATGTGTGTCCCTGTGGGTGCTCCACTACCTGCCTACCTCCTCGCTTTGGAATCTGTGTCCCTTTTATTTTCCAGAGGCTGAGGTGGGTATGAGGAACTGGCTTAGACCAGACTGAGCAGTGTGAAAGGGTGCGATCGCCGCAAGACGCTCTGTGCACATGCACCGTCCGGCCAGACTACTGCTACGAAAAATCTCCGTACTGTGGCGCTGGAGCAAGCCCACCAGCACCTACAGTGGAGCACCCATCTCGAAGAATGACACATCTCGAAGAATGACCGTTACTGCACCAAGTAACTTCGCTTTCTAAGGGTAGCAAATTTATACCGCCATGCTAGCCAATTACAACTACTACAACTATTCCAGACTTCAAGAACTTCTCCAATTCCTGCTGAAGAAGAAGAGGGCAGTACTCCTCAACATTATACAGGAGGGACACACCATCTCCTGCATTGCACTACAATCTGCCATGGACATGGCCGATACTGCAGCCTGGGTTACAGCATCTGCTATTTTAATGCACAGGGCCTTGTGGTTCCACACGTCTGGGGTACCCAGGGATCTTCAAAACAAAGTTGAAGACCTCCCCTTTGATAAAACCACCCTTTTTGCTGCAAAAATGGATCAGGTCCTTCCTTTGATGAAGGATTCACTCACAACCTTAAGACTCTGGGCATGTACACGTACCTTTATCCTTTTGTTTGGCGGGCAACACCTACCAGAGACTCGGACTAATACTGGCCCCAACCAAGGTACAACTTCAGACAAAAACATAGGCCTTGAAGACGTAGGCCTCAGCGCCAGCAGCAACCTTTAACATCCCAACCCACATAATCAAAACAGCAAATTTGAAGGTTTAGTTGGGAACCAAAATGCAGGACAATGTAGCACTTTAAAGACTAATAAGATGGTTTATTAGATGATGAGCTTTCGTGGGCCAGACCCACTTCCTCAGATCAAATAATGGAAGAAAACAGTCACAACCATATATGTCCTGCATTTTGCTTCAGCTACCCCAGGCTAACACGGCTACATCTCTACCACTATTCTACAGTTGGGAACCAGAGAGACATTCCTGCTACTGTTACACCACCTGCTGGACAATTATGATTTGCCCACCACCTCCACTCTTTTTTGCATCAGTGGGAACAAATAACATCAGATCAATAGGTACTAGAGCTCATTTGAGTGAGCTACTCTCTGTTCTCCCTACCTATTCCCCCCCTCCTCCCTCTTCAGGGACCCCTCTCATAGGGCACTCCTCCAACAGGAGGTCCTCCACTTTCTGCAAATAAGTGCGATAGAGCCAGTACCAATGCCTTTTCAAAGGAAAGGGTTTTATTCAACACATTTCCCAACCTAAAAGAAGACTGGTGAGTTGAGACCCATTTTAGATCCAATGAGGCTTAACAAGCATGTCATTCAGAAGATTAAAGATGGCGACTCTGGCAACAATTATTCTAGCACCTAGATCAAGGGGATTGGTTTTCTGCTCTCGACCGTCAGGACGCGTACTTCCGCATAATGATCTATCCCGCTCACAGGTGATTCCTGTGTTTTATAATTAGGAACCAGCACTACCAATACCAAGTTCTCCCATTTGGCCTCTCAGCAGCCCCGAGAGTTTTTTCCGAAACTCTGGCAGTTGTTAGTGCACCCAGGTGCCAGAGTGATGATAATCCCACACCTTGATGGCTGCCTTATAAAGGGCACATCCTTCCAGGAAATGCAGGATGTGATCAATATGACCACCCACCTTCTTCTTGAACTTGGCTTCCACATAAACTACCAAAAGTCCACGCTCTGACCCACCCAAACCCTGGAGTTCATAGGACCTCACATCGATACCATGTCCAGCAGCGCAGCTCTACCAAGACACAGATTTGAAGCCCTCCACAACCTCATAACTCTGGCACACATGACCTCAACTAAAACAGTCCTTGATGGCCTCAAGATTCTCAGTCATATGGGCTGCAACCACTTATGTGGTCACACTGGCCAGATTACATATGAGGTGCTGCCAGGCCTGGCAGGCTACACTCCATATCCCGTGCAGTGACCCACTTTTCAAGACCATCACTATCCCACCACGTGTCCTCAATTCATTTGACTGGTGGACAGACCCACACAGTATACTACAAGGGGTATCATTTCACCAGCCAACCCTGACAGTTGCCATTATGACGGATGCATCCCTCATGGGATGGAGAGCCCATCTTGGACTTCACACTGTATAAGGCAAATGGTCCTTCAACGAGCAAACGCAGCACATCAGTCTGCTAGAACTCAGGGCAGTGCGCTATGCATGCCCACACTTACTGCACTATATATAGCACACAAGACAATCAGTATCATGACTGACAATACGACCTGTATGTACTATATCAACTGACAGGAGGGAGCTCAGTCTTCCTCCCTCTGTATAAAAGCACTGAAATTATGGAACTGGTGCATTGCACTCCAAATCATCTCCATAGCGACCTACCTTCTGGTATTCAGTGTCATGGCCGACACCCTCAGCTACATCTTTTTCAACTATCATGAATGGGAGATAGATGCTCAAGCCCTCAAAAAAGTATTCCTCAAGTGGGGGCAACTGGATGTATATCTTTTCGCAACCAAAGCCAACTGTAAATGCCACCTGTTCTGTTCCAGAGAAGCCTTGGGAAAGGGATCTCTAAAAGACACTTTATCCCTGAAATGGGATGTAACTCTTCTCTTTGCGTTCCCACCAATTCCACTACTTCACAGGATCATCATGAAAATCAGACAGCTTATGTTATCCTCATTGCACCAGCATGGTCGAGACAAATGTGGTTTCCTTATCTGTACAATTTAGTGATAATGGACCCCCACATCTTTCCCCTGCAACACAATCTTCACTCAACTCCACCTCAGGATCCTCCATCCCAAAACTGGAGAAACTCCACATCCAGGCTTGGCTCCAGAATGCTCAGAATACCTGCTCAGAAAGAATAAAGCGTATAGTAATTGACAGAAGAGGAGAATCCACAAGGAAGACATACCTGTACAAGTGGATGAGATTCTGTGACTGGCTTAAGCAGAACCATTCCATCCCTCCAGACACCATACCTGTCCCCAACATACTGGACTACCTACTAGAACTAAGAGCATTGGGCCTCTCCTTCAATACTGTTAAGGTTCATTCAGCAGCAATAGCAGCCTTCCTCAAAAACAGAGAGAGTACATCATTCTTTTCAGACCCGCTCACTAAATGTTTTCTTACAGGTTTTCAGGACACCTTTCCATTGGTGTGGCCTCCAGCCCTCATCTGGGACCTAGATCACATCCTTAAAAGTTTAACTAAACCATCCTTTGAGCCTCTGGCAACTTGCTCTTGGATGCATCTCTCCATGAAAGTCCCCTTTTTGGTACCAATAACTTCCAGCAGGACAGTTGGAGAGCTGGCAGCATTAATGGCACCCCCCCCCATACATGGTATTTACCAAAGACAGGGTAACCCTTTGGCATCACCCCAATTTCCTACCAAAGATCTCATTTCCATTCCGTATTAACTAACCGATACATTTACCTGCGTTTTTTCCCAAGCTGCATTCTGATCTATCCAAGCATCGCTACATACCTTGGACATCTGAAGAGCACTTACTTTCTATCTAGATCAAACAAAACAATGTAGAAAATCAGCAAGGCTCTTACCATTTGCTGAACCCTCCAAAGGTCAAGCAGCCTCTTCACAGAGAATATCCAAATGGCTCTCGTCTTGCATTCACACGTGCTACACTATTCACAACAAGCAATTGCCAGATACCATTGCTACTCATTCTACCAGAGCTGTTGACTCCACAACTGCTTTCCTCAAGAATGTACTGCTGGAGGACATTTGCAAGGCAGCCACTTGCTCTTTTGACCACAAGTTTGTAAAACATTGTGCTCTCACCTCCGCCATCGCTCCATCCATGGCAGTCTGACAAGTGGTGCTATCATCAATTGCAGGGGCAGGATTCCAAACGCTCCTCCCCAATATGACTATTGCTCTGTGGTCACCGAGTGGAGCACCCATGGGGGTATCACTCGAAGAAAAGAAGATGAGAGTTACTCACCCTGTGCAGTAACAGGGGTTCTTTGAAATGTGTGTCCCCCGGCGTGCTCCACTACCCTCTCTCCTTCCGCTGCTTGGAGCCTCATTGGGGCCATGCTGTGCTCATGCCTAACGGACACCAATAGCATGAGGAGACACTACGTCATGTGCGTGGTGGGGCAGAGCATTGCTAGAAAAATCTCTGGTCACCAGCGTGAGGATGCACCAGCACCCAGAGTGGAGCACGCACAGTGACACACATTTCGAAGAACCCCCATTACTGCACAGGTTGAGTAACTCTTTTTTACTGACCTAGAAATAATTCAACAAGCTTTTGTGAAAAGCAGATAGAAATGATCTGGACATTCAGTATTAATGACAAAACTAGCCAATAGTACTTTGTGCAATATAATACAAAACAATTTCTTTAGGGATCAAGTATGTCAATTCTTTTGTATCTGACCCTGTCTTATCAGGCTTAGACTACTATTTAGGGTTAAGTTCTCAGTACTCAAAAAATGAACTGGGGAAACATATTTTAAGACCTGGAAGAATCTACAGTAAAACTCCATTAGTCCGGCATCCAATGCTCCGGGACTCCTGATGGTCCGGCACCATCAGGAACCCGGAAGTGCTGGGGCTGCCAGACAGGCTTCCCCCATTCAGCTGCTGCTGAAACTGACCAGCAGCTGAATCGGGGAAACCAGGAGCAGAGCAGCTGTGGTGCTGCCGGGTTGGTCTGGTAGCGCTGCCCCTCGGGGCTGCGGGACCAACCCGGCAGCACCCCAGCTGCTCTTGGGGATGCCTGGAGCAGAGCAGCTGGAGTGTTGCCGGGTTGGTCCCGCAGCGCCAAAGCATGGCGCTGCGGGACCAACCCGGCAGGACCCCAGCTGCTCTGCCCCGGGCTTCCTGGAATCAGCTGCTGATCTGTTTCAGCAGCGGCTGAATCGGGGACCCCTGGGGCAGAGCAGCTGGGGTTCTGCCGGGTTGGTCCCGCAGCGCCGTGCTCTGGCGCTGCGGGACCAACCCGGCAGCACTCCAGCCGCTCTGCCCCAGGCATCCCCAAGAGCAGCTGGAGTACTGCTGGGTTGGTGCCATAGCGCCGCCCCTTGGCGCTGCGGAACCAACCCGGCAGCATCCCAGCTGCTCTATTGCAGGCATCCCCGATTCAGCTGCTGCTGAAACTGACCAGCAGTGGCTGAATCAGGGACGCCTGGGGCAGAGCCGGACTATTGTAATGGGGGGCTATGAGGGGGTCTGGGGTGGCATCCCCTCCCACCCTACTCCAGACCCCTCATAGCCCCCCCCTTCTGATAGTCCAGCATATCTGATAATCCGGCACCCCTTGGGTCCTAAAGGTGCCAGATGATCGGAAGTTTACTGTATTTTGAACTACTAATGGTTGAAAAACTAAGATATGTAATGGTGCAATAATTGAAGGAATATAACATTGCCTTGGTTATTTTTTAAAGAGAATGAAAACACCAAGTAGGAGTAATTGTCTAGGGTGTAACAATAGCACGTAGATAGATGTAATTTGATTAAAACTTAATATCAAAGGTACACTTAATATCAGAGATGAGTTTGCCTGAAATAGCAAACCACTACCACTTAAAGAATTTAAAATTAGAGTGGACAAATCATTTGAATATTCAGGACAATCCTTTATTTGGAGGTGGGTGGATAAAATAACTGAATAGTTCTTTGTTTCTACACACAGCCGGGAGGAAAAATCTGTGCACTTTCATATTCCTTACACTCACTGTTTGTTGGTTTTGAATTAATAATTCCCCATGAAAGGTGCTAAACTACATTAACCCTATACCATATAAAATGTGTGAATAGTATGATCAGTAGTTAGAATTGGGGTTAATTTTTCCTTGACCTGTTCTCTTGCTTCTGTTTATATTTCAATTATTGGAGGAATATAAGTTATACTGTGAATTGCCTCATGTCGCCTTTGGTGTAATAACATGTTTCCATATGAATGCTGTTAAATCAGTGTAGAAATTACTTGTAAACTATCTCCTAAGGATCATGTCCGGTGAAATGTCTATATTACCTTGGTAAAATAGTTTTCTGCAGATTGTAGGAGCTAGAGTAGCATCAAAACCGGATTGCTCAACTTCTGTATTACCTTGCTCTCACTCTCTCTGCTCTCTGCGTTGGCTTTGTAGGGATTATATTCCTGTTAGCGACTAGGGATGTGAAAGGTTAAGGTTAAATGGCCTCTGACCGTGGCAGGCCTGGGCGCTCCACAGACGGGCTGCTCCAGCGTGGGCTGGGATCTAGCAGCCAGCCCCAATGTGAGGCTGGGAAATGGGAAGCTGGGGGCTGCTCCAGGCAGGCTGGAGCGCGCAGTCCCCCACCAGATCTTGCTTAGTTGGTTAACTGGTTAAATGTTAGGTTAACCTAACATTTGACTGGTTAACAGTTTAACTGGGATTTTACATCCCCTTTAGCAACTGATCTTAAAAAAACAAACATCTTGCATCTATATCTGGAGCCTGATGGTAGCTGCATTTTTGTGCCCTTTGTGCTACTTTGGAATGCTTTTCCAACCAGTATCAGAGAAGTTGAAAGCCAGTCCTATCCCAAGATAGTCACCAGGGCCCTGGTTGCAGCGAGAACCTGCAACAAAGTTTATTGGGGTGAAATTGGGTTTTTGTTTCTGAAATGCTTGAACAATAGAGAATTTATCGCAAAACCTATTGCTGTCTTGTAGTAGTGAAGACACTACTTAAGGATACTAAATCCAGAGGGGATGAGTGTTTTGCCTAATCTATTGTATCTGTATAACACAGACCAAAGAACCTTTCTGAAATAATTCTGTTTTGTACTAGGACAGCTCTTTTTGAATGTAGTTCTACCTTGATTGAAAAAATGCCAGTGATGGAGAATACACCCTTTTGATATATTGTTCAAATTAAATAGCCTCACTCTGTTAAAAAAAAATTCTTGATTTCAGTTTGAAATTTGTCTAGCTACAACTTCAGCCATCAGATCATGTTAGGCTTTTTCTGCTAGGAAGAAGGATCAATTAAATAGTTTTTCTCCAGGCACATAGTCTGTATTGAAGTCATACCTTCGCTTTCATTTTAAGCCAAATAGATTGGCCTCTTTGAGTCTTATCACTATAAGGCATGTTTTCTAATCTTTTCTTGTGGCCCTCTTCAATTTATCAACATTTTTCTTGAATTGTGAAGATCGAAACTGGACATAGTATTCCAGCACTTGTTGCATTAATGCCAAATACAGATATAAAGAAAAGCTTTACTATTCTTACTTGAGATTCCCCAATTTGTGCATTCTTGGATAGATTTAGCTCCCATCTTGAAGTGTAGCCTACATTATTTACATTTATCTGTATTAAAATACATATTGTTTGTGCTAGTTTATCAAGTGACCCAGATTGCTCTAAATCATTTGTTCCTCTTCCTCCTCAATATTTGTCATTCCCCAGTTTGTGTCACCTGTGAACTTTATCAATGATCATTTTATGTTTTCTTTCAAATTATTGATAAAAATGTTAAATTGTATGGTCCAAGAATCAGTCTCTAGGGGACTGCACTGGAAACATATTATGACAATTCTTTGTTGATGAAGATACTGGATAACCGTTCTCAGAGTAGTTTTTAATTGTTCACAGCCATGCTGGAAGGACATAACAAGTGGGTCTGGTTCTGTTCAATATCTTCATCAGCAATTTAGGTGATGGCATAGAGACTACACTTATTAAGTTTGCAGATGATACAAAGCAGGGAGGTGTTACAAGTGCTTTGGAGGATAGGGTCACAATTCAAAATGATCCAGACAAACTAGAGAAATGGTCTGAGGTAATTAGAATGAAGTTTAATATGCACAAATACAAAGTACTCCACTTAGGAAGGAACAATCAGTTTCACACACACAGAATGGGAAGTGACTATCTAGGAAGGAGTACAGTTGAAAGGGATTAGCAGGAGTGTTGTGAGCAAGACATGAGAAATAATACTTCCCCTCTACACTGATTAGGCCTCAACTGGAGTATTGTGTCCAGTTCTGGGTACCTCACGTCAAGAAAGATGTGGAGAAATTGGAGAAGATCTAGAGAAGAGCAACAAAAATGATTAAAGATGTAGAAAACATGACCTATGGGGGAAGACTGAAAGACATTCATTTGTGTAGTTTAGAAGAGAGAATACTGAGAGGGGGAATGTTATAGCAGTTTTCAAATATCTAAAAGAGTGTTACAAGGAGATTGGAGAAAAAATATTCTCCTTGGCCGTTGATGGTAGGACAAGAGGCAATGGGCTTAAATTGCAGCAAGGGAGGTTTAGGTTGGACAGAAAAACACCCTGTCGGGGTGTTGAAACACGAGAATAAATTGCCTAGAGATGTTCTGGAATCTCCATCACTAGAGATATTTAAGAGCAGGTTGGATAGACATCTATCAGGGATGATCTATTCTAGACAGTGCTTGGTCCTGCCATGAGGGCAGGGGACTGGACTTGATGATCTCTTGAAGTCGCTTCCAGTTCTGTGATTCTATTATTACATTCTGTGACCTATGTGCTGTGATAACTTTATTTTGTTCTAATTTTTTAATCAAAATGTGGCTTTGGACACTTCAGTTTGAGCAACATATATTTCACATGTCATGCTGCTAATACTAAAATAACCTTTTAAATCTCTGAACATTGCTGCTGACAATATTCTCTCAATGACTGTTACATTGACCATAGGTTGTTTTTTTCTATATCCTGTCTTTTGCTCATCTGTTAGGACATAGATCTAAAAGCATTCAAGAACATTTTTGTCCAAGTTATCAGTGACTCAACAAGTAATGCCATTTTTGACAGAGTACCACACCATTTCCCTTTTTGTCTACTTGATCTTCCTAAATAAGTTATGATGATTGATTTTTATCATTCCAGTTGTGTGAATTGTCCCACCAGGTTTCAATAATATTACCTAGATCAAATGTATTCTGATAAATGAGCAAGTTGGAATTTTTCTTGTTTGTTACCCAGACTTTGTGTATTAGTGTATAGGCATTTAAAGAATTTCTTGTCTATGTCTTAGGGTTCCTTGATTAATTTCATTTTCAGCATCTCAGTTTTATGCTGAGTGCTCATATTTTGCCTCTTTTCATCCACCCCTTTTTGCTGTGAGTTTAACCTCCATGATTACTCTAACCAACCTGTCCTGAAAAAGATTAGTTCCCTTTCTTCAGAAGTGAAAGGCCACCCAAACGTTTTCTCTGTTAAAGATGGACCGATGTTTCACAGAATCAGAACCCTCTATTCTGCATTACATTCCTAGCCAGTGTTCACTTCCAGGGTCTTCGCCTTCCTTTGCTCATGGAGTATGAAGAAGATTGTCAAACAATTCTTTTTTTGGGGATGCTCCTGAGTGTCCTTAAGTAATCTCTTGTATGTGTGATATTCTGCTAGGCATCATCATCGGTGCTGATGTCATCCATCACCAGTGGCTGGTTTGAGAAGCCTATCCAATCTTGGAGTCAGAAGCCGATCCATCTACTGTCTTGACACCATGCAGGCAGCATATCATGCTATTTTCCACCTGTCACTTGGTGAACATGTTTTTTCTGAATATTGAATCTCTCTAGCAAGGAGCTTCTGTTTACTTTGGATGTTTGATCTCTTTGCAGGCTTGATTTTATGACAAGTTGGGAGGAGTGTCCATCAACATGTGTGTCCAGCACAACTGTCCTAACACAACTGTTCTTATCTCTCAAGACCCCATAGATCCATCAGAATCTTACACACTTACCAAATAAAGAACCTGTTATTGATTCAGATCTTCTAGCTATTTAGAATTCCTTCTCCTCCTTTTCTCTGTGGTGGCCACAACCTGTCCATCTTCCTCTATCTCCTCCTCTGTAGAATTCAACTGTCACCACTTGCCTCTAGTGGTTAAGTGCCAGGCCTTCTCTCTGACGTCTCCTCTCTCTGATTCTTTTGTGGCCAAGTCATTCTTTTCTGAACCTAGGATGCCCTTGTTTCCCAAATGTGACGATCTGGGAAGTCCTCTGCTTCTCTTATTCTCAGTAGCATCTCTGCTTGCTCCTTGCTTCCAGCATACCAGCTACTTGCATTTCATGCACATTAAATCCTTTCTGTCTTCAGGAAGGAAAAAGAACATGATATACTACCACTGTTCATAACTGTCTGTCTTGATACCACATGTGTAGTGTAAAACATGGAAGGAAAGTGCCACTCTCTCCCTCTGAAATCCCTCTGAAACTTCACTGTTGAGAGCAATTGAGAGAGGCACGTAAGTTTGGTTCAAGTGACTTGATACCAAATTTTTCCTGTTTAGCTAAACTCAGCCCCATCCCTCACCAACAAGAGAGAGACAGATCTCTTTGAGATGTCAGGCTGTTGGGCTGATTGTAGCACTAAGGGCTAGCTAGTCACAGCAGTCAACACTGCCTGCAAGCATAGTCTGAAGCCACTCCTTCTGAAACTTTTTGTCTTTCTGTTCATGTCTGAACCCTCTCCCTAAGATTAGTTTAATGCAGGAGCAAATGAGTCTCTTACTGAGGTGGTTCCCTTGAAAAGTTACTTTGGTCAGTATGCTTAATCATCCTTATGATTTCCAGAAAGGATTAAAATATAAAGTTGTGCTGGAACTACAGTTCTTCAACAGAATACATATGTTCTGTCATTCCAATCAGAGTTTGAAGCATCTTAGCAGCTATTGCTTTGGGAAATTTCAGACTTGGGTTGATCTGAACAGAACCTGTCCTTAAGGCAGTCTGATCTTGCCGTTGACGATTCTGTTATTTGTGGTGGTGGTGGTCGTGGTGGTGGGGTGTGTGTGTTTGTGGGTGGTGTTTTTTTGTTTTTGTTTTTTGGTACCTGGAAGAATAATACTTGTTAAAAACTTCTGTCATTTTGACAGGTTTCATGGGGGTAGCCATGTTAGCCTGTTTTAGCAAAAACAGCAAGGAATCTGGTGACATTTTAAAGACTAACAAATACTTCAGGAAATAAGCTTTTGTGAGATATGATTTACTTCAGATGCTTGAAGAGAAAAGATAAGAAATAAAGGGGAACAGAGATTGGAGAGAGACATCAATGCTAATTGAATCAGAGTAGGAATGTTAATATGTAGTTGGTTACATGATTAAGCAGGTAGCTAATCATAATGACTACACACAACTCCTCCCCCCTTGCTGCCTCAATATCAGAGGCAGCAAGGGGGAGGAGGTGGGAGCCAGTGCTTGTGGGTAGCCAGTTTTTAAGCAAGGCAAGGCTGGCCCAGCTCGCCCCCTGACCTAGGGTGTGTGTGAGGGAGTTGAGGTGTGGGGAGGAAGAGGAAAGGCCACAGAACTCATGGCTTGAAGCTGCTCAGCGTTCTCCTGAGATCCTGCACAGCAACTGAGCACTGGGGAAAGGGAAGGGAGGGGGAGGAGTCAGGCAGGACACAGAGTGATGTGATGAAGTCATGTCCTGCCCGAAAATCTTGTTTTATATTTAGAGAGATGAATCTGGTAGTATGGATATGACAATTTTAAAAACCTACACTCTTCTAGGGAAGACAGTAAAAAATGCATCCCACTGTCTCAATGATTCCTGTCCAACATTCAATCGAATTTAGAATATCTCTTGAGGTGTGCCCTGCAGTCATATTAAATAATATTGTAAACATTTTTATTGGGGTTTTTCTGTGCATTGGCATTCAGAAATAGCAAAATACTTTTTTTGTAAATAAGGGAATGTGCTTCTTCTTTCTGATGGCGTTGAAAGCTTAATTTAAAGCAAATTTTGCTGGTTTTTACACACAAATTCAAATTTAGTTTCTGATTATGCTGGAGGATTTCAGAAGAGGATTTATTGTAAGCTCTAATAGATAATTTAAGGGATGTGTATTTGTGCTGAGTCACTATTGAAAGCTTCCTTTAACTGAAGTTAATGAGTTACTGACATTAGTTACTAACATTAAATGGCTGTTGACAAACACTAAGTTTTAAATCATCTGCCTAAAAATCCCCTCTGTTTCAATTTCCCAACTTTTACTCTCTTTTGCTGTTACCATTTTATTAGTTTCCAGGACATCTTCAAGCCCAAGCGAGCTTCAATTTTTAATGTGAAAAGCAAGAAAGGGAAACCTCTCTTAAAAACCCAAACCAGTTTCTCCTCCCTCCCATTTTACCGGTCTTCATGCATAATTTTTTTTCCTTTGTAGGTTAAATCCTTGTATTTTATGTATTATGCTCATCTATTACAGAACTGCATATGTTTTCAAATACTAGGAGACCTTAGGAAATGTGTGTGCAATAATTCTCCATTGATAATCAGCAGAGATGAAACCTAGTTTAAGATATTGTTACTGCTGATTGTTGAATAATAATATTTTGATCCAGCAATGTGCTTAACTATATGTTTGACTTTAAATATGAGTGCAGTCCCACTGAAATCATTGGGGCTATGTATATGTTCTTTGCTGGTTTAGGGCCAGAGTTTTTAGCTCCTTGTAGAATCAGACTATAAAAGCACAAATCTCTACCACTTGAGCTAAAAGAATTGGCTGTGAGAGATAGAATGTTACCCTCAATGTGAGCGGGTCATTACAGGGAGGTGTAGTTGCATATAGTTAACCCAATGCACTACAGAGCACACCTAATTTAGCTACTTGGGCTTACACAAACAACCTCCAACCTCTAGTCAATCTACCCTACGCAATTCCAACTACATAAATAACATAGTTGAAGTTGAAATACTTACTGCAGTGTCTTCCACGTGGCAAGGTTGGTAGGGGCTGCTCTCACGTTGACTCTGGCTACTGTTCTCTTTCTGAAGTAGTATTGTAGTCGATGGGGAGAGTGCTTGGTGATTGATATATTGCGTCTAAGCAGACACAATATATTGACCGCCAGTGGCTCAATCATTGCAGTGTCAATCCACCATGTAATGGAGAAAAGGCCTGGAGAAGAAGCATGAGGGCTAAGGATGCATGTTACACCCCTCAGATTTGCCTTTCTGATAGACATAGCGTCTTTCAGAAGGATTTAAATAAACACCAGTACTTGGCTGTTCACGAAGATATAGTTCTCATAAATAGCGTCCTTTATCCTGTAATTGAAAACTTCTGTATCTTGGCAAACTGCTTGGTTACCTTTGGCTTAAGCATAAAAAAGTTGTAATTTAACAGCACACTCAGTATGCAAGAGGGACACAACATTTTTCAAGGTAACACAGAATTCAGAAAATAGGGCCCTGTTTATTTTGTACTGTTCAGTGGGGAGGGACTAAACCTTCCAAAGTTCTGAAACTCACTGGCTCAGAGTTTGCATTAATGCAATGAAGTGAGAGAATATCCTCATCCTCAGATGCAAGTACCAACTGCAGTTTTATGGGTAAAGAACATATGTATTACAATCAGGGGGGGATAGTAAGGCACCGTTCGGTACTCAATTCATACATTTCATGGAACTACAATGTAACTTACTAGCATTACAGAGTAAAATGTTAGACTCTCAAGCCTTTAAATTTGCACAATTTAATTTTCTAAGGTTTCCCTGATGGTACTGTTCCCTTGCTTGGATAACTATTTTAAACAAACAAACAATCCCCCGCCCTCCCAAAATGATTGGTCCTGTAGCACCTTAGAGACTAATCATAAGTGTATATATAGTATCATGAGATTCATGAGGTCTCTTGCTCCCCTCATCTGAAGACGTGGGTTGTGCCCACAAGAGCGTATGATACTATCTATATTTTTTGTTAGTCTCTAAAGTGCCACAGGACCACTCACTGTCTTGTTAGTCTTTAAAAAAAAAAAACACTTACATGACTACCCCCAAAGACTGTTTTACTATTTGTCATGGTTGTACATATCCTGCTAATATTAGATTGTGTAAATAAGTTGATTATATTTATTTTCTCTGTCTTGAAGAGTCTTGGTCATTTAAAGGGATAGCAGCTGTATAGATTGGTAGCTTTTAATATGAGAAGAGACATTATTCTAATCCTGCAAAGGCGACAAGGAGTCCTGTGGCACCTTATGACTAACAGATGTATTGGAGCATAAGCTTTCGTGGGCAAAGACTCACTTCGTCAGATGCATGTAGTGGAAATTTCCAGAGGCAGGTATAAATATGCAGGCCAGAATAAGGCTAGAGATAACGAAGTTAATTCAGTCAGGGAGGGTGAGGCCCACTTCTAGCAGCTGATCTGGAGGTGTGAACACCAGGAGAGGAGAAACTGCTTTTGTAGTTGACTAGCCATTCATAGTCTTTGTTTAATCCTAACATGATGGTGTCAAATTTGCAGATGAACTATAGCTCAGCAGTTTCTCTTTGAAGTCTGGTCTTGAAGTATTTTTGCTATAGGATGGCTACCTTTAAATCTGCTACTGTGTGTCCAGGGAGATTGAAGTGTTCTCCTACAGGTTTTTTTTATATTGCCATTCCTAATATCTGATTTGTGTCCATTTATTCTTTTATGTAGGGACTGTCCAGTTTGGCGGATGTATATAGCAGAGGGGCACTGCTGGCACATGATGGTGTATATTACATTGGTAGATGTGCAGGTGATGAATGAACCAGTGATGGTGTGGCTGATCTGGTTAGGTCCTGTGATGGTGTCGCTGGTGTAGATATGTGGGCAGAGTTGGCACCGAGGTTTGTTGCATGGATTGGTTCATGAGTTAGAGATACTGTGGTGTGGTGCAACGTTCTAATCCTGTAGTCTGACTTCTGGTTTAGCACAAGCCATGGATTTCGCCCAGTGATTCCCTGAAGTCTAATGAGACTAGGTCAACCATATTTTCCTCTTTTAAAAATGCTCCCTGCTTGTGTAAAGATTTTACATAAACCAAAGAGCAGAAGCCTAAATTATTATACCCTCCTATATTCACCAACTTCTTTGCTGATCATACAGAGGGTGTCAGAAACTGCTCAGGCCTTTTGGTTGTACATTTCTCTCAATCCTCTTTAAAGATCACCTGGAATGTTTTTCATACTTAATGAATGTTGTGCTTGGATTTCAGTAGTTGTGAAAGTTTTACAGCTTTTATTAAAGAAACCAGCAATTGCTTTTTATCAATCAAGAATCTAAATATAGAATGCATACTGACATGCATCTCATTTTGTGGACAAGGTGGACACAATGCTTTTCATATTTTACTTTCTTCAGTGTATCACTTTGATATTATGATATTCTGAACCTTGCTTATTAATTGACAAGACATGCTACACTGTACGATGGCACTTAAAATGCATAATATGTACTGCAGAAAGAAATCGTTGCTATAGCAACTTTCTAGTAGGTCACACACAATGTTGTGTATATATGATTTGGCTGTTAACGCAGACCAGTAAGCTTGGTAGAAAAATGGGAAATATAGAAGTCAGGAAAAAGGCAGCAAAGCCAACTTAAAATCAGCTGATATAGTAACACTGTTTCAAGTTAAAATGAGAAAAAATTAAGTTTAATCTGAAGTATTGCGCTATGTGGTAAGAAATGGAATTCTAGGAACTATAGTTAAATTATATCTATTTTTATGAAGACTGCACAAACTGTTTAATAATCTTTCTGATTTCTCTTTTAAAGTATGGCAGTTTTGCTTTGAAAAGGAATGCAGTTTTCATTTATGTTCAGTAGAAAATGTCAGTGTATTTGCTAAAAAGGTGATTTTTTTTTTTTAGAGGCACAGCAGATGTTACGTACTAGAATTATAGAATTTAAAAATAAACGGAGGGACCGTGCACTTTTCTCCACTTTCAGGGATTGCCATTACATTGCAATAAGAAAAACATTGGAAGCAATTTAGTAACTATGGGTAGCATTTTTCAGATTTTTAGATGAGTACATTCTTATATCAGACAGTGGAGTATCAGGTTAAAGCATTTTTTCAAATTAAAAAGTTAATATTTACTCTTTTTCTGGAGGCAGCCTTATTACTGTTATGAAGCTTATTGGGGAGGGAAAGACTTAGTTTCATGGATTTCAACAAGAAATTTGCCCTCTATTGCAGGCGTGGCCAACCTGTGGCTCTAATCCCCCCGTCAGTGCGGCTCGTGAAGCTGCCCCCTGAAGCTCGCAAAGCTGCCCTCGCGCTCCCTGAACAAGGCCTCCTGGCTCCCCTGTGCTCACCGGGGCAGGTCAGCCATCTGGATCAAATTGGCGGATGCAATATTGTGGCCGCAGCCGCCAGCGGGAGCCTGTTGAGGCCAAAAAGCCTTCTTAAAGGGCCAATCCTTTTTTCTTTTCCTCTACATCTTTTTGGGGGCTCCTTTTTAATTTTTTTTCTCTACAACTTTTTCTCTACAACAGTTCTTCGTGCTGGATCCAGCTGGATCTTGGCTCTTCATCTGGAACGGGTTGGCCATCCCTGCTCTATTGTTTTTTTTCAGTGGATTTCTGGGACTAGATTTTCAGAAGTACTCAATATTAGCAGCTGAAAATCTGTTAACTTTATTTAGGTGTCTAAAGAAGAGCTGACTGGTCATCTGATGAAGTGGGTTTTGCCCATAAAAGCTCATATGTATATTTTTGTTAGTCTGTAAGGTGCAACGGGACTAGTCGTTTGTTAAAGTTACAGACTAACACAGCTGCCCCTCTGAGTGCTTTTTAAAAGACAGTATCAGAGGAGTAGCCGGGTTAGTCTCAATCGGCCAAAGGACTCCTCGTTGCTTTTAAAAGATAGTCTCCCATTATCGGAGGGATAGCTGTGTTAGTCTGAATCTGCAAAAGCGTCAAGGAGTCCTGTGGAATAGTGATAGAAATGTAGCCGTGTTAGTCTGGGGTAGTTGAAGCAAAATGCAGGACAATGTAGCACTTTTAGTCTTTAAAGTGCTACATTGTCCTGCATTTTGCTTCAAGGAGTCCTGTGGTGCCTTATAGACTTAGCCAAAGTGTTGAAGCATAAGCTTTCGTGGGCAAAGACCCACTTCATCAGATGCATGGGTGCAGAGCACACTTGAAAAGCTAGTGCTAACTTTGCTTCAGTGATAGTAAATAAAATTGGGTTTAAATTAATTAATTTTCTAAAGAGATAGGATTTAGGCCATGTGGAAGAAAATACATCAATTGTACACTACCACATACTGAGAGAGGTTAAAGGCTTCTTCAAAACCAAACTGATGCTCTCCCACTTTGTGTAAGGATGGGAGATTTCGCTGTCTTGTTGAAAGCTGTGTAATAATGGCTTAAATGAATCAGCTTGCATTTAAGGAAGAAGTGTTTCAAGGATATTCTTACTTCTGCTGTAGCCACCTGGCAAATCCAAGTGCAAATGGCTATCAGTTTGAGTTCTTGAAACTAAGTAGCAACAGACTCTTGAAAGTGATGTTCATCCTTGCTCATAAGATATGTAGAAAGAGGAGGTGAATAAAATATTCACTGTGATTAAAGCATCATTAGCTCACCCTTTTCCTGCTCTCACATCCATTAGTTCTCCAGCAACTGCTAATGAAGTAGCTATTGTTAAAACAAAATATCTGTGGCATACACAAAATAAAATTCTTCCTCATAGACAGGGCTTGACAAACTGCGGCGAAATCTACTCACCAGCTCCGCACTGCGCATGCGCCAGACCCGTATTGTGCATGTGTGCGCCGCCGGTGAACGGGGCGACGGGCTGAAATCTACTTGCCACAGACAAGTAGATTCACTGATTTGTTGAGCCCTGCTCATAGGTACCTGGTGCTTCATGATTCATTATAAATGGTTATTCCTCCATGTGTTCCAAACATAGAGGCTGTTCTTCTAATATGTGTCTCATTTCACAAGTACTTCAAGCAGGTGGAGCTCCTTGGAAAACTTACAGCCTTTCTAGCTCCCAATGTCTTCCATCTGCTTGACAGTAAACCCTTTCCTCTTGCTCTTTCTAGCCCTTTCCTTTTGTAATTTACACTCAAGAGAAGGTTTTTCCATTAGATATTTGATTTTTTTTTGTCTTTCTCCTTACTAGTGAGCAGGTTATTTTTGAGAAAAGTCTGCAGGGAACTGGTATTGAGGAGGAAAGATGGCATTGTAGTAAGCACAACTAAGATAAAAAAGCATCCTGCCACAGCTGGGCTTCACTGTAATGTACCACCTCCCTCACTGTGTAGCAATGTGGAAGAAAAGCCTTAAAGTGTTGGGCAGAAATTGATAACAGGTAGCCAGCTTTGAACAATCTAAAATCGCTAGACTTTTGATACTTAGGGGATTCCAGGCCAAAATGAAAAATGAGAGTAAGTATTGACTCCAATATCGCAATATAACAGGCAAGCCTTAAGCAGGAAATTCAGCTGCAGGATGTGGCATTTTGGAAGAAATATGCCAGAGCGTGGGCTTTTTTTCCTCCTTTGACTGGCATGAAATATGCTGTCCAAAAGTCTGGTCAAAACAGAGGGGAAGGAAAAATTACAGGTGTAGAATCCAATCCCATCCCATAAAACACCTCAGTTCCTTCAGATTGCCATTTGCAAGCAGGTATTTTTGCCCTGATTGCTCTAGAAGGGTCATAGCCACCCTTGTATGTGGTCATGATCCTGAAATTGTGGTGTCTCATGTAAAGTGCCTGGCATGTCTAGGAGAAGGGTACAGGCAGTCCCCGGGTTACACGGATCCGACTTACGCAGATCCCCCAGCAGACCAGGGAGACGCGGAGCAAAGCTGCGGAGGACGCGGGCGGCGGGACCGCGGCGCGTCTCGGTCCTGCTGCCCGTGTCTCCCTGGTCTGCTGAGGGGGTGGTGCAGCTAGTGCGCCACCTCCCCCCTCCCCCCCAGCAGACCAGGCTTTTCTCGTGGACGCCTGTGATAGAGCAGCTGCGGTGCTGCCGGTTGGTCCCGCAGCGCCGCTCCTTGGTGCTACTGGACCAACCCGGCAGCACCCCTGCTGCTCTGCCCCAGGCATCCTGATTCAGCCGCTGCTGGTCAGTTTCAGCAGCTGCTGAATCAGGACGCCTGGGGCAGAGCAGCTGGGGTGCTGCTGGGTTGGTTTAGTAGTGCCGAGGAGTGGCACTACTGGACCAACCCAGCAGCACCCCAGCTGCTCTGCTCCAGGCATCCCCAAGTCAGCCGCTGCTGAAACTGACCAGCAGCTGACTACAGGAAGCCCGAGGCAGAGTTGCTCTGCCCCGGGCTTCCTGGAATCAGCCGTTGATCAGTTTCAGCAGCAGCTGACTTGGGGACACCTGGGTTAGAGCAGCTGGGGTGCTGCTGGGTTGATCCCCGCAGCGCCGAGGTGCGGTGCTGCGGGGACCTACCCGGCAGCGCCCCAGCTGCTTTGTCCCAGGCATCCAGATTCAGCTTAAGAATAAACCTACAGTCCCTATCTTGTATGTAACCCGGGGACTGCCTGTACTTCTATTCATAAGCACCATCTGCTGCACCTTTACTCCAAGAGTCTATAATAGCTTACAGGCAGTCTTACTCCAAGAGTCTTTGTCAGCAAAGCTCTGTAGGATTGGATGTGTCTAATATCATGGAACACAGAATGAAAAGTTGAGTGTTGGTTCAGTACCAACTAAGACAATGTTGTCTACAGGTACTGGGAAATTAGCACGAGTTGCCTGCAATATGCATTGCACATAAGACAGTGGGTTAGATGAAACTTTTGAAAGCTCTTTACTACCTACTATCTTCAGATTGGTTCAAGGCAGAGCCACATGTAAGACCATAGTCTGGTATGGTTCCACGGAAGCCAGGTAAGGAAAGAATGGTTACTGTTAGCAGGTCTGGACTCCAGCTGGGAGATTATTCAGATCTATGTGTCAGTTGAAAAGCTCCTGAAGGACTTGGAGCTCTTTTTCCACCAACGTATCTGAACCTTAGTTTAATGTTAGCACATCTGCTAAAATGCCATTTGAGTCTTTGGTGGAGTGTTCATTTTTTTCATTTATTTATTAAGGATGCCTTTATTATTGTGATAGCTGCAGTGAGGCAAGTTCATTATGTGCCCATATGGCATACTCTCCTTTCTCTATGCTTTTCAAAGAACTGACTCAAGATCTCTAATCCATGTTGTATTAGATTTCCATGGTAATCAAACTACAGCTACTATTTTTCCCCTTCAAATCACACAATAAAGGCGGGAATCCATGAGTTATAATTTTGATACTAAAAGAGCCATTGCCTATTCAGTAGAACTCAAGAATTTTACAGATCTAATAAATGTTTTATTTCATATCTAGACACTCATAAGTCAGAGTATTTTTTTAAACTATTTCCAGGTGGATCAAACTCTGCGTCAAGAAAGTCATAAAATAGCAGGATATTTTGATTATGGGTATTAGCTTACGTTCTGCTAGACCCTTCGAGACACAACCCCCCCCTCGCTTATCTCGTATGTGTGTATTTTAAGGGATACGTAGGGACTCTGTACATGCATTCGTGAAACATTATGCATTAGATCTGGCAGATGGAGCTGATGCACAGGTAGAACTAGAACTGTACTTCAGTCTTTGTTTTGTTAGAATACTGAATCCCTTTTCCTAATTTGGGGTACTGCTTGGTAAATTTTTTCCAGAAGTGGGAGTATACAGTGGGCACTCAAAGAAGAAATGAAGGTTATCTGTAACCAGTATTCCCTCTAAGCAGTATGCTTGGGCAATCACCCAGAAAATGTTGAAATGCCACCCAGCTGATGAGCAAAGCGCCCATAGCTCCAGTATGTGCTTATATTTGTTATATGGATCAAGACATGTTCAGATGTTTATCACCAAATTTATTCCACACACTGAAAAAATCAGTCTATAAAGTACTACCAGACCATTTATCGTACTTTTGGGTAATTTTGGTATGATATAGCTGTCATGTCTTTAGTGAATTCTCTTATGTATCTCTTTAAAATACAACTTTGAACATCTTGTTCTGGTATCTCTCTTTGTTTTTATTAAAACCCTTTAAAGGATAGGGAAAGAAAGAAGAAAAACAACCAAAACCACACCAAACAAACCTCACACACCCTCTGATAAGAGGGAGCTTATCATCTTGGTTCACTGTTATGTTTCCTTCCTTCCTTCTTCTGGAGATTTGTTTTACTTGTTGTAATGGATAACGGAGCATCAGATGTCCATGCAGGAGAATGGCAAATATACTTATCGGTAATTCTTCCTTCTCTGAGACATTGTCCAGGGCATCACACATTTTTTCAATAAGTTCCATTTGGCGGGGAAATATCTCATTTCTTTTCCCCCTTTTTGGAGTATTTTTTTTTCAGGAAGAGGGAGATATCATGGAATTCTTCCCAGTTAGGATCTGACCTTGATGTATAAGAAATCAATGTATCTGGAGATAACATACATTAGAAAAGATTAGCTAATCAGAATTGAAAATTTACTTTCTTGGGTTGGGCTGGTGGCTGCGGCTTCAGTTTGCTGGGACAGCTCTCTTTGCTGGGAGCATGTTAGTATACTTCAGAGCAAGGGTTAGCAACCTATCACTCTTGAGCCAAATATGGGTCAGTATGGAGCCAAATATGGCTTTTTTGTCATTCCCAAAATACACCCAACTTGTAAAAAATTAAAATGAAAAATCAATTCAAAATTTTAAAAAACATGTAATTACTCAAATTAGTATGGTCTTTTTTTGTCTTGGTCCTTTAACCAGAGGTGAAAGTAAGGTGGAGTGCCTGAGTAAGAACTGGCTGTGATGCAGCAAGAGGTAGTTGGTCCACAGCGCTCGTTTACAGGACCAACTGAGGGCTTGCTGTTGGTATGGTGACCATATTTTCGGAACCAAAAATAGGGACACTAGCCACACCCTTAACCCCTTAGGCTCTGCCTGCATGTCACAGGTAGTCCCATTCCTGGAGTAGTATTTCTGGCATCAAGATGAACACATGACCCGAATTAAAGGGTATCCTGTGACGCCTCTACAGAACTCTTCACACCATCCTCTACCAATAGGGATGGATTTGGGTCCCATAGAAGCCCCCCATGCAACTATAATGCAATTGTATTAATACAGTGCTCAGACCAAGGGTCCCATGACACTGCAGTGCTAGCTGTCCAACCTTGATTCAAGATGAAATCCAGGATTCTAGATGAGATTCTCCCCCTTCTTCTGCAGCTGTGGCGATCCTGGGCTGGCCCCTCGTCCAGCCACTGCTGCCCGGGTGCTGCAGCCCAGCCCCAGTCAGGTAAGGTAATCTGCACCTAAAGGCCCCCCACATACTCTACTTTCCACCCCCAGTGCCCTGCCCTGTCTCCTGCACCTTCCACATCCACAAATTGCACCCCCAACAGCAGCAAAAGTCCCATTAAATAAAGTTGATGTGTACAATGTTTCATTTATGCTTGTATTAATCATCATGACAATTCCCAATAATATTAAGTTGTATATTTTCAGTCATGCAAATAGGCATTCTTATATTGGCTCTTTGTTGACCACTTATTCTGAATTTTGATGTAGTTTGGCTCTTTGGCTTGAAAAGGTTGCTGACCCCTGCTTCAGAGCAGTGATATTTTAAAAGGAGAGGAGTGTCTGTGCCTGGAAGTTGAGGGAAATAAACAAATTGGATTACAGAGCATCAGGTACCCACTTCAGAGAAGGAAAAATAATGGTTAGATAATATTTTACTGCTTTGCTTCAGCACAAAAATGTAGTCTTAGTGGTAGTGTTACAGTAATGCCTTATGACTGACAGGGATCAGGGTCCATTATGTGAGTCATGATTCAAACACAAAATTGAAAATCCTCTAATGCCAGCTGAATATCTGACTGGTTCCTTCCAAGAGTTTTCATTCCCAAATCCATGTAGCTGAAAGGAGATGGGTGGGATTGCATGAGTCTTGGGACCCCTGGAGGGAGGGTTCACTACTGCTTTATTGTTACTCCCAGAAAAGAGGGCAAAAGCATATTAAAATAACAATGTGTGCTGTCAATTGTATTGATTTTCATACTTAATTCAGTAAAACTGTCCCTTCTTTTAGTGTCTTCTCTATATTCCCACTAATTGGATGCAGTGATTGGTGCATGCTAGTGACAGTGGATACATTCTAGTAGAAGAGCTTATAAGATGCCCCTTCTACCTGTGTGTCTGTGTTTGAGAGACTATAAAAGGGTGTGGCTCTCCCATACCACCTGACTTATTTTCATGTGTAGCAAAAGACAGATATGAACCTCTTCAGATCATTTGACTCCAGATTAGTTTTCAGATCTGGTTTACAGATATTTGTGCTAGTTTTATTGTTACTCATACTTAGGAAAATTTAATAGTTAACTATTAATAGCAAAGGAATTATCTCTTTGATTCCATGTCAGAGCTGAAGAATTTAAAAAGTGTGCATCATGTCCAGCGTAGGGACCTTTTAAATGGTTAACCAATAAGCAATGAACTTACCTGTTATTGTAATGATTACATACCAGCTCCTGGCTTGGTTCCAAGAGAACTGGCTGTCACCTTGTGCTGCTGGCTCTGTATCTGATCTTGCAGTGTGGGGCGGCAGCCAGCTCCCTGGGAGCAGGACAAGGAGTTGGGAGCTGCTGCCTCTGTATCTCACTGGCTGCCACAGGGAGCCCGCTGTGCTACGGGCTTTTTAGTGTAAGCTTTATACTGCAGAGCCCACAACATGTAACTCTGTAACCACTAAGATTTTCAGTGACTATATGGTTACCTAATTAACCATTTTTTAATATCCCTAGTCTAGTGATGTTTCTGCTGTCTGAGACTCAAACTAGAGCCTCGGGTGCCTGGATAAGAGTCATTCTCTATCAAGATGTTAAGTTTGCTCCATATTCCTCAACAAGCTCAGAAGGATTTTCAGAATAGGTTGCAAGCTTTGCTACTTCAAGAACTGTTGATTATATGGTGTGTTCATTACAAATGTAAAAACATTCTCAGTATGAAGAACAGGAGCCCTATTTTGGCCCATGGCATGTCTGGATTCAGCGAGATAAACTTGTGTATATGATACTGGACTCTGAATCCAACACAGTATCTGAATGGAGGGAAATCTTTCAAGCCATGAATAAGTGTCCTGCAACTTTGTCATCTTTGTCAAATGTCATGCCACAAAGTTTGACATGAGGATGGAGAGCTGCAAATACATAAACATTATATTCACTTCTGCACCAGTTGGAAGTCAGCTTACTCAGTTGCTTCTGGCATGGACCTCAGTCACATCGGACAGTTGGGGTTTGGAAAAATAGCTGGTGCCTTTGAATTAGAAAACCTTTCTCAGTCCCCTTCCTCTCCCCTTTCAGGGAACTGCCCCACAAGAATGTACTAAGCAAGTATCTGATTCTGTTAGGATCAATAAAAGAGATTTAAAGAGAACCGAAAAAATGGGTGTTGTGCACAAGATAGTTGCTAATGTTAAAGGAGGATGGACATGAAAGCTTGCATACATAGCAGAAAATTCTGCTATGTTGATTCTGTCCGTTATCCGTTTCTTTTTTACTCTAAGTTGGCATTGAGTTTTTGAGCTAAAGGAGGATGCAAATGGGGGGGGGGAGGAGGTCTAGGTTGGATATTAGGGAAAAACTGGTGCACTAGGAGGGTGGTGAAGTACTGGAATAGGTTACCTAGGGAGTTGGTGGAATCTCCATCCTTAAAGGTTTTTAAGTCCTTGCCTTGACAAAGCTGTGGCTGAGATGATTTAGTTGGGATTAGTCCTGCTTTGGGCAGGGGGCTGGACTTGATGACTTCCTGAGGTCTCTTCCATCCCTATGATTCTGTGAATCTCAGGGGTCCCCTTGAGACTGTCACCTGGTGTGCTGCTGATGCTACAGAGCCTGCCTACTTACCTTCTGGAGCTCCCTTTTGCCCTATCCTGCTGGGCTAAGGCACAGAGTTGGAGTAACAGTCTTCCCCCACCCTGAAGACCAACCCAGACACTGAACCAGCTCAGCTCTAAGGCTGCTAACAACACCCAAGAACACAGTCCTAAAGAGGACCAAACCCCGAAATAAATTAGTCTTACTCTGTATAAAAGTTTTACACTTTCGTAAGGTCAACCCCTTTTTCAGTTCAAGAAATATTCACAGTAAAAGTTATTTACACTTGGTTTGATAATAAACGATTGTTTTTATTAAGTATAAAAAGTAGGATTTAAGTGGCTGTAAGTGAAAACCCAGATCCAAGTAAGGTATTAAGCAAAAATAAACAAAATACGCCAGCTAATCCTAATATACTAAGAAACTTATTACTGCAAATTCTTACTGTAACAGCTGTTGTAATCATCTCTTTCACAAGCTAGGCAGCCTCCTAGTTTGGGTCCAGACCTTCCTGTGATTCAGTATTAGATGTTTTCAGCAGGCGTCTTGTATGGTAAGTGGAGGTCTCCTGGCATCTGGTCACCATATCTGTTGTTTGGTTCCTGCCTTTTGTCCACGGCAGGAATTCTTTGTGTTCTGTCCAAACTTTTCTCACCGCGAGTAGAAAAGTACCAAATCCAAAATGGGTTGTAGAATCAGGTGGCTTGACCACATGTCTTACAGTTTGGCTTACAGGAAAAACGAACTCATTTAGAGATCATTATCTTGAACAACAGGCCATTATGTCTCCTGAGTATTACAGATAGCCCTTGTGAACACATCTAGATTTATAAAAAGATCCACACTTGATATTTTAACTTTACATGCAAGAACAGTACATGTACAGAAATAGAACATACACGTTCAGCAGATTGTAACTTGAGAAATGTCACAATGCATTTTGCCTAAAGCATCTTTGAGTTATTCATATTAATAAACCAATTTTCATAAAGCATGGGAGATTGACAGCATATTTCCATATCTGAGACCAAATCTACATACACAGACACACGTTCTTGCACAATCATAGTCTTAAAGTTAGTTTTAGCAGGCTGTCTGAGGCGTTATAATATTTTTGTCTATCTGTATTTGGATGATTGGGTTCTCAAAGCTTCAACAAAAGAAGGCCTTAAGAAGAACACCTACCTTATGTGTATGTTTTATTGGAAGTTTAAGACTCAATGAATATGAAAAAATCTTTCCTATTCAAAATTTAGTTTTTAGGGGGAAGATCTTGACTCTCAGGAAGGCAGTCTTTCTTCCAGGGGAGAGATTTTAAAAATGTCAGTCTATAATACAGATACTGATAAATTATCTTTTGAGAAGAGATTTTTTTTCTTTTAAGGAATTCAGCTTTTGCGATCTATATTACACTTTCTGCCAGACTTCGAATGAGACCTTTTCAGCATTGAGTGGTGCAAATTTCAACTGACGCAAGGCCAGCATATTAAGAATAGTCTCTACCAAAAGCAATTGTGGTGGTGGTGGTATGGTATACTCAACCAGAGAACGTCCTCAGAGGCATATATTCCAGTCTTCTCACTCCTTTGATAATTTTGGACACTACCAAGACAGGATGGAGAACTCATTGAGACTAGTACTGATTTGGAAAATAGGAATATTAAATTGCGAGTAACTGAATAGTTGAAGCATTATGCATAGACAATTTGAGTAAATGATATGGTGCCTCCACCTTTGAAGGTTAGCAACTACCTAGTGGTAGTTTTGAGTTGCCTGGGCCCCTTACTTGGGATGGGGTGGGGTTAGGTGGGGCTGATAGGCTCTCTGTGATTCCCCAGAAGCAGTTACATGTCCCTCACTCAGCTTCTAGGTGAAGGGGCTGCAAGGTGGCTCCGTGTGCTGCTTTTGCTCTGAGCTCCTGTTCTACAGCTCTCATTGGCTGGGAACTGCAGCCATGGGGAGCTGAGGGGTGGCAGCATGCAGAGCTGCCTGGCTGCTCCTCTGCCTAGGAGCTGACTGAGGAACAAGTTGCTGCTTCCATAGAGCCCTCCTGTGGTAAACGCTATGGAAGAGCCCTTACCCTCTCCTATGCTCAAACTCCCAGCCTGGAGCGCTATGCAAGAGCCCTTGTCCTCTCCTATGCTCAAACTCCCAGCCTGGAGTCCTTTCACACATCCAAATTTCTTCTTCTATTGGAGGTAGGGGAGCATGGTGTCCTGAGACTGCTCCAGCACCGGCCTCTGCAGAAGGCCCAAAGATCCCAGAATGTCAAAGATACTGTGACTTCCATGTTGTCCATATTTGAGGGCTATCAGTGTAGCCCTGAAAGAGTTTTCTGCCTCTGTGGTCTCCAACCTTTTTACACCCAAGATGACTTTTTAAATGTCAGAGCAAGCTAAGATCTACCCCATCCCTTCCTCAAGACCCCACCCCTTCCTTGAGGCCCCTCCCTCTCCATTCCCCTCCTCTCCGTCACTTGCTGTCACCATCCCTTAGTCACTCTCACTGGGTTGAGACAGGAGGTGCGGGCTCTGGGGTAGGAGTGAGGGTTTTGGGTGCGGGAAGGGGTGAGAGGTGCAAGCTCTGAGAGGGAATTTGGGTGCAGGAGGAGGTGGAGAAGGGGATGCTGGCTCAGGAAGGGGGCTCCAGGCTGGAGAGTGTTGAGGTCAGGTGGAGGGTTGGGATGCTAAGCAAGCTTCAGGCGTGTGGATGTGAGTGTCAGGAGTTTGGGTTGGGGTATATGAGAGGCTTAGTGCAGGGACTTTGTGAGTATGATGGGCTCAAGACAGATTTGCAGTGTATGGATGGTGCAGGAGTGTTGTGGCAGAAGACGGGATGTGGGGGGTACAGGAGTTTGAGGATGTGAGAGGCTCAGGACAGGGGGTTCTGGTGTATGATAGGATCAGGGTTGGGTTGGGGGGGGGGTGCAGGAGTGTTCTGATGCTTTGACCAGGTGGCGGCTTGGCCCCAATTGGGGGCTTGTTGGCCAGGCTTCATTTTTAAATAAAATATTATGTCAAACACACAATGCTTCAGTATTATCTTTATTTATGAGAGGGGAAGGGAACATGTTTTGGCAGGGGTCACTGACCCACAGAAAAATCAGTTGGATGCAAAAAAAAGCCCCTCCCCCCAGCCTCACTGATGTGCCCCTATTGAGACACCTCACTCCCCTGGCACTCAAACCCCACAGGGGTGGGGGAGGGAAGGTAGGACTGAGGTTCAAGGCCTCAGGCCACATTAACGCCTCTGGGGTTCCAGGGTTAGTGGAATTTGTGGGCCCCTCTACACTCTGAGGTGTAGCCAAAAATGAAGGATCCAGTGTGCAGGACAGGGCTGCCAGTGAGTGGGATAGGAATGGGGGTGCAGAATCTGGGTGGAAAATAGGGTACAGGAGCAAGCAGGGGTAGGTGTCTGGCCAGGAGGGAGGGGGAAGGAGTAGTGTGCTGGTGTGGGTCTTGCCACAAGGCCGGGGAAGGGTGCTGGATGGAGGTCTGGCCAGGGGGCAGGCAAAGGGTGCTGGTGGGGGTTTGGAGGCCAGGGCAGGTTGCTGGTGGGGCCCTGGTTAAGGGGCAGGGTATTCATGGGGATCTTGGCAGGGGGAGGCAGCAGGGTGCTGGGGGCAGGATACTTGTGGTGGTCTGGGCATGGTGAGGGGGCAGGGTGCTGTGGGGGGTCTTGCCAGGAAGCGGATACAGGGACAGCTCGGGTTGTACCTGGGGGTCCCAGGACTGCCCCAGATCCAGAGTTTCAACAAGAGCATGTGCTTCCCTTTCCGTTCTCAAAACAGCCGGTGTGCTTCCTGAGACGCCGGCTCTGGCGCACAATCAGGGACTTCCTTCCCCGTGCAGCCTGCCTTCCTTCCTGTCCGTGGGGGGAGGAGTCCTGCTGCTTTGCGCCAGATCCAACTTCTCAGGAAGTCTCTCTTTCTCTTCCCCCCCCCCCCCCTTCACCGCAGGCAGGCAGCATGGGGGAAGGAAGTCCCTGGCTGTGTGGCAGATCCAAGTTCTCAGGAAGTGCACCGACTGTTCTGGGGAGGAGCAGCGCATGCTTCCTGGAGCACCAGCTCTGGTGTGCACCTGCGGAACTTCCTCCACGCCGCAGGAAGCTGACACTACCTCCATTTTCCCAGGAGGTGTAGCGCCAGCATGGGCTGCTTCTTCATGGGAGGGGGAGGAATGGAACATCTCGTGATTAACTGGTTGTACCCCCAAAATTGACCAGTTGATGGTGATCGATGGGTTGGTGACCATGGTTCTATCCCATATCCAAAATAATGTAATCCAAGTCCCTGGAAATAAAGTAACAGCTGTATCATTACCAGAACATGCAACGAGGAGTTCATGTGTGAACTATAAAAGGAGGCCATCAAACTGCTCTGTATGCCAGTGGTAGGACTGGTTGTGTGTGCAACAGTCATTTTTCAGTAAGTTGGCAAGGGCCATGACAGAGCAGGCCAGTTGAGCGGAAACCTGACACAACTGCATGACTGCTCTATAAACATTTAACTAATTCAAACTTTTTCAACCATGGAAGGCTTCCAGAGAGAGTTCACTGGTGGTTGTTATGGTTATTTACCTTTGCTATTAAAAGCAATGTATAAATGTGCTAATTTAGAGTTTCATAAGGATAAATATTATATTTAATTCACACAAACTTCAAAGGACGAAAGAAAATGTGAGTATTTTGGTCATTGGTCACCCATTTTGTGTGCTGGTGTTGCACATTCTCAGATGTGAAGGTTGAGAGATGTGTTTCATGATGAGGAATGTGGGAAGCACAGTAGGTAGAACTGCTGCTGCAGACCCTTCTGGCTGTGTAGTTTTCCAGAAGTGGGAAGGGCTTAGGCATGTTGTCATAGTTACTAACTATGGTGTGATGTTCCTGGTATGACTGCTTGCAGAAACATTTAGATGTTGATAAAATAAGATGGAGACAAATGCACATTGTAGCCTTGTGGATCAAGGAGGTTGACAAATCACGGGAGCAGCTTCATCAATGCAGGTTTACCTTTGTTTCTCAGGCAGATGCAACTCCCCATGTAATTTCTCTAACCTACTTAAGTACATCAGCCCAGTATGAAATTTAGGAAATGAATGCAAAAAAAAAATCCTTTCATTTTGATGACTCTTTCAGGATCCATCAGGATGTGTCCCTTCCATTCAAAGTTTTGAAGGCAAGGAATGAAATGTTTAAGGAAAAGATGCTAGCATTAATTGCTCCCTTCACTGTGTCTACAGGGCTTTCTGTAACACAGTGCAGCACTCCATAATGCATTCAGTTCAGTTTCCCACAGATGCTAGAAAACAACATGTGTTTTATTCATCAGACTCACATTGAATGCAACAACTTTATATCAATCCCTTATATTTGGTTGTATCAACAAATCTGCCTCAGTTTTATACAGTCCATTAATTTGGAAAGTTCTCTCAAACGTGCCTTTGTGATGTCATTTAACTCCCTCATCTCCAGACTGGAGGGTTCCTTTTCTGAGAATGCATACTTGTATATTTTATTTTAAATTCTGCCTTATTGTGCAAGATGAATTTAGCCATAGTTTTGGAATCTTCATGGTTAAAACTCTTTTTGTTATAGTTAGACATTCTTGTATGTGTGGTTTGAATTACTATGGGGAAAAATAATCTAAAACTCTTTCAGCCTGCATTTTATTAGCTAGACTAATCACGCAGCAGGAGTTCTTGGAAGGTAACATTAACAAGAATTTTGTCTTAAGGCCTTCTTCAGCTCAGACTTAACTTTCAGGTCAAATTAAACCCTACTGAATAGATTCCATTTTTCCTGGGTTGAATAGAAAGTTCATTCACTATCCCCTTGTGCTCATCTCGTTTACATTTATTTTGTATTGTTTGTATCTTCATTTTTTTGTTTTCTTAGAATAGTATATATACAGATTATGTTAATGTGACATCAGCATGAATATACATATGAGAATACAAAATGACACATGAAATACCTTAAAAAAAGGTCACTCCCAGATTTTCAGATTATTGTGGTTAGACCCAGTTGTAATGATGACTATATGTAAGGATATAGCCAAGTTGCCATAGCATATTCATTCTGAATTTTTGGAGTTTCATGTGATTGAAATAGCAAACTTAATACAGAACTAACAGCTTTTTGTCTATAACAGTGCCCCTTTAGTCATTTAATATATTGAATGTGCATTTGAAATCGTGACTTTAACACATTTTTATCTTTTCATTTTATAGACTGGACTTTCAGATTCATGAAAAAAGTTTCCAGGAAGTTGTTTTGTAACATCATCACTAGAAGAAATTCTATGTAGTTCTAATATTTCATACAGGGTGCAGTGCTACAAAAATGATTACTTCAGATTTGCCGGTGTTACAGTGAGTAGTTGAAATTGATTTTTTATTTACAATTTGAATTCTTCAGATGTCTAAAAATAAGAGGAGTATTACTTGGGGAGGAACAAATGGCTTTAAGGCATGGGACTGAGAGATTAAGGTCTGTATTGTGTTTTTGCTATAGACTTCCTGCATGGACTGTTAGTCACTTAAAGTAGTAGTCTACTTGGTAAAGTGACTGTGTAAAAGCGGCACCATCTCACTGAACAGATATGTTTTTGTATATGTTTCTTTTAGTCTTGTACCCATAATAAAAATATTTTTCACTATTTCTTATAGCACTGCAGAGCCAGTAGAACTTTGGAAGTATGAGCTAAATTCTAGTACTCATAAACAAAATTGTCAGTTATTCCAATTTTATATTTGCCTTTATAGCCAAGGCTATGGACTTTCACCTTCTGCTATAGCAGGGGTGGGCAAAGGGCACTCCGCGGGCCGGATCCAGTTTGCCAAGCTGGTAGATCTGCTCTGTGGCTGCTCTTTTGCTCCCTCATTCTCAGGCCAATCAGGGCATAGGGGAGGGGGAGTTTCCTTGCCCCTGCAACAGTTCATGGCGGTTGGAGAGACATGCTGGCTGTTTTAAAACAGTTGGCATGTATCTCTAGCTGCCACGTGCCTTTGGCAGGGGGTGGAGGGGAAGCTTTGCATGCTTGATTGGCCTGCGGGGCTGGGCTCGCGCAAAGTCTCGTATGTACTGTTCCTGCCCTGCCAAGGGTATGCAGCGGCTAGAGAGACACTCCGACTATTTAAAAACAGCCAGCATGTGTCTCTAGCTGCCGCGTGCTCTTGGATGGCAAAGAGACATCGTGCGCTCCCCCGCCCCCAGACCCTGATAGGCCTGGAAGCAGGGGGAGCATGCGAGGTCTCCTCCCACTAGGCGCCTAGAGGGAACCGCCAGTTGTTTTAGAGCAGCTGCCATTTTTCTCTAGGTAGTGGGGCTGGGGAGGGAGGGGAAAGACTTCTCATGCTCCCCCACCCCAGGCCAATCAGGGTGGGGGTAAGCACAATCATAGAATCATAGAGCTGGAAGAGACCTCAGGAGGCCATCAAGTCCAGCCCCCTGCCCAAGGCAGGACCAATCCCAACTAAATCAACCCAATCAGGGCTTTGTCAAACCGAGACTTAAACACCTCTAGGGATGGAGATTCCACCACTTCCCTAGGTAATCCATTCCAGTGCTTCACCACCCTCCTAGTGAAAAAGTTTTTCCTACTATTCAACCTAGACCTCTCCCACTGTAAGTTTAGACCATTGCTCATCATTCTGCCATCCGTCACTATTGTCAGCAGCCTTTCTCCATCCTCTTTGGAACCTCCCTTCAGGAAGTTGAAGGCTGCTATCAAATCCCCCCTCACTCTTCTCTTCTGAAGACTAAACAAACCCAAATCCCTCAGTCCCTCCTCATAGGTCATGTGCTCCAGCCCCCATATCATTTTGGTCGCCCCCCAAGAAGTCTCTTGGTCCCTCCCCTTCTGTCTGAGGCCCGCCCCTTCCGGGGTGGCCTGGGGCCAGTCCAGAAATTTCTTAAGTGGCCCCCTTTTAAAAATTATTGCCCACCCCTGTGCTATAGGATAAAAAGCTGGCTGTTCGCACTTGCAAGCACCCCGTAATGTTGCTAGGGAATGTAGGTTAGGGATGTAAAAGGTTAATCGGTTACCTGGTAAGCATTAGCCTTACTGGCATGCTTACCCAGTAACTGGTAATCAGCAAGAGGCGCAGTCCCCCTCCTGCAACCCAGGACCATAGTGACTTGGTGGCATAATGGGACTTTGGTGGGCCAGATCAGCCCAGCCATGCGCAGTTCAGTGTGGTGGGTCATTGCTGGAGCAACCCTGCTTTCCATGGATTTTTTAAAAATTTAAATTGTACTTTTAATTTTTTGTAAACAATCCGCATACTATATTTCTCATTTAAAAATAAGTTAGTTACATTTCATCACAAACATGATACACGAACAGTCTTTT
Source organism: Pelodiscus sinensis (assembly GCF_052426305.1). Taxonomy (NCBI): domain Eukaryota; kingdom Metazoa; phylum Chordata; order Testudines; family Trionychidae; genus Pelodiscus; species Pelodiscus sinensis. Next base: position 51,928,633 of record NC_143061.1, read on the forward strand.
ATAAAAATGAATTAATGGCTCTAGTCTGTCCAGCCTAACTACAAGCTCTTGTTTCTTGAAAGATCTGGGCTTCCAATTTCTGTTTTTCAGCAGACTAAAGAGTAATATGTGCAAAGAAGGACACAAGCTGAATAGGATTGTTTTGTTTTGTGCATTTATGGTCGTGGACATTGGCCATGCACAGCAGAGGAGTTAGTTAAGACATCATCTAAAGACAGGGACAATATATAAGAAAGAACAGTGGCAGCACAGACAGGAACAGTGAAGTGGACTGGAAAGGAAAAGGGAAGATACTATTGAGCGCACTTAGAGCTTCTTATATTCCCCCATGCTTTTGCCACAGAAAAACTGTCAGTCTCTCTTCCCAAAAACTATATCTGGGAATATTTTGTTCCCTGGGTAAAAAAAGGAAAACATGTCCAGTGTAAGCAGTGCAAGTAGATGATGCAGGGCCTAATTGCAAGAATGAAACATCATAAGGAAAACTCCTTATTGGGAGAAAATGATGTAGATGAAGATGTGGATATGGCTGAGTGGATCAACTGATTAGTAACTTAAATAATTAACTTTGCAATACATTGTTCTTGAAGACTCTGTGTCTTTTAGTATGTGTGATTTGACAAGTAAATTCAGCCAATGGGAGTGATGTGGGCTGGTGCCTGCATGGAGCATTTTTGTGGAAACACAGAGCTTCTTTCCCACTTGCCAGATAGAGCCCACGTATAGGATCTGACCCCAGTTTGCCTGGATTGGGCCCATAAGGTTCTTCTCCCCCCCCCCCCCCCTCTGAAGTGTCATGCTCCCCTCCCCACTGCACTGGCTTGCACCCCTGGTGTTGGGAGTAGTGACTAAGTCTTGCAGGCTGGATCAAAGAACATCACAGGCCGGATCTAGCTTGTGAGCTATAGGTTTCCAACCCATTCAGTACTTGTTTATCTCAAAAAAACCCAGAAGTGTAAATGAGCTCAATGGGGCTTACTCGAAAATTAAGTACACTCTTAAGCACAGTCAGCCTTAGCTTTTTTGAAAAACAACAAATGGTGTGGTAGCACTTTATAGACTAACAAAACATGTAGATGGTGTCATTTTCGTGGGCATAGCCCACTTCAGATGACCCAAGTTTTAAGTTTAGGATGTTCAGACCCAAAATAAATAGGGGAGGGAGAGGGGGGGAAAAAAAAAGGAAGGGGGCTGGCAACGAGCAGAGTGTATGAAAATATCAAAGGGAAAAACAAGTAGGCAGAACTGGTAACCTATAAGCACCTAAGGATTGGATAGTTAAAAGAAGCAGATAAGAATCATGGGATAGCAATTAGATAGGAAGGGTACCAACGCAAGAATTTACACACAGAGCTTTTGGCACCTTCATTGAATGTCACGTTGATAATGACATTCATATTTTCTCATTTATATTTTCTCAATTTCTCCTGATGAGGATCCCATGCTTCGATCAGCAGAAGCATTCTTGGGGAGGACGTGCATCACTGGCCTAAGAAGAGGGTATTGTGTACATTCGCCAATTCAGTGATCAGTGTGGTGCCAGTGAATTGACATAATATGGGTTGACTTCCATTTGTAGTATAGACTGTCCTTCGTCTCTCAGTGACTTGTGGATAAGATTTGCTCGGTGTGCAAGTGAAAAGATTTTTTTCTAACCCCCAAAGCCATAAACTCAACCTGGGATGAGAATCAAGCTGAAGCTTCTCTGAATTACATCATCACCAGCAATAAAGATTCTTTAGGATAAATTCTGCCCTTATTTGCACTGTACTGTTCATTGTATTTTAGTGCAGCTTAGTTTAGAATTTTGCTCTATAATTGGAATGTACATAATCATTTTAATAAAGCAATAACTGGGATAGAATCTATCTTGCTTTCCTGATAGCTTTATGGTCTTTCATGGATACTGAGTAAATAGTAGTGTAATCTTATTTTTATCATGCGGGCTTGCTGATACTACTACATATATACATGAATGGATCTGTTAAGAAGGTGCTGTTTAACATAGTCAGTTTTCAAAGAAGAATTTAATTTTAAAAGAGCCAGTTGTTTAAATATGTCTTCTGGTCTGAGTGCACACAGTGTAATTTTTAGCTTCATAAAACTTACATAGTTTAGCATTCCTCTATAGGTGGTAGTGTTTGATGAATTTGCAGAGTGAATGCTGCACAAAGCTTTTAAAGGATAATTTGTTTTGTTTTACACTAGACCTAAATATTTAATCAGTGGCCCATTCATCAGTAAATGAATAACTTATTTCAAATCCTAATTTAACCAGTATTTTTTCTCTAGGGATTCAACAAATGAAACTACTGCACATTCAGATGCTGGCAGTGAGCTTGAAGAAACAGAAGTCAAAGGAAAGAGAAAAAGGGGTCGCCCTGGCAGGCCTCCAGTATGTGGTGTTCAGTTATGTTGTGTTATCAATTTAAACTTGATTGTAGACTGTTCTCCCATCCTGTCCTCCTGCTGATCACATCAGTAGGTTTGCAGAGAATCATTTCTCAAACTATATGAAGATTTATAGTGCGCAGTAGGGATGTTAGATAGCGTATATTTTAGTAATTGTGTAGCTGCAACAATTTTTAGCCGTTACACGGTTAATAAAATGCTCCCTGGTGTGGGGCCAGCAGCCAGTGGACTCCTGACTCGTGACCCCACTCCTGGAGATCCTCCTTCCCCTGTGCTACCTACTCTGTATCAGAGGCAGCAACGCAGGGTGGCAGGTGGAGCTGGTCTGCGAAGGGAGCCAGTTTAAAAATGGGCTCCCTGTGCTGACGGGCTCCTACCTGCCGTCCCACACGGGTACCTTTGATCCAGATGGGGCAGCAGCAGTCCCTGTCAGCGTGCGGCCTGAGTTCCCTGTAGACAGGGGCTGCTCCACCATCCTGTCTCCTCTCTCTCCCGCTGCGCCCTCCCCCCCACACATGCTTTTGCCTCTTATATAGAGGCAGCAGCGCTGCGGGAAGAGGTGACTCTGTGGGCTCCAGATTCAGCAGGGGGTGGGGATTGTGTGTAGTTGTTAGGGTTAACCGATAAGCCTAGGTTTATCAATTAGTTGTTTAAATAACTATATGCTAACATGTCTGATGCATAGTATGTATGTAACATTGATCAGAAAAAATTGTGTGTTGAAATAGAAATATAGGATCTACTTAAAAGATAAGTTGACGAGCTATTTGTACTTTTTCCTTTATATACATGCACGTTACATTTTTGTCTTTTGTTATTTCATATTAATAGCGGGCTGTGACTCGTGCTTGCTACCCTTAACACCCCCCTTCTCTCTGGCTGCTTTCGTGTCCTGAGAGCGTGATGTCAATCTGTGGCCCAGCAGGCAAAACTTTTTTATATAGCAAGAGACACAATATTCTTCCTAGGCCCGAGAGTGATTTTATTAAGCATAACTCTTTTTTACTTTGAGTGAAACAGTGCTTGAGCTATCTTTTAGTGGCTTCTAATTTCTTCATGTGATCTAGAAAGTATGCTCACGCTTTCAATAGAATGTTTAGTTAATCCCTAGGAAGATCTAAAAACTTCCATGCAGTGTGCAACGGTGGTCAAAAAGGCAAATAGGATGCTAGGAATTATTAGGAAAGGGATAGAAAATAAGACCCAGAATATGGTACGCCCACATCTTGAATACTGTGTACAGATGTGGTCTCCTCACCTCAAAAAAGATATTTTGGCCTTAGAAAGGGTTCAGAAAAGGGCAACTAAAATGATTAGGGGTTTGGAATGGGTCCCATATGAGGAGAGGTTAAAACGACTGGGACTTTTCAGTTTAGAGAAGAGGAGACTGAGGAGGGATATGATAGAGGTATATAAAATCATGAGTGGTGTGGAGAGGGCCGATAAAGAAAAGTTATTTATTAGTTCCCTAAATAGAAGAACTAGAGGACGCCAAATGAAATTAATGGGTAGCAGGTTTAAAACTAATAAAAGAAAGTTCTTCTTTACACAGCGTGTAGTCAACCTGTGGAACTCCTTGCCAGAGGAGGCTGTGAAGGCTAGGACTATAACAGAGTTTAAAGAGAAGCTAGATAATTTCATGGAGGTTAGGTCCATAAAAGGCTATTAGCCAGGGGATAAAATGGTGTCCTTGGCCTCTGTTTGTCAGAGGCTGGAGAGAGATGGCAGGAGACATATCGCTTGATCATTGTCTTCGGTCCACCCTCTCTGTGGCACCTGGTGCTGGCCACTGTCGGCAGACAGGATACTGGGCTAGAAGGACCTTTGGTCTGACCCAGTACGGCCGTTCTTCTGTTCTTATGTTCTTATCTACTAATGCAGGTTAAAAGATTTAAGATACAGCAACGTATTTTGTGTTGTGAATCTGGATAAGGAGCTTTATTCTTTAGTATAATATGAACATTATACCTAGATTTGGTATCTGTTTTATAGGTATTTATTAACCAGAGAGTCTTCTGGGGCCTTGGTACATTACACACCATGAATGGGAATGTACGTAGGCAATTAAAAAACTTGCAATAACTAGTAAGTAACCCTTTTTGTTTGTAAGATATTTACTTCTCTTATGAGTAAATTGCTCACCGGTCATAATAACGTAAGAATGGCCATACTGAGTCAGGCCGAATGTCCATCTAGCCTGGTATCCTGTCTGGCGACAGTGGCCAATACCAGATGCCCCAGAGGAAGGGATTATAACAGGTAATCCTCATGTGATCCCTCCCCTGTTTACTACTTCCAGAGAAACAGAAGCTAGGGACACCATCCTGGCCAATAGCTATCGATGGACCTAACTTCCATGAGTCTATGTAGCTCTTTTTTTAATCCTGTTAAGGTTCTAGCCTTCACTGCATCCTCTGGCAAGGAGTTCCAGAGGTTGACTGCGCTGCATGAAGAAAAACTTACTTTTGTTTTAAACTTGCTGCTTATTAATTTCATTTAGTGACCCCTAGTTCTTATATTATGGGAATAAGTAAAGAACTTTTTCTTATTTACTTTTTCCATACCACTCATGGTTTTATAGACCTTTATCATATCCCCCCTTAGTCTTCTCTTTTCTAAGCTGAAAAGTCCCAGTCTTTTTAATCTCTCTTCATATGGGACCCATTCCAAACCCCTAATCATTTTTGTTGCCCTTTTCTGAACCTTTCCTAATCCCAATACATTTTTTGGGGGATGACGTGACCACATCTGTGCACAGTATTCAAGATGTGGGCGTACCATGGTTTTATATAGAAGCAATAAGATATTTTCTGTCTTATTCTCTATCACTTTTTTAATGACTCCTAACATTCTATTTGCTTTTTTCACTGCCTCACCCACACTGAGTGGATGTTTTTAGAGAACTATCCACAGTGACTCCTAGATCTCTCTTGAGTAGTTGTAGCCAAATTAGTTCCCATCATATTCTATATATAGTTGGGATTATTTTTTCCAATGTGCATTACTTTTCATTTATCAACATGAAATTTCATTTGCCATTTTGTTGCCTAATCACTTAGTTTGGTGGCATCTTTTTGAAGCTCTTCACAGTCATATATAATTGTAGAGGTTATATTCTATCAAACAGTGCTGTGTAGGTAGTGGCCATCATAAGTATTACTATTAAGTCTGATTCTGTAATAGGAATTACGCAATGTATGAGATTTTTTTGTGAGAATTGTGCATCGTTTTTGTGATCTTCATTTTAATAATTTTGTCTTTCCCTGTTTTTTCCTTTTAAATTATCTGAAGTACGTGAATGGAATATGTTATAAAAAAAATCATAGACGTTTATAGAACATATCTGCTGTTGTAGATGAACAAGATAATCTCAGAGGAGGAAACCTTTTTCTATGCAGCCTGAGCAGAACCTTATTTCTAGTTGGAATTTCCTAATATCTGTTTCTAGCCATTGGGCTGTCTTATGCTTCTGCCTGATACATTAGAATGCTCTAATAAGTACCTTCTCTTCATCTAAGTTTTTGTGAACCATGATCGAATTGCTTCTCGATGTTTTTTTCTGATAAACAAAATATACTGTGCTCCTTAAGTCTCTCATTGTAAGGCATGTTTTCCACATTTGTGTCATTAGCCATCCTGTACGTTAAAGCCTATGGCAATATTGTATTTTTGGAAAGTCATCCTCAAAGTATGGATCATGACCCAGTACTGCGTCGCAGAAAGACAGTCACTGGGTGGTCTTGCAGTAGGGTGAGAAGATGACCGGGAGGTGGTATGACCAGCTTCCTGCCTGTTCTGGCATCGCAGGCTATGCTGTGCCCTGGAAGCAGTCAACAGGAGGTCCAGCTCCTGCACCACCAGACAGAGTCTGCACCTCTTGTACCCTACCTCCATGCCCCAGCACAGAGTCTTTGCCCACATATTGAACCCCTCTGCCCTACCCTCCCCAGCCTGCACCCGAAACCCCTCATCTCTGGACCCACACCAGAAACCCCCTCTTGCACAAGACCTGTTGTTCCTCTTTTTTTTTTTTTTTTTTTTTTTTTTTTAAAGGAAGAATGGCTCTTGCGGAAGAGGGGGGTTTTGTGCAAAAGCAGCTGCTAATTAATTATGCAAACAAAGCATAGCAGTATTCAACTCCGTGCTTCATTTGCATAAGCTTTTGCAGAAGAAGGCTACAGTGTAGATGTAGCCTCAGAGAGCAGTTGCAGAACTGCCTTACTTCCATGTGCTTCAAATGCAGAATGCTGCATATTCTTTAACCTCTCTGTTCATGTGGTACCTGAAAATAGTTCTCCAGTAGCAATTAAAAGGACTCCTCTTGTGAGAAGGTGGTTGTTGTGGTGGTGGGGATGCTAAGCCCGCTTGTCCAAGGTTTAGGGATCAAGCTGGAAAAAAAAAAGTTCATGTCTGCCCCCTCGTGATACCCTTTGTTCAGCTGACCTTAGAGAAGTCTTCCTCTGTACTCATTGACTCCTTCCAATCAATATTTTCTCCAGTTTTCTCTCTAAAATCAGTGTTTACAAATCAACCATGCCATTCAGCCTCTTACCTGCACTTCAGATGTTTCTGTAATTGACAAACATCCTAGTATTGACTCTCACATAGGAGGGAATAGTATCTTTCACTACCAGTTAAGCTTTGTCCATAAAATAAGTAGTCTAGTACAAACCTAGGATAACTCATGCTCATAGTTAACTTTCAATGTAACTTTTTATGCCACATGAAAATGCTAATCACATTATTATTTTGTGAAAAAAGCCTCAGACTTATATAGTAGACACAATATGCCAGTTTTTCAATACTCCATAGTCTTGACATGGAGCTGCTTTTAGTTAACTGAATTGATAGTTTAATATGTGCTTTTTCTGTGTATGCTCTCTCATTAGAAATGGGATTTCTTTCCATCTCTCAGGCCACATCTACACTATGAGATGAGATCGAATCTATTTTGGTCAATTCTGGTCACCCAATTTTGCCAAATCAAAGGTCTGTCCCCACATTGTGGGGAAGAATTTAATGTAGTTCACATTAGCACATCTCCATTAGGGAGCCTGTAGTTGACTGAAGAATGATGCACTGTGGGTAAATATCCTATAGTGCCTGCACCACTTTGCACAATGGGTTATGATACCTGTGCATGCTGAGACCAAAACTGCAGTGGATGGTGGTTCTTCGAGTTGTCCTCATGGGAGCTTCGCCTTTAGGTGTATCAGCTCTGCTGTGCCTTTGATCAGAGATTTGTGACAGCAGTGCTTGCAGTCAGCTGTGCACGTGGTGTATGACGTCTGAAACAGCTACTCTGCATGCGCAGCTGACTGTCTTCTCAATTCCTTCACAACCATCGCCAGCTTCGGTCGCAGCTCAGCAGTCACTCTTTTACCTCACTGAGAAGTTACATAGTTTATAGGTAGACAGTTGTTACTATAGAATTTGTTTTAATAGTTAATAGTTATTATTAGTCTGTCTTACCCTCCATTGCGATAGGTTTTTTTAAAAAAAATTCTCTTCACCTAGGATAGTAGATTAGAAGTAGTTTAGAGAATTAAATATCAATGTCAACCTCAGCAATATCAACACCTGCTGAAACCTTGCTTTCCCTGGAATGTGCCTGGCTTTTCCTGTTTGAAATGATGCATGAGCTGCAGGCTGTCCATTTCTATTTCTGATGGACACAAACAGTGTGTCTTTAGTTGGGGTGAGGAGTATACCACAGAACAGTGCCCTCACTGCAAAAAAACTTACATCCCGAACAAGAAAAGCCAGAGAGCTACAATTAAAAATGATTCAAATGGAGAAAAAGGCTTGGCCGGCTTCAGACCCGGAACAAATCACCCTGCCCAGGCAGATGTCCCTTGGGACAGTATCGGAGAAAGGGGGCTTCCACTTGATTGAGCTCAAAGGACCAGGAAAAAGCTCAGGAACAAAAATAGAGGTCCTTTTCCTCCCCAGGAATGGATTCTCCTTTGAGGAAGGTTCCCCTCCACAGAGTACTGTCCCTGTACCCTCAATACAAAAAGGGTCGGACAAGCAGTCTGGCAATGATAAAAGCTGCGACTCCAAGCAATAAAGCTCGTGCCTTATCAAAGACACCAGCAGCGGTGAAATGCAAAGCCTCTATGCTGGCATCGATCAAAATGCTGTTGGCACTGGCTGCAGCACCATTCCACCCATGGCAGCAGTGTCGCCACCAGTGAAACACTTGGTGCCAATGACCAGAGTCGCCAAACTGCGGCAAGCCCTGCTTGCCAGCCGCGCTGTCCGGCGATCTGCGCATGCGCAGATCGCCCAAACCCAGCTCTTCTGGGTTACAATCTACTCGCCACGGGCGAGTAGATTGTATTATTTGTCGAGCCCTGCCGATGACGCACAAAAAGTTGGCACCAAAATAAACATCACTGCAGACGCTGCGAGCCCTGCTGGTTTCCATACTGCCCCCTCCTCTGCTGATACTGCAATTTATAGCTGTGGCGGAGTTCTCTATTCGGTACTGGGAATACCCTTGTTTGGCACTGATGGTACCCTGAACACATCCAGGTATAACTTCTCACCCACCCCAGCCACATCAGTGGTCCCAATATTTAGCATTTAGACACACTTACCGACACACTCCTCACCCAAGCCTAATAAAAAATACAACAATGGCAACCACTGCAGTGGCTCCCATCACCTATCCCACCCAATTGGCCATCTTGGGACCCACGGGCAGCATATGGAATACAGCAGATGCAGCAGTCACAACTGCCATTTCCAGGGTCATAATCACACGCACCAACAGTACAGTCTCCAGATCAATACAGTTCAGATGCAGAAGAGAAGGACATGGATATTACATACAAGGAACAGACACCTTGCTCGCCTCTATCCACGCACGTCTCATCATCGTCCCCTGACGATACAATCATGCCCCACCACCGATCTCTGGGGATGATTTTAGATTGTTCCAAGAACTTTTAAAGAGAGTTGCGGACACTGGAGATTTCCTTGTCAGCTGTGCCAAAGTCACAACATAAACTGATGAACATATTACATGCATCTCCACATACGAAATTAGCTATCCCCATGAATGAGGCTCTCATGTATCCTGTCAAAAATATCTGGCAGATGCCTGTCACAATATCTCTGACCTGCAAGAAGTCAGATAGAAAATGCTATCTTGCCCCTAAAGGAGCAGACGTCCTATTTTCCCACCCAGCCCCAAATTCCCTCTTGGTAGAGGCTGTAAATCAAAGAGGGAAATGACAATTTATCCAAACCATCCCCTACGACATGGACTGGCAGAGACTAGACTCGATTAGGAGAAAAGCATATTCATCTGCAAGTCTCCAGCTCACAATAGCCAATTACTTGGCACTACTAGCAAAATACGCACTCCATATTTTTGATTAATTAGCATCTTTTATTGAATGCCTCCCAGATAATAAAAGGGATCACTTAAAGTCAAGTGTTAATGAAGGGGTGCTAATTTCTAGTACTGCTTTACAGGCCCCACTGGATTCCGCAGACACGGCAGCCAAATCCTTAGTCTCTGCAGTGGTGATGAGGCTTCAGCTCTCGAGAGAAGTCCAAGCAATAGTCGAAGACTTGCCATTCAAGAGTACCAAGGTTTTGCTGAATTCACAAATGGCTCTTTACACACTCTAAAGGACTCAGGGGCCACATTAAAGACTCTTGACATCCACGTACCTGTCACAAAAATAAAACAGGGCATGTCATTCACACAGAGGTACAGACCCAAATCCTTTAACCAGCAACCAATAGATGTCGACTATGCCAAAACAGGTGCAGACAGGCCTCCAAGCAGTCAACATGCCAACAACCATCAACATCCCGACAAGCATTTTTAAGTCCTGGTTGAGGGTCTGATGACCTCAAAATTTCCACGGCAGCAATTCAAACACTCCACAACATTTGACCGCAGACTACCTGTATTCTATGCAGCCTGATGTACCATCACCACCGATAGATGGGTGCTAGAAATCATAAAAGCTGGTTACTGCATCCCGTTTTTTATCACCCCCCCCCCTTCTCCTTCCCCTTCCTATCCCGATTGCCTGTCCCTCTTCACGGACCCCTCTCATGGACATGTCCTCATACAAGAGGCGGAACACCTCCTAGGACTTGGTGCCATAGAAGAGGTACCAAAGGAGCAAAGAGGCAAGGGTTTCTACTCCCATTAGTTCCTCACCACCAATAAGTTGGGAGGATGGAAGCCACAATATTAGACTTCTGCAAACTCAGTCACTTTGTACGTTACCAATGATTCAAGATAGTAACCCTCGCCACAATTATTCTTGCCTTGGAAAAGGGATCGTGATTGTCTACTCTCAACCTCCAGGATGCCCATTTTCATATATCAACACACCCATTGCACAGATGCTTTCTTCATTTCATAATAAAAGACAAACTCTTCCAGTACACAGTGCTACCATTTAGACTCTCAACAGCCCAATGAGTGTTCTCAAAGATTTGGCAGTAATAGCTGCATACTTATGCAAAATGGGGATCACAATATTCCCATACGTAGACTGTCTAATAATGGGCACCACAGGGTGAGACACAGAACAAGCTGTCTCAACTACCAGAGCGCTATTCCAAAGCCTTGGACTCCAGATAAACATAGCAAAGTGTACACTGACCCCAACGCAGACATTAGAATGTATAGGGGCATATTTAGATTGCAGAAAGGCTTCTTTTCTGGAGCACAGCTTTTCAGCAATCTAGGAGTTCATATCAACAGCGCAGACCAGTCTGATCATAATGGCCCAGCACTGCCTACATATATTAGGGCACATGGCGGTGGCCACGTTTGTGGTGCCTCCGGCCCGCCTATACATGATGAAGCCTCTCCAGGCATGGCTATGCACAGTGTACTGGCCACACATCCATCATATGAGCAACTTACCATGCCGGCCAAGATAAGAACCTCACTTACATGGTGGACTCTGCACAACAATGTATGTGTAGGGGTCCTCTTCCAATAAACCCCACTATCAGTAATGATTACTACAGATACTTCACTACTGTGCTAAGGTGCACACCTGGACCATTGAGTGTTATAGGCTCAATGGACTCAGGACGAGACAAGGCAGTACATCAACCTACTCGAACTCAGGGCAGTACAAAGTGCCTGTGCATGCTTTCTACAGCTGATCCAGAACAGTCCAAATTCTTACTGACAGTATCACTAGAATGTATTGTATCAACCAACAGGGAGGAGGCAGGTCATATCAACTGTGCTGAGAGGTGGGTCTGCTTATGAGAATGGTGAATCCCACAGAACATACACCTGGTCACAACTTACCTCCCTGGAAAGGACAAGGTACTTGTGGACAATCTAAGCCAGTGGTTTCTAGTGTTTTTAAGCATGAGATCACTTTTGGAATTTTAAGTTCAATCCAAGATCTACCTCAAATACCCTTGCCCCACCTCCTTCCCACCTCTTCTCCAAGGCCCAACCCCTGCTCACTCCATCTTCCCTCTCTTTCCCACCCACACTCACTTTCATCAAGCTGGGGTAGAGGTTTGGGATGCAGGCTTGAGGGATCTGGAGTGTGAGAGGAGGCCCTGAGCTGATCTTGGTGCAGGCAGTTGGGATGTAGGAGGGGGTTCTAGGTTCAGACTGTGGGAGGGCGTTTGGATGCAGGGGTGCTCGGGGTTGACAACGGCTTGGGGTGCAGGAGAAGGTTCATGACTGGGGTAGGAGTTTGGGATGTGGGCTCCTGCTGGTGGCTCCTCTTCGGTGATACAGTGGGGCTAAGGCAGGGTCACCCCGGCCCTGGCCCACTCCCAAAAGTAGCCAGAAAACTCCATCCCAAGTCCTGTTGTTCCCCCTCTCTGCTCTGTGGAGAAAGGATACAGAGTGGAAGAGTGGGTCCCCTGACATCAGCCTCCCTCTCCCACCCTGCACAGAAAGCAGGAGGCTCCCAGGTGGAGGGGCAGCTCCAAGGCAAAGGGCAGGAGATGAGCAGCAGTGGAGGGAAGGGGCAGCTGAAGTACAGGCACTTGATAGTCTCTTGGCCAAACCAGTCAGGATCACCAGTCAGAGGCTCTAAGATCTACCAGTACATCCCGATCTGCTGGCTGGTGACCACTAATCTAAGCAGACAACTCCTACAAAATCACGAATGGGAAATTCATCAATGCTGACTCTAACTCTTCAAGAAGTGGGGGTTTTCAACAGTGGACCTGTTTGCTACATTTCCCATGCAAATGCTCATTGCCCGTATTATTTCTCCAGAGCGGGCATAGGCCCTTACTCCCTAGACTATGCCTTCACTATACAGAAGAAGGCACTTCTGTCCTACACATTTCTCCCGTTCTCACTAATACAATGGGTGATCCTCAAGATCAAACAGGACAGGGCCAGAGTAATCCTTATAGCCCTCAACTGGCCCAGCGAAACATGGGATCCATACCTCTTATAGATGAGCATCCGACCACTGCATCACTTCCCACCAGTTCTATCTCTCCTGACACAGCGCAACAGTCATAGAATCATAGAATAATAGGACTGGAAGGGACCTTGAGAGGTCGAGTCCAGCCCCTCGCCCTCAAGGCAGGACCAAGCTCCGTCTACACCATCCCTGACAGATGTCTATCTAACCTGTTCTTAAATATCTCCAGAGAGGGAGATTCCACCACCTCCCTTGGCAATTTATTCCAATATTTGACCACCCTGACAGTTAGGAATTTTTTCCTAATGTCCAATCTAAACCTCCCCTGCTGCACTTTAAGCCCATTACTCCTTGTCCTGTCCTCAGAAACCAAGAGGAACAAATTTTCTCCTTCCTCCTTGTGACACCCTTTTAGATATTTGAAAACCGCTATCATGTCCCCCCTTAATCTTCTTTTTTCCAAACTAAACAAGCCCAGTTCATGAAGCCTGGCTTCATAGGTCATGTTCTCTAAACCTTTAATCATTCTTGTCGCTCTTCTCTGTACCCTTTCCAATTTCTCCACATCTTTCTTGAAATGTGGTGCCCAGAACTGGACACAGTACTCCAGGTGAGGCCTAACTAGTGCAGAGTAGAGCGGCAGAATGACTTCACGAGTTTTGCTTACAACACACCTGTTGATACAACCTAGAATCATATTTGCTTTTTTTGCAACAGCATCACACTGTTGACTCATATTCAACTTGTGGTCCACTATGACCCCTAGATCCCTTTCCGCCATGCTCCTTCCTAGACAGTCGCTTCCCATCTTGTATGTATGGAACTGATTGTTCCTTCCTAAGTGGAGCACTTTGCATTTCTCTTTATTAAACTTCATCCTGTTTACCTCTGACCATTTCTCTAACTTGCTAAGGTCATTTTGAATTATGTCCCTATCCTCCAAAGAAGTTGCAACCCCACCCAGTTTGGTATCATCTGCAAACTTAATAAGAGTACTCTCTATCCCAATATCTACATCATTGATGAAGATATTGAACAGTACGGGTCCCAAAACAGACCCTTGCGGAACTCCACTTGTTATCCCTTTCCAGCAGGATTTAGAACCGTTAACAGGATTTAGAACCGATAGACTATGGCTATCCAGCCAATTATGCACCCACCTTATCGTGGCCCTATCTAAGTTATATTTGCCTAGTTTATCAATAAGAATATCATGCGAGACCGTATCAAATGCCTTACTAAAGTCTAGGTATATGACATCCACCGCTTCTCCCTTATCCACAAGGCTCGTTATCCTATCAAAGAAAGCTATCAGATTAGTTTGGCATGACTTGTTCTTCACAAACCCATGCTGGCTATTCCCTATCACTTTATTACCTTCCAAGTGTTTGCATATGATTTCCTTAATTACCTGCTCCATTATCTTCCCTGGGACAGACGTTAAACTGACCGGTCTGTAGTTTCCTGGGCTGTTCTTATTCCCCTTTTTATAGATGGGCACAATATTTGCCCTTTTCCAGTCTTCTGGAATCTCCCCTGTCTGCCATGATTTTTCAAAGATCATAGCTAAAGGCTCAGATACCTCCTCTATCAGCTCCTTGAGTATCCTGGGATGCATTTCATCAGGACCTGGTGACTTGCTGACATCTAACTTTCCTAAGTGATTTTTAACTTGTTCTTTGTGTATCCTATCTTCTAAACTTACCCTCTCTCTGCTTGTATTCACTACGTTAGGCACACCTCCAGACTTCTCGGTGAAGACCAAAACAAAGAAGTCATTGAGCATCTCCGCCATTTCCAAGTTCCCTGTTACTGCTTCTCCCTCCTCACTAAGCAGTGGGCCTACCCTGTCCTTGGTCTTCCTCTTGCTTTTAATGTATTTATAAAAGGTCTTCTTGTTTCCCTTTATGCCTGTAGCTAGTTTGATCTCATTTTGTGCCTTTTCCTTTCTAATCTTGCCCCTGCATTCCCAGATACACCATCCCAATATTCAGACATTGCATCTCCAAGCGTGGATGTTAGCTGGCTGAACACCATGAAGATGACTTTCCCAGAACCAGTGTAGCTCATCCTCACAAATTCCAGAAGACCTACAACAGGCATGTCAAACTTGAAGCCTATTGAGGGCAGCACAAACAAAAACTGATAGCTTTCAGGGTCACCAAAGAAAATGTACTTCTATGGGAAAGTCTTAATTATGTATTATTATAAATTATGTTTTAAGTATATTTTATAATATTTTTTCAGGTCTTGTTTGAATATAATACAATAATTTGATGTGTAAAATTGTTATTTGCATCCATGAACACTTTGAGTTTAAGGTGCTTCAGCTCCTCCTGCTCTAACCCAATGCCCTCTCTCTACCACAGAGCTAGGCACCCCCAGCCCCCCCCCCCCCGCTCTAACCTAATTCCTGGGTCCAGAATCCTCCATCGCCATGCACTTCTTCCTCCAGGCGCTGGGGCGTATACACAGAGCGGCAGGCCATGAGGATGCGCTTTCCAAGGTTCCCACCTTCTAATATTACTGTTGCTTCATAATCACGTAAAGGTGGAGCATCCATGGGAATACTTCTTGAAGAAGAAGGTGCGGTAACTGGAGTTCTTAGAGGTGGTTGTCTCCATGAGTGCTCCACTACCCATCCTTCTTCCCTTCTGCTTTGGAGTTACATACATCTGGGTCAGAGAAGGAACTGAGGAGGCGGTCAGCTGTGCATGCAGAATAGCTGCTTCAGATCTTGTGTGCCGACACATCGCAAGCACAGCCGACCATGGGCACTGCTGTCACAAGTCTCCAATCAGAGGCTCAATGGCACTGATGCACCTAAAGGTAGAGCACCCATGGGGACAACCATTTCAAAGAACTCCAGTTACTGCACCTGGTGAGTAACCTTCCCTTGTGGGTTCGTGTTGTCAGCGTCCCATAATGCATTTGTGTAGTCCCTTCCCACTTGCTTGAGATGAATGTGCCTTTTTTTGGCTCTGGTTTCCCACGTAAACGCCATATCAGCGTGAACATTGAGCCCATTTTGCATCAAACGATTGTGATGTTTCTGTCTACTTGTATGTGCCTAATGGTTCAGTATGTTGAGAGCGTATGCATGTCACTCCATTAGGAAGAGGATGAGGACAAATTTTGGGATCCCATGGACTTACTGTTCATGCAAGTCCTTGTGCTGATGGAAACGCAGCCGGCATTTGATCCTCTGGACAGAGAGGGATGCCAGCTCTGGTCCTGTGAGAAAGCACAGACTGGTGGGACCACATAGTGCTATAGGTCTGGGATGATCAGCAGTGGCTGCAAAACTTCCGAAAGCACAAGGCCACGTTCTTGGAGCCTTTGTGAATGTCTTTCCCGTTGCCCTGAAGTGCAAGACTATCAGAATGACATGTGCTCTGACCGTGGAGAAGTGTATGACAGTTGCCTCTTATGGAAGCTTGCAATGCCAGACAACTACTGGTCAGTTGGGAATCAGTTTAGAGTGGGGAAATCTGCAGTGGGGGCTGTTACACAAGTAGCCAAGGCAATCAATACCATTCTGCTATGGAGGGTTGTGCCTCTGGGAAATGTAGATACCATAGTGGATGACTTTGCTGTGATGGGCTTTCCTATCTGTGGTGGGGTGATAGACTGAATGCACATTCCC
Organism: Pelodiscus sinensis; assembly: GCF_052426305.1. Taxonomy (NCBI): domain Eukaryota; kingdom Metazoa; phylum Chordata; order Testudines; family Trionychidae; genus Pelodiscus; species Pelodiscus sinensis. The sequence continues at coordinate 51,945,088 of NC_143061.1, forward strand.
ATCTTGGCCCCCGACCACCTTGCCAAGGAGTACATAAACCGCAGGGGGTGCTTCTCCATGGTGCTGCAGGTAGCTGGTGGATCACAAGGGCCATTAATCAACATCAATGTGGGATGGTCGGGAAAGGTGCAGGATGCATTCACCTTTAGAAACTCCTGCCTCTTGAGAGAGTTGTATACTGGAACTTTCTTCCCTGATTGGAAAATCAGAATCTGAGAAGTGGAAATGCTCTTAGTGATCCTAGGTGACCCAACCTACCCCTTGCTTCCTTGGTTCATGAAGCCGTTCACGGGCAGCCTAGACTGCAGTAAGAAGCAGTTCAATTGCAGGCTGAGTGAGTGCAGAATGGTGACTGAATGCCCTTTTGGGTGTTTAAAGGGAATGTTTAAGAGTCTCCTGACTAGGTTGGACCTCAGTAAATGCAACATTCCCTTTTTGGTAGTAGCCAGTTGTGTGCTCCATAATCTTTGTGAGAGCAAGGGGGGAAATTTGTTTGTCAGGTTGGGGTGCTGAGGCAAAGTGCCTAGCCAGAGAGTTTGAGCAGCCAGACACCAGGACAATAAGGAGAGCACAGCAGGAGGTAGTGCAAATCAGAGAGGCTTTGTAAGAGTTTTTTGAATGGTCAGTTTTGAGACTCATGGAAGTTGGTCTCAACTAGGTACATACAGTGTGTTTGCTTGTAATACCCCATGCCCACCCTGCAGTACAAGCAGTAAAGAGACTGTTCAGAAAACATGTGTTTTTATTTAGCGAAGACAGCAAGGAAAGAAAAGAAGTCCCGGGTGGGACCCCAAAGGAGGGGGAGGGGACTTAGAAACACGAGGAGGACAGCATTTTGCCTCCCAAGGCCCTGGAGATTGCATGTGAGGCTGCCCTTGAGGTTTCCCCTCCCCATGAGACTGCCCTTGGGGACCCTTGGAGTGGAGGCTATGGAACTGGCGGAGGGGGAGAAGTTATTTTGCATTGGTTGGAAAGGATCCTGCAGTGTGTTTTTCTCCAGGGACGCCGCAAGGAGCTCCATCACAGCCATCAGGGAGGCAAAGATATTGTCCTGTTGCCTTGCTTGCAGCTCCCCGCACATTCTCCTCTCCTGCCATTCTGCCTTTCTATCCTGGCACTCAGCCCACATCTCTTCCAGGAGTGTGTTCCTCCACTCCATTTGCTCCTTAAACGTATCTTGCTTTGTCTGTTTTTGACTTGTGCAGATTTGCAGGCAAACAGCTGGTGGAGCCAGGAGTGTGCAAAACAGTTTTGCTGTTTAAATGGGAAGTGATAAGAAAACGACAGCGACCTGTGTACAGTGATGGCACCCCAAGATTAACTCTTTATATAAGGAGCTAATCTGGAACAAAATGACTAATGTACATGCAAAAACTGATCTCCCAGCTGTGTGGCTCACGTAGAACATACACAAGGGAGAACTATAGATATTGTATTTAAAATAAGATTTCTTTAGTTTTAATGTAACATGCAGGGGCGGCCTGTCCATATCGGCGAACTAGGTGGTTGTCTAGGGTGCCAAATTAAATGGTGTGCCAAATGGTGGCGCAATATCATTGAGGGATTTGGAGGTGGAGGCGCCGATTGCATGGTTCGCCTAAGAAGCCAGTTGCTGGCAGCTAGTCTAGGGTCACCCCTGGTAACGTGGGTTCATAGGTAGAACTCTTGTTGACTTCAGGGGGCCAGGATTTCAACCACAGATTTAGTGTCAAGAAAAGACCATTGTCATCAATTGTAATAATTGTGTCCTGAAGTAAATATGATATAGTAGTTCTGTAAATAAGGTGCACGAGTTATTGTGTAAGTACGTACATGGCAGGTTTGTTATTTCTGCATTGACCATAATTTCTAATCTTGATGTTTGTGCGTAATTGCAAGACATGGCATTATTTTCTGTATTTATTATATTGGTTAAGACACGTGTTATGGAAATATGTTCTGCTAGTTCTTTGGTACTAGGAGTTCATACTTCTCTACGTGACATGTAAAATGCATACCAAGCACTTACCCCAGCAATTGTTGATTGATATGTATAAATGGTTTAAAGATATTTTGAATTAATTCATTCAAATGTTAACTATACCCAATTTTCATTATGTTGTTCCCTTTATCCAGTCTGCCAATAAGAAACCTCGAAAGTCTCCAGGAGACAAGAGTCGTTCTGAACCTGGAACTAGAGGAATAGGTCGTGGAAGAGCAAATGGTCATCCTCAACAGAATGGAGAAGGGGACCCTGTCACTTTGTTTGAGGTGGTGAAACTGGGGAAAAGTGCGATGCAGGTAAAATAACGAATGTGCTGGCTGTTCATTTTTGTTACAGCTTGATTACTTAATACTGTCAGACTGTAACAAACACATTTTGTAAACCTTGTATTGTGGTGGCTATATTTTAGATAATCTGTATCAGATTGATGGAATTTCAGAATATTATGTCGAGATTCCTTCCCCCCCCCCCCCCAATCTTAAATGTTGAAATGAAGAAAGAAAAGTGGAATGTGTTCAAGAAGGAGACTATATGTGGAATAACCAGAGTGCTGGAAGAAATCTTGAGCTTTAGTTAATTTACTCACTATTTTGTTTTAAAATGGAGAAACAAGTGAGTACTAAAATTAGGGAATATATTAAAGCAGCTTTTCATGAAGTTTATCGTGTATTAAGTTTAGCAAGGAAGAAAAGATGTGAGATTTTTAAATGCAGCAGGTAAACTTTTAAACAGTACTGGAGTGACTTAGAGCCCAAGTCCTTTTTTCAGTTAATTCTAGAGAAAAGAAGTCATGTCCTTCACCTCCAGGATTATAAACTTCTGGCTAGTAAAATAATTTCAGTAGAACAACTAATCAGTTATTTTTTGTCAAGGTCCAAGTTTCTTGGTCGTTTCAGACTCAAGAAAATAATGAAATAATCATAACAATTAGGCTGTGAATGTGTCATGGAGGTCACAGAAGTCATGGATTCCATGGCTTTCTGGAACTTCCATGACTTCTGCAGCAGCCAGTGCAGTTGGCCCAGAGGCTGCCTGTTGCTTTTATATGTATAAGCATCTCTTCGGGAAATTTGGGCTAAGCCACATAGGTGCTTTTGAAAATTGTATCTTAAATGACTTAGGCTAAGTCCCAATTTCAAAAGCTGCCTAATGAACTTAAGAATCCAAGTCTTATTGACTTTTAGCAGCACTTTGACTCCTAAGTGCTTAAGTCAGTTTTGAAAATGAGACTGTCTGAAGACTCAGAAACCCTTTGGAACTTTTACCAACCAGACATTAATCCAAGAAAGGACTCAGTTGTGCATTAATGTAGGGAACGCACATTAATCCTTAAGAAAGGAGTAATCCTTAAGAAGATCAGAATTCTAAAGTCTCTTATATTTTGTGAATTTGAGGATGTTAAATTTATCCTTTTTATCTAGTAGGTGAAGACAGAACAAATCTTATAAGAGAACTATGGAATGCTTTCTGGTGTGTTTTCTTCATTTTGGTTTACTTCATCAGAGCTTTCGCTTTTGTTTTTCAACAAATGTTCAGTTTTGTTTTGGCAGGATCCCAAAGGATTGTTTGAAATATTAATTTTCAGTTTTATTATGAAGGAACAGATAAATCATCTGTGTTGGATGTTTATCTGAGAGCTATTGATATAAATCGAAGCCAGAGAAAAGGTAGAAATGACTGCTTTGCTGCTGGAGACTTTATTTTTTGAGTGCCTTTGTCAGTTGCTTAGAAAGTAGTTGTATTCCTTCTTTTCTAAATGGGACATGTATAGCAAGATATATATGTGGTGAAACAGACTCCAACTGTACAGTCTGTTCTTGGAGAATTTCTAAGGAGAAATTTGTGTGTGTGTGTGTGTGCGTGTGTGTGTGTTGTGAACTTTTGATTCAATTCAGAAGGATTTAATCAAGATATGGGGCGGTGGAGCCTTTATCGCTGAAGGTGCTAAAAGCTTTCTGAATTGTATCCTTCCTGTTTTAGCAATCCTTCCACTGACTTTGATCTTTATCTACTCAGGTTTAGCACCCTTTCTCCTGATACTTTATGTATAGAGGTAGGGGGGTGGGCGACAGAGCATCTTTCTCTTCCCCTTCCCCCCCTCCTTCCCTTCTATTTATTTCGAGTTTCTTATCCTCTAGTCATAATTCTGGTCATCTGAAGAAGTGGGCTGTGCCCATGAAAGCTCATGATACCATCTACATGTCTTGTTAGTCTATAAAGTGCTACCAGACCATTTGCTTGCTGTTTTTTTTCTGTAACAGACTAACTCAGCTACCCCCTGAAGCTCCTGAAGAAGGAATTGAGTTAGGGGAAGTGGTAGTTTTACTTATTTATTGTGAAATAAGCATGCTAAGCTTGTTGGAAGAGGGGGTGTTTAGAGGGCGGAGTCCTGGGTGCACAAAGCAAGTAGTAGTGTATGTGAGGTCACTCTAATGTAGGGGTGGGCAATAATTTTTGGAGAGGGGCCACTCCAAGGATGTTGGTAAGTGGTCACGGGCTGCACATTTCAATTACCTAAATGGAGGGGGTGTGGAGTCCGGGGTGGAGTTTGGCTGCAGGAGGGAGCTACAGGTAGGTTCTGAGGCTTGGGGAGCAAGAGTGAGTATGGGGTCTGAGAGGGAGTTACGATGCAGGAGGGGAGTCTGACACATCAGGGTGTTGGGGTGCAGGATCTGGGAAGCTCTGGTCCAAGAGGAGGTTTTGATTTGGGTCAGAGGGTTGGGATGCGAAAGGGTATGCAAAGTGCAGGTTCTGACCCTTGTTAGGAGGTGCTTACCAAAGGCAGTTCCTGGGGCGCACAGGCAGAAAGGCTACCTGAATGCCATGATGGCCCTATGCCACTCAAAGGAGCTACCGGGGGCAGATGTGTCACTGTGAGACCCTTGGTGGGAGGAGGGCACTAGGTTTCTGTGTGCTGCCTGGGCCCATATGCTCCACCCCTGCAACTGTGAGGATGGTGCTGAGGGTGGAGACCTGCTGCCTTTGTCCTCACAAGGGGCACGCAGAGACGTGCTTGCTAGGGACAGCCGGCCACTTCTGGGAGTGGTGTTGCTAGGACTGCATCAGGCAGGCAGCCTGCCAGAGCTCCCTGCTATGGCACAGGACTACTAGCGGCTCAGAGAGTCATGGAGGGCTGGCCACCATTTTCAGAAATACCCAAGTCCCATTTTCAGTAGTAGCTAGGCATTTAGCTAGGTGAAATTTTTGCCTCTGTCAACACTAAAGAATGACATTACTGACAATGGGTGTTACCATAGATTAGGGATGTAAAAGCCTGGTTAATCAGTTAAATGGTTAAACATTAAGTTAATCAACATAGTGGGATCTCATAGCTCCAGGTTCTCTCTCTCCCCCTCTCCCCCCAGCCTATGGGGCTCCTGCTCTGCCCGCTTCTAGCCCCCATGCTGAGGCTGGGGTTGCCACTGGCTCCTGGCTCCCTGCCCCTGAATTAGTGCTGGAGCTGGCTACGCTGGCTGCCAGGTCCCAGCCCCTGTGCTGGGGCTGGCTGCTTGGGGAGCCAGTTAATGGCTACTTGATAAGCACCACCCAATAAGGGTGATGCTTACTGGTTAATTGGTTGCCTGTTCACATCCCTGCTACACTCAAATGTGGCTTAACACTTATTTAATTGCACAGGTAGACAGAGAAAAACCACATTCACCAGTGTTTCAGAAAACAAGGTTAAAAACTGGTGAGATGTGGATATATATGCCTTTTCTCCCTTTTCATTCCTTCCCCATACTGAGTTGTAGAGATTGTTGTAGCTGTGGTGGTCCCTGGATATTAGGGAGAGAAGGAAGGTAATGTAGTACATTTTATTGGACCACTTATGTTGGTGGGGGAGACAAGCTTTCAAGCTTAGACTTGAAGAGCTCTATCTAAATTTGAAGGCTTGTCTTTCACCAACAGAAATTGGTTCAATAAAAAATATTACTTAGGGCACTAAAAGTATATACATGTGCACTGTTACATTTTTAATAGTGTGAGCTGTAATATCTCTCTGTAATGGAAACTTAATCTTTTTCATTATAACATAGTCTTTGAAATTACAAAACAACTTAACTTCATGTAGTTTAATTTTCAGGCCTTTCTTCTGTTGCCATTTGCCCTCAGGAGACTTCTGTGCTCCTACATTTTTCTGACATTGTGTTTGCCAATTCATGAAGCTCAACAGAACTTACTTGACATTCATTGCAGACTCTCCTTGTTTCCTGACCTGTGGGAAGATTCATTTGCATTTTCTGTTCAGGATAATTTTTTGGTAGTGGTTTTAAGAAAATTATAGTTGCAAAGTTAGTTGTTTGCATTTTTACCATGTGCTACTCTTTGCAAATATTCCCTACCCCTTGTCTCTTACTCACATTGACTACCCTTTGTGGAGTTCAAGAAGCATTTTGGTACCTTGGACAGATTACTAGGGAGAGGTATAAATGTATAGCTCGAGAATGCAGGGGAGTTATCAGGAAGGCGAAAGTGCAATTGGAATTTCAACTCGCAAGGGATGTGAAGGACAAGAAGAAAGGTTTCTACAGGCATGTTAGCGAGAAGGTGATCAGAGAGGGTCTGGGGCCCCTCCTGGATGAGGGCAGTAACCTAGTGACAGATGATGTGGGGCAAGCTGAAGTACTTAATGCTTTCTTTGCCTCTGTCTTCACAGACAGGGTCACTTCCCAGACTAATGTGCTAAGTGACGCAATATGGGACGAAGGTGGACAGCCCTCGGTGGGGAAAGAACAGGTTAGGAACTATTTAGAAAAGCTAAACATACACAGATCCATGGGTCTGGACTTAATACATCCGAGGGTATTGAAGGAGTTGGCAAATGTCATTGAGGAGCCTTAATGTAGTGTCCATCTTTAAAAAGGGGAAGAAGGACAATCCAAGGAACTACAGGACAGTCAGTCTTACCTCAGTCCCTGGAAAAATCATGGAGGGGATCCTTAAGGAATCCATTTTGAAGCACTTGGAAGAGGGGAAGGTGATCAGGAATAGTCAGCATGGATTCATGAAGGGCAAGTCATACCTGACCAATCTGATTACCTTCTTTGGTTAGGTAACTGGATATGGGGAAGTCAGTGGATGTGATATACCTTGACTTTAGCAAGGCTTTTGATACTGTCTTGCACAACATTCTTGCCAGCAAGTTAAGGGAAAGTAGATTGGATAAATGGATGGAAAGATGGGTAGAAAGCTGACTGGAAGGTCGGGCCCAGTGGGTAGTGATCAACGGCTTGATGTCAGGTTGGCGGTCGGTTTCTAGCGGAGTGCCCCAAGGTTCGGTTCTACGACTGGTTTTGTTCAACATCTTTATTAATGAATGAGGGGATGGTTTGCACCCTCAGCAAGTCTGCAGACGACACTAAGCTAGGGGGAGAGGTATACACACTGGAGGGAAGGGATAGAGTCTAATGACTTAGACAAATTGGACAATTGGGCCACAAGAAATCTGATGAGGTTCACCAAGGACAAGTGCAAAGTCCTGCACTTGGGACGGAAGAATCCCAAGTATTGTTACAGGCTGGGAACCAATTAGCTAAGTAGCAGTTCTGCAGAAAAGGACCTGGGGATTACAGTGGATGAGAAGCTGGACATGAGTCAACAGTGTGCCCTTGTAGCCAAGAAGGCTAATGGCACTAGGTTGCATTAAGAGGAGCATTGCCAGTCAATCCAGAGATGTGATAATTCCTCTTTATTAGGCTCTGGTGAGGCCACATCTGGAGTATTGTGTCCAGTTCTGGGCCCCCAATTACAGGAAGGATGTGGATGCATTGGAGAGGGTCCAGTGGAGGGCGACCAAAATGATTAGGGGGCTGGAGCATATGAACTACGAGGAGAGGCTGATGGAGTTGGGTCTGTTTAGTCTACAGAAGAGAAGAGTAAGGGAAGATTTGATAACAGCCTTCAACTTGCTTAAGGGAGGTTCCAAAAAAGATGGAGAAAGGCTGTTCGCAGTAGTGATGGATGGCAGTAGAAGGAGCAATGGTCTCAAATTGTGGTGGGAGAGGTGCAGGTTTGATATTAGGAAAAACTATTTCACTAGGAGGATGGGGAAGCACTGGAATGGGTTACCTAGGGAAGTAGTGGAGTCTCCATCTCTAGAGGTTTTTAAATCCTGGCTTGACAAAGCCCTGGCTGGGTTGATTTAATTGGGATTGGTCCTGCCTTGGGCAGGGGGCTGGACTTGATGGCCTTTTGAGGTCTCTTCCCGCTCTATGATTCTAAGTTGTAGGGTCTGTCTTGTTGTCATTGCTGTTTAATTTGTTCTCTCCAAGGCAGCTTTGTTCAAAAGTTGTTCTGTATGTAACCGAGTCTGTATGTGGTGTGCGGTATGTGCTGGCCTGCTGTACATGCCTTCTGTTGGTGTGTTTTTCCAGTCAAGCGATGCTATCCAGGGGTCTTTGTCATGCCAGTATACCTTTTTTTTTTTTTTTTTTTTTTTTTAAAGCAGTTACTAGGTAATCTTGAGTGCTGCTTTTGCTTTTCCATTAGACTGGTTGTGATGTTCAAATTCTGCTTATGTTGCAAACTGAAAATTTACTTACAGACCCACAGAGATCCATTATCTGTATGAACAGTCTCTGGCAATCTGTGCTGATTCTTTGTAGCATTCAGTGGTGGAAGCTGCTCTTGTGTGCATGATATTTTTCCTAATAAAACCAGATATTTATAATCCACAATTATGAGAGATACTTAATATGGTAATATACCTGGGTTCATGCATGACTTACTTTGTGGTAAATTAAATATTTTGTTCAACATTGAGTGATATGCTTTATTGAATTGCAGAATTCACTGCAGATAAAGCCCTGGTGTATGAGATCTTTGACCTCACTGCTTATGTTTGGCCGATGTAAGAAATCTTGGAACTCATGTAAATATGCTTCCGTACCAACAGGCTTCTGTTTATGAAAGCTAGCATTTCAGGATTTCAGATGTTTAGATTTTCATCTGCTGCCTTTATATATAATACCATTTTGTAGTGTGAAGATATTTGAATTGAGTGGTGGCTATACAAAAAAATCCAAGTGACTTGGCAGATGTCTTCCTGTTTGTTCATCTTGGCATAAAGACTACAATTGACAGTGCTTTGGCTATGTCTCTATCTGAGGCACCTGTTGATCTGTCACACAATAGAGTTCTGCTGGGTTTATGTTCCTGATGAAACTCTGCCTCCTGGTGCATGCAGAAGATTTCATAATTAAGAGCTGTCAAGCTATCCCTGTCTTTTGGCACTCATGCTGATGATAAAAAGTGTATATAATCCGAACATCAGGATGAACATCAAATACTCTCTTGCATTGTGCATCCAAATGATATTTTTCAATTTTTATGAATATTATTTCAAGAAACTTTGGACCCGTTTGTGTTTTCATTATTGATTCCAGAGGTTTGTTGCCTGTGTCAGCATGGATATGATCATGGCCCAGGAGATACTGGTCAAACTTGGTGTATGAGTAGGAATTCTTTCTGTATTTGAGTATGTTTTTGCTATTTTGGAAATTGTTTGTTGGAAGCAAGTGCTACTGACTGATGATTTTGTAATATTGATGTCCCCATACATCTATTCTGCATTACAGATTCCTTTTATATCATAGTATTTCAGCATCAGATGGTTAATCACTCTTCGATCTGTTTGAAATAATTTTTTAAGGATTTGTGAACACCCATGCTTTATCTTTTTAGTGAGTCTTCTAAGAGGTTCTCTACCTGTGAGACGTAAGGAAGGAATTAATAAATCTCAAAAAGGAGCTATATTTTTGCACATTTTTGTGATTTGGTCCTGTTCATCTTGATTCAAACTTGGGATGTAATAGTATAGTCAATTAACTGATAAGCAAATGCTTATTGGTTAATGCTATAGACTACATACATTTCCCCGCCCCCCACAAATAAATTCTTTAGTGAGCTAGCTAGGAGCCCAGCTTGCACTGGGTCTGGGACTTACCTCTGCTGCAGCTCTGCATTTAAAGTGTATTTCGAGTCAGGTAGACCCGCAGCCTGGCTCAGTTCTGTCTTGCACTGGGTCTGGAAGCTCAGACTCCGCACTCCCCGGTCAGGGGCTGCTACCATCCCATGCTGCTGGCAAGCAGCCAGTCCGTGAGGGGAACTGGTTTTTAAAGTGTCCCCCCTTGTGTACCAGTTCCCACCTGACACCCCAGAGGTAGCAGCACAGAGTGACAGGGGGCTCCTAGGGATTGGGCCCAGAGCGCACTGGCTGCCGGTCCCGCCACTGGGGACTATAGACTAAATGAGTAACTGATAAGAATTCATGAGGTTATTCGACTATTAAATTAACTGTTACTTAACATCCCTAATTCAAACCTTTTCAAGGTCTTGTTTTCATATATTTTAAATGCCAAATTAATTATTATTATTATTATTATAGAAGAGCAAAAGCTCTGCCATAATGAAGGTTGAAACTAAGTACTCTAAAATCTACAGAGGGGTAGCTGTGTTAGTCTGTTACTAACAGATCTGATATTATTTTAATGATAATGATATTTCAAACTCTGGGCCCCTTGCTCCATATTTGTCATCTGAAGAACATAAGAATGGCCATACTGGGTCAGACCAAAGGTTCATCCAACCCAGTACCCTGTCTGCCGACTGGCCAATGCCAGGTATCCCAGAGGGAGTGAACTGAAAAGTGACTGATCAAGCGATCTCTCTCCTGCCATCCATCTCCACCCTCTGACAAACAGAAGCTAGGGACACCATTCCTTACCCATGCTGGCTAATAACCATTAATGGACTTAACCTCCATGAATGTATCTAGTTCTCTTTTAAACCCTGATAGAGTCCTAGCCTTCACAACCTCCTCAGGCAAGGAGTTCCACAGATTGACTATGCGCTGTGTGAAGAAGAACTTCCTTTTATTTCTTTTAAACCTGCTGCCCCTTAGTTTCATTTGGTAGCCCCTAGTTCTTGTATTATGGGAACAAGTAAATAACTTTTCTTTATTCACTTCCTCCACACCACTCATGATTTTATATACCTCTATCATATTCCCACTCAGTCTTCTCTTTTCCAAGCTGAAAAGTTCCACTCTCTTTAATCTCTCCTCATATGGGACCCGTTCCAAACCCCTAATCATTTTAGTTGCCCTTCTCTGAACCTTTTCTAATGTCAGTATATCTTTTTTGAGATGAGGAGACCACATCTGTATGCAGTATTCCAGATGTGGTTATACCATGGATTTATATAAGGGCAATAAGATATTCTCTGTCTTATTCTCTATCCCTTTTTAAATTATTCCTAACATCCTGTTTGCGTGGATGTCTTCAGAGAACTATCCACGATGATACCAAGATCTCTTTCCAGATTAGTTGTAGCTAAATTAACCCCTGTCATATTATATGGATAGTCGGGATTATTTTTTCCAATGTACATTCGTTTACATTTATCCACATTAAATTTCATTTGCCATTTTGTTGCCCAATCACTTAGTTTTGTGAGATCTTTTTCAAGTTCTTCAGAGTCTGCTTCTGTCTTGACTATCCTGAATGGTTTAGTATCATCCGCAAACTTTACTACCTCACTGCTTGCCCCTTTCTCTAGATCACTTATGATTAAGTTGAATAGAATTGGTCCTAGAGCTGACCCTTGGGGGACACCACTAGTTACCCCTCTCCATTCTGAAAATTTACCATTTATTCCTACCCTTTGTTTCCTGTTTTTTAACCAGTCCTCAGTCCAGGAAAGGATCTTCCCTCTTATCCCATGACAACTTAATTTACGTGAGAGGCTTTGATGAGGGACCTTGTCAAAGGCTTTCTGGAAATCTAAGTACACTATATCTACTGGATCCCCCTTGTCCACATGTTTGTTGATCCCTTCAAAGAACTCTAATAGATTAGTAAGACATGATTTCCCTTTACAGAAACTGTTGACTTTTGCCAAACAAATTATGTTCTATGTGTCTGACAATTTTATTCTTTATTATTGTTTCAACTAATTTGCCCGGTACTGATGTTAGACTTACTGGTCTGGGATTGCCGGGATCACCACTAGAGCCCTTTTTAAATATTGGTGTTAAATTAGCTATCTTCCATTCGTTGGGTACAGAAGCTGATTTAAAGGATAGGTTACAAACCACAGTTAATAGTTCCACAATTTCTCATTTGAGTTCTTTCAGAATTCTAGGGTGAATGCCATCTGGTCCTGGTGCCTTGTCACTGTTAAGTTTATCAATTAATTCCAAAACCTCCTCTAATGACACTTCAATCTGTAACAAGTCTTCAGATTTGTCACCTACAAAGGGTCAGGTTTGGGAATCTCCCTAACATCCTCAGCCATGAAGACTTAAGCAAAGAATTCATTTAGTTTCTCCGCAATGACTTTATCGTCTTTAAAGGTTCCTTTTGTATCTTGATCGTTCAGGGGCCCCACTGGTTGTTTAGCAGGCTTCCTGCTTCTGATGTACTTAAAAAACATTTTATTATTACCTTTGAGTATTTAGCTAACTGTTCTTCAAACTCCTTTTTGGCTTTTCTTATTACATTTTTACACTTAATTTGGCAGTGTTTACGCTCCTTTCTATTTACCTCACTAGGATTTGACTTCCACTTTTTAAAAGATGCCTTTTTATCTCTCACCGCTTCTTTTACATGGTTGTTAAGCCATTACATGGTTGTTACGAAGTGGGCTGTGCCCATGAAAGCTCATAATAGTATTTATATATTTTTGTTTGTCTCTAAAGTACTACAGGACCACTGTTGTTTTTTAAGTTTTTCAAAAATCTACATTAGTTCTTTGAGGAGTGTCCCTGTGGGTGCTCCATCTTAAGTGTCTGAGCGCCTCTGTGCTTCCAATTGGAGATTTTAGGTAGCAGAGCCCATCGTCAGTTGTACATGCGGGGCTGTCAGTGTGCAACGTTTGAAACTGCTATTCTGCATGCACAGCCAACCGTCCCTGCAGTTCCTTCTCTACAGCAACCGGCTTTGGTCACAGCTTAGCAGTTGCCCTCAACTGTTAGTTAGATAGTATTAGTATTAGATAGTAGTTAGTAGCAGTTTCTCTTTTTTTTTTCAGCTGTTAGTTACAGTTCTATTTGCAGTGTAGTTAAATTTTTTTCCTGTCATTGTTAGTATAGCTAGATTAGATTTTGTTAGCTCTATAATACCGTTTTAACAACTATTAATATTTCTCTCTATTGGGGCATTCCTGGTTGGCCTGGTTTTAAAAGGTGCATAACCTGCAGGCTATCCAGTCCTATTTCAGTGTGTCTGCTGTTCAGGTGAGGCCAATGAGAACTAGAAAGGCCAGGGAGCTGCAATTAAAAATGATGCTCCTGAAGAAAACGATGCATTGTGTTTGTATCTAGAGCACACTATGTCTCCCATCTGAGAGAGCAGTTCCAGGAAGATCAAGACCAAAAGACCCTACCAAGGCTCAAGTACCCAAGAAGAGATCTCACTCTTCCTCAGGGGCTGATTGCCCCTCAAGGATGCACTCTCTTCAGAAGAAGGCTGCCCCTGCACTGGCCTCACCGAAGGTACCGGAAAAGCAAGCAGTCAGTGGGGTCCAGTAATGACAAAGTGTGAGACTCTAAAGAGAAAGCTTGATCTTCTTCCAGTGCATGGACAGAGGCCGAGCAAAAACTGTCTTTGTTGGTGCCAACCAAAACACTGTGTGAACCGACCAGGCCACACTCAGCCTCAGCTTCAAGTACCACCACACTGCCACCCACAGTACAATCGGCATAGTCTAAACAATTGGTGGACACTAAACAGACGGTACTGACTCACTCTAAGTAACCAATACCGTTGGCAAAGATTCCTCTGGCAGCTGTGCTTCTCCCTCTTTTGGTAGTTCTGCAGCTGTTCACTACCAGTGTGTAGCTCTTCGTTTCCTTGGTGCTGGTGACGCCCAAATCAGCACAGATGGCACCCCGAATATATCGCAGTGCAGCCTGTTACCTACCCTGGTGAACTCAGCTCTGCCATTGTCTAGTGATGATGATAATCCTATCCAGGTGCATACCCCAAGGCACTCCTTGCCTAAGCCGACTAAACAACCACAGCAGTGCCAACCCACCATCCATCCCTCCCAACTGGCCTTACTGAGACCCATGAGCAACTTACAGGGCACAGCAGCCTTCTCCGGCACAGAGATCTCAGGCATCCACGGTTCAGTCACCTGCTCATTCTATCTCCAACCTGGAGGAGGAGGATATGGCTATGACAGGTGAGGACCAAATGCCTGAATCGCCCCCACCCACACACCTGTCATCCTCATCTCCGGGTGACACAATCATGCCCCCATCTCCAATAGCAGGGGATGATTTTAAAACTTTTCAAGAAAATTTTAGAAGATTGGCAGATACCCTAGAAACATCTTTATCAGCCATGCCAGAAACCCAGCATAAGTTGACAAATATACTTCATGCCTCTCCACACGCCACACTAGTTATCCCCATGAATGACGTCTTGAGGGACCTAGCAAAAACCCTCTGGTACCTGCCACGGTACCTCCCACATGCAAGAGGTCAGATAAAAAGTACTATGTTGCTTCCAAAGGAGCAGACTTTTCATTCTCCCACCCCAGCTGAAATTTCCTAATGGTGAATGCTGTTAATAAGAGAAGCAGATAGCAAACACCCCATATAGTCCCTTATGACAAGGAATGGAAGAGACCAGATCTGATAGGCGGGAAGGCATACTCGTCAGCCAGCCTGCAGCTCAGAATCTTGAATCATACAGTGCTTCTCGCAAAACGTACACACAACATATTTGATCACTTAACATCCTTTTATTGACTTCCTCCTGGATATCAAGAGGAAACAATTTGTCAGACATCGGCAAGAGTGCCTTAATTTCTAGGATGGCACTACAGGCTGCGTTAGATTCCGCAGATACAGCAGCAAGATCTGTCATGTCTGCAGTAGAGTTGAGGTGAGCTTCATGGCTCCAACTCTCTGGTTTCCCCTGAGAGGTTTAGTCCACAAAGACTTACCTTTGAGGGCACCAAGCTCTTTGCCGAGTTAGCCAATGCCTCGCTCCATACATTAAAAGACTCATGAGCCATGCTCAAGACAATTGGCATACATATACCTATCACAAAAAGGAAACAGGGAAGATAGTTTATTCAACTATATAGACTAACCCACAACTCAGGCAATATAATAACAAACGTAGGCATCAGTGTTCATATCTAGCAACCTGGCACATAGCACTTTCATCAAGATAACAATGTCAGATTTCTTCATATTGCTCTGTCTCATAAAAATATTTGATCTGTTTGTTATCATTTGTTGGCCCTGAAGAACTGTGACTTTTTCATGGCTCAACAGTGAACAGTCAATATTCTTTAATTAACATGTTCCAATTTTTCAGTAGTTTCTTTTCTCAATAATAAGTATTCATATTCCTCAAGTTTATCATCCTCTCTTCCTGAATAGAAAACAGTCACACTGATGATAATTTGCCTTGTCCAGTTCATCTGATCTCACTCAGTTCAAATATAATTAGGCCAAAGATTTTTATATCTTTAACTTATGGTGTTCTGCCTGTCATCCAAAGTGATCTAACATTCGAACACCCAATTCTTGTCTTAACCATACTTGTAAAGATACCATTTCAGATGGTGCACTTCCTTGCAATTTTGATTCTCCATTGTCATAGCTTCGGCTAAATTTACTGGTTGGCCAGAACTATCTTGTCTTCTTTCCAGTGAGTTGTATTTCTCCACAGTTGGTATTGGTATTTGCAAGTCTGACACTTGCGTATGGTTTGTTTCTGTAACTGTCTTTTTTGTGTGTGGTAGCCTGATTCTCAATAACCTACATTGGTTGACTGCCTTTAATCTGGCTTCTACGCTTCAAACTTATCTGTCTTTGGTGATCCTATCAAGAGTTAGTTTTCATTCAGCATAGCTCCCAGGGTTTCAGAGATTTCAAGCCTTCCCATTGCAGATTAAGGCAAGGAAGTTAAGAGATGAAAGAATGGATGGAAAGAAAAGCAAGAGAACATGAGAAGGTGTACAAGAGTGTATTCTAAAAAGCTTTTTCTAGTATCCAGACAGCTGGCATCACAATTCGTGAACTGTTGTGACATTGTGAAGGTTTGAGCTGGTAGATTTTTAACCATAGAGCCTGTTGGATGAAATCTGTCAAGGCGCTGTGCTCAGCCACCCTGAACCATTCACACACACGTTGAGTGATGTAAAGAAATAGTGAAATGTGCTATATTCCCTGAGAAGATTTATTGAGAAAAGCTTGAAATATCTGCCAAAGATCATTTTTAAGTTAATAGATTTTTTTACGCAAGTGTTTTTTGGTGTTTACAGAGGAGAACTCTTGACCGTATGGAATTACCGCAAAGGGTGTTGATTTTTGTATGTTGTGTATGACAAGTCTGCATCAGGACTGAGAGGATACACACACAATAGTTTTTAAGATTTTTTTGGTGTAAGGCAAGGTTGCATGCTATCCTCACTTCTGTTCTGCATTATTGTAGACTTTTGGATGAGAACACTGAAGGTTGTAGAAGATTTTGTTATTTTGAGGGCAAGATATAAACTGCAGGATCAATTCTGTTTCAAGTGGAGTCCCTGTGAGTGCTCCATTTTAGGTGGTAGTATGTCCCAGTGCCATTAATCAGATATCTAAAGCAATAGTGTTGGCATGGGTCGTGCGAGCAATAGGAATCCTGCAACGTCAACGGTGTTGAGTACCATGTGTACAATCTGCACCCTCCAGTTCATTCTCAGTCATTCTTGTCTATAGGTGGAGCTCAGGGCCATACCTAAAACAGTTGGAAAAATTCTAAGATAGTTGTTATATAAGAATTGGGATATTTCCTTAGATAATAATTTAGAAAAATGTTTTGTTCACTTGTTAGTCTTTGACTAACAAGAGCCAGCAAGCTCTTAATACATTTAAAAGGCAGACTTGCAGCAGGGTTAGCTCTCGTGGCCGGGAGCTAACCCTGCTGCGGCTCCCCCACTTATCAACTAATCGACTAGTCAGTGGAAAATTCATTGACTAGTCTATTAATTAATTAACCTATATTTAACATCCCTATACCTCAGAAATGTCCCCTCTGTAGCGGCTTAAAGGCTAGAGCCTGTTGGGAAAGGAATGTCCATCTTAAAATGATTCTGTTGGCGAAGTCTCTCCAGCTGGAGACAGACAAGCAAACAAAATTTTGCCTGCTTCTCAAGTAAAAAGAGGGCATGCCCGTGTGAAACCTAAAAAGAGGGCTTGTTCTTTGCAGAGAAATCCACAAAAGCAGAGGCAGTCTCCTGCAAGGTTACTAACCTTGATGCTATTCTGCATGAGGGGGAGCTGCCATGATGATCCAGGCACCACTGAGATCTGAGGGACCATAAAAAACATGTTTTTGCCAGAATCCCGAGCTCACCAATATGGGACTTGACTGTGGCCACCCCAACAGGCACTGTGCTGCACTCCTCGGCACTGAATACTCAACCCACACTGGCAGACGAGCCTAAATCTGTACTGATTGCAGTGACCAAACAACATCACTGGTTGATGCCGACCTATGTATACCACCATGGCACCAACTTCCCATAAAGCAGTATCAGCAGAGACTGGTGAATCAGAGAGACTTAGAAGTATCATCAGCACTACAGTCACCCATTTGTGGGTCCAATCAGACTTAACAACCAATAAGACTTAGCCAGATTCTCAAGTGATGAAGAGGAAAAGATGCATCCCCACAGCTCTCTTCAGCAAAAACCCACCATCCAGTGCAGAGACACATGAGCCCAGGCGATCATATGTAGCAACCATGATACAGACTACCATGGATGTGTCTCCCATGTACTTTCCAGTACAATGGGAAATTGGGAACCCACAGCACTGAGGTGGGATCTCTTTTGTCACCTGTGTTCACCTACACAATCGTCTCCGATGCATGAAGGGAAAGAGGACACAGACCAGGACATGTTACCAGTGCACAACTCTTCTTCTTCATCCCCAGACAAGGCCATAATGCTGTCACCACTGACTTTGGTGGACAGTTTTAAACCATTCCATGAACTGTTTAAGAGAACTGCATAAAGTCAAGTTATACCTCTATAGGAGATAAATAAACCAACATAAGCTGGCACAAGTATTATAACCCTCTTCTGCCTCAGAAGTTTCCTCAAAAATGTGGCCATCTTTGACCCTGCAGAAACAACATGGCAGACATTGGCTTTGATTCTGCACACTTGTAAGAAGGCAAGAAGGCACATAGTATTTTCTATGTGCTGGCTTCATTTTTGACCCCCAACTTGTAAGTTATTGAGGCTACCCACTATCACAACAAATAGTTGCAGTTCAAGACTTCGGCCTCAAGATAAGGAACAAAAATGAATTGACCCATTCAGGATGCAAAGTATACTTTCTGGGCACCCTTCAATTTTGAATGGCCAACTGTTCTTCTCTACTTGCCAAATATGACTGATAATTATGTAAAATGGACAACTTTCATGACTGACCTGCCTGAGGAAAACCATGCACACTTTCAGGCAATATTTAAAGAGGGCCAAAAATTGCACTCCAGGTATTCTTAGACCTAGCAGATTTTTCTGCCAGAACAACAGCCATAGCTGTGGTAATGTGCTGAGCATAATGACTCTAGGCATTAGGAACACCAAAGGAACTTCAAATGAAAGTGAAAGACTTGCCTTTCCATAAGGAACATTTGTTTGCAAAAAAGACAGATGAAGTCATTGATTCTATGAAAGACTCAGCATGCTGCTTTCTGCATGCTAGGAGAAGATACCAGTCATATAAGTTCCTTCCCTCACCTGCAAGAAAATACCAATCATAACAGAGAGCCAGAGGTTCCTCAAAGAATGGACAAAATATGATATGACATGACAAACAACACGGCTACGTCTAGACTGGCATGATTTTCTGCAAATGCTTTTAACGGAAAAGTTTTCCATTAAAAGCATTTGTGGAATAGAGCGTTTAGATTGGCACGGAAGCTTTTCCGCAAAAGCACTTTTTGTGAAAAAGTGTCCATGCCAATCTAGACACGCTTTTGTGCAAAAAAGCCCCGATCGCCATTTTTGGGATCGGGGCTTTTTTGCGCAAAACAAATCTGAGCCGTCTACACTGGCCCTTTGCGCAAAAGCTTTGCGCAAAAGGGACTTTCCCCGAATGGGAGCAGCATAGTATTTCCACAAGAAGCATTGGTTTCAGACAGTAGGAAGTCAGTGTTCTTACAGAAATTCAAGCGGCCAGTGTAGACAGCTGGCAAGTTTTTCCCCCAAAGCAGCTGCTTTTGTGGAAAAACTTGCCAGTCTAGACACAGCCCACCAGTTTCAACATCCCAGTGTAGATGGTGGCTTCAGTCACAAGCACTTGCATCCCATTTCAGCAACTTCAAAATTACAATTTTGAAAAGTTGCTCAATATTTCGAATGACTTCATGTACGTTGCAACAGTAACACCCAACTCATCCCCGACCTTTCAATATCAACTCAGACTTTTCTACAACATCTGAGCGTCCATAACATCACACCAATGAGTTTTGGAAATAATCAAATTGGGATATAGCCCTGCTCTAGCCACTACATCAAGAGTTTTCTCCGAAGCATTAGTGATAGCTGCTCATTTACACAAAGAGGGAGTTGTGTTTTTTGCCTTTCAAAATGATTGCCTAATCAAAGGACCCACATTCTGAGGCATGATGGAGGCTGTTCAAACCACAATCACACTATTCCGTGAGTAAGGTCTTCAAATAAATGAATGGAAATCAACAGTTTAGTAAACAATTGGACTTCATTGGAGCACAACGCAAGGGCAAGTATCAAAGCATTGCTACCCATGTTGAAATTCAGAAGCCCCATATCAAAAACACAAATCAGTCCACAAATTCATGCTCACACAGTGCTAAAACTACTAGGGCACATGGTGATCATTTGTGGTAAATTACTCAAGATTACACATGCCATGCCTACAAAGTTGGCTTGGAATGTACATCATTCTTAGTAAACACAGATTATACAAAAGACTTAGTTCCAACAAATGTGTTGAGCTGCCTCTTACTATTACGTTTAAAAGGCAGAACCACAGTGGGGGACCCTGGTGGCTCTTACTACATTTGAAAATCAGAGGTGCAGTGGTTGAGGGCCCAGCGCAAGCCAGGACTGAAGCAGGGGCCCTCGCTGTGTCTCTGCCTTCCCCCCATGGAGATGGTGCTAGAGGGAACCAAAGCCAGCTCCCTCCAAGCACAGGCTCCTGCTCCCCCCTCTTGCTGCCTCTGATATGGAGGCAGTGGGGGGGGAGGGGAGGCGGGCAAAGCAAGTAGCTGAATAGTGACTTGACTAGCTGATAAGCCTAGGCTTATTGGGTAGTCGACTACTTAACTAGTTGATTACATCCCTACTCAGAATATTACCTGCCAGACATCCAGAATGTGACAGTGGATACCATTAGCAGATAGTTTTTCCAAAAGCCATGCTTTTTATGTGAGAAATATGAAGAACTGTCTCAGATGGAGTTTTTGGAACAAATTGGTAAACAGTAATAAGTCACCAGGACCAGATGGCATTCACCTAAAAGTTCTGAAAGAACTCAATTGTGAATTTCCAGAATTGTTAACTATAGTTTTGATAATTGATAAATCATCATTTGTACCTAATGACAAATGTGGTGCCAATTTTTTGAAAGGTCTTTAGAGGTGATCCTGACAATTTCTGGTCAGTAAATCTAACTTCAGTACTGGTAAAACTGGTTGAAACTATAGAAAAGGACAGAATTGTCAGACTCATGAATGAAAATAGCTAATTTGGGAAAAATTAACATGGTAATCAACTAGAAGATAACAGAGTTATAAGGAATAACCAGCATGTTTTTATCAAGAACAAATTTTGCCTGACCAACCTAATTTTTGTCTTTGATAGGGTTAGTAACGCTACGGATGGGAAGAAGTAATATATCTTCATTTCATTAAGGCTTTTGACATAGTCCTACATGACATGCACATAATCAAACTAGGGAAATGTCATGTAGAAGAAATTACTATAAGAGGATGCGCACTGGTGGTTGACATCCTGTACCTGGAGTAGTTATCAAGAGTTTGCTGTCAATATGGTAGGATATAGCTGCGGGGGGGGGTGTCATACAAGAGTCTATTCTGGGTCCACTACTACTGAGTATTCTCATTAACGACTTAGATAATGGAGTGGAAAATATGCTTATAAAATTTGCAGATGATACCAATGTGAGAGAAGTTGCAAGCTCTTTGTAGGAGTGGATTAGAATTAAAAATGACCATGACAAATTTGGAGAATTGATTGGAATTCAACAAATGAAATTGAATGAAGTGGAAAGTTATTTAGGAAGGAAAAATCAATTGCAGAAGTGCAAAATGGGGAATAACTGGCTAAATGCTGCTGCTGCTGAAAAGCTAGGAATTTTAGTGGATCGTAGTTTTGAATATGAATCAATCCTGTGATGCAGTTGCAAAAAGGCTAGCATTTTTTGAGTGTTTTTCCAGGTGTATCATGCGTTCCCCTACTTGGCACTGATGAGTTCTCCACTGGACTACTGTGTCCAATTCTGGATGTTACACTTCAGGAAAGAGGTATATAAGTTGAATAAAGTCCAGAGGAAAGTAGCAAAAGTGATAATTAGATAACCTAACCTTTGAGGAAAAGTTTAAAAATTTGGGCAAGTTTAGACTTGAGAAGACTGAGGGAAGAACCAGATGAGTCTTAAAGTATGTTCTAGGATGTTATAAAGAGGACAGTGATGGATACCAATCTAATTGCCCTGTTCAATAAAGTTAGGAGAAAAAGTAGTGGGTTGACTCTGCAGCTTGGAAGATTTAAGTTACGTATTAGGAAAAGCTTTCCAAATAAAAATTCAGAGAACCAAAATAATGCTACCTTAAACAAGAGTGATACAGGTAATTAGAGACATAAGAGATCATTTAGAAATTGGAGACGATATCCAGTAGGGAAAATAGTAAAGAGCATAAATTCTAGCAAATCAAGTGTAACCATATAAAAGGCAAAAAAAGTATTTGAAGAGCAACTGCCAAAAGAAACTAACCACACAAAGTTTTAAAAACTTCAGAAGCTGGAAATATGCCAATCAATGTGGTCATTGGATAATCAAGTTACTAAAAGAGCACTCAAGGAAGACCAGGCAAGTTCAGAGAAACGAAATAAGTTTTTTTTTCCCCATCAATTTTCACTGCAGAGGGTGTGATTGAGATTTCCATACATGAGCTGTTCTTTGTAGGTGACAAAACCAAGGACCTGTCCCAGATTGTGGCGTCAGTAGAAGAGATAATTGAAAAAAATCAATAAATTAAACTAGTAAGTCATCAAGAGTGTATAGAGCACTCACCCAAGTGTTCTTAAGGAACAGATTAGACCTACATCTATCTCAGATGCCACCAGGATTAATGTGAAATTGCAGAATTACTGTGTGTGAAACTTACCTTGTCATGGGATAAGAGGGAAGGTCCTCTCTTGGATTGAGAACTGGTTAAAAGACAGGAAACAAAGGATAGGAATAAATGGTAAATTTTCAGAATGGAGAAGGGTAACTAGTGGTGTCCCCCAAGGGTCAGTCCTAGGACGAATCCTATTCAACTTATTCATAAATGATCTAGAGAAAGGGGCAAGCAGTGAGGTCATAAAGTTTGCGGATGATACTAAACCGTTCAAGATAATCAAGACAGAAGCAGACTGTGAAGAACTTGAAAAAGATCTCACAAAACTGAATGATTGGGGAATAAAATGGCAAATGATGTTTATTGTGGATAAGTGTAAAGTAATGCACGTTGGAAAAAATAACCCCAACTATCCATATAGTATGATGGGGGCTAATTTGGCTACAACAAATCAGGAAAGAGATGTTGGAGTTATCGTGGATAGTTCTCTGAAAACATCCACACAGTATGCTGCGGCGGTCAAAAAGGCAAATAGAATGTTAGGAATTATTAAGAAAGGGATAGAAAATAAGACCCAGAATATCTTACTGCCCCTGTATAAAACTATGGTACGCCCACATCTTGATTGCTGTGTACAGATGTGGTCTCCTCGCCTCAAAAAAGATATTTTGGCCTTGGAAAGGGTTCAGAAAAGGGCAACTAAAACGGTCAGGGGTTTGGAACGGGTCCCATATGAGGAGAGGCTAATGCTACTGGGACTTTTCAGTTTGGAAAAGAGGAGACTGAGGGGGGATATGATAGAGGTATATAAAATCATGAGTGGAGTGGAGCGAGTGAATAAAGAAAAGTTATTCATTAGTTCCCATAATATAAGGACTAGAGGACACCAAATGAAATTAATGGGTAGCAGATTTAAAACTAATAAGCGAACGTTCTTCTTCACACAGCACATAGTCAACCTGTGGAACTCCTTGCCAGAGGAGGCTGTGAAGGCTAGAACTATAACAGAGTTTAAAGAGAAGCTAGATAAATTCATGGAGGTTAGGTCCACAAAAGGCTATTAGCCAGGAGATAGGAATGGTGTCCCTGGCCTCTGTTTGTCAGAGGCTGGAGATGGATGACACAAGACAAATCACTTGATAATTGTCTTCAGTCCACTCCCTCTGGGGCACCTGGTGCTGGCCACTGTCAGCAGACAGGCTACTGGGCTAGATGGATCTTTGGTCTGACCCAGTACGGCCGCTCTTATGTACCTCTTAAATCTGTCTTTGTACCAGATGATTGGAAGATAGTTAATGTGACGTCAATTTTTTTTTAAAAGCTCTAAATGCAATCTTGACAGTTACAGGTGAATAAATCTAACTTGGGTGCCCTGCAGATTGGTTGAAACTGTAATACAGAACAGAATGATCAGACATAGAGATGAATACTTTTGTTCAGGAAGTCAACTCTGCTCTTGTAAACGGAACTCATGCCTCATCAAACTTCTAGAATTCTTTGTGGGTGGCCAATAGATGTGGAGAAGGGAAATCCAATGGAGATAGTATGCTTGGACTTTCAGAGAGTCTTTGAGAAGGTCACTCATCAAAGACTCGAGTAATATAACTGTCATGGTATAAGAGGGAAGACCTTCTCATAGATCAGTAGCTATTTGAATAAAAGGCAGGTTTTCACAGTAGAAAGAGCTAAATAGTGATGTCACCTAAGGCTTTGTACTGGGACCAATCTCTGTTCAATGTATTCATAAATGGCTTGAATAAAAGAGGTAAAGAGTGGTGTGGCAAGGTCTGCAGGGGATAGAAAATTACTCAAGATGGTTAGTCCAAAGCAGACTGTGAAGAGTTACAAAGGGATCTCACAAAATTGGATGACTAGACAACAAAATGGGAGATGAAATTCAGTATTCATAAATTCCAAGTAGTGCACATGGGAAAAATTCCAACTATGCATTCAAAATAATGGGGTCTAAATTATCTTTTATCACCCAAAGTGTTCTTGGAGTTGGCACGGATAATTCTCTGGAAACGTCTGAAGACTCCTTAACAGAATGTTAAGAACCTTTGCAAAGGGTTAGAAAAATAGAAAAGATCATAATGCTACAATGTAAATTCATGGTAGTCCTCACCTGGAATACTGTGTGCAATTCTGGTCACCCCGTCTCAAACAAGATGTATTTCAATTTGAAAAAGTACAAAGAAAAAGGCAATAAAAATTATTTGGGGTATGAAACAGGTTTTGCATGAGGAGATGTTGAACAGTCCAAGTCTTTTTATCTTAGAAAAGAGAGGACCGTGTGAGGGGATTTTTTAGAGTTCTATAAAATCAAGAATGGTGTGGCAAAATTGAATAAGGAAGTATCATTTACTTCTTCACACTACTATCTCCCAATTGAAAGTAATAAGCACAAGGCTTAAGGTAAACATAAGAGAATACTTCTTCACAGAATGCAGTCAACGTGTGGCTCTCATTGCCATGAGATTTTGTACAGGCCAAAAGCGTAACTGGATTTTAAAAAGATTTATAAATTCCTGGAGTATATATCCATCGATGGCTATTAGTCAAGAAGATCAAGGATGT
This sequence comes from Pelodiscus sinensis, assembly GCF_052426305.1. NCBI lineage: Eukaryota > Metazoa > Chordata > Testudines > Trionychidae > Pelodiscus > Pelodiscus sinensis. The sequence continues at coordinate 51,970,015 of NC_143061.1, forward strand.
AACCTTGATCAACACCTTTATTAATAACCTGGATGAGGGGATTGATTGCACCCTCACCAAGTTTAAGGATGACACTAAGCTAGGGGGAGAGGTAAATACGCTGGAGGGCAGGGATAGAGTCCAGAGTGACTTAGACAAATTGGAGGATTGGGCCACAAGAAATCTGACGAGGTTCAACAAGGACAAGTGTAGAGTCCTGCACTTGGGACGGAATAATCCCAAGTATTGTTACAAGCTGGGGACCAACTAGCTAAGTAGCAGTTCTGCAGAAAAGGACCTGGGGATTACAGTGGATGAGAAGCTGGACATGAGTCAACAGTGTGCCCTTGTAGCCAAGAAGGCTAATGGCATATTAGGTTGCATTAAGAGGAGCATTGCCAGTCGATCCAGAGATGTGATTATTCCTCTTTATTAGGCTCTGGTAAGGCCACATCTGGAGTGTTGGGCCCCCAATTACCGAAAGGATGTGGACGCATTGGAGAAGGTCTAGCGGAGGGCGACCAAAATGATTAGGGGGCTGGAGCATATGACCTACGAGGAGAGGCTGAGGGAGTTGGGTCTGTTTAATCTGCAGAGGAGAAGAGTGAGGGGAGATTTGATAGCAGCTTTCAACTTCCTTAAGGGAGGTTCCAAAAAAGATGGAGAGAGACTGTTCTCAGTAGTGACGGATGGCAGTACAAGGAACAATGGTCTCAAGTTGTGGTGGGAGAGGTCTAGGTTGGATATTAGGAAAAAGTATTTTACTTGGGAGAATGGTGAAGCACTGGAATGGGTTACCTAGGGAAGTAGTGGAGTCTCCATCCCTAGAGGTGTTTAAGTCTCGGCTTGACAAAGCCCTGGCTGAGTTGATTTAATTGGGATTGGTCCTGCCTTGGGCAGGGGTTGGACTTGATGGCCTTCTGAGGTCTCTTCTAGCTCTATGGTTCTGATTCCATGATAATCCTGTGTTCTAGGTGATCCTTAGCTTCTTGACTGTCAAAGGCTGCAACTGTATGACAGGCTACATTGGTAGAGGAGATATAAATCATGTCTCTGACCACAGGTGACTCACAAGCCTTACCTGGGAAGGCTAGCCCTCAACACTGCTCCTGTGTGCCCTGGAACCCAAAACCTCCCCCACATGCAACTCCTGGTCCCTTCCCTAGGCTGATTAGTGCCTGCAACTCTCCCCCTGACCTGGAGGAAAAGTGTCAGGAGGAAAAGTGCACCATTTCACCACTGGAGACTTCACAGCTCCAGTAAAGTGTGTGATGTGGCCCCAACCCCTGGAGCCCAGTGGCCCTGCAGAGGTGGGACAATGTGGTTGAAGTGTTGGCAGGGACACACCTTGCTGTTTGGGAAGTTTCAGTCTCCCCTATAAGCTGCCAATGCTCTGTCAGTTTCAGTTCTGAAAAGAATTTTAAAACTCTTAAGATATATGTGGAGGAATGCCTACTATGTTAGCATTGGACCTGCATTTCCTAAGGTTTGGGAGGCTGCTCTGGAAGGGCACATAGGATTACGTGGGAGAAGGGGGAAGAGATCTTTTAAAAGTTTTCTAGAATTTTAGCAGTGTCTAGCTCTTAAAGTTGCAAAGAAAACCTCAAAACCATGAAAAGACTGTAACGGATGCATAGATGTCTGATTGAGTTTGCAGAGAGACTGAAATAATAGCTCTCAGGTGTGAACTGCATCATTCGTTTTGGTGTGTGCTAACTCAGATGCCAGTGATGATACTTTAAACATCAACTTTGTTAACTGTTACTCTGTTCATCAAAGGATGTAAGATGTGAGGAAGTATCATATCATACATGAAGATATACGCCAACGCTTTCCGAAGTATGAGGCATGTTGCAGGCATGTTAATTAAATAAATAAAAAAGGGGATAGCCCTTAAACTAGCCATGGTGAGGTTGAAGGGGGTATGATTGATTTCATTTTTCTGAATTGGGGACTCGGTGTGAGAAACACAGATATGGGAAAATCATAAGCTGGTAGTTCATAGAACATGTTTTTTAATCAAATCGGAAGTCACACAGAAAAAATAACTGCAAAAAATGTAATGATGCAGTACGAAACTGGTATTGTAGTTTGAGGCCACACTTTTGTACCTTAATTTATTTTGGTTTTATATATTGCAAGTAGACGATCCAGTAATATATGTAAGACTTGTTTTCAGTGTGTGTGCGTGTGTGTGCGAGAGACAGACAGAGACCAAATGGCTGATAAACCCATCAAAGCCAAGGTTTCTTATTATGAAAAGTGCCAAAGCAAGATGCCAGGGAGAAAGAAACTCTGACTGCCAAGCATCGCACAAATGGTCAGTTTTGTCTTCATGCTCTCCAGGATTAATTGGAGCAGAGGGCATTTGTGAACAAGTCTACTGGTTTATGCTCATCAGTGAATTGGCTCATCCCATACTAAGTCTAAGGCTTTGGTATGCAGTTACCCTCCTTGATGCTCTTCCTTTACCAGCTAACTAGATTCCTGGTAACCATGCCCACCTGGCGAAGTCAGCATTTGTTTCTGATTTAGAAATCCCGAAAGTGGCATCTGAATTTCTACTTTTATAGCAATTTGAGAAGTGGCAGAATCCCTTTACCAAAACATTTGGAGACTACAACTTGTTTTTCTTCCCCTTATTTTCCAACAGTGTTAGAATACAGAAACTAGTTGCAAGTAAAGCTGAAATTGTTACTAATTGTAAAGAAATTCCTGGTAAAGTTTAATCTCTCCAAAATAGTGACTTCGACCAGATGAAACCTTGTGTAAGTCATTGCCCCAGAATAGTCAACTAGCTTTTGTGTAAAGTAATATGTGTTTTTTTAAAAAGTGGTTTCCTTTCCATTATATAAAATAAACAAACATAGAAACATTTGACTCAGTTAAAAATGTGTGTAATTGTTTTAGTAATGTTGCTCCCTAGAGTAGTGTTTCCTGAAGAGGGCTGTGGGCCCGCCCACATAAGCTGCTGGCAGGCCTGCTCAGCTTTATCTAAAGTGTCAGTAGTCACAGAGTCTTTCAGCTCTCATTGGCTGCTGTTTGCCGTTTCCAGCCAAGGGAAGCTGTGGAAAGTGGCGTGGCCCGGGCTGCCACTTCCCATAGCGCTGAGGCTCTATGGCTAGATGCTTTTAGGTACACAAAGCAGTGCAGGCCTGTCAGTGGCTTACCCAGGCAGGCCCGCAGCCCACTTTGAGAAACACTGCTCTAGATTAAGGGGACGATGGTGTTGAGATGTGGGAAGAATCCCACCTATTTTGTTTCCCTCATAAGATAGTGATTTCATGTTGGTGGGGTCTAGAAGAAACTCAGACCACCTTCTTGCTCCTGCAGAGAGGTTGGTGCTTTTTTCTAGTTTTTTCCATTGCCTCAGTCTCTACAAATTTCTTTGCCCACACCAGTTGCTGTAATACCTTGTGACACCTCTCCTCCCACTCCACCAATTTTAGAGTACCAGCATTAACGATTTTTAGGATGAAGTTATTGCATGACAAATAGCTGAAGATATCTCTTGTGTCTGTCTGTCTGTCTACGTACATTTTCCAGCTGGTCTTGTGTCTGTGCCATACTGTCTTCTACTCCTTGGTTGCTCTCTTCCATTGACAGGCAGTGTTCATTCAGTACCTTAATTTATCATGCAGCTTAGGGATGTAAGTGACTACTCGACTACTCGCTCTCTTCCTTACCTCCACGCAAGGGGGGCAGAGCATGAGCCAGTGCTGGGGGGAGCTGGTTTAAAAGCTGGTTTCCCCCGAGCACCCTTTCTACAATGTAAGAGGCTGGGGGCAGGGGAGGCAGAGGAACAGCAGTCCCGGAGCCAGATTGAGCCGAGACTGCTTAGTCCCAGCTCGTGGCAGCCCTGAGAGCTACTTCCACTGTAGCGCTGCATTTTAAATGTAGTAAGAGCCTAGGCGCTCTTACTACATTTACAATGCAGATCTGCAGTGGTGCTGGAGCCAGTGCAAGCTGGGACAGAGGGTGGTGCTGGAGCCAGTACAAGCTGGTACAAATTGTATCATGGACATGATTTGCCAGTTACCTGCTTTTTAACATCCTTAATGCAGCTGAGCCGGCTCTTCATCCACAGTGACCTAGCATATGAAACGGCTCTTGGCCCCTGTCTGCTTGTCTGTTCACCTCTGTGCTATTATAACAGTTGATGGTGGCTGTTGTAAATTTGATTGAATACTGTAAAAGTGTTACCCCAGTATCCCTTCTCAAGTTGTCAGACCATAGCTCAGCTTTTTGTTGGAATGGCATGGGTGGCTTTTTAGTCGCAATCAACGTAAGGATGTCTCACCTTTTTTCATTTTTCTTTTGTTTAGAATATGTTTTCCATCACCAACTGTTTAACCAAAGCATATACGCTATTTTAAAACTGACTCATGGTTCATTGACCAATATCACCATTAGAAGACTCCAGTCTTGCAAAATAAATGAGATGCTGATCCCCAGAGAGGGTTACTCTGCTGAATATTTTTTTTCTTGGTGGAGTTCTGAAATAAGACGGGATGTATGTTGAGAACAAAAACTAGTTAGATTGAATAAATACCTCAGGCACACAGTTTTGTTTTCTTAATTTGCCTTTGAACAGCTAACTATCATAATATAATGCTAGAAAAGAATGTATGCAGACCTAGGCTCTATCAGTATTTGTTCTGTCTCCACCAGCTAAGGGAAGGCAAGTTGATTTCTGAATTTGTACTCACACAGTTGTGGGAAGTACAGTCTCAGTTATAAAATAAATTTCTGAAAAGTTTACTCTGAAAAGTCATTTATATTTATAAAGCCTTTTAAGAATATCTGATAAGTTTTCTTTTTTTCTTGACAGTCCGTGGTGGACGACTGGATTGAATCATATAAACAAGACAGGGATATAGCACTTCTGGATTTAATCAACTTCTTTATCCAGTGTTCAGGATGTCGAGGTACCTTGGAAACACTTAATGTAGATTTATTTTAAATCACTTAACAGTCATACAATGTATATTTTAGTGCAAGTGCTGTTAACCTTGCAGGAGACCTCATGCTTGGTTTAGTTAGGCAGTTGTAGTATTTTGTGTATTTCATGGAGAGCCTACTCTCTCTTTCCCCATCCCCATTCTAAAGAGTACAAAAACTCAAAAAGAGATTGGTAAGACTCCATCAATGATCAAAAAAGGAGACAGGAGTTAAGGTAGGTATATATTTATGTATCCCTGACTCCCCATTTCAATTACCTCCCAAGTGTTTTTTTTAATCAGAAGCCATGAATGTAGCTGTGCCTTAACTTTTTCCTTTTTTCCTTCACTAGGAATAAAGTTTTGAAAATTAAAGAGAATGGAATCTTGCTTAGGCTTCAATTGCCTTGACATTATAGCAAAAAGGACTCTTTTGGGGTCAGGACACCAGTCCTGCCTCTCTCAAATTCCTGTTCAGGCTTTGGTGGAATTACCCCTGTTGCACCCTCAGACATGCTCCATTGGTCTGGGAACAGCAACCCTTATAGGATCTCACCTGCCACCCCTTCTTTGTGAGCATATGCTGTGTTGGTGGTTCTCAGCCAGGGGTCTGGAGTCCCCTAGGGAACTGAGAGCAGGTTTCAGTGAAGCTACCAAGCATGGCTGTTGTAAGAGTCGCTAGGGCCCAGGGCAGAAAACCTAAGCCTCACCACATGGTACTGTACCTTGGGGCCCCCAGCTCTAACATCAAGGGCTGAGGCAGCTTATCTTTGCAATGCCCCCTGTTGCATTTTATCCCAGGCAGTTTCCCTGCTTGCTATTTGCTAGCACTGGCCTTGGCTTTTATATGCAGAAAAACAATAGTTGCCAAGGAGTTTTTATTAGCCTGTTCTGTTCCTCAGAACGAAAAAGGGTGAGAACCCCTATGCTAGGTATTTTTGTTCTTTCACTTATCTTTTCCCACCCAAAAAGTCCATTTCTGTAAGTCTCTATTAGTACATTGCAACAGAAGAGAGTGGGTTATCCTTCATAGCCTCTGGAAGATTCAAAGGACTCAGAATCTCACTTTCTGCTTGTTTTGGCTGGAATGGAATAGTTAAGCCAGCAATAATTAGACTGAAGCTTGAGAGCTGCAAATGCCTATTTAATGTGCAGCTCTTTGCAGTATGTGATACAGGGCATCCCTGCTATACGTCCTCCTGGTACACGTTGGTTCCACACTAATATTCTTGATGCTTATCAGAACTGTTGTGTTATAAGTCCTCCCATTCCCCACTTTCATGTCACACAGGAAAAAAAAGACCAATTGGAAGTTGTCTATGGGGGGGAAAAATCCTACTTGATGTCATTTTGGTATATGTCCACTTTTTTTTTAAACTTATCTTGGACATATAGCAGGGACACCCTGTACTAAAACACATTGTGTGTGATTTAATTATTAACTGACCTAAGGTATTAACTAATTGTCATTGATAAAATAATACTTGGTTAGTCATTTTCCTGTGAAAATAATATATATTAAAATATTAAATGGAAAAATAAATTCACACTGCTGTGGCTCTTTTGGGTAATACTGATTGCTAATTTGTTTCCTGAACCACTGAGGTCTCCGTATCAGAGCTTAAGCATACTATGAGGCTGTGGAACATACGGGGAATCTCCCCTGTACTTGAATGTAATGGTATTTTTTTCAAGCAGTTTTCGATGCAGTCCCCATGTTCTCTCAGTAATCAGAGACACAGACCCAAGAGCATTCCCTTTCTGCTCCTCAATAGCTTGCCTTAGCAGACCTTTTGGCATTGTGGGACTGGGAACTTTTTAGGTTTTCGGGCTCTCTTTTCTGTGTTCAGATCACTGCTTTCTGGCTAAGGAGATTCCCCGAAGTATTTTAAAAATGTGTTGGGTAGCTAGCTGCAAAGTGGTTATATTCTGTGCATTTGATCTCTGTCCCCTCCCTCCCAATTCCCATTTGCTGATTTTGGGCTGGCATATTAAACTTTAGAACCTTAATATATGTATATTCATTACTGAAGTTGTAAATTGGGGGATGGGCACTCCTTCACTGTTGCCCTCTTCTAATCTTCTGTTTGACTTTCCATCACCCTGTCATTCTCCAGGACACTATTTTGTTCACTGTCAGAGAGTGATTCAGGCTGAATTGCATCAATAACTACAAGCTGCTGGAAGAGGAAAGCTTTGGAAAGGCTTCCTATTATCATTAACTCATAAGAAATTAAAGTACAATTTCTTTTTTTACCCTTTTTACAAGGATAAATTCAGTCCTTTCCCAGCCTTTTTGCATGGGCAGGTTTGGTCTCTCTCCACTAAGGTGACTAAATCTACTCTGTTAGACATTAAACTAACACAAAGTCCAGTTATCTCAACCTCCAAATTTAATCAGTTAAAAACCCAGCTATCTTGGCTCACTGTTCCAGGACAGTTTTCGTAAGTCTTACTAGGCCCCTGCCTTTGTCCAGCAGGAATCCATACAATTTCCCTAAGCCCTCTCTCCAGGATTTCTCCACAGGAACTAATCTCTTACATGTTGGGTTTTTGTTGAGCCTGCAGTGGCCCATAGACTTGTGTGCCTCAGGGTTCTTCTCTTACTGAGTTTCTGACTTTGTTCCTTTCTTTTGTTCCTCCCACACTTGGTATTAATTGCTTCAATTAAGCTCCTGGATGCTTTTGCTCTAGGGTGTAATTAATCAATTTACGGGGTTGTGATAAATCAGGGTTAGATTAGCAGGTGAGTGGTAGAGGTAAAGTATCAGCTTTAGGATTATTAAGGTTTTATATCCTGGGTATTGAGGATAGGTTATTATAAGATAATTGGTTTGCATTGTTTCAGCCAGTTAGGACCCTGCCTAAGACCTAACAGAACTTTCCCACTTGAGTCAGGCGGGAAGGAGAAAGTTGATTGGATTTAGAAGTAGTGTTGCTGCTAGTCAGAGAACCAGGGGAAAGGCGGCCCTGCCTAAGCCAAGCAGAGGGACTTCCATGGCATGAAAGGATTGAGTACTACCCTACGTAAGGAGGAAGAGGGTACGCAGCCCACAAACCTGAATGAGCTGGGACCAAGAGAATGAGAGTGGATCCCTTTGACATTCCCATCTCTCTCTCACTGGAATTGAGCAGAGTCCACAATGCCCAAGAATAGGGACAAGGGATAGAAATGTAGCCGTGTTAGTCTGGTGTAGCTGAAACAAAATACAGGACTGTGTAGCACTTTAAAGACTAACAAGATGGTTTATTAGCTGATGAGCTTTCGTGGGCCAGACCCACTTCCTCAGATCAAATAGTGGAAGAAAATTGTCACAACCATGCCAAAGGATACAATTAAAAAAAATGAACACATTTCAGAACAGAAGGGAGCTGGGGGGGGGGGGGGTAGAAGATAAATGTCTGTGAGCTAATGATATTAGAGGTAATAACTGGGGAAGCTATCTTTGTAATGGGTAAGATAATTAGATTCTTTATTCAGACCCAGGTGTAAAGTGTTGAATTTAAGCATGAATAACAGTTCAGAGGATTCTCTTTCAAGTGCAGTCTTAAAAGGCTTTTGAAGCAGGATGCTGGTAATTAAGTCTCCGACACTTCGCCAAAGGATCAATGTCCACAAAACAGATATTAGGCAGGATCACAAAGAAAAAACAGTTTCTTGCCATTTCAACCAGAAAGGACATTGTCTCAATGACTTAATTATCTGCATCCTGCTTCAAAAGCCTTTTAAGACTGCACTTGAAAGAGAATCCTCTGAACTGTTATTCATGCTTAAATTCTACACTTGACACCTGGGTCTGAATAAAGAATCTAATTATCTTACCCATTACAAAGATAGCTTCCCCAATTATCACCTCTATCATTAGCTCACAGACATTTACCTTCTGCCCCCCCCCCCCTTCTGTTCTGAAATTTGATTTGTCCTTTTCATATGTGTTCATTTTTTAAAATTGTATCCTTTGGTATATATGGTTGTGACAATTTTCTTCCACTATTTGGTCTGAGGAAGTGGGTCTGGCCCACGAAAGCTCATCACCTGATAAACCATCTTGTTAGTCTTTAAAGTGCTACATAGTCCTGTATTTTGTTTCAGGGACAAGGGAGGCACCCTAACACACCTCACAAAGAGGAAATGCAGGATTTGCCATAGCAATCTCAGCCATTTGGTACAGGGTATGTTGATTAGGAACATGTGTGCTGGCTCTATATTAATCTCAAGAGTCAGTCACCATGTGACAGCATTTTGGCCAGCGATTATGGTTGAACTGCAATATGAACTCCTCAAGAAAATGAACTAAGTTTAATATCCCTGTGGATTTCTAATGTGTTACTAAATACTCGCACCAATACTGGTTTCAAACAGTGCAAAGTTTTGGCTTCTTCATCTTTTGAATAGCATTGTTAGACAACTTTTTAAGTAAGTGTGTGAATTCAGAATTGAGAACCCCAGACATTGAAAAACATATTAGGGACTTAAAAAAATATAAAATTTAAAAGTAATACGTTTTGGATTATTTCATTCTCGCTTTTGAGTCTTTTGGGTCTGAGTGTTCAAGCTTGTTTTCAGAGTTGAGTAACCATATGATTTTAGGAATGGGGATTTTAAGAAAAACACGCAAGTATCACAAGGTGTGATGAAATCATGAATTGAATTGGCAGCACTGTTTTAAGCTGTGCCAAGGGCCTTCTAATCATAGACAAACTAAACAGCTATATAATGTGGCAGATTTCTGGAAGAAGGATTTGTTTTTATATGTTCACGGTTGCTGCTGGTATTATCCCTGTCACAGGCACATGTGCTGCCTTAAGCCACCATACTCTCAACCCCTTCCGCAGAACTCTGCACACTATACTATACAGCCCCCACCCACTCTGCATAGATGTCCACTCATTGGACCTTATATCTCTGTCCAGTGGACCATATAGCCATGCATTGGACCACAGAAGTCTGATCACTGTACTACATAGCCAAGCCCACTGCATAGAGTCCTCCTGATTGTACTGTATATCGCTTGACAATAGGAGCAGCACACTGAAGTTTTACCAAGGGCTAGAGATTGTTTTGAGGAGAACATAAGATAAGAATGGCCATGCTGGGTCAGAACAAAGGTTCATCTAGCCCAGGGTTCTGTTTTCTGATAGTGGCCAATGCCAGGTGCCTCAGAGGGAATGAACAGAACAGGTAATCAAGTGATCCATCCCCTGTTGCCCATTCCCAGCTTCTGACAAACAGAGGCTAGCGACACTCAGAGCTCTGCCCACTCACGATCCTTAACTGGAATTTCATTAAGAGAAAGTCGTGATTGAGCATGCTCCCTAGTTGATTTCCCTTTTCATTTGGCTCAGGAAGCCTCTCTCCAGTCTGTTTTGTCCATTTATTCTTAAATGAAAGGAGCTTCCATTAACTTTTCTTATGAGATGTCCCAAAAAAGTCCAAATGATTCCAAGGTTTCTATGACTTGTTGGATGGGCATTACATGAAATTGTTGTATATTGCCTGAGACATGGAAAATTGACCATCATGCTGTTTGTTGAATGCTAAAGATTGAATCAAATTTGTGGGTTGAGAAAAGGAGATGCAACCCTTTGGAACGGAGTGATAGCGTCTGTCTTAGTGTTTTAAATGTCTTTTCATATCAGACTTCACAAGTTGACTCTGGAGGACATTGTTAGTGGTTTGGTTTAAATTACTGATTCATTGGACACCAGATAACTTGGCTTAATCAGTTCATTAAATCAGCATCATCAGAGAGATTTATATATTACTAGTCTTGAGAACAGTTTTGCTGTAGTTCAGTTTTTAATGTCACAAAATACGAGCTTAATTACTTGTTTGTTACAAATAAGAAAATTCCATTGTATTATTTCAGACCTTACTCTTTTTAAAATCTTGTTTCATATATCTGTTGTAGCACACAAAGATGTCTGTACCACCCATCCTTAGGATACTGTACCTGCCATACATAGAACACTTGATTTTTGGCCAGCCTCAATTAAGCATGTATATTTGTGATACATTATGTACATATGAAGAAGCGGGGTTATGAATGTACAGTTTAACTACTAGTATATTTCTAGAATAATGTGTAGCAAGAATACAAGGCATACTGGTAATTTTTGATATTGGTTAACTTTGCTGTCTTTGGGAAATGGATCTAGCATCATGAATCCATTTGCCTTTCAAATTCTGTTTGTGGCTCATTTGACCTAGGTTACAAATGTTTGTTCTACATCAAAGGTTGGTACCTATGCTAGCTTTTACAAATATCCTCAGTGCCTGAAGATAATTGGCAGTCACCAAATTCATGGAAAATGTCTAGTGTAGACAAATGACTCTGGAGGGCATTCTGCACCAAAAAATTAAAAGATCGATGCACAACATTTTAAAATTCTGCCAATTTTATTGGTCCAATAAATGTAGAGGCTCCACCTTGGCATTGAGGACCACAGGCCATTGGCTGCACAGAGATCACTGAGCAGCGCTCCAATCACCTTTTTGGGACATGGACTTAGCAGCGAAGATGCATCCAATCCTGATACAGTGCAAGAATCGTACCTGCCTCAGAAATACCCCAGGGGCCTACACCTCTGCATAGGTTGGCAGGCTCAGAAAGACAGGATCCAAATGTGGAGCGGCTTATTATCTGGATTTGGGTTCTGTATGGAGCAATCTGAGTGTGGGTGGCTTAGTGGGGGATCTGGAAGCAATGGTAATAGGAATCTTCAGGAGGATACAGGTGAAGGTGTTTGGGGATTAACAGGGTGGGTCTGGGGCTATGTTGGGGGTATAGAACTCAGCGGGAGGTTTTCTGGGTATGAGGAACTCTGGGTTGGATATCCAAGTGCAGATGTTTGGGGCTTGGTGGGGGTGGGGATCCTGGTGTAGGTGACTCATTGGGATGGTCCAGGTGTAGGAGAATGAGGCTCCTGGAGAGGGGGTTCTGAGTGTGTGCAGTTGGGTGAGGCTCAGCAAGAGCTTCCTCAACAGGTGTCCCTCCCCCTGCAGCTGAGGACCAGTGGGTGTAGGAAGCAGGTGGGAGGGGAGGCTTCAGAGCTTCCTAGAGCCAGGGGACAAATCTGGGTGTGGGTCTGACCTGGTCCCTAGTGTAGTAAAAGAGGGAAATTCTATCATCCCTAGCCCAGATTTGACTAGCAGGTAAGCCTGGCACAGGGTAGGAGCCACCACCAGCCAGATCTTTCCCCGTTCTGCTTCTGCCCCACAGTAATTAGCCTTCTGCCAGATGCCCTGGGCATCCAGAAGATGCCACTGGGGAGAGTTGCACGATAGCTCTTATGGCTTCCTTTTAATTTTCTGTCCCTTTTCTGCAGGGAAAAAAAATATCTGCAGGGGACATAAATTCTGTGCATGCATTGTGGAATAGAATTCCCCCATGAATACTAAATGGGTAGTAGAAGGAAGATTTTTTGAAAGATTCTTCTCGTACAGTCGAGTCTTTACCTTGTGAGACTGATGTGGTTTTGAATATTCTTGTTTTTCTTGGACATATTTTCTGGTTCATATAATCTAGCAGTTACTAGCTGATGAGATTAACACTTTAGTTCTTTGATTCTGAGCATTTTTGCTAGGAAGCACCAGAAAGATTATTAAAGGATCATTTGGAAGCAGTTCACTAACAGTTTGTACTACGGAGGTATAAATAACATCCCAATAATAATTGGACACATTTAGTGTATATGCGTAAAATCATCTCTCAGACAAGTATCCCCATTCAATCTATATATCTTTTTTAATTTTTGTAATGGAAGGTACCAAAACCATGAGTAGTATCTTGAAGATTTTCATCATACTGTAAATTCAATTTGTTGGTCTTGTATCAGAAATTAGAGCCCATTGCCTAGGTGTAATTTGTTTGTTCTAATATTTTTCACATCATTTTGGAAATTTGTTTTTTTTAAGAAAGTGCTTAACGAAGACTCATATAAAGTACAATAATGCTGATATACTCGGGCTGAGGCTGCATGTCTAGAAATAGCAGTGTAGACATTGCTTCACAGCCTAGACCCTGAGCTCTGCAGCCCAGAAAGGGAAGAGTGGGGGTCTCAGAGCTTGAGCTGCAATCCAAATGGTAATGTATACACTGCTACATTTAGATATGCAGCCCTAGTCATTTGACCCAAGCTCTGAGACTTAGTTCTCTGGGTTTTGCTTTGCAGAACAGACATACCTATGTTGACCCAAAATACTGACTGCCTATAAAACCCTAGATATACAGGCTTTTAGTTTGCTCTTTCTAAAAAACTGCAAAACACAGAGCTGGATGTATAAATAGAATAGACAGTTGCCAAAAATGGCATGATTCTCAAAAGAGTTGTCTTGTGACAGACTCTCAAATGCCCACTTTCCTATCCAGAGGTTCTTTTGTTGTTAAAACTCCATAAGAATTTTTGTCTTGTAGGAGCAAAACATAATAATGAAATCTACTATAGGGAATGAAAACCATGAGCACTTGGTTCTGATTTTCAGTGTGAAGTGGCCTATAAAAGTCCTTGGGAATTTGCTTGAAGACTTCTGCCATTAGGGTTCACCACAATCTGTGATAATAAATAGGGCCAATATTTGCTAAAATCAGGGCCAAACAGTCATGGTTTTTGCAGGAGGTATCCAGCAGTGTTGGCTAGATCATATTTTATTGTCAGTTTAAGTCTCTGACTTATATATTTCTTCCTCTTTTATTCACATCCTAAAGAAAACTGCTTGTCATGTGACTTTTGTAGTCATCATTGCCTTGGACTGTACAAGATGGGATTTTTACCCTGATCTGCTGATGCTCTCCCAAGGCATAAGAGAGTCGTGTCTAGGCCAAGTCATTCTTCAGCAGTGCTCAATTGCCTTCAAACTCCCAAAGTCTCATAGCTTGGTTTGAGAGAGAACTACTGAAGTGTGTCATAAAAAAATGAGGAAAGCCAAGGCGAAGAATGTTATAGCTGACAAGGAATAATAGCGATAACAAGAAGGGGTTCATTAAATGTCAGACAGAAATGAAAAATCCAGGAGGGCGTGGCTCTGCTGCTCACTGGAGTAGATAAGGGGCTTTGGGAAGATGTTAGGAAGGCAGAGCTGCTCAGTCCCTACTTCACTTGAGTCGTCTCTCAAAAAATGTGACCAGATGATTAGCAAAGTTACTACAGAGAATAAAAGGGAAGGGGTACAGATCGCGATAAGTGAAGAACCCATAGGAATAGGTGTGTCAATCTGACCAATTTGAATAAATTTAAATCTGTGGAGCCTGATGCTATTCATCCAAGGGTAATGAAGGAACTAGATGATGAAATCTCAGACCTGCTGGCAATAATATTTGCAAATTTATGGATGGCAGGAAGGTCTTGGAAGAATGAAGACGGTTATTGCATTAATCTGTCTTTAAAAAAAGGGGGGGGGAGGAGAGGAGGAGCTGGTGTTTTGATACCTGACACCATATTAGAGCAATATATAAAACATTCAATTTGGGAATATCTGGAGGATGAAAGGCTAATCATTAGAAGTCAGCAAGGATTTACTAAGAATAAATAATGTCAGTCCAACCTGATTCCCTTCTTTGACAAGATAACTGGTTTTGTGGATGCGGGGAATTTGGTGGACATAATATATTGGACTTGAGCAATGCTTTTGATGCAGTTCCAGCTGGCATTTTGACAAATAAACCATAGAAATGTTGGCTCAGAATCACTGCCAGTAAGTGGATATATAATTAAACAGCGGCAGACAAACAGTAACTATTAATGGAATTATGTCAGATTGGATGGTGGTCTCATGGGGTTCTACAGGGACCTGTTCTGGGTCTAGTGATAGTTAACATCTGTCTTTATGATGTTACTGATTAAACTTGCAAATGACACAAAGGAAGCTGGTGTTGCCAATACTTTGGTGGATAAAGCTAAAATTCAGAGGGATGTTGATAAACTGAAGAACTAGTGATAGAAATGTAGCTGTGTTAGTCTGGCGTAGCTGAAACAAAATACAGGACTGTGTAGCACTTTAAAGACTAACAAGTCACAACCATATATACCAAAGGATACAATTAAAAAAAATGAAGAACTAGGTTATTGACCAAATGAAATTTAACGAAAATAAATATCAGGTAGGAAAACACCACAGCAACCCAACACTCTGGCATTTCATTTCAGAAAGGGGAACTACACAAAAATGGAGAGATTGGTTAGAAATTAAAAGGTACAGTGAAAGAAGGGAAAACCCTGAAAGCTGCATGGAAAGGTTTCAAAGACACTATAATAGAGATTCAACTTAAATGTATACCCCACTTAAAAAACATAGTAAGAGAGCAAAAATAGTGCCACCATAGCTTAACAACCAAGTAAAAGAAGCAGTGAGAGATTAAAAAGGCATCATTTGGAAAGTGGAAGTTTAAATCCTAGCGAGGAAAATAAAAAGGAGCATCAAC
Organism: Pelodiscus sinensis; assembly: GCF_052426305.1. Taxonomy (NCBI): domain Eukaryota; kingdom Metazoa; phylum Chordata; order Testudines; family Trionychidae; genus Pelodiscus; species Pelodiscus sinensis. The sequence goes on from NC_143061.1 coordinate 51,985,355, forward strand.
CCTGTCAAATGAAGTGTAAAAATATAATTAAGAAGGCCAACAGAAAATATGAATAACAGCTAGCCAACAAGTAAAAAAGTAATAGCAAAATATTTTAAGTACATCAGAAGCAGGAAGCCGCCTGCTAAACAACCAGAGTGGCCACTAGATGACTGAGATGCTAAAGGAACACTCAGGGACAAATAAGGTCATTGTGGAGAAACTAAATGAATTCTTTACATCTGCCTTCAAGGCTGAGGATGTGAGAGAGATTCCCAAACCTGAGCCATTTTTATAAGTGACGGATATGAAGAACTGTCCCAGACTGAGATGTCATTAGAAGAGGTTTTGGATCAGATTGCTAAATTAAACAGTAATAAGTCACCAGGACCAGATGGCAATCATTTAAGAGTTCCGAAGGAACTGAAATGTGAAATTGCATAACTATTAACTGTCGTTTGTTACCAGTCCATGGTATACAACCAGTTCTGAAGCGAATTAGCCACACTGAACCGGCCAAATAGACATGTGCCTAGCATTTTGGACACCACGGCTTTAAATAAGACTAAGGAGGATATGATAGATGTCTATATAATCATGACTGGTGTGGAGATTGTAAATAAGGAAAAGTTACTTGCTTTTCCTACAGCACAAGAACTAGGGGTCACCAAATGAAATTAATAGGTAGCAGGTTTAAAACAAACAGAAGGAAGTTTTTCTTCACACAACACCTAGTCAACCTTTAGAACACCTTGTCAGAGGGTGTTATGAAGACTAGGAGTTTAACAGGGTTCAGATAAGAGCTAGATAAATTCATGTTCCATCAATGGCTATTAGCCAAGATGGGCAGGAATGATGTCCCTACCCTGTTTGTCAGAAGCTGGGAATGATCGACAGCGGGGAGTGGATCACTTGATGATTCCCTGTTCTGTTCATTCCCTCTAGGGTACCTGTCATTGATCAATGTTGGAAGAGAGGATACTGGGCTAGATGGACCTTTGGTGTGACCCAGTACAGCTGTTCTTAATGAATTTGAGAGTTTACCAGTAAATTCACTAGTTCGGGTTTACTTTTAAGAAATCTAGTACATGGTCTTGGTCATTTTTGTAATCTCCACTAATTTTAATAATGGAGTAAGAGAGACACTATCATGTTAAAACTCATTGATACTTTGTGCATATACATTTGAAGGTTTTTTTCATTTGGCTTAATATTTATATTTTCCAATTAGCCTTTAAAGTTTCTCCATCAGCAGAAGTTGAATATTCTTTTGCATATTTCTATGAAGAATTGACCTCAAAATGCTGCCGTTTCCTGCTCTCAGAGGATACGTCTACACAGCAGCATTGTTTTGTAATAACATAGTGCACGTCTACACAGCAAGCCATTATTTCAAAATAATTTTGAGATGGAGGACTTCTTACTCTGACTTCTGTAGACCTCATTTCACGAGGAATAAGGGAAGTTAAAGGAAGTGTGTTCTTCCTTTGACTTTCTGCTGTGTACACAGCGCCAAATGCTGAATAAAGGTATTTCAACTTCAGCAACACAATTGACATAGGTCAAGTTATGTATCTTAATTCAGCTTTTGCCCTGCAGTGTAGACGTACCCAAAGGTACTTAGGCCACATATTGCTCTTAGCAAAGATAAATGTTGTCTCCATTCACCTTCGCCTCATGATATTCTTTTTGGTCACAATAAGTGAACACAATCTTCCCGGTGGGCAGCTGAGCTTCACAATTACTGGGAGCAAAAAGAGGTGAAAGAGGGTGTCTTAATTGAGGACAACTGGAGGCCTCAGTCCCATTGAGAACATTTGGCGATAGTGCTCATTTTGGAAGAACAGTTTTCCATGTTTGTGTGAAGATTTCATGGACCGTTCTCTATTGACGCATAAGGTTTGTTATCCAACATTCAGCAAAAAAAGGCTGCCAATCCCAAATGTGTGTTTTCTTTAAACTACTTACAACAGATGTATTTAACAGGGAGATCAGGAGGGACAAGGAAACTACATATGTCTGTGACACAGGAATGTGAGAGAGGAAAAACTGATGAGTGTGTGCAGGGGAATATGAGGAATACTGTGTTGTGTGTATGGAGGGAAAAATAGTGTATGTAACAGTATGAAGAATGTCTGGGTTGTGTACACATGATGGAATGAAGAAAAACAGGAAGGAGGGGAAAACTGAGTTGTATGTGTGAAATATATATCAGGCTGGTCTGGGCACTACGGAGTGTCAAATCAGAGTGAATTGCTCAAAGCCAAGGCTACTAAAGCCCAAGATTGGAGAAAGAAAGAAAAGGTTGAGATTGTTACATCTCTGCTAAGAATCTGCATGAAGAACTTGGTGATTGGTGTATGTGATGTATTCTCTTTAACAAACCGCCAGCTTGAAAGTCTTTGGTGTACATCTTATGTCAGGATGGGTCCACAGATCCTTCTGGGCCCTCTGTCCTAAGCAGCTGTGCTTCTGGAGCAGAGGGCAGGATTGAAGACCAGTATCTCATGGTACTTTTGTGTTTTTGTTATTTTCCAAACTGGAGCTGATAACATGACCAAGTGACCTGTGTATATCTTTCATTCAAGTAGCCATGATGTACTTGATGGCCTGCAGATTCCCAGATGCATTCCTCAGGTGTTTATTGGCAGTCTTTGTCTTTGAGAGTCTTTGTCTATGCAGCACTGCTAATTAGCATAGCCATTCATTGGATAACCATTTCTCACAATAGTGGTCAAGGCCTATTCCTCTCTCCCAGACAGCGACCATTTAAAATACAAGTACAGAGCTCATATCCATAATTTTACGTATAAAAATCATACAAGTATATGAGTAGTATACGTAGCATCAGCATAGCATAAGCTTTCATTTGACACCACACATGGCCCACTTTGCATAGAGTTTGGGGCAAACACATAATGGTGCTGCAGTGACCTGTTTGCTCACGTTAAAATCCAATAATGTGACAGCATGCCAGCTATTTGACAAAGCAGCACAAATGTTAAGTAGCTATAATCACAATTTTAATGGGTCAGTATGCTGTGGCTACTGTGTGCTGCTGTAGAATGATGTAAAGCAATCAGATCATACTGGTAAACCTGACCATAAACTTTTTTTGTTACTACTATCATCTCCAAATCATTATGAATCACTGCTACACAGTGTTTATGACATTTTAATTCAAAAAAAGAAATTCCAAAATAAAACTGTTACATAGAATTACAGTTGACTGTGTTTTTTTTAATCTAGAGTAAAATATATTACAGAGATGTTATAATTTTGCCAAAACTAATTTATATCCTTAACCTTGCATATCAGGGAATAAAAGACCTAAAAAAAGCTAAACACATTAATGTATTGAATAAATTCACAATTAAGGCACCCAAAGAACTTTAACTATGCCTTAGAGTGGCACTATTAGGGAAAAAAAAATTAATGTGCAATTACTTTGAATTTATCTGGTACTAAAAACCCTAAATACTTTAATCATAATCACATGGTTTTTGCATGATATTGCTACAGAAATGAAATATTTACAAAATAAAAATTTTGTATGATTTTCCTAGAAGATATTCTTTTCTTGAATCCCAGCATTATTTGCACCTCCTGACTTTAAAGATGCCTATATTACTTTTCCAAAAGTAAGTCACTCATTAAATGATATTGCTACCTCTCTTCTCTGGCCATGAAAACTTGTTACACTAATATTTAGAACTAGTCCAGAGTCTGTATCAATCTAGTGGCCAGCTAGATTGAACACAGAGCGGAACAGGGCCTTTGTCGGTCGATCGATCCGATGAGTCTCTGGATTTGTTGGCAAGATGAACCCAAAGTTCCATAGCAAAGCATCCTGCTTTTATAATCCTTTTCTCTGTTGAAATCAATGTATTCTGCTGTGTTATTCTGTGACGGGAATGTTACCTTGTTAATGTCAGTCGTTCCCAAACATCTCTTGAAGGCTCATCCTGTAATCAGTTGTCTTTTTGGGGATGCCTGCTTGCTTCAAGGTTCGTCAGTCTGCCATTTTGCCAGTAGTTCAGTCACTCCTTATTATGAGTATGCACTGATGGTTTCTCTTCACAGTTTGTCCTTTACAGTTTGTCTTCATCCCGCATTCTCCTTTTTGGCCATCTGGTTCTGAGCAATAACTTTTTGCAAAGTTATCTCGACACATTCATACCCTCCTTTTCACACACATAAGCAACGTTACAAGGGCTCTCAAGGTATGGCAGCACAACATCAACATCTGCATTGGCACAGCAAAGAGAGGAGTTGTAAATCAAGCAATTAAGGCCTCAGTCTTTAACATTCTTAGCCTTTAACATTCTTATAGTCTTCATTAACACAGACACAATATGAGATCCTGTCTCTTCACTTACTAAAACTTTAGAACAAGGAAATATAGGAGATACATACTTTATTAAAGGATTTGACTTACTACAATCTTAAATATGATTATATATTACCTTACATTACTACATTACTAAACCTAAGATAAAAAATATAAAAAGAATAAAACTTTCAGTTCCAACAGGTTCACCTTCTAGCGCACCCTGCAGATCAGTTAATTTGGGCTATTTCAATCTGGGTTTAGGATGCTGTTTCAGAACAGAGGTCTCCTCACAAGGAACATTAATGCTAGCTTCCTCTGTTTGAAATCAAGGGGAATTAATTCAGTTTAACTATTCCTGCAGATTGCAGCTGTGCTAGGATGACCCAGAGAGTAGAGGTCTCAAGTATGAAGGTCCCAAAGACTTTTATGGTTGTAATAATACCAACACGGTACATTTTCAGAAACTGATAGAGGCAGCACATGATGCTAGTGCTGACAAGCTCTGCTAAACTGGTAGGCTTCTGCATTCTGTGGCAGCTTAATTAATTATTCGAGGTGTAGCCCCTCCCCCATAGAATACATTGCAGTAATCTGATATATAAAGGAGAATGTTTGTATGTTTGTGCTCTAATAACTTGGACACTATAAGAGCTACCGCAACCAAACTTTGCATGGGATAACCTTTCCTCCAGGAGAAGGTTTTAAGATACTTTTGGACCTGATCGGGCCTGAGCTCAAGCTGTAAAAATAAAAAAGTAACCCGTCGCGCTGTGCTGCAGGGGCCACCAAGCCCACCCTAGGTGCCATGCCCGCTGCTGCGGCCCCCAGCGCTTCCCAGGACTTGCCCCCTCCCGCCCGCGAGGTTACATAAGTGACCCTCTTCTCCCTGCCCCCAGCCGGCACGCAGTGCCCCGACCCCCATGTGCACAATGGCTCGGGCACCCGCTCTGCCCCCCACAGCACCTGCAGCCCCGGGCGCAAGCTGGGGCACCCTCCTGTATGTAACCATCGGGGACACGCACACGCACACACACAGAGATGATGCGGACCTATATTTTAATCCCTACAGAAATCAGTGCAATTTTTCTACCATTCAAAAAAAATATGGACTACTGTTTTTCTACATTTTGTTCCTCCGGTTTCCCGAGCAACACCGGTTAACTCCAGCTAGACTATTATGAAGGTGGCAAAGGCATGGATCATAATAGCAATGTCCACCTGCAGAAGAAACGTTTTCAGTTTCCTGGCCACAAGTAGAAGCATGAGAGTCTGGAAAAAATCCCAGAAACTTTCAGGAACCCCCTCCCCCCTATTTTTTCTCAAAGATTGCAATGGAAAAATTAGTATTTTAGTTAAAAAAAAAAAAAAAAAAAAAAAAAACTTAAACTCATGGGAAACATTTTCTTTGAGAGTGAACAATGAAATAATTTTTAGATTAATGTTTAAAATGGCATAATTATGGCTGCTCTTTAGTCCTTCAAAAATCTTAATAATAGCTAATTATTTCAAAATAAGTTAAATTTTAAAAGTTTATAATATTAGGCCATTATAATTCCTGTACATTGTAGTCTTATATACCTTATATAGCTAGGTAATCCCCCGAGGCATATTATTTACTTCCCTCTTTCATTAGAGGATTCTGTCATGTTTACTAGAGGATAAGAATGAGTACAGAGCCTTTTGTGGATTGCAACCTGCCAGCTTCCGATGACTTATGTCCTGGAACTGGATTTTGACGTAGAGACAATATGAGCAGATAGGGAGAAGCAGCTTGTACTCTGAAGCTGCTGGTCTCTTGACTAGCCCTGGTGAGAAGCCCACTCATCCCAGGGGCATTGTGTCCTCTCAGCAGGAGTGTGAAACATTCTGTCTTGCTGGGGAACAAATGTTCTGCTGCCTGCTTGTTCGTGTAGAGTCACTGGGCCAGATAGCAAGAGGCCTGTGCTTGCAGGGACTTGAAGGGAAATCCTGATGGGCTGGAATGGATCTTCCCTGAGAGTCTTGATCCTGCGATCTATAGGAGGAACCAACCACAACCAGCACAGAGGAGATCTTAATTTATTTTTTTCTTCTCCCTCAGCAGAGGTGCATCCATCTTTTAACATATGGAAGCATTCCCACACTGAAAAGGCAGTCTGATAAAAAAGGACCTGTATTGTTCAAAGACTGCCAGATGTTACCAGCTGTACCAGACACATCCTTACATGTATGAAATATCCAGCAGTTATTAAAATATTCCATGAGTGAAAATATAAAGGTCAAGAAGTAAGGTGGAAAACACTGAAAGTGGTTGCAGTTCTAGCACATGTCCTCATGCAGAGTACTTCTGTTTCTGTGATATCACTAGCTGGAAGTGATGGTACACTAAATTTCAGCTCTTCAAGAATCAGAAAAATAACAGACATCTCAAACAACTTTATTCAAAAGACTTAACAGTGACTTCCTTTGTAGACAAGGTGATACCTGAATATCAACAAACATTTACTAAACCCTCTCCAGCAATAATTACTTCCAGTAGTCCATTATCAGTCTTTGAAAACAGTTAGTGGCAGGTAGCATTTAAACTATTAAGACCATCATATCATTTTACCCAGCAGACAGTCTTTGACTACATCTCTTCTGAAGCTGGAATAGGAATATGTGATGCCAACTGTGCAAGAAAAAAAACTAACTGAAGCACCTTGTCAGAGATGGGTGGGCAAATGTACAGGGAAAAGGAACCATAAGATTTGTGATAACTATACCTCAACCAGTGTTTTTCAAGAGCATTGGAACAGGAGAGAACAGATATTCTTCAACATTTATTAGTAGCAATGTATATGAAATAAGAGAGAAGATTGCTAGTGGGAAAGAATTGGCTTTGCTGATTGACAATGCCAGTAAGAGTGGAACATCATAATGAACTATCTAGATATTGCAATAGGATGTGCATCCCTTGCCTAAAACTGCTGCTTAATGATTTCATGAAGTTGTGCACACAGGAAAAAAATCTGTAACAGAGCAGATTGTTATAAAATATGTAAGAACTACTCATATTGTAGTTGCATCTTTAAGAAGCAGAAAAGTAAGCATATTACAAATAAAATGGTAACTCTAAAACTTTCTAGCAAAACAAAATGGGAAAGTCAGGTGGTGATTAAAAATTTATTAAAAAAAAAAAAAAAGACGCTCTTCAAAAACCACTGGTAATCTTGCATAGCTACCTCACTGTAAAACTTAGTTCTCTTGTCTTCATTATTGTGTATTACTTAGCTCATTGTAAACTCCTTCCCCTTTTTGGCAGTGTTGATGTAGCCTCAGAGAGGAAAGTTGGATGACTGATAGAGGGTGAGCGTTAAGGATGAAGTAGAAATGGTTACAATTACTAATGCTGCTACAGACCAGACATAATTCTTGTCAGACAATTTCTTTCCCTTTCCAAAGGCTATATTAACAGGCCAGTTTCATTTTAATTTGGATAATACACTACAAAATGGGGAACTATGGTAAGAAGCAGGCATTAGAACAGAGAAACCATTATTAAAAAAAAAAAGACTTTGACGATTAAAAAAAATCAGTGCAGTCTCTATTTATTTCCTGTCCATGCCCCTAGGCAGTATGCCATGAATAGCAACCGAAATGGAATACACAGTGAAAGTTAGAGAGCAAAGGGCATTCATTTCTGAAAGGCATGTGAAAAACACACACAAAAATACAGGGAGAGGAATAAAAATGGGTTAATTTTTGGAGTAAGAACATAAGAATGTCTATACTGGGTCAGACCAATGGTCTAGCCTGTTATCCAGTCTTCCTGCAGTAGCTGCTGCCATATGCTTCAGGGGGAATGATCAAAACAGAACAATTAATGAGTAATCCATTCCCTGTCATCTGGTCCCAGTTTCTGGCAGTAAGAGGTTTGGGGGAACACAGAGTATGGGGTTGCATCACTGACCATCTTGGCTGATAGTCATTTATGAATCTAACCTTCAGGCACCTAACTGATTTTGTGTGCGTGCGTGCATTTGTTTGTTCGTTCGTTCTCACATCTCCTGGCACTGAATTCCACAGGTTGAATGCATGCGTGGAGTACGTTCTTATGTTTATTTTAAATTTGCTATGTCTGTCTTAGCACGTCTTTATTCACCTTTCTCACACCATTCATGACTTTATGGACCCCTATATATTCTTCCTTAATCCTATTTTTTCTAAGATGAGCTGTTTCATTCTTTTTAATCAGTTTTTATATGAAGGCCATTCTATACTCCATATCATTTGTCTTGCTCTTCTCTCTTGTCTTTTCAATTTCTTTATTGAGATGGGGGCAAGGAAAAATCCATGCAGTCTTCCAGATGTGGGTGAATTGTTGTTTATATAGTTGCATTATGATCATTCTGTCCCTTTCTCAATGATTCCTAGCATTCTGTTGGCATTTGGACTGCCAATGCACATTGAGCAGATGGTTTTGGAGAGCTAGCCACAGTAATTACAAGATTTTTTTTCTGGAGTGGTGACAGCTAATTTAGTCATAATGTATGTATCGTTAGGATTATGTTTTTCAATGTGCATTGCTGTGTATTTATCAATATTGAATTTCATCTGCCATTTTGTAGCCTAGTAACCCAGTTTTTAATATCTTTTTGTAAGTCTTCAGTCAGCCTTTCACTTAACTGTGTTGAGTGATTTTTTTTGTGTTGTCTGCAAACTTTGACACATCACTTTTTTTTAACCCTTTTTTCCAGATCTTTTATGACTATGTTGGATAGCACTGGTCTCAGTACAGAACCCTACTGTTTACTACTCTGTGCTGTGAATACCAACCATTTATTCCTATTCCTTGTTTCCTATTTTTTATTCAGTTATTGATACACGAGAGAATCTTCCCTCTTATTCAATAACTACTTATTTTGCTTACCAGCCTTTGGTGAGTGACCTCGTCAAAGGTTTTCTGAAAGTCCAAGTACAGTATATCCACTGGATCACCCTTAACCATGTGTTTGTTGGCATCCTCAGAAAAAATTTCCATGTACCAAAAGCCATGTTGACTCTTCCCCCAACATTTTGGGATTAATCTGTGTGTCTGTTGAATCTCTTCTTTATTATTGTTTCAACCAGTTTGCCTGGTAAAGAAGTAGAGGACTATCTTCCTGACTCTGAACTAATAAGAAAAAAATTGCTTTAAGATTCTGTAATAATGGCATCTCTCTCAAATAAATCTTGGGAGTGAATATAGTGAGCCAAGACATTTTTTTTCTTTACATGATTGATTTGCACAAGTATTGCACACTAATAATCTACGATAGAGAAACAAATAGTGTTGGTAACAAGTAAATATTCAGTCTTTTAATCCATTGTTTGTACCTCTGTTATCTCAAAAGGTGATGCAGAAGTTTTGGATGAATTACGTTAACTAGTGGTTTACTGCAAGGATTTTTTTTTTAATTAAAATGTTTTTGAATATAAGTAAAGAAGGCTGGACATGAAACAAGAAAATGGGCATTACTGAAGTCTCCAGCAATATGAGAAACAAATTTGTGCTAATTAAGAGAGAAAAGTGTATTTGTATAAATAGTGCAAAGCAAGTTTTTGCTAGCTATGGAGAAATTCTGAAAGCAGCACATATCAGACAGAATTATATAATGATTGGTTCTACGTAGGTACTTCATGAACTATTGTTTTTGTAAAAACTTATAAAACAACGAATAATCTAGTAGCACTTCAAAGACTAACAAAACATGTAGATGGTGAGTAGATAGTTCAAGTAGTTACAGTAGTTTAAGAACCATTAGTACCTCCGTTTGTTGTTTGGTTAAGTTATTAAAAGGTAGAAGATAGTATGTAAGTCATCCAGTATCCCTGTTTAGACCATTAGCATAAGAATTAAACTTGTGAATAAATTAAGTTCTAATCCCTCTCTGTGTATTTGGCTTGTGGAATTGGTCTGAAACAAAAGGGCAACTTCAAGATCCATTAATGAGTGTCCAGGAAGATTAAAGTGTTCTCCAACAGGTTTTTGTGTGTTGCCTTTTCGGATATCTGATTTGTGTCCATTAATTCTTTCCCATAGAGATTGTCCAGTTTGGCCAGTATACATTGCAGTGGGGAATTGCTGGCATTTGATGGCATAGATCACAGTGGATGTGCAGTTAAATGAGCCTTTGATTTGGTGGCTGATGTCATTGGGTCCAGTGATGAAATCTTTAGTATAGATGTGTGTGCAGAGTTGGCAGCAGGGGTGGGTTCCAGGATGATTATGGTGTAGCTGTGTTGCATCGTTATCAGAAATAATTTGTTTGAGGTTAGGGGGTTGTCTGTAAGTGAGAATAGGCCTTTCCCACAAGGCTTCTGAGAGTGAATAGATTGTTCATAATGCGTTCGAGGGGTTTAAGTTGTGGACTGTAGGTGATAAGTGGAATTCTGTTGTTTTCTCTTCTGGGCCTGTCTTGAAGTAGTTCATGTCTGGGTACTTTTTTGGCTCTGTTGATCTGTTTTTTCACTTCTCCGGGTAGGTATTTCATTTTTAAGAATGCTCTATGTAGATCCTGTAGGTGTTTGTCTCTGTCTGTGGGATTGGAGCAAATATGGTTATATTTCCATTTGTGAAAATGAATATAAAGTTTTTTTAAAAAGATATCTTGTGAGTGGATTAAAGTATCTCAAAGTAATGGCTCACAGTGAATCCCCATCAAGTGAGTATTTTTCTAGTGAGGTCTGTGGGGATCTGTACTTGATCCAATGCTATTCAATATTTTTATTAATTATTTAGAATTACATATAAAACCATTACTGGTAAATGTTGCGGATGGCAGAAATATAGATGGGGTGGTAAATGACATAGCCAGGTCACTGATATGTTGCTTTGTGGTGACTGACTTAAAGCAAACAATATGTATTTAGATGCTGCCAAAGCCAATAATTCATAAATCTGTTTATATATTTTAGAGCGTTTGTGCATCTCTCTGTCTGTCCATGAGCCTGTCCAAGAACTCCTCCTAAACTGTAAGAGCTAGGACCATAAAATTTGGTGTGCAGCTTCCTTGTGGGCTGTCCCATTGAGCCCCCCACACCTTCCAGCCCCCTGTCCTGAGCTCACCACCTCCTGCCCCAAATCCTGTACCCTTCTGCCCTGAGATCCCTCGCACTTATCAGCCTCCATCCCTGAGCCCCTCCTACCTCCTTGCCCTGACTCGGGAACCTCTCCCTGCTGCCCTGAGCCTCCCCACACCTAACCGCTGCTCTGACTCCTGCACCCCCCACACTGCCATCCCCATACCCTGAAGGTCCTGAGCAACACCGAGAGAGTCTTCTAGAATAGGTATAAAGAGAGCAGGTCACATTCTCAGAATAAGGCACTGTATTCTGGAAAATAGTGATTGAATAGTTAGAAGTCATGAGATATAGGTCATGGTTACATGGTTCCCATTGAGGACTGGACTAAAAAGGTGGTATTACCTCCGCATATATCATTACTGGAATACTGTGTTCAGTTCTGGTGTTCACATCTGAAAAATGATGTTGAAATGTTGATAAGGATTCAGAAGACAGCTACATTAACGATTTGAGGTTTGGAAAACTTGCTTTCCAGTGAGAGACTGAAAACTCCATCTGTTTAATTTATAAAGTGGCTGGTTATCAGTTGTTTTCCGTGTCCACTGAAGTTAGGACAAGAAGTAATGGGCTTAATCTACACCGAAGGAGATTTAGGTAAAATGTAGGGAAAAACTTCCTAAGTGTAAGGGTAGTTAAACTGTGGAATATGCTTTCTAATCTGTTCTTAACCTCCATTGACATATACCTGTCAGGGATGATCTAAGATTACTTCTTCCTGCCTCAGTGGAGGGGGCTGGACTTGATGACTTCTCAAAGTCCTTTGCAGCCTTCCATCTCTGTAATTCTATCATAAATGCTTATTGTTTGCTTGCACCCAGTTTACAGATGATCCAGATTGCTCTGTCAGTGGCCTGTCCTCTTCAGTATTTATTATTTCCCCAGTTTTTGTGTCATCTGCATATTTTATCAGTGATGGTCTTATATTTTTCCAGGTTTATTAATAATTGTGTTCACTAGAGTGGAAACATTAACTGATCCCTGTGAGACCCTACTAGAAACACACTTATGTGAGGCTCATTGCTAATTTACATTACAACTAATCAGTATAGTCCGTTTAATGTGTGCTTCGTTAATTTTATATCATTTTAGTTTTTTAATCAAAATGTTATGTAATTACTAAATCAAGTAGTCAGTTGCTCTTGGCTTCATTGATTGTGCCATTGACTGGCTACTTGAAGCATAACTGTTGAGACACTTTTCTGATCTCTTGTTGTTCTGATGCCTCCAAGTGAGGTTACAATCATGCACATATCTTTTGTCAGGCATAGGTGCAGAGTTTCACATTGAACTAGACCACTGAAGCTAATGTTAAAAAACAGCAGTTCCCAACCACCGGTCCCTGGACCGCTGGCTGTTGGGGCGTGGTGGCTGCCGCAGCTGAAGTCAGTTGTTCTCATGGCTCTGGGGGCGAGCTGGGGAGAAGCATGTGGCTGAGCTGGAAGGTGGGTCTGCTTGTAGCTTCTCCCCCTCCCTCCCTTCCTCCAGTGCACCTGCAAGGGAGCCTGAGCACTGGGAAGCTTCCATCTCCCTTGTGCATGGCCCAAACAAACAAGCAGTGCGCGACGCTGTTAAAGTGGGGCCCCCGCCTACCTGCCACATATGTGCTTTCTTGACACATGCTGCATAGTCTCTGCCTTGTACCCTCCAGGCTTCCTTGCTCGGCGATTGTGCGGTGGCGTCACTCCTGTGAGGGAGGAGAGCGACAATTGCTGTTGTGACTTCCCCACAAGTTTGCTGCGGTCAGGTCTTGGAGCAGCTGCAGCTTCCTCCGTGACAGGGCGAGAGAGGAGGCAGCGCTGCCCAATGTGTTTGTAAATGCAGCACAGAGAGGCGTCACAGAATGAGGAAAGTAAGCTGGTCTGTTGGCTCAGTGCCCAAAGTGCCTGGAATAAATAAAACTCAAACAATTGGAAAAATCAGTCCAGAAAACGGCTTCTCAATGTCTGTAGTAACAAAACTTTCAAACACTGGGACATCAACATCCCTGCTGAAGACAAAAAGTAACCATCGCCTTTTAGCAGAGATGGGTGGTGGTGGGGTGACTATGGTGTCAAGGCAAAGAAGAGCACTTGAACATCCACAGCATCTTCAGCTTCAGGAGGACAAAACTTAAAAAAAGTAATGGTGGGGCCCTGAAAGAGGTGGGGGTGATTGCTCTAGGCAAGAGCCTCATAGACCCAGGGGGCCCAGTGGTCCAGCAGCCTCCAGGCTGAGCTCCGGAGGCCAAGGCGGAAACGGGAAGGGGACAAAGAGAAAGCGGCCCAGAGGAGGTTGAGTCTAGGGTCCATGCAGCGCGGTGGAATGTGGCTGCAGCCCTGTGGTCAGCATGGGGGTACGGTGTGTGTGAAAAACTGTAAGAGTTGGACCGATAACGTTTTCTTTGTATATTCATTATTTGCATAATGAATATGTAAATAAAACGCTGCAGGTCCACCAAAAGTTTGTGAATGGGTTTGCCAGTCTTCAACATAAGAAAGTTTGGGAACCACTGTGCAAAAGAAATAGCAGCGTGGACATTGTGTCCTAGGAAACAGCTTAGGCAGCTAGCCCAAGCTATTGCCTATACCAAACATCCACGGAGTTATTTTTTAGTGCCCAAGGTGAGCTAATGTTTATGTTCCAACTGTAATCTGATCTCACTCTGAAGAACTATCAGCTTCCTCTGTCTCAAGTCTCATCTAAGGGAGTGTGCTCTTGCAAGCCTTCTTGATGCCTTCACATCATGAGACTGCATTTTGCAATGAGAAAATCAAGGGAGTCCATTCTAATATGGGATTGCACCACAGTGTCCCCATATGCAATCTCTACAAACAGTTCATTTTGTTTCTGCTCATTCATTTCAGCAACTCTGGCTCGGGTTGGACTCAGAAAGCCATTAGCTGCTTGCTCTAATTTCATCATAAAGAACTGAAGGTTAATTCAGAGGACAATGTACGTGCTTTGAAGATTTCCAAGCACTGATATCTCTGATTCATTATGTGAAGTTGCGCCAAGACTATATAGGAATAAGAAATTGCCTCATTAACTGACTAAGTAGCAAGGTTCAAGAGGTTATTTCAACAGTCCAGTGTTTCTTCAAACTTTGGAAAACCAACCCTAGTGAATCCAGGAATTACAGTAGGAGAAAATTGAAGAGGGTTAAAATGGTATAAAAACAAAGCACAAGAAATTATTTGTGTACCATAAGAAAGTTACAATAAAAGAATTAAAGTATAAAAAATGATGTAATGTTTATATTATTTTTTCAAATCACTAGGAGTATCTCAAGGTGGCATTTGTTTTGGGATTCTTTAGTCTTCATACATGACAGTTTTAATAGTTTTTTAAAAGAAAGGAAATTACTGGACTAAAAAACTGTATTAAGATTGAGAGTACATATCGGTAATCTCAGGATATAAAATATTATAGGGTTGTGATTATTTCAGAATCAAGTTAGTACAAATCTAGGAAAGCTAGAGATAATGAGAGAGACAAAATACATCTAAGCATAAGAAAATATAGAAATGTGTCCTGGAGACTCAATAGTGGTTCCATATTTTGGATTTCTGGTGTTGATAATTCTTGTCACGTGAATAATTTTAATATATCTATAATTCTTTATATTCTTAAATTACTGGTACATGCTTTCTATCTGAACTCTAAACAGATTTTTTTGGGGGAGTATAGTAGCATTTTTCCCAGAAGCCTGGCTTCTGTCTTTGTAGATATACAGCTGAGGTCCTTGTAGATCTGGTGGAACTTTTTGCAAAATTTAAGGGTGCTGTTCCTAATGTAATTTACTAAGTTGGAATTTAGATACAACATTTATAGAATGTGAGCAGGATATATGGCTCCATAAATATTCCTGTATTGTTTGTTTACATTTTTCTTCATTTAGTCTGTTAAAATACAGAGTTGTATTCCACTTTAGTTGTGGGCATTCAATCAACTGCACTAAATTGATGCAAAATTCAGTCACTTACCTTGGTTTTTTCTTAGACAAGTTTAATATGTGTTACATCATGGTGGTTTTAGTCCTAATTTTGTTTAGTTCTGACAAGTAGTCTTGATGATTAATTCGATAATGGACACTGAATTAGCAAGATAATATTAATTTGCCTTTGCAAAGTGGTATACTCTGAAAACTAGTTGAAAAAAGCATGCAGAGTTCTGTATTCATTTATGTTTAGTTGTAGAAGTAAAAAGATGGGGGAAATTCTAACTACCAGTCCTGTATTGTTTCACAGAATAACTGGGCTATGTCTACACTACACAAAAACAGCTGGTTTTGCACAAAAACCTGTGGAGCGTCCACACCTCAAGCACATTTTTGCAAAAAAAAAAAAAAAAAAAAAAAGAGTAAATTGACAGGACAGAGGGCTTTTGCCGGTAGAGTTATTCCTCTTCCCACGAGGAATAACTCCTTTGTATGCAAGAGTTCTTGAGCAAAAAGGTGTGTGTGGACACTCAACAAGGGTTTCTTGTGCAAAAAGAGCCTATAAGAAAAAGCACAGATGCTCTGATGGCCATTCTGTGAATGGCAATTAGATCTTTCTTATTCAAGAGTGTCCATGCAGTGTGGACGCTCTCTTGCGCAAAAGTACATCGCTTTTGCAATGTGCTTTTCAGCAAGAAGTTTTTGCGGAAGATGTCTTCTGCAAAAAGCTTCTTGCGCAGAAACTCTGACGTGTAGACAAAGCCATAGTGGATAAGCAATTCTTCATGAAAAATACTTTTGAATTGATAACCTGCATAAAAAACCACAAGTGCGCACATTATGGAATTTTAGTTAACTTTCCACTGAAAGAATGACAGTCCTATCTTGATAAAATACCACCAGGAATGGCTCAGGGGAGGGCATTTTGGAACCCTATAACAACCTGGGATTCTCCCCCTGTTGGCATCAGGTTCTGACACGTCTTGTTAAGCATATTCTGTTAACACTACTGCTAAATAAGCTTTCAAACCAATTTCAAATTGCACAGCAATGGAAAAATTCTAAATGGATTGATGAGTGTTGTTTAGAAATAAAGTGGACTAATTATACTTGTTCATTGATTACATCACAGGTACTGTAAGAATTGAAATGTTCAGGAACATGCAAAATGCAGAAATCATCAGGAAAATGACTGAGGAGTTTGATGAGGTATAGTATATAAATATTTACACTGAAGAGTTTTTTAAAACTGGAAATGCAATATATTTTCCTTCAAAACTGTGTAATTTTGTTTAATGGGCACTGGGGCTTTTCAGATACCACTGGAGTTTATTTTAATGGATAAGCAGTATCTAAGTACAAGAAACTATACTGCTTGAGAGAAGACATACAGATGAAATGACAAATTAAATAAGTAGAGAAAAAGTTGGCATTAGCACGAGAAAAAGTATATAAAGAGACTAGCAGAGGAATAGAAAGAAAATCATCAAAATGTGTAATTGGTAGTTTCTAGAAACATTAATCAGACACAAAAGGACACTTTCAAAAAATCATCCCTATCATCCCCTGAAGTCAATGATACTTCTGAAATAGGGGTAGGATCAGCCACTGGTGGCTCAAGGATAGTTATAGTAAGGGGTCACAAAAGGAAGGAATCTTGCCCCAAGAAATGTGAAGTTATTTTTGCATCATGGAGCTGTATATGGAGTTTGGTGTTCTTATATGTAACCCCTTCAGCCTTGATTAGTTTAGATGCTCAGAGTGTGAGGGTGGGAAATCAAATGGCTATTGACAGCAGAGAGATATCCAGACAGAATTCTTGAAACTCAAAAGGAAGAGAATCAGTGTTGGAGACGGGAAGTTGAAGAGCGGAGGAAAAGGAATGACAGGGCTTTTCAAGTGCTTTTCTATAAATAGTGAGGACACTTAAGATAGGTGTGATCGTTTATATGGGCCAGATAGTAGCAGGCTTTGATCTTTGCCTCAGGAAGTATACAGTAACTCAGTTATGTCAAAATCAGTCTTTTCTTTGTCCATCTTCCTTCCCCTTTGTCTTTCAAACATGAAGTGATACGAAAATGGTTTCTCATAAGCAGGAGACAAGGTGAGTGAGATGATACCTTTTACTGGACCAATTTATACAGAGTTCTTTTTCATAAACATAGCATTCTGAGGATATTTACATGTATCAAACTCCCACAAAATACACAAGGTAATACACACCACAAATGAAATAACACAGATCCAAAATGCATGTGATTAAGTGGAATTTCAGAAGGTAGGAATGTAAAAGCCCTATCAGATAACCAAAAGTTGCAAGCAGTAGAGTTTTTACCACTCTCTACTCAGAGGAGGCATTTCACACCCCGTCTTCTGTTCTGGTTATGCCTGCCACAAAATCGGCAGGATGGAATAGATTCTAGAGAAGGAATAGAAATGGCCGCGGGCGACAGCCTCAGCAACAGAGCCAAGGTTCTGATTAATCCAAGCTTGCCTGTGGTCATAAATAGCTATTTTGAGGGTACAGTAGAGAGCATTGTACCAGTCATTACCATGGATCCTTCCTGTTTTGTTGTGTCTTTCCCTTTATCCCATTTTTACCATGCATAAACCAGCATTTCCACAGACTGCTGGATACAGTGCATGATACAGATGGGATATCATGTTCAATTTCCCTCCCCCACTGTCCCTCTTCAGGAACCCTTCTCACAAGAAGCTTCTGCTTCAGGAGGTGCACATACTCTTATATCTAGGAGCAGTGGAGGAGGTTCCTCTGGAATTTTGGGGTGAGGGGTTCTACTCCCGCTATTTCATAATTTCGAAAGCCAAAGACAGATTCTGGCCCATACTGCATCTGTGCAGTCTCAATGAGTTCGTAAAGAACCACAAGTTCTGCATGGTCTCTCTGGCATCTATTATCCCCTCAGTGGATCTGAACGATTGGTATACTGCCCTCAATTAGAGGGATGTGTATTTCCACATTGCAATTTATCGCCCTCACAGGAAGTAGCTAAGATTTCTGATAGGCAATCGGCATTATCAGTTCACAGTTCTCCCCTTTGGCCTTTCCTTGGCACCCGGAGAGGCATAAGGATCTTGCACAAAAAGGGGTTTTTGCATAAAAAGGAAATGTCCACACTCCTTGTTTCTGCGCAAAAACATCTTGTGCAGAAATGGTCCAGAAGAGATTATGCAAATGAAGCATGAGAAAATGCTAATCATTTGTATTGCTGCTTCTGGCGAAGCTCATAGTACAGACATAGCTAAAGTGCATGGCAGTGGCGGTAGCCTTCCTACACAGCCATCACATGTGGATGTTTCTATACCAGAATGATTAGCTCAAGGGCTGCTCCAGGGGCTGGATAGAGGCTCAGGTGACACTGATTAATCACATTCAACAAGCTAGCCTACTGCTCTCTCCCCAATTGAGAGTATAACGATTATGGTGGCAGTCCTAGACTCCACACAAGAAAGAGTGTATCTTCCACTAGAACACTTTGAGAGCATATCCACCATCATTCACAGTTCCACCTGTGAGGCCACTATGTCCTAGTTTTAACAGACAATACAACAACAGTCTATTATATAAGCAAACCGGGGTGGCATGCTCTTCTCCCCTATGCCTGGAAGCCCTTAGGTTATGGAACCTCTTTGTAGAGCAGTCGATACACATGTAAGTAGAGTAACTCCCAGGGACGCAGAACGACTTGGAGGATACACTCAGCCGCTTCTTTGTCTCATGAGTGATCCCTCCCTCCACTGGTTGCTCAGTCAATCTTTTGGAGGTGGGGCTCTCCCCACATAAACCTTTTTGCAACTCAGCACAATCAGAACTTTTCTGTTCATTCCAGAGCTTCATCCCAGGCTCCTGTGAGGGTTGCATTTCTCATTTTTGGGGGGAAGCAGCTATTGTGTGGTTTTCCTCCCATTCCTCTGATTCACAGGGTACTAAAAGTCAGACAGGACCAAGCCCAAGTCATCCTCATAGCTCTGGCCTGGGCACATAAACATGGGTCAAGAGCCTGCTAAACATGTCAGTGGAGCCCTCATTTATGCTGCCCCTAACTCCAGACCTTCTGTCACAAGATCAGGACGGTCTCCTACATCCCAATCTTGAGTCTCTCCACCTCAGTGTACAAGTTGAGTGGCTAAACCCCATGAAACTCTCTTGCTCAGAGCAAGTAATACAGGTCCTTCTGGGTGGTAGAAAACCCTCTACGAGAACTACATATGCTTCAGCCTTGGGCTGAGGAGCACACTTGGGTAATCTGCAGACATAGGGTCTGTGGTCACAGGATGAGATTCTTCTCTACATCAATGTCTAGTTGCTCAAGGCAGTTCATTTGGTCTTCCAGACCTTTCATACGATTATGTAATGTCACAGTTCTGAAAGACTGTACCACCACAATGTTCTGTGTCAACAAGCAAGGTGGAGCTCATTCATTGCCCCTCTGCCGACAGGCTCTCCTACTATGAGATTTCCGTGTAGCTCCATCCAGCTGGAAGTGTCCTGTTTCCTGGGAGTGTGGAACATGATAGCAGATCATTCCAGCAGGTCATTTTGCAATCACAGATGGTTCGTAAACCAGGATGTCCTGCATTCCATCTTCCACAGATGGAGGTTTCCCCAGCTCAACCTGTTTGCCACCAAAGACAACAGGAAGTGCCCTATGTTCTGCTCATTTGAGAACCACAGCCCAGGCTTCATGTGGGACACGTTCATACTTCTGTGTGGATTGTCTAATGTATGTGTTTACCCTGATCCAAATCATCTAGGGCCATTCTCAAAATCCACGGGGATAGGGCATGGGTGATCTTACAAGCTCTGGCATGGCTTCATCAGCATTGGTACACCTCACTCCTGGAGTTGCCAGTGGACACCTCAATAGAACTCCCTCTCTACCAAGAAAAAATCACTTAGGTTCATGGTTGTCTCTTTGATCTGGCCCTCCATTTCATGGCTTCCAAACTTCATGGCTAAATCCCTTGGTGCTCCAGTGCCTCACAGCTGGTGAATCAGGTGCTTCTAGACATGAGAAAACCATCCAACAGTGCCACTTACCTTGCTCAGTGAAAGAAGTTATTGTCCTGGTGCACCCAGCATCGATTAGAGCCATTCCAGGCACCTATTGAGGCTGTCCCAGACTACTTGTTCCATCTGAAGGAGCAGTGACTAACAATGTCATCCATTAGGGTTCACCTGGGTTATTTCAGTTGACAAATATTCACTGGCCTCATGGTAGCACACTTTCTCTCAAGGACTTAAAAAGGCTCTGCCCCCACTCATGACCACCCCTACCAACATGGAATTTTAGCTTTTTTTTCCTCAAGACTTCAAACCCATGACTCCCTCCTCTATCTCTCATGGAAGGTGGCATGTCTAGTGGCCATTACATCATCTAGGAGGGTGACAGAGTTGAAAGCCCTAATGTCTGAACCCCCTTACACTGTCTTCCGCAAATATAAGGTACAGCTCAGGCTGCACCTAGCCTTCCTGCCCAAAAGTAGTGTCCCAGTTCCACATGGACCAGGGCATGTTTCTCATGATCATCTTCCTGAAACTGTACAACAGTGCACATCAAGTATACTCCCTGGACATCTTCAGGATGGTGGCATTCTATGTTGACCGCACAGGATCTTTCAGAAAATTGACCTAACTTTTTTTGTTGCTCTCACTGAAAGGTCTCCCAGTCTCATCTCGGTGTATCTCGTCTTATACCACAGACTGTATCTATACTTGTTATAAGCTAGCCAAATTTCCCCTCTCGGCAGTCATAGTTAACAAGAGGGCAAGCCTCTTCGGTTACTTTCCTTGCCTGAGTACCAGTCCATGAGATCTGAAGAACAGCAATGTGGACGTTGGTGCACGCAACTATCATCTATTATGCCATTGATCTTCAGTCTGGAAGTGACACAGCTGTTGGCAGAGTCATTCTCCAATCACTGATTCCTTAACTCCAACCTTGTCGTCTTGGGGAAGATCTTGGAAGTTACCTGATTGAAATTGACAGAAACAAGCATTTGAAGAAGAAAAAATGGTTAATCACTTTTTTGCAGCAGTTGTTCTTCAAGATGTGGTGTTTACATCTGTTTCAATACCCACCCTCCTTCCCTTCTGTTAGTGTAGATGGGAAGAAGGAACGAAAGGTGGGAGGGCGGGGAGTTGGGTGGGCAGGATCATATATTGAGCACCATGAAGGCACCACTATATGGGACTACACCAATGACCCAATGAGGGCTGTTGGGGGGAAAGTTTCTGATGTCCATGCATAAGGCATGTACACACCTAATTGGCATAGGTGTGAAAGAACACATCTCAAAGAACAATGAGAGGTAGTGTTACCATTTTTTCACTTCATAAGGGTGGTGTGATACTAAATTTGTGTTTGTGAAGCATTCAGATATTCCAGTGATGATCAGCATAGAAAAGCCCATGAGGAAATTAGTAATTCTGTCTTTAGAGCAGGGTTTGAACAGTATGTATGAAACAACATCAAGGAGCCTTAACGAGAAAACAAAATATTGAATAGTTGCTCATTTAAATGGTCAACATCCATCTTGTGCTCTGAATAGGATTTTTCTTATGGGGGAAAAAAAAAATCACGTGTTCATGTAATCAAAGACTATATCTGAATGCATATTCACAGCGTGAGGTAAGGTTGCACACGCAGCCAGAATTCTGGCATTTTACAGTTTTTGTCTCCTTGATTTTGCAACCGTAATAATGTTCTTATAGGTTTTTATGTGCAGGTTTCATTTGTATAGGAAAAAATACATTTTTGTTTTGGCAGCCAGGTAATAATTGTAGTGTGCAGCTTTCTTCTCAATACTAACAACTTGCATAAAAATAAGAGTTTTACATCTGCTTGTTTACTTTGCTTGTTTCAGTCTGGTATGAGAGAAGAGTCCTAAGCAGTATTCTCCTTAAAAAATTTATTCTGCACACAGATGAAAAGATTATGTACACTGAAGCATGTGTGAATATGCACCACTACTGGAAACAAAACCTAGCTGCGGGCACTTTGCTAATCTCCTGGGCGACCACATAAGTGCACAGCTTACAGGGAATATTGATCCTAAGGAAATACTAACATTTGATCACTCAATTAAAAGCTGTATAAAAATTCATACATTCAAGGAAGGAGAAATAAAACTCCACTGAAAAATTTTAACTTCGATATTGCCTGACTTGTGGGCATTTAACTCTGAAAACTTCAAGTTTCATAGTGTTGTTTTGATGGACTACATAATCACTATGATGTTATGGAGAGAGAGCAGTCGCTCTGTAGTTAAAGCTGTTACTGAGTTTATATTTTACATGTAGTCCTTTCACTCTGGAGGATAAGAAAGCACTTACAAACTTTGTATGTGCATTGCTGTTGAAATGCAGCTATATCTGAGATGATCAGGTTGGGAGGATAGTAAGGGAGAGGTGACTGGCTGCACTGACCTAAAGATTTCACGCTGTCGCTCCCACAATGGAATGGTGGCTGAAAAGTGGGACTAGGAACCTGGTTGTGTGTCTTATGCAGTCCCATACTTCAATGATATAGAATCCAGCTGTAAGAGAAAGGCAAATACATATACAAGGAGTCCTCAGACTTTCAAGTATCAGAGAGGTAGCCTCAGACTTTCAAGGCTCACTTACATTGGACCCCACTTACGACACTTTTCAGTTGACTACCTACTTGCTCCTACGATGCTTGCTTTGCCCTTACAATGAAAGCCAGCAGGGAGAATAGCACGGATCACATGCCATCACAGCCAATCACTTATTTTACTGTTCAAGCTTACTGATTGGCTGATCCTGGGGCCTGGAGCCCATCAAAAACAAGCAACAAGGCTATCTGGTTACAAGCTACCCTGGCCGTGGAAGCCAATCAGAAAAGCAACTACAAGGGACTCCTTTCCAACTCCATTCTGAAAAGTCAATGCATATATGATTTTATATGTTTGTTCGAGTGCTGTTTATCAAATAAATACATTGATGCTGCTATATTAGTTATCAGTAATTCATTTAGTACAAAAAGCTGAGTTATTCTAGTGAAAACATATCAAGCCTTGATTCAGGAACCAGTCCCTCGCTTTATACCATTGATTCCTGTGGGGGGGAAAAAAGTTTGAACTTACAACATTTTGATTTACAACTCAGTTCTGAGGAACAAAATGCGTTGCATATAATAGAAAGTTATATATTTTTGTAGAATACTGATTCGGTGTATTACGTAGGATTAAACGAGAAACATTTGTAGTCTAGAATACTAGCAGGTGAGGCCTGTCGTTGACCAGGGAAAGTCATTTTGCATAGATTACACTTATAGGAAACTTCAGGGGGTAGCCGAGTTAGGCTGTACAGGATAAACTTAAACAACAAATGGTTTGCATTATTTTGTGATTTGTAACAGTAAACATTTTCTTTGCACTAAAATGATGGTAGAATAGGTGACTCAATTTTAATTTTGTTAGCAAATATTTTTATGAACTCTGATCATAATAGTCATGACTTTTTTCCAATGAAGAACAAAAATAATTATTTAAACCTTTCACCTAGCATATTCCAGTGTAAAAAGTAGTGCTTTCTTGCTAATTTAAGTGGTAGGATTATTTATGCAAGATTTGGTATCTGTGGGCAATCACGAAGTATGACTTTATTTTTCACAAACAAATCCACAAACAAATAAACTCTTCAAAGTATATAGTAGATGAATGTTTTCTCTCTTTTCAGGACAGTGGAGATTACCCGCTTACCATGCCTGGGCCACAATGGAAAAAATTTCGATCAAATTTTTGTGAGTTCATTGGTGTACTGATTCGACAATGTCAGTATAGCATCATTTATGACGAATATATGATGGATACAGTGATCTCTCTTCTGACTGGTTTGTCGGATTCCCAGGTCCGAGCTTTCAGGCATACCAGTACACTTGCTGGTAAGTAAGCACAAAAGGTGGAATTTTCAATATACTTGTTCGTTTAAGACTTTCCTCATTGAATTAAAAGCAAGTTTACCATTGACTTCCTTGGGAGTAGAATAAGACATATACTGAGTGCTTTTGAAAATTACACTCAAATGCCAAATATCAAACACATTTAAATTGTACTAAAGTTCAGTTTTCCTAAGTAAATGTACTAATTTAATTTTGTGACCCATAGTTCTTCTATTATGAAAAGGAGTACATAACACTTGCATATCTACTTTCTCTATACCATTCATGATTTTATAGATCTGGTATATTCTCTCCTTAGCTGTTTCTTTTGCAAGCTGAAAAGTCCCGGTTTTTATTAATGTTTCCTCAAATGAAAGCTAATAATTTTTGTTTCGCTTTACTGTAACTTTTCTAATTCTAGTATCTTTTTTTGAGTTGGGGCGACAACATCTGCATGTAGTATACAAGATGTGAGCATACCATGAATTTATATAGAAGCGGCATATTTTCTATCTCATCTGCCCTTTTCCAACATTCTGTTAGCTTTTTTGCCTGTCAGTGTACATTGAGTGGATGTTTTCAGAGAACTATCCCCAATGACTCTATGATCTCTTTCTTGAGTGGTAAAAGCTAAGTTAGACCCTATCATTTTATAAGTTTTGATCGTGATTTCCAATGTGCATCAGTTTGCATTTATAAACATTGAATTTCTTCTTTCATTTTGTTGCTCAGTCTCCCAGTTTTGTGAAAACTTTTGAACTCCTCTTTGCAGTCTGCTTTAGATTTAATTACCTTGAAGAGTTTTATATTATCTGCAGATTTTTCTACCTAATTTTTTAACCCTTTTTTCCAGATCATTTAGGAATAAATTGAACTGTACTGGTCTTAGTGCAAGCCGCTGTTTAGCTCTCTGCACTGTGAAAACTGATAATTATTCCTAGCCTTTTTCACCAATTACTGATCCATGAGAATACCTACTGTCATCCCAGGATTGCTTGTTTTATTTGAGCTTTTGGTCAAGGACCTGGGACTTTTTGATAATCTAGATATACTATTTCCACTGGATCCCCTTTGTCCACAATTTTTGACCCCCTTAAAAGAATTGTAGTAGATTGATGAGGCATGATTTCCCTTTATAGAAACCATGTTGACTTTCCCCCAACAAATTATGTTAATCTGTGTGTTTGACAGCTCTGTTCTTTACTATAGTTTTAACCAGTTTTCCTGGTAATTAAGTTAGACTTTACCAGCCTGGAACTGGCAGGATCACCTGTAGAGTTCTTTTTAAAAATTAGTGTTACATGAGCAATCTTCCAGTCATTTGGTACAAAAGGTGATTTAAATGATAGGTTATATACTACGGTTACTAGTTCTGCAATTTCACATTTGAGTTTCAGAATCCTTGGATAAATGCCATCTGGTTCTGGTGATTGATTGCTGTTTAGTTTATCAATTTGTTCAAAACCACCTCAGTCTGGGAAAGTTGCTCAGATTTGTGACCTACTAAGAATGGCTCAGGGTTGGGAATCTCCCTTGCATCCTCTGTAGGGAAGACTGATGCAAAGAATTTATTTAGCTTCTCTCCAATGAGTTTGTTGTCCTTGAGTGCTCATTTAGAATCTCAATTGTCAAGAGGCCCCACTGGCTGTTTTTTCCTGTGACTTTCTGCTTTTGATGTAATCAATTTGTTTTCCTATTGTTGAGTCCACTGAGGGTTATATGCATGCGCCATGCATCCAGAGCCAAAGATTTTCAAAGTTGTTGATCTTAACAGGTGCTTTTGCTCTGCCTCATGGTTTCATCTGATGGTGGACTGGCCATGCCTTCAGTACCTTCTCTGCACTCCCACCCCTTTTCTTCCACTACTATGGCCTGGATTCCAGCTTCAAAAACTGTATTGCTTGCCCACACTGCTTCTCTTTTTGAATTGAGTGCCAGCAGTCTACTGCCTGGACAAGTCACACAGAGCAGCATGCCATCTATAAGTCCATCTGTAAGTCCTTCCTGCCCAGGATCAGGGAAGCCTATGAGAGAGCCTGGAGGCCCTGGGTATCCTAGGATCCAGGCCCAGGAGACCTCCTGTACAGCAGTCACCACTGGTATGAACACCTTTGTAATGCCATGCATGCCTTGGAACCAGCAGTACTGAAGGTTAAGGAGAAGTCCCAATATGAGCATAGAAGATACTCACATGGGAGTAAGACCAGGTCCCCACAGTGGACTGTTCCCACGCACAGTTTCCTCCCCAAGCTGATCCAGATTGGGTGAGATGTTGCTCACAGAATTTGCTGGACTGGATTCCCCAGATGTAAGGTAACATTAGGCACGAATGGGACCTGGTGGTGATCTCACCACCCAAACAACCAGAGCGCTCACTGGTACATGAATTTCCTGCTCTGCTCATTCCCACGTGCCTGCCAGACAGGTTGGCCCCAAAGACACTGCCAGGCCTCTCCCACATCTCCATTGGTGCACCTCTGGCTTCTCCTCCCACCCCTGCAGTCTCTCCTCCTTTGCAGCCCTTTGCTCATCTACAGCATCCCTACTCCTAGGGATGTTCCCCTTCTGATGCTCATGGAGAAGCCCATCTCTCTGACTCTCCGCAGCACCCTGGTACCAACAGGCCTCCTTTGCCAAAACAGTCTTCTTAATCTGAGGAGTTGTTATTGGACCCAGAACATTTTTTTCCCCTGAGGTTGTTGTAGAGTCTGGATATATGACCCAGACTGCCTTCCTCTCTGGCATATAACTCTACAAAAGGTGCCTAGTAGTTTTTCTTGTGGACCCCTCTTTTCAGCTGTACTGGGGATCTTAGGATCCCTACCACTGATGCTACTCAATAGCTCTATTGGTGTATGGTTCTGATTGCTGTAACCTTGTCACCAGGTGAAGCAAACATTCCTCTTCCTACTCTGCTGCATGTTTGCTGACAATACCAGCACTTGTTTCAGGGTATGTCTACACTAGCCCCCTAGTTCGAACTAGGGAGGCTAATGTAGGCATTCGAAGTTGCAACGGAATGGGGTGTACCGGTAGTTCGAATTAGAGATCCTAATTCGAACTACCTACTCCGTGCCGCATGTAGCCGCAGGCACGGAGTTTGGACTAAGGGACTTTTAAAAATGGCGGCGCCCAGGAAGATGCAAATGAAGCCCGAGATATTTAAATCCCGGGCTTCATTTGCAAATTCGAATGCCTACATTAGCCTCCCTAGTTCGAACTAGGGGGCTAGTGTAGACATACCCTCAGAGGGTTGCAGCAGACCTGGGAATCCAGTGAAGGATGTTCAGGACTCACAATATTAACTGCTGCACATCCTCCAACCCAAGGGTCACCAGTGGCGGCATCTTGGAACTGGTGAGGGCAGTGTGACTTTAAGAACTACAGTAGGTTAGCAGAGTTCAAGGACAAGTTCCCTCCAGAGCACCAGTAGCAATTCCAAACACTGATAGATGTTAGCAGAGGTGGATCTCCAGGCAGCAGTACTTTGATGCATGTGGGATTGGGTGGGCAAAAACCCAAACTCTGATCATTTGTGGGAAAACATTAAATCTTTTGTCCGTTTGTCAGAAATAGAATTTCAGCAAAGTGAAGTTAATTTCTTTTTTCAAATAAAGGTTTTAATACTTAAATTTAAGTGCGGAGTAGAGAGAGATTGGATGTCTAACAGGAGCTAAGGTATTTTTGACATGGTTTAAGGAAGATTTGTTTTATTCTTTTAATGGTTTAAATACTAGTTGAATTTCATTTATAAATACTTGTATTGGTTTTTATTTAGTAGCATGGGGGAATCTCTCTTCCGGGATTTGCAAGAGCTAAAGTTTTTGTGGGTAGGAGGAAGATAAAAATACAAGGAACAATGCAGGCGTGGGTGGGAACGGATATTGTGGGGTGGGATGAGAGCAGGATTAAAAAATAGTCACATGCAGGGCTCTACTTCAGCTTGGTTGAACAGAGTTGTTACTCATGTTCATTCTCTGTAGTGTGTCAGGATCTACAGAGACAATTTTCAATGGAGAAAGGAAAGTTATTTCCGGTAACTGGACTTCTTAGAGTATATTGACTCTGGAGATCCACACTCACTTGCTGACCTTCCCCAAACAGGAATTTTAATGTGATTCTAAGAACTTTGGAAGGACTGTGAGGGTGGTTGGGGCCAGTTTCTTTTATACTCTCAGTTCTAATGTTTGGATCAGTGAGGGGGTTGGGTGTGACCTTGATGGGAACTGTTTTCCAGATGGTTCTGTATCCATGTGTCAAGGGTTGCTCACATCCAATGAGTGTGGATCTGCAGAAGCAATATGTTTGATCTTCAGTTACAGGTGAGTAACCTTCCTTTATCTTCCACTTTTTACAGCTATGAAGCTTATGACTGCTCTTGTGAATGTTGCCTTAAACCTGAGTATTCACCAGGATAATACACAGAGGCAGTATGAAGCTGAGAGAAACAAAATGATTGGTAAAAGAGCTAATGAAAGATTGGAGCTCCTGCTTCAAAAAAGGAAAGAGGTAAGTCAAAGAACCAAAGTTATTTTCCTAGTTATATCATTTTCTCTCCTGATAACATGTAAAAGAATATCTAACTACACCAGTTATTTCCTGCAAAAAGTGTAACCTTTCAAAGTTTTTATAATTTTGAAAATGATGGCATGAGGTAATTATTTTGAAATAAGTAAAATTGACATCATAACTCCTGATATAATAAAATCGAAATAGCATGTCCCCACTACGGGGAAGCATCAAAATTAGTAAGAATTATTCCAAAATAGCGTGTCCACTGATTGGAGCATGCCTCAGACTTAAAACCCCTGGAAGTACTCCGGGGAGGGCACCAGAAGTGCAGATGCTTCATGCGGCTGCTTGGTCTGGCAGGCTGAGATGTATGCTTTCAGGAGCTCCTCTCTATGGCCATGTCTCACAAGCCACTCCTCTACTGCCTCCCCCCTTGCGAGACACAATAGGGATGTAGTGTGCTCTGGTTGCCCTTGCAGATGCCATAGCAGTGACATTATGGAGCCAGAGCTGCTGCAAAGCAATGCCAGGCTCACAGGCCTCGTGCTGTGCCTCATGGTGCAGTACTTCCAGACTGCCCACGTATTACTCCAGCAAGAAGAGGACCAGAACCTGCAGAACAAACCCCAGCATGGCCTGCAGGCCCTGCTCCCCCAGGTCCAGGTGCTCCTACTGCTGTGCATGCCCCTCAATCCCCTGGACATCACAGAACACTGCTTCTGGTAGCAGGAGATAAGCTTGGACTGGTGGGACCACATCATCATGCAGGGATGGGATGACCAGCAGTGGCTGCAGAATTTCCACATGCGAAAGGCAACCTTCCTGGAGCTCTGTGACTTGCCCCACCCTCAGGTGACAGGATACCCGCATGCGACCTGCCATCCCCATGCAGAAGTGCATGGCCATCACCCTCTGGAAGCTTGTGACACTGGACAGTTACTGCTCTTTCAGGAACTAGTTTGGTGGGGGGAAATACACAGTTGTGGCCATGCTCCTGCAGGTAGCCAAGGCCATCAACCAGGTGCTGCTATGGAGGGGTCACAACTCTGGGGAATGTGGACAGCATTGTTGATGGCTTTGCTGCCATGGGCCTTCCCCAACCGTGGTGGGTTTGTAGAAAGCACGCACATCCCTATTCTGGCCACTGTGCCTTGGCCTACATCAACAGGAAGGTGTACTTCTCCATGTTGCTGCAGGCCCTTGTGGATTCCATGGAATGCTTCACCGATATCAACATTAGATGGTCAGGAAAGGTGCATCACTCCCACATCTTCCGGAATGCCTGTCTGTTCTGAAAGATGCATGCTGGCACTTTTTCCACTGACCGCACTATCAGAGTTGGTGAGGTGGACATGCCCATCATGATTGTGGGTGATTCAGCCTACCCCTTGCTCCCCTGGCTCATGAAGCCCTATGTGAGCAGCCTGGACCCTTCCAAGGAGAACTTCAACACCAGACTTAGCAAGTGCCACATGATTGTTGAATGTGCATTCGGCTGTTTAAAGGGGAGGTTCAGGAGTCTCCTCACCTGTTTGGATCTCAGTGAGCGCAATATCCCTTTCATGGTGGCAGACTGCTGTGTGCTCCACAACCTATCTGAGAGCAAGGGGAAGATTTTTCTGTCGGGGTGGGGGGCTGAGGCTGAATGACTGGCCAGGGAATTTGAGCAGCTGGCACTAGTGTCATCAGGAGAGCACATCAAAGCACTGTGCTTATCAGGGAGGCCTTGAGGGAGTTTTGTGCAAGGCAATTGTGAGACTCCCCCCATGCCTCTCCACAAGGGGCCCCTGCATTCCCTCTGTGTACCTTTCCTCCCTTGCCCTTCCCTTCCCCTATCCTTCCTTCCCATCTTCCCCCTTCCCCTGCAGAGGAAATAATAAAGACATATTTTTTGAAAAAAACAAAAAACAGGACTGTTTATTGGGGGGGGGGGGGCCATAGAACAGGGTAGGGATGTTAAATTTAGATTCATTAACTAATCGAATAGTTGATGGAATTTCTATTAACTATTTGGTTAGTTGATAAGTGTGTCTCTGCCTCTTGCGGGGCTCTTGCTACAGTTCAAAAGTGGAATCCCCGTAGGGAGCATGGGGCCAGTGGTGAACTAGCCCCGTGTTCCATGTGGCGCCTGAGCCTTTGAAATGTACAAGAGCCCCAATGGGACACTTACACATTTCAAAAGCAGAATTGCAGCAGAACCAGCACGAGTGGAGAATACTTCCATCCCCCCTTGCGCGGTTTCCTGATGTACCTCTATCTCCTCTGCCCCCCACAGACACAGTGCTGGTGGGAACTGGCTTTTAAGCCGTCTCACCCAAGCACTGGTTCTTGCTCCGCCTCCTAGCTTCCTCTCTCTGATAGAGGCAGCAAACGGAAGGGAAGCGACTAGTTGCCTGTCTGATAAGCTGAAGAACCAGAAAGGGGGCTCAGGGATGGGGCTAGGACTGACGCCTGCCTCTGGTTGGTCAGGAGGTTTCAGCTGCCTGAGAACTCCTACTTCCCTGTGTTCTGCAGCCCCTGCGGGGGCTAGAAGGGGAAGTCATGGGGAGGTGGCTGAAGGCCAACTCAATGCACAACAACATGCGCTCCTTCATCCAGGTGAGAGAGGAGTACGTGTTATTGTGTTCCTCGCCAGCTCATCCCAGGCGGCCTTCCTCCAGTCCCAGTTTGCCCAGCGCTC
The DNA here is from genome assembly GCF_052426305.1 of Pelodiscus sinensis. Taxonomy (NCBI): domain Eukaryota; kingdom Metazoa; phylum Chordata; order Testudines; family Trionychidae; genus Pelodiscus; species Pelodiscus sinensis. The sequence continues at coordinate 52,016,788 of NC_143061.1, forward strand.
CTCCAGGTAGGTGGCCCACTCCTGGTGCTCTTCCTCGAGCCCCCAGTTAAGGGACTGCAGGCAGGCCATCTGTTCCCTCAGGAGAGGGTACATTTCCTCTTATGGATCCCACAGAGCAGGGTAGATGGAGTGGGAGGTGGAGGATGCGCCACACTCGCAGCTAATCCAGCTGTGAAGAAAAGTTACAAGGGCAATCATCCCAGGAGACACTGAGTACGAAGCCTAGCCCTAATCTCTGAGCCAACACCAAAGGTCTCAGTTCAGACAATAGAGATGTGCTTTGAGCAAGGCCATATGTTGACAGCAGGTACTGTCCTGCAGGAGCACTGATGTCCCAGGAGAGCGTTGTTGCACCCATAACATGGGGACAAGCAGACATGGGAAGGTGCTGGGCAGGCCAGGAGCCTGCGAGTGGGAGGGGAGGACAAGGCATCTCAGCTTCCTATTGTGTCCTGTACACGTTGGTCCGGAACTGGCAGCGTCCCTCAAAGAGAGAATTTCTATCCCTGCCCACTGGAAGGGTGTGTGTGTTGGGGGAGGTCTGTGTGTGTGTTGGGGAAGATGCGTGTGTGAACCGCAAAGGCTGCTTGCCTAAGAGAGCGTTACTTTAGGCGCTCTGCATTGCCACACTTGACGGGGGCGAATGCTGCCTGAATGCAGGCGTAACACTGTGCCGTATGCAGCACTGATGTGTGTGGTTCCATGACCCCAGACTCCTTAGTGGTGGCTTGGTGTGGAAAGGTGTCCCATTGCAGAGGCCAGAATAAGGCACAGGTCTCCAGGAACCTTGCGGGAAGGTCTGAGGGGTTCCTGTGTGAGAGCATCATGGGGCTGAGTGCTTCAGCCTAGTGGCGCTCTATGTGCATCCATGTGCACATGCAGTTGTGTCCCCCAGTTGGAGTAGGCAGAGAGAAGAGGATGTAGCCCATCACCTACTCCCATGTGTATGTAAGGAACGTGATAGAACTCACCTGAAGTGGCTTCCCTGGGTTCATCTGAAGCCTGGGAGACATCCTGGGGGTGGGGGAGTGGCTCCAGCGTGAGGAGCTGGTCCTGGCTAGCAGGCAGGCATGATTGCCTGACTGGCCACGGCCACCTCTTCTATGCGGGTGTCATCCACCACTACATCCTTCTGGAGGCTGATGCCAGGAATGCCCTCACCAGACTCGACGATGACAACAGGGGAGGTGACTGGCCCCCTTCCCGGAATGGCACCCAAATGTCATAGCAGCAGCAGCTGTGTGGTGCCTCCTTGGAGTGTCCGTTCTTCTCCCTGGACTCTTGATAGGCCTGCTGGAGCTCTTTGATTTTCATTTGGCACTGGTCCAGTGTCTGTGTGGGGCTTTTTTCGGTCAGGCTGGTAGCGATCCAGTCATAGAACTCTGCTTTTCTCATTCTGGTAAGGAGATCTTGGCGGTTGGTTCCCCTTCCAGACCTTGATAAGATCCAGGATCTCTGCACCAGGCCAGGCTAGAGCTGTTTTGCATTCCTAGCCAGTGGCAGCTGAGGGAGCAGAAGAGTGCTGGCGGTTGTGGAAGATCTGCTGGAGCATTGGGATCACTTATGGCTACCTTGCTGGCTGTTGTCTCGCACGGGGCCTCCAAAGCTGGCCATGTGCAAGAAGCTCTTCTCCTGCTGCCAGGACTTTTAAGCTTTGTGGGAGGAGAGGAGCAGTGGAGAATCCAGGTTTTGGCCAGAGCAGTGAGAGCTGCAGCTGCAAGTGGCCTTCGGAGGCCAATTATTTCGAGATTACAGCACAGGAGAGTCCACACTAATTCTGTTTCAAAATAACTATTTTGAAATTAGCATTATTTCTTGAGGAAAGCAGGAGTACAGATTTTGAAATAAACAATCCGTTACTTCAAAATAACGGGCATGGGAAAGCGTGGACACTCTGCTTACAAATTCGACCTAAGTGGAGTTATTTTGAAATAACTCCCTAGTGTAGACCTGAGCGGTGGGGGTTTTTTTTTGCTCATAGTACACATTTTCAAATTAGTCTATATTCAACCTCTTGTCCAAAAGGAGAGCAAATTAATCACAAGTACACCAAAAAGATTTTGAAATTTAAATTATTCATCCTTTCTTTTGCTGTACTTGGAGAGAGAGTTTGCTTTTCTTGTTCAAGCACAGTATTGGGAAGCAAGAGATTAGTTCTGTCTAAGAAGTTCTCTGCAGTCTCAAACATATTACTTAGGGATATGTTGTCAGATTTTGGGTTCATACACGCAGCAAAGATTGTGAGCATTGTAGAGTTCTGCAAATCCACTGGTATCATTTTTTTGTATCTACAGACTTTTTTTGCGGATAGCACGGATTGAGATACAAATTTTTTATCCATGCAAGTCTCTTATGGTAAGAGGAGATGAGCTGCTGTCAGGACTTGCACTTAGATCCTCCACTGCTCTGAGCAGGGAGTTTGCAGAGCTGGGAACAGGGGCTGGGAGTTACCCAGGCCCCATGCCCAGGGAAGGTAGAGGGTCTCCATGGCTCCACACAGCTGACTGCTCAGCTTTTATCATGGTGGGGCTACAGTTTTGAACTGTCACTCTTCTTGGGCAGCTATGGGGAACCTGGGTCCCTCCACCTGCCCTAGGTGGTGGACTCGGGCACTGGGTGGGAGGCTGCTTGGGCCTTTAGCTCAGTGCAGGTAGAAGGTTCACTGTGGCTCCCCCTGACTGGGCTCTGGAGGGAGGTAGTGCCTTAGTTCCATCCCTTCCTCTGGCAGTTTCCCTATTTATCATCCTTTCTCACTTCCAGCCCCTTCTTTCTTTGTGAACTGCAGTCTCCTCCTCTAGACTTGGCCCTCCATCCAGGTGACTAGGTAGTTCCTTTTTCTGGGCCCCACTCGGTCTTTCTGAAACAAATGGTTCTTTTTGGAGTGATTGCTCATGACCATTCCCAAGCAGGTGTGTGCATGCCACAGGTCCAGTTGTTGGAAGGGTTTTCCCATAGCAGTACCCATTGGTCAGCTGTGGAGACCCATGGAGTGGCACTGTTTAGTTGCCGTATATAGTCCACTGCCACCCTCTCTTAGCTCAGTTCCTTCTTACTGCCAGTGACGTCATGGGAGCTTTCAACTCTCTTGTCTCTGGCAAGCATTTCCCTTAGCTTTGTAGTGTAAATAGTTGTACATAGAGTTCTGTTGTTTGTGTTTAATTAGTGTTATCGTTAAGTAGTTGGAGTAATCCCGCCCATGCCTTGGTCCCAAGTCCTCTAGCCACGTGCTTCTTGTCAAAAGCCTATGCCCAGGGGACATCTACACCCCCAACTCTGGATGAAGAGCTCCAAACAGATAAGTGCCAGATTTAAAGGGGCTTTCATCCCAGAACTGAAAAAGAAAGGGACTTTAGGTTAGAACTTCTCCTGATGAAGTCAGCCCTGAACTTGCTGTCTGTGCAACTGGGGCTGGCCCCAAAACCACCTTCTTTGGTGCACAATGTGCCTTCTTTGTTGCAGGGCATCACGGCACCAAAAGAAGCCTCCTTTAAGACTCTTCTGCACTGACGTTCTCCTCGGACAAAGGCTGCAGGGACATCTTTGTGGCATCGGTCACACTCACAGGTACCACATAAGAAGAAGTGGCCCAAGCAAAGAAGATCACTCATCAAGGCTGATAAGGCATAGGAGTGTGTCCTGTTCTGGAATATTGTACTGGGCCTAGGGACAAGCCCGCATCTCCTCCTCCAGCATCGTCGAGTCTGGCACTTCCAGAGGATCTATGGAATGCAGTGCTCCTGGATTCCCCAGCAAAGGATAGCCAAATTAGGGATCTGAACATGCCATCCACCCCAGAGATCTTTGAAGTAGCAAGGGGCTTATAGAGGTGTTGGCCCGACACACTCTGTCTCCAAGGGTGACCACTAGATTAGTTATGACTAGAACTATGGTGCCATCATGGGATAAGTTTACCATGGTTAGGCAGCAATCTACATGACCCTGGCACTGTTCTCCTTGGGACTGCTACTCCTCCTAGGACTGTTGCCTGAGCACCACTCTTCTGAGCCATCCAGGACATCAAGGTCAGGCTCAACCTTGGTCTCAGACCAGGACTGGAGTGATTCCAGGAGGAGCCATTGCCATTCCATGCGCTCTCAATGAGATTGATTTCACAGCCATCAGCAATGTGTTGGCCACAAAGCCAGGCACTGCTCTGGTGGTCTTTTTGGACTCCATGGTTGTACCGTCAAGCCCAAGTTTCTGGTCCATGTCAGTAGTGTCAGACAGGAGAAGTCCACCGTCGTCCTCCTTGGTCAGGGTGCATCATTCTTATCATGATATCAGGTCCATAAGACATCTTGCCACTGAGACTGATGCGCAGCCTAGCACCCAGTCTGGTGGTCAAGCTAGCACAGAGTTGGGGGTGCAACAAGGCACCGTAGCTGCACCACAACTCAGCACCAAGAGCGGCATGCTCCCTGGTGCCACATTTGCACAACTGGGCACAGCTTCAGGAACACCACAACCCACACTGTGTAGCACACAGTCCAGCGCTGGTATTGGGGCACACGTGTTTCCATTATAGGGATACAACCAGGCACTATGAGTGATGTGTGTCTGGACACTGCTCCTGGTGGTCAACCTGGCACCATAACAAGTGCATACCCAGGCGACACAGAATTCTCCTGGGAGGTTTGAGGTCAGGAGGACCCAGGACTGCTGGGTGTATTATAGTTCTCTTTGCCTGTTGAGGCAGTGGTGAGGTCATCTACCCCGTTGCTCCCTGTGGATAATTGTGCCCACCTAGATCTGCTCAGAAGTGTGGCTAATAATTTAGGCCTCCAAGAGGGAAAAGTTATGAAGAACTTGAGCCCATGGTGGATATCCTGGCTCCTGACCACCTCTCAAGATGTAGCTTGTTCATTAAGACAGTTTTGGCTATGACAAAGTCTTTGTGGCAGACCCCTACTTTGATTTCTCTTACTGCAAAGGGTATGAGGAGAAAATATTTTGTCCTCTCAAAAGGGTATGAACCCTTTTATACATACCTGCAGCCGGATACCCTAGTGGCTGAAGCCGTGAATGCCAAAGAAAGGCAGGGACAGCAGGGGCCTACACCTAAGTAAAAAGAGGGAGGGGAGAGGGGCCGCCCATACGCCACGCGCTAGGGGCTGCAACAGCCCATGTCCCATGCGCCCGGAGGCGAGGCCGCCACCAGTCATGCGCTGCATGCCTGGAGTCAGCGCTTGTGCCACACGCCCAGGAGCTGGCAGCGCCCATGCGCTGTGCACCCGGGGCCAGTGCCGCCCCTATGCTGCGTGCCCAGGGCCGGCACAGCCCTTGCGTCACTCACCCGGGGGCAGGGTGCTGCACGCCTGGGGCCGGGGCTGGCACAGACCTTGCGCTGCGCATCCGGGGGTGGAGCCGCCTAACTGCCGCGCGCCTGGGGCCGGCACTGACCATGTGCTGTGCGCCCAGGGCTGGCGCTGCCAATGTGCCCAGGGGCTGGCTCCGCCCATGCACTGCGCGCCTGGGGGCGGGGCCAGCCCCAATCACTTGGCAGGTGCACAGATCACTTGGCGGGTGCACTGATCTGTTCTTTTTGTGTAGTTTGGGTCATAGTTGCTTCATTTAGTGACAAAAAGATTTTATTGGGTTTTTTTCCTGTTAGACTATGTCTGTGTACAGTTTTTGTAACTGAAGGTCTACAGAGCCGTGGTACTCACCACCCTCCTGTATGTCTGTGAAACGTGGACTGTGTATCGGAGGCACGCAAGACAGCTTAATCACTTCCACATGACTTGTCTTCGCAGAATATTACGCATCAGATGGCAAGACAAAATACCAGACACTGAGGTTCTCTCTAGAGCAAGTTTACCGTCAGTCCACACTCTGCTGATGAGTGCACAGACTAGATGGGCAGGTCATGTCATTCGTATGCCGGACGAACATATACCTAAGCAGCTCCTTTTTGGGGAACTCTCTACTGGTAAACGCTTGCGTGGTGGACAGAGGAAACGTTACAAAGACACACTTAAGGCCTCCATGAAGTCGTTCGGAATTGATACAACCACCTGGGAATCGCTGGCACACAACTGCCCTGCCTGGTGCAGTCTCATCCACAAGGGGGATGCCAAGCTCTCGAAACAAGGCGCATCTCTGAAGCACAACACAAGCGCGTGCTGCGCAAGTCCAGAGCTACCAGCGCAACGATTGCAATGCCTACGCATGTCTGCCCAACATGTTCCAGGACATTTGGTGCCCGAATTGGCCTGATAAGTCATCTTCGGACACACTGTATCCAGTCTCAGAGCACTTAGTGGTGTTGAGGTCTTCATCGACCATGATGGACGAACAACATCAACAGTTTTTGAACTGGTGTAATTATATCTATTGGCAGATTTTTTTTAGTTATGGTCAGGGCTCGCCGGACCATGGCGCAGATCGCCTGAACCTGTCTCTTCCGGATTGCAATCTACTCTCCATGGGCGAGTAGATTGTATTATTTGTCGAGCCCTGGTTATGGTGATACATGAACAATCCAGAGAGTGGATGCAGTAATACTAGACGTGTTTATATTAGTGTAGCTTATTTCCCTTTCCATATGGGAATAAGATGTATTGACATAAACGTATTTATACGGTTATATCTGTGTTTGCATCTGGGAAGGAGAAAGGTATGCCACTTTATCTATAGTTCTGTGTGTAGACAAGTCCTAAGTCATGCAAAGCCAACACATCTAAAACTGAGTGAGTTGGATTCTGTTCACTTTTGCACATGGTCAGTAGACCTGCTTACAAATTTTAGTCATACCTTTAAATCCCAATTAGAAACACCAGAATTACACAGATTACAAATCACCGTCTTTGATAGCAGAATCAGAGAGGAAGAATAAGCGAGAATCCCCATTATTTCATGTTTTTAGAGAGTGTTTTTACTGTAGATCTTCACTTCAAGCACAAGACTAGGTGTTACGGAATTAGCCCTAATATTAAGCACATAGGCTACAATTCTAGAAAGTTTCCGTATTCAGTAAAGCTGCTAAGCATATATTTAACCAGGGTCGCTGACAGTGCAGGAAAACAGGGAAGTTGGCAATTTAAAAGTACTGGAGCAACAGTGCCCTAAGCCCTTGAAATTGGTGCTGGAATCCCTGGTGGTGTTGAGGGCTCAGTGGCGGAGGCTAGCCTCCAGCCATGCCCTTTTTGCCTGAGACTCCATGCCTTCCAGGGGGGCCGCAGGGCCCAGTGAAGTCTGTCACTTGTATACTTAAAGCGAAGCACATGCTTTACTGCTTTCCTGAACTGGGGCCACACATTTGAAAAATTTACTCTTCTAAATCCATAATTAGGGTTGTTAAGTGGTCTGATTTCCAGAGATGTAGAGCACCTGCAGCTCCACGTACTTAAATGAAGACTGAAGGTAGTGAGCAGATTTGGGCACTTACTATGGCCTTGCCTCAACTTCCTTTTTAAAAAAGGGAGATCATACTTAGCCGAAGGGCAGCTTTGTAGAATGTGCTAGCTTCCTTCCATTCAGTTACTATAAATGTATGAAATGTTTTTGTTTATGCATATTGACAAAGCAGGAAATACCTTTGAATGAAGCATACTTTGTAAGTATAAGATAATGTTTTGGGATGATAGAAATATAAATTATCAGGATACCAGTCTGAAATATTAGTAATCTTTTATTTCTTTTTTGCAGCTACAAGAAAATCAAGATGAAATTGAAAATATGATGAACTCTATTTTTAAGGGTATATTTGTTCATAGATACCGGTAAGAGAATTAGCACTATAAAAGGCCTTTTTTGGTAAATTTCATTACCAATTATGTTGATTTTCTTTTGGTGCAACAGTCTGGTTCTCTCTGAAAGAAAACTAAAATCATTATAATCTTCGAGGTTAAGCAAGAGAATTGAAGTGTCTCCCTTTTTACTCAAATAAATAAGGTACCCAGACAGACTTGATTTGGTCCTAAGTATTACCTTAGAAGAGGAAAAAAAAAAGTGAAACCATTGTTAAAAAGCAGTTTCCTACAAGGTGGGGCCATAAAGACTAAAATACAATAATGATAATGATATGATTATTGTATATAGCAAAAAATGAATGGGTTGACTTCACTGTACATTTACATGTGTTAGCATTTTGGATGTCTTTTAAGTTTAACCTTAACTCTGACTTTTCTAGATTTGTAGTTCTTGTTTTAACTACAATTAAAACCATTATTGTAGTGATTTTTATCCTTAAAGTACAGTATGTGTTCTCTTCAGCTGAATTCCAATTAAACCGTTTTTTTTTAACTTGGGAATTTTTTAAGCCTTTAAATTATTTTTAAAGCCAGATAAGCTAGCAGGTTCCGGCAGTTTTGTGCTACTTCATAGCAGTGCAAATAACTTAGCTTGCAATAACTAGTTAAAATGGGTTTATGGTTAATTCATAGCACAGTGCAAAGGTGCTAGAGCATATGGTGAATTTGTTCCTATTTTACAACTGATTGAGTGATTGATGTAAGACAAGATAATATTTTAACATTGTAATGAATTGTTAAAAACATGTACGTTTGCCAAGTAAGCTGCTGGGATATGAAACTGTTTCACTGTTTTAGCCATAAAGAAATGTATGTTCCACTTCCAAATTTTGGTTGTCCATGAAAGCCTTGAGTTAGACAGAATAGTGGCCCAAGAAAGCTCATCACCATCTTGTTAGTCTTTAAAGTGCTACATAGTCCTGTTTTTTGAGTTAGACAGTACAGAAAGGGAGTGTAGGCTGGGTGAGACGGGGGCTCTCTGAGGGTCTGTGGAGATGAGAGGTAGTGGGATGAAGATGACATGGGAAAGGGAACCTCGAGGTTGTTTTTTCAGGGTACTTGCTCATGTCTATTCCAGGTTAGTGCATGTGGAAGGATTTTCCCTTAGTAGCACCTGTTGGGCCAGCAGTGTGCCCCCGGGGAGTGGTGCTTTTGTGGTGACTATAGGTCCCTCCTGACCCACCGCCTCTTCAGTTCCTTTCTATCCCAGAGACAGTTGTTGGAACTGCTGTCTCTTTTCTTCAAGTGCTTTCCCTAGTCTTTGTAGTTCAGTTTTCTGTAAATAGTTTCTACTTAAAACTAGCTTCTTAGGAGTTTTTTTCCTCCATCCCAATTTGACTGCCCTTTGGGATTTGGGGCATGCCTCACTCCCAAAGTTTTAAATCTTGTGGAATCAGCCACAAGCACATGCCAATAGGCGACTCCCCCAACCACTGTTGTTTCAAGTGTCATGGGGAGGTACCCCACACAGAGCAGTGCAAGATTTGTAAAGAGTTCCACCCAACAACAAAAAAGGAATGTAACTTCAGGCTGAAGGACATCCTGATGGAAGCAGCCAGAGCTGGGCCATCAGGATCTGGCACTAAGCACTTCTGTATGGTGCGCTCTGACCTCTGTGCATGAAACAGTACCAAAGAAAGACTCTGGCCATAGAGACCCTCAGAACTGTAACTCCCTGGCAGCAAAGCCCATGGAAGCATTGTGGCACCTCTCACACTCTCAGGTATCTTGTAAGCAGCACGAGAGCTTGGAGAGTGGCCTGATCGAACAGCGTGCCTGAGGTGCATCATGTGCTGGAACATGCAGCTTGAATAGTACAGGAGCTGGCACTGTCAACTTGGGACCTCCAGTGTGGGCTGTCAATTCCGGTGTTGTTGGACTTCGGATCATGAGTGACAGATGAAGGAACTGGAGCTTGCTTCCGTGCTGGATACTTGTGAAGCTGAAAGGGGCTTGATTGCCATGACGGCTCCACAGTCTCTCATCAGCCAAGATAGGCCTCTGGCATGGTTCAGAGCCGAACCTGCCATGCTGATGTGCTGATCATCTCCATGACATCACTCCCCACAGCGCCCGTCCCTGAGGCACCACTCTCTAGTACCTGTTTCCTATGGCACCACTCTCCAGAACCATCCCGCCCCGGTCCTGCCTTCACGCTCAAGATTTGTATAATCAGATTCAGATCCTATTATTTAAGGTGCAGCCAGCACAGATCAGACCGCCACAGACATAGCTAAGACATGAAAGTAGTGCCATAGGAAGCGCAGTGGCACACATGCTGCGGGTTCCCACTCTGAGGTGTTGGAAGCACAAGTACCCCTGCTAGCCATGAGCCATCTCATTTCTAAAGGCTCCAAAACAGCATCAGTGGATGACATGGAGCCATGTCCATATCTCAAGCTTACCACTAGCTCTGAGCTTGTGGTCAGTGCAGAGGAGAATGGTGCCAAGCAGGATGAGTCCAGAGGACAAGGAGGTTCCAGTGTCGCCTGTGGGTGCTTTCTCCCCCTCCCTAGATGAAGAGATGTCATGGTTTTCCTTCTGGGTCAGGCCCTATTGACAGTTGAGTGCACCAGGACCTGCTACGTAGGATGGCTCACAATATGGAGCTTCAGGCCAAGGAGATAGTCAGATTGCAGGACCCAGTTGTTAACATTGTGACCCTGAAAGGGCCATCTAGAGTGGCTTTGCCTCTTGTGACAACTGTTCTGGCCACTTCTAAAACTGTGTCAAACCTGTGCCTGCATTCCCCCTACAGCAGAAAGGGTAGATAGGAAATATTTTGTCCCTTTGATGGGATATGAATACTTTCTCACTCACACGCAGTCCTGTTCATTTGTAGTGGCCAGAGTGAATGAGAGAGAAACAGGGGCCAACTCTGAAGTCTAAAGACTCCACAAAGTGGGATCTCTTCAGCTGGAAGGTTCCATCAACTGAAGGGCTCCAGTTCAGGATTGCCAACCCACAGCCAGTACTGATTAGGTACAATTCTGTACTGAAATTCAAGGAGTTGGTCCCTGCTGAGTCCAGGACAGAGTTTGGGAGGGATGACAGCAAGGTAGTGACACAAACCTCTTCATAGGTCTCATTGGATGCTGCCGATTCAACTGCACAAACATTGTCCTTGGGCATAGCCAGGAGCAATTGTTCATGGCTTTAGGCATCTAGCCTTATGCCTGAAGTACAACAAATACATCAGGACCTGCCTTTTGATGGCATGGTCCTTTTTGCGGAGCAAACAGACTCTAGGGTGCACAGCCTAAAGGGTTCGCAAGGTGCATTAAAATCTCTGGCCTATGTACCCTGGCTACCCAGCAAAAACATTTGAAACCTTAGCCCCTGGAATGCCTCTACCCTTCCCTGCACAGGCAGGACTTCCCAAAGAAGGGGAGCAGGAATGGTAGGTGTAAGCATCCCCATTCTACATCCAGCCTCAGCCAGGGCTCAGTGAGGCAGTTGTCAGGCTCTAAGTAGGCCTTTAGAAGGTGCGTCTGTGGGCAACTCATCAGTCTACACCCTGGATTCTTTTCTCTGATTTCTGAATTGTCTGTTGTACTTTTACCATGCTTGGTCTCAGATAACCTCAGACTGATGGGTCTTTTGCATGGGATATTTTCTCCAGTTCTGCTCTTCTCCTTTCTCCCTCCCTCCCTCTTCCCCATTCTTCTTCGGGAATCCTTGTCAAGAGCATTTCCTCATGCAGGAGTTCCACTCGCTCCTTGCTGCAGGGACAGTAGAAGAGGTTCCTTGGGAGCTATGGGGCAGGGGATTGCATTCCCATTATTTCATAATACAAAGTGGGTCTCAGACCCATCCTAAATCTGCAAGGCCTCAACACATTCATAAAAAGATTGAGGGTCTTCTGCGTAGGGTCTTCTGATCACATGATAGTGTCCTACCTCCCAGTGAAAACAGAAACAAATAAGTCAGTAAGCATCTCTGCCATTTTGACATTTTCTGTTATGGTTTTTCAATTTTCATGCCTTGTCCTTGGTCTTCCTCTTAATTCTAATATATTTGTAGAATGTTTTCTTGTTACTTTTTATGTCTCTATGTAGATTGAGCTCATTTTATGCCTTTGCCTTTCTAATTTTGGCCCTATGTTCTTACGTTATTTGTTTATATTCATCCTTTTTACTTTGACCTATTTCTACTTTTTATAGGACTCCTTTTTAATTTTTAGATCATTCAAGATTTCCTGGTTAAGCTAGGTAGTCAGTGCCATACCTCCTAGCTTTTCTGTGCAATGGAATTGTGTGCTTTTGTGCCTTTAGTAATGTCACTTTGAAAAACTTCCAACTATCCTCAAACATAGTTTTTCACAAGCAGCTATAATGGAGAACTGGGAAAGTTCCAGTGAGCCCTCTTGCCCAGCTGTGAAGAATGCTTCTTGCATATTCTTAATTTCAGTTAAGACTTTTCATTGTTTTATAATGAGTACACACACCCTGAAGCCTAACATCTGTGATAACCCTATTCAGAATGGCCATTCCAATATGTACTGTGATAGGGTCAGAGCAGAAGGCTATAATAAAGCAGTGTGGGGGAGACGTAGAAGCCTCAGACTGAGGAGATCTCTGTTCCCAGAGTAACAGGGAGGGGCTGGTTTAGAACTAGCAGAGGCAGTGGAACACCTAGGGCTAATTTTCCAGGCCTGCAGAGTAAGACCAGCCTAGGCCAATTAGGACACCTGGGTGTAATTAAGAAAACCAGTTCAAGCTGGCTATAAAAGAAGCTTGCCTGCAGGTGTAGGGTGCATGCAGCTGCGAGGAAAGTGCTGCTGGTCGTAGAAGGAAAGGAGACCACAACTAGGAGGACCAACTGGAGAGAAGGAAGATGCTGGGGAAGGTGTGGGAAGTAGCCCGGGGTCTTGGATCTGTATTCTAGCAGATGTCAGGGATTCACATAAGCAGCTACTGTCACTGGGCCCTGGGCTGGAATCTGAAATAGAAGATGGGTCTGGGTTCCCCCCAACACCCACCTCCCATTTCCTCTTGGGGAAAAAGACTGTGGAGCATATTTTCCGTTTTACCATGCACTGGACATTGATGAAAAGAGCTCACCAAACAGCAAACTAAAGCCCTGGGCATGGTGCCTAAAAGAGTGGGCTGCTGTGAGCCTCTAAGTCAAGCAAACCTGCCAGAAAGTGCAGGACCTACCAAGTTTTTGTAGGAGCTTTGTTCCAGTACTGTATGATTAAATTGGATCGGTGTTCTCAAATTTCATTGCACCTTGATCCTTGTCTGTCAACAAAAATTAGTACCCCAGCTGGGGGACAGAAGCCTGAGCCGGCCTTAGCTCTTGCACCCTAAGTGAGTGTTCCAAAATCTGAGCCCCACTGCTCTGTATGTGGGTGGGTCAGAACTGAAGCACAAGAGCTTCAGCCCCAGGCACAGCCCCAGGCAGGGGGCCTTTAACCTAACTTTGACACTCAGCCCCATCAATTCTAAGCCAATCCTGGCAGGTCTATTACAATGGGGGCATGACCGACTTTGGAGTTCCGACTTAGATTGAGAATCACTGGATTAGATTATATTTGTTATCAACTATTGAATTTTGTCAGCCTCTTTGGTTCTTTCTCACTGATGAGACTGGTATACTATGGTGTAAGCAAAAGCAGAATCAGTCTCAACAATATGCTTTGATTGCCAAAAACTTGATTCTGGTCTATAAATCCTTCTAGTGCTGCAGACATCACTGTTTCCTACTTTGTTTTCAGTTATACTGAACTTCCTGGCTAGGTCAGAAATACACTCTTTTAGCCCCAGCAAAGTGGACTAAATATCAGTTTTAAGTCCCCTGAGTTTTGTGAGAAACTCTGACATACCAACTTGCATGGCAAGAAGGATCTCTCTGTTTAGAAGTTGTTTCCTTCAAGAAGCCGAGAGAAATCCCCGAGTAAGAATAGCTTTGTAGAATAGTTGTATGACTAGATTTCTTTTAGGGTAAACATGGAGTCATTAAATCCTTCTCAAATCATTTTTTGATTTAGCACTTGGCCCATCAGGGCTCTGAGTCTGAGAATTTGTTTTAAACTGTTGCTAATGTTCAGGGTTGCCAGATTCTGCTGGTTTCCATCCATGCAGATTTTTTTCTTCTGATAGTATTAAGGGATTGTGCCCCCGTTCGCTATGCTTGCCAATCCCTCCTTCTCTTGGGGTAGGCAACCCCAGCTCACCCCCCGGCCACCAGAGCGGGCTGGGCCGAGGCCACGCTATTCCTGCCCCAGGCTGTGCCAGCCCTGACTCTTTGCCCACCCTCCGAGCCAAAGCTTTGCCAGTTCCTCCTCCTCCTCCACCCCCTGCCGTTCCCCCTGATTCTGGGCCAGTCTTGGCTCCTGCCCTCCCCAATCTAATCCAAACACCCTGTCTCCGGCTGCTTGGGAGGGCCAAGACCATGGCATGTCAGCCCTGGCTCTGCCCCCTATGGCTGAAAGGGCCAAACCCCGTGCCTGCTTTGCTGGCCCATGGACAGCCACTGGTCTGCTGCTGGGGAGGGGAGCCCGGCCATGGCTAATGCTGCTGCCCCCATAGGTCTGGCAGGGCCTCAAGCGTCTGAGTCCCAGGACGCTGCCAGTGCCTGGTCCTGTGCTCAGGCTGCAGGGGGCAAGGAGACTGGCAGGGGGGGCAGCAGTGACGGCCTGGAGGGGCAGCCGGGACAACCCCGAGCCTGCTGTTGGGCAGAGGAGCCCAGCCATGGCTAAGGCTGCTGCCTGCACTTGACTGGCAGGGCCCAAAGCATCTGAGCCCCAGTGTGTGTGGGGGTGAGGGGGTGGAGATTATGGCCCGGAGCTGGGCAAGGGGAGATGTGAGAGACATGCTGACATCACTCTGTAATCCCGCAGGAAAATTTGTTTAATACATATATAGAAATTAAAGTAACGAGGAGTCCTGTGGCACCTTATAGACTAACTGAAGTGTAGGAGCATAAGCTTTCGTGGGCAAAGACCCACTTCGTCAGATGCAGATTCAGACTAACACGGCTACCCCTCTGATACATAGAAATTAAAGTGAAATGCACACAGAGCAAGGGAAAGTCAAATGAGGTGTGTGCTGATTGTACACAATACTGACTGTAAGAGCTGTATGCACCCTCTACGTCCGGTTGAGTTACATTGGTTACTTGGTTATAAACAATTGTGCAGCTCACTGAGATAGAGGAGGTGCACTTACGCAGCCCACTCTCTAGCCTAGGTTGCCCTTTGCTAGTATGCAGAGATCTTTGCCTGCTTAGTGCCATGGAAACACACGGATAAAAATTCGTAAAGCTTTTTATTGAAGATACAGAAAAGAAGGGAGAAAACAGTTAAAGCATTTGAAATATGAAGTATAGTTTAAGCTTTCATTTAACATCCCTTGTTCCCTTTTCCATTAGCTGCAGAATTTTTACAATAAAACCCCCCTATGTTTGATAGTCTGTTAGCCGGTATTAAAGATGACTGTCCTGTAGGCAGAAAATACAAGAATTTTGTTGAGAGGGTCTGGTGTTGTCATTTTTAAAGTCCAGTCCCATTTCCAAAGGCAACAAGAAAAGCACATGCAAAAAGGGAGAGAAAACAATAGCAAAAATAGAAATGCAGCTGTGGTGTCTCATATGTTGATTTTCAGTGGCAGCCTTCCTGCTGAAAAAAAGCATGTAGTAAATAGTGCGATCAACTATCTTGAGACCTGGCAAACCTTGCCAGCATTGAAGGGTTTAGGATAATGCTTTTAATTACCTTTTTGGCCATGTGTCATAGCAGTGTTACAGAATATGCTGTCTTGGATAGTTGAGCCAGTAAATAAGTGTGGAACGAAAAAAACATCCTAAGATTTTTGAAACACACAGATACACAGAGTTTAAGCAGGTAAATGGGGCTATGTTATCTGGCTCCAGCTCTCTGGCCTCTCACTGGTTAGGGCATCATTTGAGATCATAGGCTCACACTGTTCTTGTTTACCAGGTATAATCTTTACACAGTCCTTGAACTCTGTTTGTAGGCTTTTTTTATACTAATAGTTTTTCGCTCTCTTTTTTTCTGAAGCTTTCCCCATTGTTATTTATTATTATATGCCAATGTGATACTTTATGAACACTCATACACTTTGTATAGTTCATAATTAGGGTAAATTTGTAGACCCAAATGTCACAGAACACAGGATGCACAGAACCATCTAAGACAGGGATGGGTAAGAGAGCCTCTGTGGGTCTGATGTGGCCTTCCAAGCTGATGGATCTGGCCCGTGGCGTCCCTGCCTCTCTCCCTCCCCCAGGCCAATCAAGACCTGGGGATGGGGGAGCACACAAAGTCTCCTCCCCTGCCAGTGGTGCGCAGCACCAGAGGGAACCGCCAGCCAGCAGTTCTCTCTAGCCACCATGTGCTGCTGGCAGAGTGCAGGAAGGGGGCAAGAGACTTCATGTACTCTCCCCATTCCAGGCCCTGATTGGCCGGGGGAGTGTGGGAAGTCGCCTCCCCCAACAGCGGTGCACAGCACCAGAGGGAACCGCCAGCTGTTTTAAAACAACTGGCAGTTCTCTAGTTGCTGCATGCCCTGGCAGGCTGGGGGCAGGGGTTGAGGGGCTTTGTATGCTCCCCCCATCCCCAGGTTCTGATTGGCCTGGGGGGGTAGAAGGAGTGTATGAAGCCTCCTGCTGCAGTGCCTAGAGCAGTGTTTCTTAAACTTTTTAAGATGGAGGAACACCAAACAATTTTTTTTATGAGGAATACCAAGGACTTTTTTTGAGAGGGAAAAAAAAAAGGGGCTGGGGAAAAGTTATTGAGCAAAAATTGGGTCCGGAGGAGAACTTATTGAGCAAAAATGGGGGAGGTAGGGATACACAATTAAGAAACACTGGCCTAGAGAGAACTGTCAGCTGTTTTAAAACAGTTGGCAATTCTCTCTAGGTGCCAGGGGTGGGGGAGCAAGACTTCACATGCTCCCCCATCTCCAGGCCAATCAGGGTCTGTGGGTGGGGGAGCATGAGAAGTCGTCTGCTCCTGCCCCTTCTGGGGCAGCCCAGGGCCACATCAGAAATGTATGAAGTGGCCCCCTTTTAAAAATTATTGCCCATGCCCGATCTACTATCAGTAGGTGGCACTACAACATGGATGCTCACAACCACAACTTTTACTCTGAGGATGAAGGGGAAATTGTGTTTGACTTGGATTTGTGAAAGAATTGTATTCTTTTTTTCTTTTTCTCTAGTGATGCTATTGCTGAGATTAGAGCTGTTTGTATTGAGGAAATTGGAGTGTGGATGAAAATGTACAGTGATGCCTTCCTAAACGATAGTTATTTAAAATATGTCGGTTGGACACTACATGACAGGGTAAGTAGTATATTCCTGATCATGGCACCAGGAAAATGCTTTGCCTGTTCAATATGTCACCTTTTGATTGTTTTTCTTCCTTTCATTTATTTCTTGAGTAGTGTATTTCAGTAGTCATCCTTTTCTTTTGTGTGGCTTACAACAGCAACATTAGAAGTCCAAGACTAGGTGGTGATCAGTTGATTGCTTAAGGTGACATGGTGTGGATGACAGAGAAATCACTAAAACATAGAATCATAGGACTGGAATGGACCTATGTCAGGAGTAGCTATGATATAGACCACCCCTGACAGATGTTGTCTAACCTGTTCTTAAAAATCTCCAATGATAGAGATTTAGTCACTTCCATAGGCAATTTATTTCAATGGTTAACTACCATGACAGTTAGGAAATTTTTCTTAATGTCCAACCTAAACCTACTTTGCTGTAATTTAAGCCCATTGCTTCTTGTCCTAACCTCAGAGGGTAAGAACAATTTTTCTCCTTCCTCCTTGTAACACCCTTTTAGGTACTTGAAAGTTGTTGTTATATTCGTCAGACTTTTTTTCTTACGTTCTAAACAAACCCAGTTTTTTTCAATCTTCCCTTAGGTCATGTTTTCTAGACCTTTAATGATTTTTGTTGCTCTTCTCTGGAGTTTATCCCATTTGTCCATGTCCTTCCTGAAATGTGTTGCCCACAACTGGACACAGTATTCCAGTCAGTTGAGATATCACAGAAGAATTACCACTTGTTTCTTTCTTACAACGCTCCTGTGAATACATTTCTCTTTTTTGCAACAGTGTGACATTGTTGACTTATATATAACTTGTGTTCTGCTATGACCCCAGATTCCTTTTTCAGTACTCCTTCCAAGGCAGATATTTCCTGTTTTTTTGTATGTGGAACTGATCATTCCTTCCTAAGTGCAGCAGTAGGCATTTTTCCTTATTGAATTTCATTCTGTTTACTTCAGATCATATCTCCAATTAGTTGAGCTCATGTTGAATTTTAATCCTATCCTCTAAAGATTTTGGAACTCCTCTCAGCTAGGTATTGTCCTAAAGCGTTTGGAACTCCTCTCAGCTAGGTATTGTCCTCAAACTTTGTAAGTGGACTCTTTATGCCGTTATCGGAATCGTTGATGAAGATATTGAATAGAACCAAACCCAGAACTGTTCCCTGTGAAACCCCACTTTTTATGCCCTTCCAACATGACTGTCAGCCATTGGTAACTTCTTTTAGGAATGGTTTTCCAACCACATATGCACCCACTTTATAGTAGCTCTGTAGGTTTTGTTTCCCTACTTGATGAGAAATTCATGTGAAACACTATCAAAAAGCTTACTAAAGTTAAGATGTGCTCCATCTATGCTTCTCTGATCCACAAGTCTTGTTACCTGTCAAAGAAAGCTATCGGGTTGGTTTAACATGATTTGTTCTTGACAAATGCATGCTGGATGTTACTTATCATTTTATTATTTTCTAAATGTTTGCAAATTGGTTGCTTAATTATTTGCTCCTTTATCTTTCCGGGTACAGAAGTTAATCTAGCTGGTCTTCAATTCCTCGGATTGTTTGGAACATTTGTTGACAGGGTGTTGCATAGTTTGAAGTCCATTTCCACACCCACAAATAGGCTTGAATCAATTTCAAATTATGGAAGAGGTTAGATGCCTTTGCCACGTGGTTTATGGGTTCACAGCAGACCTTATTTTCCATGAAAGTGAAAAGCTACTTGGTTCTTCATGTGTATTCTTGATGAGGTGTTTGTTGGGATATTGCTGTCTTCTTCCCTGCTTGCTACTGTTTTTGTGCGGGGGGATGGGAAGGGAGAACCCATGAGTCTTTGAGCTCCTACACTGCAAGCCAAAAAGGTTTTCTCAGTATATGTCAGGGGTTTCACTTATTCTCTAGGTCTTCCTGTATTGGGATATCCTTGTTCCTTCAAATATCATGGGACTCCTAAAAGATTCCTAAATTTCAACAAATTTGGGGTCAATGGATGCACACCATTATAGGAAGTTATATTTTTGGCTTTACTTTTTACTGTGCCTGTACTAGTATGCATGATTGTGTTAAGTTGAGAGTTCACAAGCAATGTGAGGGAACAATGTGTCGAGATGGGTGAGCAGTATTCTGCAGAAGCCTGTAGAGTTTTTTGCATCAGCTGCACACGTGGTCCCCCTTTCTGTTTTTGGATGAGATTTATGTGCATCTGTATTTGAAGAAGTGGGTTGTGCCCGTGAAAGTACGTGATACTATTTATATGTTTTTATTAGTCTCTAAGGTGCTACAGGACCGTTGTTGTTTCTAAGTTCTTTCAGTTAGACTAACACATCTATTCCCTCTGAGACTTTTAAGCATTTTTGTCATGGATATTTTTCAGGTACTAGTGATTTGTGAGGTTTTAGTCTACAGTTAAACCAAAATAGTTTGGGATGGAATTGTATCCTTATCTGCTGGCCACAGAAATCCAAGTACAATTCTACTCTGTTTAGATTAAATGCTGACACAATTATCTTAGTGGTGTTTGGTTTTAGTTAAAGTAATGTCATCAGCACAGACAAATTTCTGTGCTGATGTTTGAGGAAGATTGGTGGTGTAGATATTAAACAGAGTTGATGACTGATCCCTGTGGTAGACACCATTGAGAATTCATTGCCTGCTGACTTGTCACCAAAGAAAACATGAAATCTGTGATTGATTAGAACTTCTCAGCATCACACTGAATCCCCAGGGCAAACTGAGGAATGGATATTGGAGATTCTTGCTAGCCATTTTTGTTCCTTTGCCAGAATTTGTTAAAAACTTCAGAGCTAAACATCATCAGCTCCTGCAGCTCTCATGAGTTGCAGTCACATTGGCCGAGACTTGACGGTTTTGAACTTTTGCTGGCTTTGCAGGCCCAAGCTGGTGCAATAATAGTCAAATATAGCAACTGGAGTAAGTACAGAGCTTCAGCCATCTCAGTCCATCTTTGACAGTGCACTAACTTCAGTGATTCTAGTAAGTAATTTGAGTGTTTTTCGTGAGGTACTTGGTATACTACGCTTTTTGTTTCTGTGTTTCCACAATAGTGAGTATCCTTTTCGATGGCCATACAGGATTTTTTCCTTGCAGCTATTTGGATTGTCTGAGTGAAACAATCACCATTTTCAGGTGCTGTTGATATCATATGGATGGTAGCTTCAGTTGTCATTGTATCCTGGCCAGTTTGCCTTTTGAAAGTCCCATTGTAATTTAGACAATTACTGGGAGTCCAATCCCAATATGGATTATCACCAGTTGATGCCGACTGCATGAAATGTTGCCAGCAATAGTTTTGGAGGGATTCTGATAGATTGTGAACTAGATTTTGGTGAGGAAACAGATCTAGGTTGTAGTGGATCCAACTGGAAGAAAAAAAGTGTCTTTTTCACTTTTAAAAGTAGCTAGATGTGATGACTGTTTCCTGCAGTATTATTACTAACATAGATCCACATTGCATGGGAGCGATTGAAAACATCAACATAGATAGCCAGGTTATAGACTGTGTATAATGGGGGAGAAGCTACTCCGTTTTATGTTTTATACATCTTAACTATTGATATAGTGAAAAAACTTTAACAACAATGAACTTGTAGCAGCTTAGAGACTAACCAAAAATATATATAAATAGTATCATGAGCTTTAGTGGGCACAACCCGTTTCTTCAGATTACAAATATGGAGCAAGGGGCACAGAGGTTGAATTGTAAAGCAGAAAAAGAGGAACGAGGGGGAGGAGAAAAAAACCCTGTCAGTTAAAGTGTCCATGCTAAATGAGGCTAATAGAGTAGGCTGTAAGTGCCCGTACTGTTATATTGCTGTTTCTTACTGAGATGGTAAAGATTCCAGAGTTGTTTCTGGCATCTATCTTTTCATAATACCTAATGTCCTGCTTATCTATGCAACAAGACCATATTTTGGATAATGTAGAGAGGTGACGAGATTGTAGCTATCACAATATGACAGTGTGAGTCTTAGATGTCATCTTTGTATCAGTTTCTTGCAGAATAATGTCTTTGGCCATGTCTACCTACATACCTCATAGTAGCATCACTGTACCTGTGCAGGTGTGCTGCTGTAAGTCTCCTATGTAGCTGCTCTAGGTTGGTGGGAGAGAGCTCTTCTGGCAGAATAATTAAATAACCCCCAGTGAATGGCGATAGGCATGTTGGCGGAAGATGCTCTCCTGCCAGCATATCACTGTCCACCCATGCTAGCACTTTGGTCAGTGAAACTTTGGTCAGTCAGCATGTGGTTTTTTTCCCCATGCTTCTGACCAACAAAAAGTTCGAGAGATGTTCCGGTGGGTGCGCCACATTAGATCGGTGTACCGCTTCAGAGCCGAGATTTCATAGCAGTGTCCCTGGGGCTGCGCAGGTACACACCAGCAGTCGCACACTGTTAGGCTACAGGCATCGCGCATGTGAGAGTCCCACTCCTCAGTTCCTTCTCTACCGCCTCCGGCTACAGATGGACTCAGCAGTGCTCCCTAGCTTCTTCAGGTCTACATGGTTATACCTTTTAAAACCAGTTCAATTCATTATAATAGTTTAATTAGTGAATTTTTGAATAGTTAATTAGTTTGTTTAAAAAAAAAAGAGAAGAAAACAAAAGGAAGAAATCTTAATTGGTATAAGGGGCTTTCTTCTTTTTTCTCCTAGTTAATCCCTCCCTACAGTCTCCGACTGCTTACACAGGCATGCCTGGATTGCCCGGCTTTAAACGCTGCACCTCATGTAAAGAGCATATTCTGCTTTCGGATGGTCACTCACAATGCGTCCGCTACCTTGGAGAGCAGCATATCTCGCAGAAATGCTCTCATTGCGCAAAGCTAAAATCGCGGGCTCTGAAAGACAGAGTCCTCCGACTCAAATTATTTTTATTGGAAAACTCGCTTAGACCAGCCTCGGATCCGGGCCAACAGCCTGAGGAACAAAAGCAGCTGGGATCCAAAAAGCCTGCCAAAAAGCGAGCCTCCTCAGCATCTGAAGGGGCTACAGCACCGAAACTGCCATCCCCCTCATGGCTGGTGCCAAAAGCAGCGGAGGCACCGCTCCTCAGCATGTATTATGGTGTCTCTGGAGCCCCCAGTGGACACAAACAGCGTGCATGCACTAAATCACGCTCTGAGGCAACAGGCTTCAAGTTGCCTGCTTCACTGGCTGCAGCACCACCCGGCAATGATACACTCTTGCCAACGCATCATGAGAGCATGGTGCGGACTATGTTCACAGGCACCTAAACTTCCACCACAGAGGCGCCTAATGCACCACAAGTGCCCTCAGCACCGAGGCATGATTCAGCGCCTCAGCCTCCATGGCCCCCGCTACGGCACTGGCAACTCCTGTTGGGCATTATACTCAACACAGACTTGTTAGTCTCATCCACTTTTAACTCACCATTTTTACAACCTGAATGCTCTCCCCTATGTTAACATCACAGAGATCACTCTGTCAGGAAAGATTTTCATCTGAATCTGACGATGACTTCTGCAGGGGTTTTTCACCAGAGAATTCCCTTTACACAGCTCAGAGTATTTACTCTCCCAGATCTGGGAATATGCCTCCGTATTATGGCAGTCCCTGGGTATCTCCACCTGAGCCTTACCCCTACTGGCAGTACTGAGACAAATGGCAATCTTATCAGAAACACCAGCAGGGCTGGAAGCGGCCCAGAGTGCAGTACTCCCCCTTCGAACAAATACAGGAAAGGGACCCACTCTCACAGGAGGCTGTGACTCCTCCTGACCCAAAGGACCCCTCTCCAGTGGAGAGAGGATCTCTGGCCCCGGTGTCAACAACTTCGGATGAAGGTACATATTTCCAAGACCTTTTTAAATGTGTAGCTGCTGAATTAAACATTCCTCTCTAGGAGGTTGTGGACAATCAACACGACCTAACAGACATACTGCCATCAAAGTTAGCATTGCCAATTCATCCAGCAATAACGGAAACCAGCAAGGATGCTGTAGCAAACTCTGGTGTCAATCTCTTCTACGGCTAAGAGAACTGATAAGAAACATTATGTCCCACCCAAGGGTTCATAATTCCTTTTTTCTCACCCAGCATCTACTTCTCTCGTGGTGGGGGCTGCACAACAAAAATCCAAGCAGCAGCAATACCGGTCTACTCCATCAGACCACGGTAGCAAAAGACTCAAGGCATTCAGGTGCAAAATATATGTCTTCTACTTTACAGTTTCACATTTCGAATTACACAGCTTTGAGTGAATACGATTACAGAAATTACACCAAACTGAATGACTTTGTTGCAGACATTCCTGAGGCTAAGAGGCAATAATACAGAGCATTTATATCCGAAGGTCAGACGATTGCAAGAACAGCATTACAGGCTGTCTTAGACGCTGCTGACATCATATCTCCCCTCAGTCTCCTCTTTTCTAAACTGAAAAGTCCCAGTCGCTTTAGCCTCTCTTCATATGGGACCCGTTCCAAACCCCTAATCATTTTAGTTGCCCTTTTCTGAACCCTTTCCAAGGCCAAAATATCTTTTTTGAGGTGAGGAGACCACATCTGTACACAGTATTCAAGGTGTGGGCGTACCATAGTTTTATACAGGGGCAGTAAGATATTCTGGGTCTTATTTTCTATCCCTTTCTTAATAATTCCTAACATCCTATTTGCCTTTTTGACCGCCGCTGAACACTGTATGGAAGTTTTCAGAGAATATCCACGATAACTCCAAGATCTCTTTCCTGATTTATCGTAGCCAAATTAGCCCCCCATCATACTGTACGTATAGTTGGGGTTATTTTTCCCCGATGTGCATTACTTTACACTTATCCACATTAAATTTCATTTGCCATTTTATTGCCCAATCACTCAATTTGCTGAGATCTTTTTGGAATCCCTCACAGTCTGCTTCTGTCTTGACTATCCTAAACAGTTTGGTGGTATCCGCAAACTTTTATCACCTCGCTGCTTACCCCTTTCTCCAGATCATTTATGAATAAGTTGAAAAGGATTGGTCCCAGGACCTACCTTTGGGGGACACTACTAGTTACCCCTCTCCATTCTGAAAATTTACCATTTATTCCTGCCCTTTGTTTCCTGTCTTTTAACCAGTTCTCAATCCAAGAGAGGACCTTCCCTCTTATCCCATGAGAATGTAATTTACATAAGAGCCTTTGGTGAGGGACCTTGTCAAAGGCTTTCTGAAAATCTAAGTATACTATATCTACTGGATCCCCCTTGTCCGCATGTTTGTTAACCCCCTTCAAAAAACTCTGATAGATTAGTAAGACATGATTTCCCTTTTCAGAAATCATGTTGACTTTTGTCCAACAAATTATGTTCTTCTACACGCCTCACAATTGTAATCTTTACTATTGTTTCAACTAATTTTCCCGGTACTGAAGTTAGACTTACCGGTCTGTAATTGCCAGGATCGCCTCAGATCTTACGCTTCTAGCATTACATTTAGGAGATATTTCTGGCTGTGCTTGTTTGGATATCTGTGGATGTCCGGATAAGAACTGAAGACCTTTTCTCAGAAAGCAAGCAAGAGAGAAGGTGTGTTCACTAACAAAGTGGATGAAACCTTTCAACAGTTTAAATGAGTTTCTCATTGACTTTAAGCCCAGAAGGAACAATTGTGATAACCTAGTCCAAACTTCTGTACATTGCAGACCACATAATCTCACCCACCCACGCCAGTGATAATTCTGTAACTTCTGATTGAGTCCCTGAAGTCCTCAAATCATGATTTAAAGATTACAAATAATCCAGTATTTACTCTAGTTGAAACCTGCAAATGCCCCATGCTCCATGTTGCAGAGGAAGGTGAAAAACCTCAGTGTCTCTGCCTATCTGATTTACGGGGAAAATTCCTTACCAACCCCAAATTAGGTGGTTAGTTGGATCTGAAGCATGTCAGCAAGACCCACCAGCCAAATACCTGGGAAAGAATTCTCTGTAATAACTCAAAGGCCTCCCCATCTTGTGTCCCATCACTGTTGATTTGATATAACAATTGCCAGTTGGCTACATGCCTTTGTAGACAGTTTCATCATACCATCACCCCTTTCATAAACTTATCATGCTCCGTCTTGACACGGGTTGTGTGTGCATGTTGGGGTTTTTGCCCCCCACTGCTTCTCTTGGAAAGCTGTTCCAGAACTTCACTCCTCTGATGGTTAGAAACCTTTGTCTGAATTGAAGCCTGAGCTTATTGATGGTGAGTTATTTCTGTTTGTTCCTCTTCAACATTAGCTCTTGAGTTAAATAACTCCTCTCCTTTCCTGATATTTATCTATGTGGTATATTTGTGGAGAACAGTCGTATCTTCCCAGAGCCTTCATTTGACTAGCTAAACAAGCCAAGCTTTTTGAGTCTCATAAGGTAGGTTTTGCATTCCTGTGATTATCCTAACAGCCCTTCTCTTCACTAGTTGCAGTTTGAGCTCATCTTTCTTAGACATGAGAGACCAGAACTGTGCACAGTATTCCAGATCAAGTCTCACCAGAGCCTTGTGTAATTACACTAACACTTCCCTATCTCTACTGGAAATACCTTGCTTGATGCACCCTAGGATTGCATTGGCTTTTTTCACACCTGCATCCAGTGGTGCTGGAACAATTTTTAGGGTGGAGATGCTGAGATGCACCTGTACTGAACTCTGCCTGCACCTCTCACTGCCCCAGGCTGAGGCCACAGCTGGGGATGGCTCTGGAACCTCAGCGCATGGCCAGGAATGGAACCCTTTGGATGGCAGGTCTCTTGGTGGCAACAGTGGGGTGGGCTGCTGGGACCCTGGGGTTAGCATCTGGGACTCTGGACAGTGGCGGCAGCAGGACTAGCATCCAGAAAACTGGGCAGTGGTGGCAGGAGGGCTGGCATCTGGGACCCTTGGTCATGGACTGGCAGCTGGAACCCTGGCATGATGCCACACTGGGTGCAAAGCTTTGGGATGCTGCATCATCCCCCGCACCTCTTACTTCTCATGTCTCTGGCTGCATCACGTTAGTGGCTCATAGTCATCATATAATGGACCAGAGCACACCGTCTTCCTCCTCCTCTGTCACTTCCAACTGGTATGTCCCAGCTTATAGCTAAAATTCTTGTTAGTCTGTCAGTGCATGAACTTACACTTTATCATTCTATCACTTCAGTTTTCAGGGTCTTCTAGATCTTCTTGTATGATATTCTGGTCTTGCTCCTTATTACTAATACTTCCCAACTTTGTGTCATCCACCATTTTTTCAGTACATACTCACTTGTTGTGCCAAAGTCATTAATAAATGTTGAATAAGATTGGTCCCAATACTAATTCCCTGAGGATTTCCTCTAGAAACCTTCCTCCAACCTGATAGTCCACCTTTCAATATGGCTCATCATAGTTTCCTCTTCTCACCAATTCCTTATCCATCCTTCAGTTCTCATATTAACCCGTATCTTATCCAGTTTAACTTCCTATGTGGAACTGTATTGACTGCTTTATTGAAAATCCAGGTAGATTAAATCTACTGCATTTCCTTTGTCTTAAAAAGATCAGTTATATTTTAAAAGAAAAAGATTGGATTGGTCTGGCCATGATCTCTTTTTTGTAAAACCATTTTGTGTTTTATCCCAATTATAATTTACATATGTGTCCTTAACTACTTTCTTTTTCAAAATGTGTTCCAAGACCTTATATACCATTGACATAAAACTAACAGGCTTGTAGTTACCATGAGCTTAAAACATCATGCTTAACTTCTACGAAGCAATACTCCTTCTAATCAAGCTCCTGTTATAAAAAGGCAAGGCAGTGTTTCTATTTCAAAAATCTGAGCGTTAGTCATACTCTCCAGTGTTCCAGCAAGCAATCTAACTAGTCTGCAAGAAATTGGTCTCTAGGAGATCCCTCCCAGTTTTCAGCCTTGTCAGTTTTGATACATTTGTCACAAGCACAGAACCAATTTCATTGTGCTCTCTACCTTCCTTTTTAGAGCCACCAGTTCTACTGCCAAACAAAGCAGACAGTGCAGAATGACTACCATATCTTTTCCAGCTCCATGCTGCCTCTAAATGCTGTGTCCTCAACTCTGTTCAGGGATCCTTCTGATGAGCTATTACTTCTAGGTGAATTCTGTTCAATAGAGAGATTCATAGAAGAACTTCTGAGTCAGTACCAAGGGAAAAGCTTCTATTCCAGGTACTTCTTCATCTGAAAGAACTCTCCCCATATTTTGGAAACTGCCTGCTATCTCTGAGAAACATCACCTGGTCCTTTCACCCTGGTACTGCCTCAGTTCTTTCACCCTAAATCCAAAGGAGACTGAAGTGCTTCAAAAGGATCTAACAAAATTAGATGACTGGGCAACCAAGTGACAGATGAAATTCAGTGTTGATAAATGCAAAGTTATGCATATTGCAAAACATAATCCTAACTATATGTATTGTGACAGGGGTCAGGCCAGAACGATAGAAGAGAGTGACAGAAGGAAGGTATATTAGCATCTTCTCTGACTAAACTGGCAGGGGCTAGTCCAGAATCAGTGAGAACTTGCTATAATCAATTAGAGCAATTGAGCACCCGGACCTAATTAAGTGGGTTTGCAGAGTTAGGTAAGCCAAGGCTAGTTGGAACATCTGGGACCAATTAAAAAACTGCTTAAGATAGATTAAAAAGGAGCTTCTCTGCAGTTAGTTAGCACTCAGGGAGCTAAGAGGACAAAGGGAGCACTGCAGAAGGTCTGGAAGGAGCAAGCTCCAGTGGCTGCTTGGAGGAAGAGTCCGAGATATGGTGTGGGGAAGTAGCCCAGGGGTTTTGTAGCTGCCTCACAACTGGTGTTGGAGACTTATATAGGCAGCTGCTGTTACAGGGCACTGGGCTGGAACTTGGAATGGAAGATGAGCCAGAGTGCTCTTTGCCTCTCCCTTCCTCTCCCCCAGCACCCACTTCCCCATTTCCACTTAGGGAAAAGACTGGCTGGAGAAAAGAAGGGGGATTGTTCAGCCCTGTATCATTTGAGGACCCACTGAGACTATGGAGTTTTGTTTCCCTCTATGTCTTATGCTTGCAAATTATAAGAATAGCTCAACAGTGATCTTGATGCCGTAGGTGTGGTGCCTAAATTGAGGGGTGCTGTGAGTCTGAGGCAAGCAATCCACCTGAAAGTGCAGGATCCACCAAGTTTGAGTAGGAGTTTTGTCATAGTATAAAATGATGGGGACTAAATTATGAGGTGAGATTAATAAGACTGGGACTTTGCAGCTTGGAAAAGAGATGACTAAGGGGAGGATATGATAGAGGTCTATACAGTCATTACTGGTGTGGAGAAAATGAATAAAGATTTATATATTCCTTCCTTTAACACAAGAACAAGGGATCTCTAAATGAAATTAATGGGTAGCAAAACAAAACGAATAAAAAGAAGTACTTCTTCACTCAATGCTCATTCAACCTGTGGAACTGCTTGCACAACAGGGTTCAAAAAAGAGCTAAATAAATTCATGGACGATAGGTCCATCAATGCCTACTGGACAGGATAGCCGGGGACAGTGTGTCTAGCCTCGGTTTGTCAGAAGTGGGGAATGAGCAACATGTAAAGGAACACTTGATGATTATCTATTCTGTTCATTCTCCCTGGGTCACTTCGCATTGGCCACTGTTAATCAACAGACTACTGAGCTAGCTGCACCTATGGTCAGACAGTGACCATTTTTATGTTCTTAAATTGGAGGGTTGGTCTGAGTTCAACATGATGAAATTCAATGAAGATAAGTGGAAAGTAATTCACTTAGGAAAGAAAAATCAAATGCACAAACATGAAATGAGGAACAACTGGCTAAGTAGTAGTACTGCTGAAAAGGATCTGGGGGTTCTAGTGGATCTCAAATTGAATGAATCACCAAATTAATGTAGCTGCAAAAAAGGCTAATATTCTGCCACGTATAAACATGAGTATTGTGTGTAAGACATGGGTAGTATTTGCAGAGGTGAGACCTCAGCTGGAGTACTATGTCCAATTCTGGATGCCCCACTTTAAGAAAAATATGGACAAACTGGAGAGCCCACAAAAATGATGAAAGGTTTAGAAAAACAGGGAAGGTTAAAAAAACTGGACACTTTCAGGCCTGAGAGAGAACCCGATACAAGAAAGTGATCAATTGTTCTTCATACCCAGTGAAGGTAGGATAATAAGTAATGGACTTAAATTGGAGCAAGGGAAATTCAAGTTAGATATTAGGAAAATTTTTCTAACTTTAAGAGTAGTTACATTCTGGAATATGCTTCCTAGGAAGGCTGGAATCCCCATCATTTGAGCTTTTAAAAAAATAGGTTGGAAAACATCTGTCAGCTATGGTCTAAGTTTACAGCTCAGGGGACTGGACTGAATGACTGCTGGGGGACCCTTCCAGCCCTACATTTCTGTTCTTCTTTGATGCTGATATTTTTACTTAGACACATTGCTTTGATGCTGTATTGTGAATTTTTAAATAGTAACTTTCCATTATAGCCTTTTCATTACTTACATGTGGTATTTTTCAACATGGATTCTCAGAACTTAAAAACCTCTGCAAATAACTTTTTGACAGAATTTGGCACATTTGATAAACTACTTTGTTTCCTGACTTTGAGGCATTGAGAAGATAGAAATTTTGCACAAACTGATAATTTTAGTGTGTGTGTGCGCTTTTTATTTTATTTTTTAGCAAGGTGAAGTGAGGTTGAAGTGTTTGAAAGCTCTACAGAGTCTGTACACCAACAGAGAGTTGTTCCCTAAACTGGAATTATTCACTAACAGATTCAAGGTAAGAGTTAAAAGAGGAAATGTGACTTTTGAAAATACTATAAAATTGTAGAATTATGTCTCATCTATTTTGTTGTATCAGTTCTTTTAAATCATGTGCATTAATTTGTTAAGTGGCTTCTGCCACTGATTAGGTACTTTTCCTGGGGACTATACAGCAATTGCAGTGATGAAACTGTTGTGCTTTCTGTTTTCAGTAGGAAAAGGACTGGTCTTTTAAATTAAAGAAATGCAAGTCATTTCAGGAGCAAATGTATTTCTGAAAAATTTATGAGGGTAATACGAGCACATTTATTTTTTAAAGTTATTTCTCAAGTCTGGGCATGATTCTTACTTTTCCTGTCCACTTGTCCTCTCGAATTACCCCATAATCCTTTTATTTTTTTAATATTTTTATCTTAGTGAATTTTAGGGCTCATGAAAGTTTTTTCTTGTACTTTAATATTAACTTTCATATAATATATAATGCACACACACAAATGTTCTCTCTCTCTCTCTAAATATATAAATAATTTTCATGTATAATATAATAAACATTGAAAGGGATGCTGTCAAGATTACTCTTCAATGAAAGTGTGTGAAACTGAGGGCACACATAATAAATCTCATTTTAATTGAAATTAATGTTAATGCTGTAGGTTAATCATTAGTGTAAAATGTCCATCCATGGGTATTTCTCCAGAATGATTCTATTCTATTCTTTGAAAGGACAACCTAATATTGTTTCTGAGTGGGTGATGGAATTGCTGGGATTTACCATGCACTTCGTTTAGTTATTCACTATTATAAAAGAGTGTATGTGTTTGTAGGCAGATGGGCTAATTTAATAAAATGGCATGAAAAAATAATTTAAATGAAAAATAACTTTACTGTAGTGCTCTCCAGGAAACAATTCATAGCAGAGCCACACAGGAGCACAAGAAAGCATACTATTTGGCAGCTGTAGAGAAAAGGGAACAAAGAATTAGAGCACATCAGGTGACATAAGCCCGAGCCCGTATGTGCCTGCAGTGTTGGAACAGTCTGGTTAAAGTGATTGTGGTTGACATAGATTTAGTTTGGTAGGTACAGCACTCTCTGGTCTGGCAACATCCGTGGTCTGGCATGACTTTATTTAGCCAGATGTCCACTTCTCATGGGTGTGACGAAGCTTCGAAGTAGGAATAAGAGATCCTCCGGAAAAGGGCTTTATTCCGGAGGATCGCGCCAGTCTAGACGCTTTTTTCCGGCTTTTCTCCAAGCCGGAAAAAAAGCGGCGGCCATGTTTATTTAAATCCCGCGGGGGATATTTAAATCCCCCGCGGATTTTCCTATTCTGAAGTTGGAAATTAACATGCCTCTTCCGGAGAAGGGGCCAATGTAGACATAGCCCTAATGTCTAATTCAGTATTTCCCAGTTGGTGCTCCGCAGAACCCTGGGGTTCTGTGAAGCGAAAGTAGGGGTTCTGAGAGGAGTTCCCCCACCCCTTCTGAAAGAGAGAGCGCCAGCTAGCCAACTTCTTAAAGAAACAGCACACTTGTTTCCCCTTCCTCCCTGGCGACGCAGAGGTGTAGCGAGGCGGGGTCAGAGGGGAACAGTTGCTCCCAGCCGGCATACTAGGGGGATGCCGGACAGGGGTGACCCCACGTGACCCGCAGCAGGGAGGGAAGCACTTCCCATCCCCAAAGGAGCTGGCATGCACTGCCTGAACAGGTGGGGCTGTGGCACCTGGTAACTTAGTTCCGCAGCCTTTCTACGTGGTGGTGGTGGTGTGGGGGGGGGAGAAATCAGGAGACCCAGGTCTGCACAGCTCCAACTGTGCAGGCAGCGCTCTCTGCCTCGGGACTCCCCGCACTCTCCCTCCCCCCCCTCCCCACAGGACAGCATCGTGGAAGTAAGTCGCTGGAGTGCAACAGCCCCTGCTGTTCAAGCAGCGTGCACGCCAGCTGTTTGGGGAGGGGAAGTACAGTCGCACACTTCCTGGAACCCAAAGGTGCTGCAGGATTGCCAGGTACTGGTCCCAGCTGCCCCTGTCCAAACCCCCCACAAGTACCCTGTCCCCTGCCCCCACCAGCACTGTCCCCGGCACCCAGCAGCACCCTTTCTCCAGCACCCTGACACCCACCCTAGCACCCAGCACCACCTTGTCCCTGTCCCCAGCACCCTGCCACCTACCCCATGACCCTGTCCCTGGCCCCAGCACCCTGCCACTCACCCCACCCAGCAATACCCTGCCAGCACCCAGCAGCACCCTGTCCCCAGCACCCTGTCCCCAGCACCCTGTCCCCAGCACCCTGCCACCCACCCCAGGTCCCTATCCCTGACCCCAGTATCCTGCAGTCAATCTGCGAAAAGTGTTCATGCACTTTTGTCCTTTATCATTTTCCTTTGTGCATTAATGGGGAGCCTTTTTTGGGTCGGGGGCCAATGATCCACTGAGGAATCAGTCGGGGTCTGCACACAAATGAGAAAAATCCCAAACCCTTACTGATGTGCCCCCCCAGCTAAGAAGGAGAAAGACATTCCCTACATTCTCCTCGCACACAGAGCCTACGAGGGGACAGGCTAGTAGATTTTGTGTGCTCCACCCCTACAGGAGCCCAGAACCTTGGGGGCCCCATTGAGCCCCCGGGCTTTAGGTTCTCCACCCCTGTTCCAGAGCTTAGTAATGACCTGGTTTCACCCACATACTTGTAGGGACATTTGATGCAGTAGATGAGGTACACCACGTGTTGTGATAAGCATATGTAGGATCCTTGGATCTTAAAAGGTATGTTGTGGGCAGTATTGATTATCAGTGCAGTGGCTATATATCTTCAAGTTTTGTGTCCTGGTCTGTGGGGAGCATAGTACCAGTCATGGGCGGCAGGTATCAGAGGCAGGGGAAGGCAATGGCTTCCCAAATTTCCAGGCTGGCCTCACCCACACTATCACCCCAGCCCTCCCCTTCAGTGCAGCTCCCAAGTCCCCTCCCATCCAGTTTTCTGGGACTGCCTGGGCTTCAGTTGTGCCTGATTTTGGGGCCACTCTCCCTCCTCATTCACCTGCACTGGGGAGGTTGTGGCCATGCACTGCCTTCCTTCCCCCTGCTCTAGGGTCAGAGAGGCTTGGGCTGCGTGCTGCCCAATGCAAGTGGGAGGTTTAGGCTGGAGTGTTGGTGGGGAGGGGGGAGGGGAGGAGGCAAAAAGATTGAGGCCTTGGGAGGAAGGGGCAGGCCTGGGACTTGCCTCCCTCCGCTTTAGGTTCACCTACTGCCCATGGTCCTGATCACTTAATCTATATCTACACTGTGGACATTATAGTGGCACAGCTGTACTGCTGTAAGGTTTGCCATGTAGCCGTTCTATGTTGGGAGAAGAGCGCTCTCCTGGTGGCATAAATATACCATCCTGAATGAGCAGTCTTAGCTCTGGGAGCAGGAGAGCATCTCTTCTGGACATAGTTCTGTCCTAGGGATGTTAAATATCAGTTAATTGAATTGTCAGTTTACCTCATGAATTCTTATCAGTTACTCGACTATTCTATAGTCCCCAGGCAGCCTCTCTCTTTGGGGGGTGGGGTCTGAACTCCTGAACCTGGCAAGAGCTGGAATTGAGCCAGGCTTTTTGCCTACCTAATTCTAAATACACTTTAAATGCAGAGCCGCAGCGGGGATAGTTCCAGGACCCAGTGCAAGCTGGGACTGAGCTGGACTGCTGGCCAGCCTGCTAAAAAATGTACTGGCAAGAGGTGGGGGATGTGGGGGGCGGGGGGGGGGAAGGAAGAGGGAAATGTGTGTAGTCTATAGCATTCACCTATAAGCTTTTGCTTATCAGTCCATCGGTTAATCAGCTATACTATTACATCCCTATTCTGTCCACATTAGTGATTTTATTGTTGAACACCTCTTAGATGGGCATTCTACATCAATAGTCAAGAAGAGACCTAGAGTTGAAGGGCCTCTCTATTTCATAAGACAGATAAGTTCTTGCTAAAAACTTTCCACATGCCCACCAATTTGAACTCCCTAAAAGGGGAGGTGTGTTGACAGATCAGCGAGAATCAGGGAGAAGAGCCATCATGGACCTCAAAATGTCAAAAATTGCCCCAAATGTGCCCAAATTTGCAGCAATATCAGAAATATTTGCTTTAACTATGTCAGGTCCTTTGAATTTTATGCATGCTCAGACTTTTCCTTCAACAACTTTAGTTTGTAATGTGCTAAGTAATGTAGCTTGGCATAAGATTCTGCTAATACTTTGTGTCCCAGAAAAATCTGGATTTTTAGGTGTCCTGAACTTGAGGAAATTTAGTAGAATTAGCTTGTGTGCTAAGATGTCCTTCAGCAAAGATCCAAGCACGACCACCAGGGCACTTTAAATCTCTCAGCTTGTTTCATAATGGAGTACTTCTGAAAGAGCTAAGGAATTCTGATAAGGAGCCCCAAACTACGTTGTATTCACTTCTTTTCTAACTGTACAGTACAGTACAGTCTGCGCTATCCTGAACTTAAGCATCCGGAAAACTGTAGAAACAGGCAAAAAAAGCCGGGGCGGGGGAAAGAAACTGGCCCTTTAAGTGCTGGGATGCTCCTCAGACAAGCGTATAGTACGTACCTGGGGGAGGGGTCAACAGCAGCTGGAAATGAGGAGCAAGCATCTCAGCTCCCCCTGCAGCTCCTAGCACCCATGGCAGGCCAGCCCCCCTCCCCCCGTGGCTCCTGTCTCTCCCCTCCCCCCACAATAGGCCTCCCCGCCTTCC
This sequence comes from Pelodiscus sinensis, assembly GCF_052426305.1. Taxonomy (NCBI): domain Eukaryota; kingdom Metazoa; phylum Chordata; order Testudines; family Trionychidae; genus Pelodiscus; species Pelodiscus sinensis. The sequence continues at coordinate 52,051,332 of NC_143061.1, forward strand.
ACCCGCCTTCCACCCCCCCCCCACCAGGCTACATCCCGCCCCCTGCGGCTTGTGCCTCCCCCCCCCAGCAGGCTACATCCTGGCCCCCACACAGCTCCTGTGCCCCCCCACCATAGCCACCCCGCCACTACTAGAGGCAGTAATTGGGGGGGAGCAAGAGCCGGTGCTGGGGTCACCAGCTTAAAAGCCAGTTCCCCCAAGCACCATTTCCGAAGGGGACAGGGGAGGCAGAGGTGTAGTGGGTACCAGGTACGAGCTGGGAATCTGCTGATTCCCAGATCATGCCCAGTCCCTGACGCTGCACCTCTGCTTTTTAAATGTGTTAAGTACCTACCTATTTAAAAAGCAGAAGCACAGTGTGGAGTAGAGGGGAAAGGACCCAGCACGAGCTGGGACAGTTGGTTACCTGTATAGTTTGCTTGTTTGCCTATATAGTGTTAGGTTCAGGACATACAGAATCTGGCACATTATCTTGAAGACACATTGTACTAGATGAACTTAGTATGTTTGAAAGATATCAAACGGTTGTCATGTGGCCAGTTGTCAGGTATGCCCATCAAAGACCATTTATTTGGTAATTTAAATATTTATTTTCTGAAAACTTTGTGTTTTGTTATACTACTACAACTGCTTTTCAGGATCGCATTGTATCAATGACACTTGATAAGGAATATGATGTCGCTGTGGAAGCCATTCGATTAGTCACTCTAATACTTCAGTGAGTATTTTTCAAAGCTAATATAATTTACTATCGGAAACACTTTGCCAGCAATATGTATGAGATGTAATTTTCTCATTTATATTATTAAAGACATGTAGCAGTGGATGTACATTAAATGTGTAATAATGATTTCCCTGAGCAATATTTGGAAATGGAAATAGACGGAAGGAACCAACAGATCATTTAACTATGTTACATTGTTCTCTGTTCGTTGTTTCTTTTAAATGCCAGAAGCTATTTTGTGCCAAGTGTGAGAATTTAACCACATTAAAGTAAGGAAAAGCAATTCTGTTAGAACAACTTTTGTGTCAAAAATTCAAGAATACAGAAGGGAATTTGGAATGTAAGAATGTATTAGATAATATAAAATGCGGCATATCTATATGTGAATGACGAAAAACATCAACGTCCTATTATATTCAGAACTACTGAAATAATGTTTGTTAAAACTGATTTAAAATACACTGAAGCGTACAATATAAGATTTTTTTCATTAATTACACACTGAAATGCTCAATTTTTAAAAATTTAGTATATAATATTGTTTGTGTGTTGAGATCTGGCAAGACCTAAAGTTCTCATCCTTCTAAGTGCCCGATATTGAATTGGGACCAGTAGTCGTTATAATTCAAGAAAATGACTTTTCAAAACATTATGATTGTGTTCTGTCATAAAATCAGAAAAAAAATCAAGATAATGATTTACATAAAAGAAAATTATGGCATTAAATTGCTTGAGAAATCAATAAAAAATAATTCCACTAAATTGAGAGGACCATTCTGGGCACAGCTCTACCGTTAAATTTGAACTTAAAAAACAACTAATGGTCTGGTAGCACTTTATAGACTAACAAAATATGTAGAAGGTGGTATGAGCGTTCGTTAAATTTGAAGCAAGGATTAATCATCTCTGTTAAATGTTAATGAAACAGTGAATCCTTTCCAGATTTATAGTACTCGAATAAATACAGAATGAATTTTCAAAGAAAGCTGACAATTGGTTGGTTAAAATACCTCAACATGTTTAGATTTCCAAGTTTAAATCTGCCTTAAGTTTGAATTAATATTGAAATCTGCTAAGCTTATCCATATCATATGAGGATGATGAAATATTTTTCAATCCATTAGTGACAAGGAGGATATTAGATAATATCTACTGGGATAAGTGTTTTAAATCAGCCTTCCTGTATAACTTGCTTATAAGAGTCCTAAATGAATTGGCTGGAGATCTCTGGCCCATAAATGTTACTTTTTAATTAGTCTTGGAATACTGGGGAAATTTCAGAAGACTGGAAGAGAACTGATGTGCCATTTTTTTAAAATGACAGGTGGAGTGACATAGCTAATTACAGGCTAGTGAACATGACTTGAATCCTAGAAAAAATAATGGAAAAACTGATGCATGATCAAATCAATTTAAAAACATTAAAGGTTAGGTGTATAATTAATGCCTTCTCAAACAAACCTGATTTCATTATTTGAGATTGAGAGTTTAGTTGATTAAATTAATTATGTAAGTGCTTTTGACATACTACCACATGACATTCTAATTAAAAATTAATACTATACAGTATCAGTAAAACACACATTAGGAAGTTGCTAACTGATGTATCCAAAAGTTAATGCAAAATCTTCCTTGAATAGAGGCATTCTGCAGAGATCAGTAGCCTGTTCCATGTTTCTTCACTGATCTTGAAGTGTATTGTTACTGCTGATAAAATATGTAAGAGTCACAAAGATTGGAAGATTGGTAAACAATTATGAGGCTAGGACAAACATATTGAGGGTATGCCTACGCAGAAAAGGAAATCTCATGGCTGCCCCATGCCAGCTACCTTGGAGCTGTGGGCTGTTTCAGGCTTGGGGTGGAGTCTACATTGTGGGACACTCCTGGTATGTAGAGACCTAGAGCCTGGAATTCTGCCTAAGTCTAGAAGTCTATACAGCAATGAAACAGCTCCACAAGCCAGAGTCAGCTAGCATAGACAAGCTGGCTATGTCTACACTGGCCCCTTCTTCGGAAGGGACATGCTAATTTTGAACTTGGGAATAGGGAAATCCGCGGGGGATTTAAATATCCCCCGCGGGATTTAAATAAACATGGCTGCCGCTTTTTTCCCGGCTTGGGGAAAAGCCGGAAAAAAGTGTCCAGACTGGCGCGATCCTCCGGAATAAAGCCCTTTGAAGTAGGAATAAGAGATCCTCCGGAAAAGGGCTTTATTCCGGAGGATCGCGCCAGTCTGGACGCTTTTTTCCGGCTTTTCCCCAAGCCGGGAAAAAAGCGGCGGCCATGTTTATTTAAATCCCGCGGGGGATATTTAAATCCCCCGCGGATTTCCCTATTCCCAAGTTCAAAATTAGCATGCCCCTTCCGAAGAAGGGGCCAGTGTAGACGTAGCCGCTGTGTAGACATCCAACATGATTTGGATCACTTGGTGAATTGAGCCCACTCAAATAAAATTTGTTTTAATACAACCAGATGTAAGGTCATTCAGCTTGTAACTAAACGAAGTGTTTAACAGGGCTATGTACTATAAGCTTTATACTGCAGATCCTGTAGCGTTTAACCATGTAACCACTAAATGTTTTTAATATTACACGGTTACCTAATTAACCCCCTTTTAACATCCCTACTTTGTTAGATAATGTGTACCTAGAATTTGCAGGGCATGCTGGTTGAACTGTTGTAAGCACCTTAATTAGATGCAGAAGTGGTGCACGGTTCTTAGTTAATGTTATGTGCAGTCAGTATGTGCTTCATTTCATGTATACTTTACGAGAATGTCACTTTACTAATACTGGTAGGGAAAAAAAACCTATGTGGATGGAAACCAGTGGAATCTGGCAGCTTTGTGGATCATTCTCTGAAAACATCCATTCACTGTGCAGCAGCAGTCAAAGCAAACAGAATGTTAGGAATCATTTTAAAAGGGATAGAGAATAAGACAGAAAATATCTTATTCTATATGTCTTCTATATAAATCCATGGTACTCCCACATCTTTAATACTATGTACAGATGTGTTCGCCTCATCTCAAAAAAACAAACCTTGTTGGCATTGGAAAAGGTTCAGAAAAGGGAAACAAAAATGATTAGGCATTTGGAACAGGTCCCATATGACGAGAGATTAAAAAGACCGGGACTTTTCAGCTTAGAAAAGACAGGACTAAGCGGGGATGTGATAGAGGTATATAAAATCATGACTCGTGTGGAAAAAGTGAATAAGGACAAGTTATTTACTTGTTCCCATAATGTAAGAGCTAGAGGTCACCAAATGAAATTAATTGTTAGCTGGTTTAAAACAAAGGAAGCTTTTCTTCACGCAGTGCACAGTCAATCTGTAGAACTCCTTTTCAGAGGATGTTGTGAAGACCAGGACTTTAACAGGGTCAAAAAGATCTAGATAAATTCATGGAAGTTAGGTCCATCAATGGCTATTAGCTAGTTTCTCTTTGGCTGAGTCAATGCATGTGATGTCTCAGCCCATGAGAAATTTTCTAGGAAAAAATCATGTCCAAGTGTAAATGAACAATTATAATGCCTTCCCATTCTGAACTAAAATATTAGCTGTAAATATTTTTGTAAATTCTGAAATGTGTACACTTCAATAGAAGCAAAAAGGTTCAGGGTTTTTTTTAGAAGGACCCTCTAAAATATTGGCAAGTAATTAAAGTTTAAAAAGGTGGTTATTAAAATTTAAGGAAACATTTCACCATTTCCTAGGGTACTACATTCATAAGAAACAGCCACTTGAACTTAAAGGTATTTTATTTTGGTGAAGTGTTCAGATATTTTGGGGGCCTAATTTAAAACTCATTGAAGTTAATGTCCCATTGATTTCTGTGGTGTTTAGTTGTGGCCCAGGTAGCCGTATGTGTGTGTGTGTGGACTGTCTATCATTGAAGTAACTTACGGGAGGTGGTGGAACTGAAATTAAATATTTCTTTTGGTTCAGGTGTTACTTTCTGACTTTTTCAGTGGAAGTGAAGAAGCTCTGTCCAATGAAGACTGTGAGAATGTTTATCACTTGGTGTATTCAGCACACCGGCCGGTTGCAGTAGCAGCTGGAGAGTTCCTTCACAAAAAGTAAGCTACCTCTCATCCTGAAATGAAAAGCAGATTCATGATAGATTTCTGAGAATGCATAGTGAAGTGTGTAAGTGACAGGTTGATATATAGAAAGTATAACCTGATTCAGCAAAGCAGTTAATGCTCTTGTTTGAACAAATGATTTGTCAATTTATGTTCAAATCCCTTGAGTTTGTACCAGGTTTTCATTGTAGCTTCTGGGGCAATGTCTTCAGGAGGAGGAAGATTGATCCTGCTGCAATCCATTTCCTAGAGTTCGATTTAGCAGGTCTAGTAAAGACCTGCTAAATTGAACTCAGAGGAGCCCTGTTGGCACCAGTACTCCTGCTCCTCACAAGGAATGAGGGACTCTGATGGGAGTGTTTGCTCCCATCGGCCTCCAGCTGTGGAGATTGTGCAGAAACTTGAATTACAGTACATCTACTCCAGCTGTGTAGTTAATGTAGCTGGAGTTGCATATCTTAATTCAACCTTCCTGCGTAGGGAAGATACGGCCTGGTACAACAAATTGTGGACATGGCTGCATGATTGTTTAGGATATAGTTATTTTCAAGGCATTTATTTTACTCAACTTCGAAATAATAGGATGCCAGTTTACACCAAAGTTAGCTATTGTAAAAGGAATTTTTAATTTAAAATACTACCTCTATGTGCATTTACTTGCATGTTAAAAAAGAGTGTGAATTATTAGTGGTAGCTAGATACCTTTGATGTCAGGTGATGAGAAATGTCCAGAAATTTCTCCTTCACTCTGCTGGATAGCTGCAAATTCGAATGCAAAAAGGCAGAATCTCAGCTGATTGTTTCTTTGCTCTCTGGACTAGCTGGGAATCTGGAACAATATTTTTAACACTCTGAAGTCTTTAACATTAATTTTCCTACCCTATTTTTAAATTTGTTCAAGCTTTTCATAGTTTATTACAGATATTTTTGCATAAGAATTAATTGTAATGAAATTTTTCATACCAGCTTATATTTGACACAAAAGGTTATTTACGCAGCCAACAGTTCACTTCACCAGTGATATTTTGTGTTCCCTTTGTTGTTTGCATTTTTAAGGTGTGAGGGATTTTTCCCCCTGCCCATAGTACCCCAGATTTTCTCTTTGAGACACAAAACACATGATTCTATGCTTGTGGTATCAGTCTTTTACTATGAAAGTGGATATGATGTTGTGGATTCAGTAATATGATCTCACTGCTTGATAGATAATGTAAAATAATTAATTCTTTTATACAATGTATTAAAATATTTTCAGTAATTAATAAATATGGCAAAACAACTATGAACAATCTGAAAGATAAATTAGTTTGTCTAACACATGAAAATTTCTCCTAGTTTGGAAAGTCTCTGTTTAAAGTGATGTGTTATCCTGTTTCCTATATATGTGTTCTTGAAAGCCAAAAGTATTGAAGGAAAAACTGTTGCTCAGTGCTTCAGTTGGCTGTTTTTTGAAATTAGAAAACATGGGTACCCTAAATAAAATGTATCTTTCACCACCATCATTCCTCTTTTGAAATGCCTCCCCAGAAATACTCAACTATTGCTTGTTCTGTGTTGTGCCCTGCATTCTTGGTTACACATCTCCATCAACCTATTTTTTCCTCCAGACTTCACATGAAAATGGAACATTCATTATGTTGGCATAGTTTCATGTGACATCTTATCTCTCCTGTCTGCCAGAAATCTTATGCAACTAGTCCTGGTTATATAGATTGCAAACTATTGCTAATATGTATACATAACTATCTGTGTATCAACCATACATATGTGTCTCAATTTTTAGATTGATCAGTATTATATAAGCTTTTATCTGATACCTCACACAACATTCATGATAGACAAATTGTGTGACATCAATGTTTTCATTGTACTGAGTTTGTCAGGCCTGATAGGAATTGCTAACACAGAATAGTGAAGCCTTTGTTAGCTGGCATTAGTGGTTGAGTCATAGCTACATCTAAAATCTGCAGGAAGAATGTGTGGTGGTCTGTTGAGGAGAATACTTGAAATCGCTATCAAGCAAGGAAGGACCAGAAAAGAACTTATAACCATTTCTCACTCCCTAGACACCTGCCAGCAGAGAGGAACTTAGAAATTGGTATACCAGATCATGCCAGGGAGTCTGTCTAATCCAGTAACTTATTTATAATAGTGATCCACACCAAGTGTTTTAGAGGAAGTGTAAGAAATACCATAATGTGGTTAGCTTGTGTCCTGAAGCTTGATATTTTATATCTTTTGTATATATTTATACTAATGATTGTAAATGTGAATTGATGTAACATTTATATTAGCACAAGTAAAAACTTGCTACACTGCTGCTATTTTTTATTACAAGAATAGTTCACATTTATAGAGACCTTCCATCTAAGGATGCCAAGCTAAATTATGTGAATTAATGAATAAAGACTTACAGCAGCCCTGTGAAATAAGAATATTCTGCTGTAATTGTTTTAAAGATGGAGAAACTGAGGCACAGGGAGGGGAAATAACTCAAACCATCCAGGAAATCTGTAGTAAAGCAAAGAACACAACCCAGAAATCCAGCTATCCTGTCACTTGCTTTGCTTGAAATATGACTCTTCCTCCCAGCAACCATTTTTGTCTTTTCTTCATTAGCCCTTTGTCTCGTCTTCCTGAAATTTATATCTGAACACATGAGTAAAAAGAGGAGGAGCTGGGGGGAAGTACGCAATTAGATACTGTGCACAAATCTACGTAAAAGTGAATTTTAAGAAATATACAAAGGTTGAGCTGTAACTCATTTCTATCCTTTTTTTTTTAATGAAACAAAGGATAGTGGTGGGATAGGATAGTTGCCTCCTTTCACAGCTATCATTTTGCTTAAATACTTGAATTCAGTTTAGGATTACTATGCCCTATGTAAAAGAGGCTGCAATCCAGGTTAGAATGTCCTACAGTTAATCCTTATATTGGTAGTGTTACAGTAACATTGTTTTTCTGAAAGATAGCCATACTAGTGCCAAACTTAAAAACTTTAATATGCTAGCTTATAAGTTAAATATTTTGTACCACTACATTTCATAACTTTTTCATTGTCTAAAGTGCTTCTGGCCCTTGAAGCTAAATAAATGTAGGTTTTCTTTTGAGTAGAAATGGTTATTTAATTGTTTAATTTTATTTTATGAATGAATGTGTTAACCATATTGTTGAGCAAACAAAGCTAATTAATATAAATATCATAGCTCTTCTTACTTACTTCTAGACTGTTTAGCAGGCATGATCCCCAGGCAGAAGAAGCATTAGCGAAGAGGAGAGGACGGAACAGTCCAAATGGGAACCTCATTAGGATGTTGGTTCTTTTCTTTCTTGAAAGTGAGGTAAAAATATTTCTGATGCCAATCTACTTTATATTTGAGTGAGTGAGTTTTTTTGCAAACAGGTTTTAATATTATGTACACCATATGCATTGGATCCCTTGTCCTTTTCTATAAAGTAAACTCATACTAATATCCTCCCTAGGACTAGTTTTCTCTTGCCTGTCTTCAGTGTAAACTTTAGATAAGATATTTAGTTGCAGTGTTGTAGCTATGTTGGACCCAAGATTTGAGAGAGACAAGGTGGATGAAGTAATATCTTTCATTGGGTCCGTGTCTCTTGATGGAAGATACAAACTATCAGATTACACGGCGGTCTTTTTCATTTCCCAGACTTGAATAACAACTCTTTATTGCTCAAAATGTATACCTTCCACTGTCAGAAGTTGATCCCATAAAGCAGTGTTTCTTAAACTGTGTTCGGCGGCACATAGGTGTTCCGCGAACTAGTAGAAGGTGTACCACGACCTCTTCTTTCTTTTTTTTCTTTTTTTTCTTTTTTTTCCCCAGCAGCTGACAGAAGTTCGGTCAGGACACACATCCACATTTCCCTCGGCTTTTTTTTTTTTTTTTTAATTCTGAACAAAAAATCTTGGTGTTCTGCATTAAAAAAAAAATTGTTTGGTGTTCCACAGTCTTAAAAAGTTGAAGAAAAACTGCCATAAAGGATATTACCGTACCTCCCTTATCTCTTTAGATAAGATAGACATGCCTGTAGCCTTTCTGTTGTTTTAAAACCCTTTTCCTCTAACATTATGCTTTGTGCCTACTGTTGAAATTAAACAGAACTTTGATTTGAAATGGTTGTCTGATTGCTGTGTTTACCACTGGTCACAAACTCCCCAAGGAAAGAACTGAAGGTACCCAAAGCCAGTAGTCCAGGACCCAGTTTAAGAGAATTGTGAGATTCCACTCCAGAGAGGTAAAAGCATGAGGGCTGAACATGTATGGAGGTGCATCACAGAGACCACAAGAGGGGTCAGAGGTGCAGTTAGGCTTGTGACCATGACAAGCATAAAAGAGTTTTCATATCCTGTTTCAGCTCGTCTGAGAACAGCCATGAGCACAAAAGTTCATGAGCGGACACTGACATCAGCGATTTCTAACACCCAAGATTTCTCTATTTGGGGGGCAGCACCATTACTTGCTAACTAGTGACATCAGGATTTTGTGTCATTTTGTGTCATTATTGGTTGATAACTTGTGTCTTACAAGTCAGTGAAAGCTAATGGCTATTCTTTCCAGAATGATTTTTGTTAGTTCAGTAGAATACCATTATTACAAAGAAACTTTTGATGGGATTTTCAAAAATATCCGCCTAATTCTGCATCCATTGAGGTTAATGAGCAATCTACCATTATTTTCAATGAGATCCAAGTTAGCCAATGCTGAACAGTTTTGAAAGTATCTTCTGGTATGTATCCAGATATCAGAGTTAAACTCAATAGCTATTTGGTTCTTGTTCCACGTGCATGCTGAAAAGTGGATAAATCTGCACATAACTTGAAAATGTTTTATGATAATGTCTTGTCCATAAATAGTGCCCTTCCTTCTAAAATGTTTACACATTTCTTAAATAAATATATCGGACCCAGTTGCTCTTATCGAACTATGTTGTTAAACTGTAGTTCAATAGTTTTACACTTTTTGGTAGTGTAGTTGCAAAGTGTTGAATGAACATGGTTCTGTCATTTTTCATTATTACAGTATATATTATGATGCTTAAACTGTGTACATTATAAAGCTAATATTAAATTCCCCATGCCTATTGCATACTGTTAGTAAAAGAAAAATAAACACCTTGATAGAATGTCCCCTCACCCCACTCCTCTTGTCCACTATTATGACACCTTAACTCTACAGAGAAGTGTGATAAGCATTCTGATGGGAGTGAAGAATACTGTCCTCACTCAGGCCCTTATAATAATTGATGAAGCTCCATTTGAACCAGAACATTTTATTGACATTTGTGTTATTTCTAGTTACATGAACATGCAGCTTACTTGGTGGACAGTTTGTGGGAGAGTTCTCAAGAACTACTGAAGGACTGGGAATGTATGTCAGAATTGTTACTGGAAGAACCAGTTCAAGGAGAAGAAGGTATTTGTGTCACTTATTAACAAATAAAATATGCTTACTTATTTTCAATAAAAATGCTGTTAATCTTTGATATAAATGCCGGATTCCAATCCTACATTTAGAAGGGTTATGCAAAATGTAAATATTATATAAGTAATCTTAACCTCTTCCAAAATAATGCAAATTGTTTAGTAGAAGGCAATACATTAAATGGGTGCTGTGTTAATATATCTTCAAGACAGTGGTCATAGGACCAATTTTTTTTTTCATATTTAATTGAAACAGGTAATACCATTTGCTCACTAGTTTTTCATCTTATTGTTTTCTTGCCTCCTTCATTTTGACATTGTCTGCAGTTAGAGGCCAGCACCTTTTCCTATTTGAACAATGATGTGGCTAGCATGTTGTTGGGCACTTTATAATAGGTAATTATAATAATGATATGGCTTTGAATAGAGCCATTACTTCATATGATAATACTGAATTTGGGGGTTTATGCCTTAGGAACAACAATTATATTGCAAAAAACAGTTGTGGCCACAAAAGTGCCAGTTCATTCAAATATGAAAATTATCTCTTGAACTATGCAGATGTTGAAAAAAGCGGGGGGAATGGAATTTTACTACTGAATTCCTTTGCTGAACATAGTGTAAGGAATGAAATAAGAATAGATGACAGTGTTTTTTCATACTATCATAGCCTGAAAGACAGTACTTTCAAAATACAGTATTTCTGTATCTCATATTGAACTCCTCTATTGATTTTTCACACAGTGTAAATTGGAAATCTACTTATCTGAACAATCTACTAATGAATGTTAACTCATTGCTATTTGATTTACAACTAAGAGTTATTGCTAATTTCTTTAAGTGTTTATGTAGTTCTGGTACTCATCTTAAAGGAGATCAGTTTCTCTCCCGTGATGAAATCCACTCAAGAGGGGCCATCAGGGAATATGTGCCCTGATTTTGTGGGCCATTTTACACTGGCCCCAGTGCAAGCGAATCCAAGATCTGCCTTTTGCCAGCTGAGAATTGTTGCAGTAGAGCTGTTCTCCATTCTTTTCTCACTCTCTATAAGACTGTACATCCCTAATGCCAGATGAGAAATCCCGCCTACACGGCTACTTCACAGCTGGTCTCCTATAAGAAGATTACATCTCCATGCCACCAATCAGTAGTGCTAAGGAACAGGATTGGAGATTTTGGTCCAAATTCAACTTCTTTAACTTTTCTTTGTAATTCATTGCTGTCATTAGGGAATTATGGTGGACACTATAGTTGAAGCTCATAACTTTCTGAAACTTTCAACTTTGGGAATTAATTTTTCCATGCTTGTCCTCAGACTGAAGATGAATTATTCTGGAAAATGTGAATGAAAATAGTTCAGGTATTTTTGAATGAGGAGTGAAAGGGAAAAAAATATTCCCCCATTCTCTTTTTTGGAGTTTTTTTGTTTTTGCTGCTGAGTAACAGTGCATGGCCACATTTGTAGAAGGTTGGATTTGGTATGAGTACATGATTTTTTCAACACCAATAACTCACTGATCACACACGGGGGCTGTGTCTACACTGGGCCTCTTATTCCGGAAAATCAGCCGCTTTTCCGGAATAAGCTGCGAGCTGTCTACACTGGCCCTTGAATTTCCGGAAAAGCAATGACGCTCTACTGTACAAAATCAGCCGCTATTCCGGAAAAGCTATTCTGCTCCCGCTCGGGCATAAGTCCTTATTCCGGAACACTGTTCCGGAAAAGGGCCAGTGTAGACAGCCCAGTAGACTTTTCCGGAAAAAAGCCCCGATCGCGAAAATGACGGAAAAGCGCGTCTACATTGGCCACAGATGCTTTTCCGGGAAAAGGGCTTTTCCAGAAAAGCATCTGTGGCCAATGTAGATGTTCTTTTCCGGAAATACTTATAACGAAAACTATTCTGTTTTAAACATTTCCGGAAATTCATGCCAGTGTAGACGTAGCCAGTAGGTATTTTTCATTTCTTCTTTGAATGGTTGCAGATGTGTTGCTCTCAGTTAGGTGCTCGCTCACTGAGCTGAAACTGGAGAACTTTGCTTAGTAGTGTCCATCAGGACAAGGTATGCACCCTTTGGCTCTTCATGTCCATTCCCAAGGTATTTAAGGGTAGTCTGTCCTCAGTACCACTCCGTTCCTTCTCCCTGCCTGTGGCTTGAGTCAAAGCTTTCAGTGGGGTATCTTACATCAGGCTATGATGATTCCGTGAATGTGTGTCCACAGCTATTGAATTACAATTATTATTAGTAGTAATTACAGTACCCTAAGTAGTTGGTTGCATTGGTTATTTAGTTAAATAGTATTTACTTCAATGCAATGCCATCCCCAGATTTTAAACACAGTCCATCATATTGAGTGAGACAAATCAGTTCAACACCATACCATCAACTCTGATCGCTGTTTTTCGAGTGATGTCCCTGTGGGTGCTCCACTGTAGGTGTCAGGCTTGTCCCGATGCTGCAGATCAGAGTTTTGAGCAGCAGTAGTCAGCCGGACTGTGCATGTGTGGCCGGCGTGGTGTTCGTACCCTTTTGTACACGCACACGGTCCAGCTCTCGCCAATTCTAATGTGAGTAACTTCCTCTTCTTCGAGTTATGTCCCTATAGGTGCTCCACTGTAGGTGACTGTGTAGCAGTACTCAAGAATATCGGGAAGGCAGGTTCCAGAGTCACGGTCTATTTGACTTGGGCCGTGGACAGAGCGAGCTTCTCTCTCCAACTTTGTCTAGTCAGGAAAACAACAAGAGTTATTAGTTATAGTTAATATTAGTCAGTTTGTAGCTAATAGTGTTAGCTCTTAGTTCGTAGCATGTTGGAAAAAAAACTTCTTTGTTCAGGCTTCAAAAAAAGAAGAGACTTAAGATCAAACCAAAGATGCCAGGTTCTCCCTGTTTTAAGAAGTGCGACACACATCACAAGCCTATGCCGGCCTCAGTCGGTCATTCATCATGTATCCAGTGCTTGAGCGAGGCTCATGTGCCTAAGAAACGCTCCCACTGTTTGAAGTTAACAGCGTGATAGGGAAATACGCCTCCTGTTGATTCTGTTAGACGAGGCACTCCAGCGGTCAGACTTGGCGTCTGTGGCTCCTGCAGACCCTGCTACCACGTAAAAATGGAGAGCGTTCTCTCCATGGTCAGCTCTGGCAAAAAAGACGAGGCCTTCCCCAGTACATTCTCTCCTACCAGTTTCACTGAGCAGGGTGAGCACGGGATAAGCCAGGGATGTCCGGCACCGCCTCTTCGCATCCAAAGGCGATTCCAGTCACAAAAACGAAAAAGACAGCACTTTCGTTGCCAAAACCAGGGGAACCTCAGCACCGAGATCGACGTCAGCACTTGCAGCCCCATCTGCCAAGACACTGGCACAGGTGCCAGCCACACCAGCACCTGCAGCTCCAGAGCCCAGGTGACAATTCAACCCAGCACCAGGGAGGACCAATGCTTTCTCAGCACTGAAAAAAGGCCCTGCAAAGACGAACAGAGATTGGAGCCCAAGCCTGAATTCCGTTTCTTCTACATTCTGCCCAGCATTCACACCTTCTCTACCGGCACCGAGGTCACCGATCCAACACACCCTTCAGGCAGCCAGCAGGCTTCTCTATACTCGCCACATTGAAGATCTCTATCCCTGTTCCCTGTGCACTGCAGAGAGATTCTCGTCGTCATGCAAGGCACCTTTCTCTTTCCCCACCACCTTCATCTAGGGAGTCTGTAATACTCCCTCATTTACCCGTGCTGTCACCACATGCTGAATATTGGGAAGAGCACAGGGGTGCGTACTCTGAAAGATGTTCCTCACGTAGGAGATCACATTACCACTACTGTTATCGCACCCGTACACCTTAGTACTCCAGCTATTATCATCACCAACAGTCATGTTCTAGGCAATGGTCCCCTGTGGCTGTAGATCGCCCAGATATCCATTCCTGTTGTCAATCCAAGCCATCATGCCTCACCCATATTTCACAACTATTTGAGACTGTTTTACCACCAGTGGTCCACCATTACATCTGACTGTTGAGTTCTGGAGATTGTCATTTGTTTACACCATCTCCTTCCTTTCTCTGCCTCCAACCACCCCACCTACCCTGTCCCTCTTCAGGGGCCCTTCTCAGGAGAACTTGCTAAAACAAGAGGTCCATCGGAGCTGTAGAGAAGGTACCGGACAAGTTCAAGGGAAAAGGACTCTATTCTCACTATTTCCTCATGCAGAAAAAAAACCAGGAAGGTGGAGACCCATACTCAATCTTAGAAAAATCAATTGTTACCTCCGAAAACAGCGGTTCAAAATGGTAACTCTTGCATCCATCATACCAGTCTTAGACAACAGGGATTGGTTTGCAGCCCTCAATCTTCAAGATGCCTACTTCATCATCACCATTCATCCCACCCACAGGTGATTTCTTCACTTCACAGTAGGCAGGGAACATTTTCAGTATTGGGTGCTTCCTTTTGGCCTTTCCCTCCACTCCCAGGCTATTTTCAAAAACCCTTGCAATAGTGGCAGCACACTTGTTTTGATGGGGCATTATAATTTTTCCTTATCTCGACAACTGCCATATAAAAGTCTGCTCTTCAGCATGACACATGATAGAAGTAACCAGACAAACATACAATTCCCTCAGTCTAATTATCAACAACCAGAAATATATGCTCAAGCTCTCTGACATTGGAGTTTATAGGCGCTTATCTAGACTCCACCACAGTATGGGCCTTCTTACCCATCCAAAGATTCCAAACCATTCAAGACCAGGTTGCCATATTAATCATCAGCCCTATTGTTCAAATACTTATGTGCCTACAACTAATGGGCTATATGGCAGCCAAAACTTACGTAGTCTATCACACATAACTACACTTCCGCTGTCTTCAACATTGGGTAGCATCCGTGTTTGCTCCAACAAAACATCATGTCCACACAACAGTGACTCCTCCAGTTGATATCCACAGATCCCTCAAATGATGGACAGATTCGCACAACGTCCTATTAGGCGTCCCCTCAACCTTCAGCCCACGTTACCATGGACGCTTGCCTCATTGGCTTGGGAGCCCACATGAACGGCGTGTCTTTACCAAGCCGATGGTCCTCATGAGAGACAGCTCTCCACATAAATTTTCTGGAGCTCAGAGCAGACTTCAATGCTTGCAAATACTTTTAGAACTTCATTCATGATGCCACTGTCAGAATACTTCCGACAGTATCACCACAATGTACTATATAAATCACCAAGGTTTCGATCCCTTTGTGCAGAGGCACTTCGCCTCTGGAATTGGTGCATTCGCAACAACATCATTTTAATAGCTTCTTATTTACCTGGCTTCAACAATGCTGCTGTGGACTCCCTGAGCAGACATTTTGCATCGGATCATGAGTGGAAACTCCGTGGCAACATACTCCAACATATTTGCACATACTGTGTTTTCTCTCTGATCTCTTTGCCACCTACAAAAATGCCCATATTTTTGCTCCAGACTGGGCATTGGTTACGGATCCTTCAGAGATGACTTTCTTCTCAACTGAGGGGCCCCCTCCTGTATGGATTTCCCCCCATTGTACTTATACCCAGAGTCCTCGAAAAGATAAACACAGACAGAGCCAGAGCGATCCTCATAGTGCCCACTTGGTCCCACCAGCCTTGGTTTCCTTTTCTTCACCAAATGTCTCTATGTCCGCCATATGTCCTTCCCAACCTACAAGACTTGCTGACCCAGAACCGAGACTCCCACCTACACCCTCAGACCCTGCACCTAACCGCCTGGTTCCTAGCTGGTTTGCGCATCCAAAGATCTCTGCTTGGCATAGGTCAAAGAAATCTTGATTCACTGTAGAAGGGACATCACCCGAGCTACTTACCTCTCTAAATGGTGAAGGTTTGCCTCATGGTGTTCTTCTAATCAGGTCGCTCTGTATGCTGCACTTCTTAATCAGATCCTCGACTACGTGCTTTACCTGAAACAGACAGGTCTAGCCATTTTGTCCTTGAAGGTGCATCGTGTGGCTATCGCTGCCTTCTGGCACTCCATTGACAGCACTTCGGTGTTTGCCCACCCACTTACCAAGCGGTTCCTTTAGGTGTTGGCAAACCTTAACCCTCCTCATAGACTCCCACTCCACCTTGGAGCCAGAACTTAGTGCTAGATACACTTACTCAAACATCCTTCGAACCTTTGGCTACTACGTTGCTCCAAATGATGATGCTAAAGGTGGTCTTCTCACTTGCTATAACATCTGCCCACAGGGTTGATGAACTTGCAGCCCTCATGGCAGTACCACCATACACCACCTTTAACAGAGATGGTGTGGTATTAAGAGCCCACCCAGCCTTTATCCCTAAAGTGTCTGAGTTGCACATCAACTAATTGTCCTCCCTTCCTTTTACCCTAAGCCACACACCTCACTGCAAGAGGCAGTCTTCCACTCTGTCAACGTTCCTTCTACATTGAGAGGACTCAGGCTTTCTGCAAAACGAAATGTTTGATAGTTTCCCTCGCTGATTGATTCAAAGGTGAAGCACTATCATCCCAATGGGTTGCGAAACTTAGTCTCGTGCATTCCCACTTGCTATTCTGTACGCAATAAACCACTCCCATCCTAGCCAAAGTCTCATTCTACAAAAGCTGTAGTTGCATTCACAGCCTTCCTGTGAGGGATTCCCCTTTGGGACATTTATTGGTCATCCCATGACACTTTCATGAAGCACTACACAATTGTGCACCGGTTGGCTGTGAACACTTCACTAGCCTCAGCAGTACTTTCAACATCAAATAGACCATGACTCCAGAACACACTCTCTGGGTATTTTTGAGTACTGCTACCCAGTAACCTACAGTGGAGAACCCATGGGAACATCACTCGAAGAAGAGGATGAAGCCAACCTTGGAATTGGCAGGCTATACAAAAGGGCATGAGTGCCGCGAGGTGCCGACCACACATGTGGAGTCTGGCTGACTAGTGCTGTTCAAAACGCTGATCTGCAGTGCCAAGACAAGCCTGACCCCTATAGTGGAGCACCCACAGGGACACACACCTCGAAGAACCATTGTTACTGCGCCAAGGTGAGTAACTTTCTCTTATCCATCAAGTTTAAAAATGACACCAGTCTCAGCATCAACCATATCTGAACTTAAGCACAAAAAGGAAATTTGCAAAAAGTGGAAACTTGGACAAATGACCAGGGAGGGGTTTAAATGTATAGCTCAAGAATGCCGGGGGTTATCAGGAAAGCGAAAGCGCAATTGGAATTGCGACTGGCAAAGGATGTGAAGGATAACAAGAAAGGTTTCTACAGGCATGTTAACAAGAAGAAGGTGATCAGAGAGGATGTGGGGCCCCTACTGGATGAAGGAGATAACCTAGTGACAGATGATTTGGGGAAAGCTGAAGTACTCAATGCTTTCTTTGCCTCTGTATTCACGGACAAGGTCGACTAATGGACTAATGCGCTAAGTGACGCAAGAGGGGATGAAGATGGACAGCCCTTGGTGGGGAAAGAACAGGTTAGGAACTATTTAGAAAAGCTAAACATACACAAATCCATGGGTCCGGACTTAATGCATGCGAGGGTACTGAGGGAGTTGGCAAATGTCATTGACGAGCCTTTGGCCATTATCTTTGAAAAGTCATGGAGATCAGGATTGATCCCGGATGATTGGAAAAAGGCTAATGTAGTGCCTATCTTCAAAAAAGGGAAGAAGGACGATCCAGGGAATTATAGGCCGGTCAGTTTTACCTCGATTCCTGGAAAAATCATGGACGGGATCCTCAAGGAATCTATTTTGAGGCACTTGGAAGAGAGGAAAGTGATTGTGAATCCATGCTGACTATTCCTAAAGGGCAAGTCATGCCTGACCAATCTGATTAGCTTCTGTGATGAGGTAACTGGCTATGTGGCCATGGGGAAGTCAGTGGATGTGATATACCTTGACTTTAGCAAGGCTTTTGATACAGTCTCCCACAATATTCTTACCAGCAAGTTAAGGGAATATGGATTGGATAAATGGACGGTAAGATGGATAGAAAGCTGGCTAGAAAGCCGGGCACAGCAGGTAGTGATCAATGGCTTGATCTCAGGATGGTGGTCGGTTTCTAGCGGAGTGCCCCAAGGTTCGGTTCTAGGACCGGTTTTGTTCAACATCTTTATTAATGACCTGGATGAGGGGATGGATTGCACCCTCAGCAAGTTTGCAGATGACACTAAACTAGGGGGAGAGGTAGATACGCTTGAGGGCAGAGATAGGGTCCAGAGTGACTTAGACAAATTGGAGGATTGGGCCACAAGAAATCTGATGAGGTTCAACAAGGACAAGTGCAGAGTCCTTCACTTTGGACGAAAGAATTACAAGCATCGTTACAGGCTAGGGACCAACCAGCTAAGTAGTAGTTCTGCAGAAAAGGACCTGGGGGTTACAGTGGATGAGAAGCTGGATATGAGTCAACAGTGTGCCCTTGTAACCAAGAAGGCTAATGGCATATTAGGTTGCATTGAGAGGAGCATTGCCAGCAGATCCAGAGATGTCATTATTCCCTTTTATTTGGCTCTGGGAGGCCACATCTGGAGTATTGTGTCCAGTTCTGGGCCTCCCACTTCAAAAAGGACGTGGACGCATTGGAGAGGGTCTAGCGGAGGGCAACCAAAATGATTGGGGGGCTGGAGCACATGATCTATGAGGAGAGGCTGATGGAGTTGGGTCTGTTTAGTCTGCAGAAGCAAAGAGTGAGGGGGGATTTGATAGCAGCCTTCAACTTCATGAAGGGAGCTTCCAAAGAGGATGCAGAGAGACTGTTCTCAGTAGTGACAGATGGCAGAATAAGGAGTGGTCTCAAGTTGTGGTGGGAGAGGTCCAGGTTGGATATTAGGAAGAACTATTTCACTAGGAGAGTGGTGAAGAACTTAAATGGGTTACCGACAGGTATTTGAGTCCATCCCTAAAGGTGTTTAAGTCTCGGCTTGACAAAGCCCTGGCTGGGTAGATTTAGTTGGGATTGGTCCTGCTTAGAGCAGGGGGCTGGACTTGATGACCTTCTGAGGTCTTTTCCAGCTCTATGATTCTATGATATCAACCCCACTGACTTATAAGACAGTATCATACTTGCTTTACCTCTTTGTTAATTCAGAAGCATTTAGCCATGGTAGTTTTGTTAGCAGTCTTTGGCAAGAAGCAATTTGATTCTCCTTTTGAAGAGAGAATCTCCTTGTCAGCTACTTAGCCTGTCCCCAAATGGAGGGGATATAATCATCTTGCTACTTCATCGAGGAAAGGGATTCCACTTAGATTATTTCTTGATACGCAACTCCAAGGAAGGGGTGAGACCTGTTCTAAAGTCCGAGATCTCAACAAGTATATGAGTTTATGTATGGTAACATTAGCTACAATTCTCTTCATATTAGATTTTAAAAAATGGTTTTCTGGCCTCCATCTTCAGGATGTCTATTTCCAAATGTTTACCATACATATATCATGTCTATTTTCCTACCCCATGGAAAGTTTCTGAGATTTGTAATGACACGTCAGCATTACCAATACACACAGGACTTTCTTGTGGCTTGTTCTCAGATCCATGTATATTTACCAAATGCATACCTGTAATGGCAGCCTATCACATTTTGGGGTGCAACTCAGACCAGTGAGAGGTCATGTCATCATTTGTCCTGTAATCCTGAGTGCCCTAGAATGCACCGATAGTGTAGCTCCCTGTCTGGATGCTTCCAGGCAGCATACAAGCATGCCCTAAGTATGTGTGTTTTAAGCAGCCTTGGTTCAGCATCTCTGACTCCAGCAGCCTGCTTATTACACCACAGCCATGCAATGGTCTCCATCAGCTTTGGTTACTACTAGCCAAGTGACCCTAACACACTCCATTCTGAAATTTCCACAGAAACATCTGCCCTGAGATGTCCAGCCCCTCTACAGGAACTTTTAAGGAAGTAAAAGTTGTTCCATTAAAGACAAACACCAGCCTTTTGTTGCATTAATTGGAGTTAATGGTCGCTTCAATTCCAACACGGCCCTGGATTGGTTTAGATTAATTGTAAGAGGTTTACTGCAAAAAAGAAATAAAATTCTAAATGAGTTGAAGTGCAAGGGAGAAGGTCAGAAATGGTTACCAGCAAATAAAAGTGAAAAATGCTTTTTAATGACTTGAGTCTTAGTTCAATGCAAAATAAAAATCTTTCTTCCAGCAAGGTGGCTGACTACATCCTGGGTTAGGCTTACCCGCACAATACAAAATACTCAGTTCCTTTGTGTGTTTAAGGATGTGTTAGATGCTCTTAAAAAGTAAGATTTTTTTTTTTAAAGATATGCTGCTCCAGATATGGTTGTTGGCTTAGCTTGATGCAGCAAAGTCTTGGGCTTTTGTTATGTAGGAGATCTGACTAGATAATCACTGTTGTCCATACTGATCTGAGGTCTGCAGAATGTTTTAAGAAATTGCCAGAAAATAGACACAATTTTCTTCCAATGCAAATGGAGGAAAAAAGAGTCACAGAGAATATCATTAACTTTCAGATTTGTCGAGGTTACTTTTCGAAAGTGAAGGGACGATCCTAAATCAAGTAAAATTGCTTATTTTTGTGTAGTCCCCATCAAAATATCCACATGACTTGGTGGAAATGTGCAGGTTTTGTTTTCTAAGTGGGATATCTGAGTAAGGTTATAATTAGTAAATATGTGGTAAATCTGGCACTAGAAATCCTGAGATGGTTAGCCATGTTAGTCTGTAACTTTAAAAAAAAGAGTTGTCCTGTGGCAGGCACCTTAGAGGCTAACAGAGATGTGTATCTATATATAATAGCATGAGCTTCCGTGGACAAAACCCACTTCTTCAGATGAGATGAGCTTGAGTGGACTGAAATACTAGTTTTTGAAGTGTCAAGATTCATAGAATTTATACACTGGAGCATAAGGACTCTTAGAAATCTGTTCAAATTTCTATCCTTAGTTAGTAAAATGTGCAAAATAATTCATAACCTCATTGTTTGAGGAAATTGCAAACTTTGTTAGTAAAGATGTTAGGACATGCTAATTAGGGCTTCAAAACATGCTCATTTAAAAAAGTAACATTGTAAAAATGTAGTGTAGTACATATTAAATTGATCAGAGGCTGATAGATTATAAAATGCAATTGTTAAGGGTGAATCCTTATTGAATGTGTGTGTTTCTAAAGGGATCCCACAAGGATTAGTCACTGTTTCAATGTTGTTTAATATTTTCATCAACAATCAGGAAGAAAATAATAAATGATTCTTGCTAAACATTGCAAACAAAAAAAATTGGTCAGGAAATGAATATGAGACAGAGAGGTCACAGTTACAGAGTAATCTGGATAATTTCATAAGCTAGGCACAATCAAACAACATTAATTTCAATAAAATCAAATGCAAGACCTTACGTAGCTGGGAACAAAGAATGCTGGCCATACTTGCAAGGTAAGAAACAATATCCTCAAATAGAGTGACACGGAAATGTCAGGCAGGAGTATAGGAAGATTATTTTGTCCCTGTATGTGGGATTAATAATTTCTCACATCCATACTTTTAAAAGGATGTTGAAAAACTGGAGAGGATTTAGAAAAGGGCCACAAAAGTTATTTGAAGGCTGGAAAACCTCCATAGGATAATAGACTTAAGGATCTCAGTCTATTTTGCTTGTAAAAGAGATAGTTGAGGAGTAACTTGACCATCAGTCTCTTAAGTGCCTATATGGGGAGATGTCTGTAGAGGACTTTCGAATCTTGCAGACAAACATATCAGGATTCAGTGGGTGGATGGTGAAGCTAAATTAATTCTAACTGGAAATATGGTGTGAATTTTACAGTGAATTAAACTAACTACTGAAACAAACCTCAGGTAGTGGGTTCTCCATCACCTGAAGTATTTTAATCAAAGCCTGTCTAAAAGATTAAAGTTGAACCAGACGTATGAGCTTGAGGACTTAGCTTATGTTCTAAAAGAGGTTAGAGTAAGTGATCATAATGGGCCCTTCTGTCTTTAAAAAGTGATAAACCAATAATTTCAGATAGTGGTGAAATAGATTATTATGGAAAGTTTATATAATAGTACTGTATAGATTGTACCCTAAACTAACATTTAGCCTCATGATAGAATTTTCAGAAGAACTTAAGTCCCATTTTCAACATTAACTTTAAGTCCAGATGTTCAAAGATGTTTAGGTGCCTAATTAGATTTTCATAAGCCCTTAGGTACCTAACTCAATGGCTGAAAAACATCTAGGTGCTTTTTTAAAATCTCATTAGGAGCCTCTCTGCTCTGTAGGCCCTAACTACTTTGAAAATAGGACTAAGGCTGCTAACTCACTCAGGTACTCTTGTTGATTATTCACTAGCTTACTGCAATTTATGAATGCATTCCATAAAATCACCAATACAGTTAATCAGATCTACCTTCCTTTTCTTTCTCCTCAGCGATGTCTGACCGACAAGAGAGTGCTCTGATTGAGCTGATGGTGTGTACCATACGACAAGCTGCTGAAGCACATCCACCAGTAGGCAGAGGGACTGGCAAGAGAGTGAGTTTTATTGAATAAATGGCTCAAACCTTTCCACCACTATGAAATGTTTATATGTTACTATTATAGGTATATTATATTACTTTGTCTGTCGGGTTTAATGTGTGCATGGCTGTTTGATGTTGGTAGCCTCTAAGATAGAGGAGGTCGGATTAGATGATGTGGTAGTCCCTTCTGGCCTAATAGTCGATGATACTATATTGCTGTAGTGTAGAATCATGACGACAGATTGTGACATCCGATAAAAAATTTTATGGGACTTTTCTTACCACCTAATGATGTACTGATTTGAATATTTTTAAGAAAAGTAGTGGAAATGATATATCTAAATCTAATCTCATTCTGAAGTAAGTTAGGTAGTTGTAAAACTGTATCTTTAGAAAAATATCTTTCTACAGTTTAGACAAGACATCTCATTTTTTTGGAATGCTTTTGTTGAAAATGACAGATTATAAATTTGTTAAAATATTCATAGAAAAATAATTCCTTATTCTCTGATTGGAAAAAAAGACAAAATTATTAAATGCTTTTCTTAGGAAAGTATTGTCAGATTTGTTTGCAGCAGTGCAACCAATATGACAAAGACAGGAAACAAAGAGTAGGAATAAACTGTCTGTTTCAGAAAGAGGGAGAGGTAACTAGTGGTGTCACCCAAGGGTCTGTACTGGGACCAATCCTATTCAGCCTGTGTATAAACAATCTGGAAAAAGGGATAAACAGTGAGTTGGCAAAATTTGCAGATGATACTAAACTGCTCAGGATAGTTAAGATTAAATGATTGGGCAATAAAATTTTCATGTAGATAAATGCCAGGTAATGCACATTGGAAAAAATAATCCCAACTATACATACAAAATGATGGGGACTAATTTAGCTACAACTAACTATTCAAGAGAGATCTTGTAGTCGTCATGGATAGTTATCTGAAAACATCCACTCAATGTGCAGCAACAGTCAAAAATCAAGCAAGGTTAGGAATCATTAAAAAGGGATAGAGAATAAGACTGAGAGTATCTTATTGCCTCTATATTAAATCAATGTATCCCACATCTTGACTACTGCATACAGATGTGGTCACCTCATCTCAAAAAAGATATATTAGCGTTGGAAAAGTTTCAGAGAATGGCAACAGAATTGATTAAGGGTTTGGAATGGGTCCCATATGAAGAGAGATTAAAAAGTCTTGGACTTTACATCTGAGAAAAGAGGAGACTAAGGTGGGATATGATAGAGGTCTATAAAATTACGATTCATGGAAAAAAGTGAATAAGGAGAAGTTACTTACTTGTTCCCCTAACGTAAGAGCTAGGGGTCACCAAATGAAATGAATATGTAGCAGGTTTAAAACAAACCAACAGAAGTTTTTCTTCACACAGTGCTCAATCAAGCTGTGGAACTCCTTGCTAGAGGATGTTGTGAAGACCAGGACTTTAACAGGGTTCAAAAAAGAACTACATAAATTCATGGAGGATATGTCCATCACTGGCTGTTAGCCATGATGGATAGAAATAGTGTCCCTAGCCTCTGTCAGAAGCTGGAAATGGATGACAGGAGAGGGATCATGTGATGATTGCCTGCTCTGTTCACTCTTAGTGGGGCAGCTGGCATTGGTCACTGTTGGAAGGCAGGATACTGGGCTAGATTGACCTTGTGTCTAATCCAATATGGCCGTTCTTATGTTCTGTGATTCATAAATGCTGATTATGTCAATATTCTTCCACTTCACAACGTACGATTCCTTTCCTGTATCATCATTGTAGACTGTAATTGAAATAGGTCAAAAACAACAAATGGTCTGGTAGCACTTTATAGACTAACAAAACATGTAGATGGTATCATGAGCTTTCGTGGGCACAGCCCACTTCTTTAGATGACCGGAGTTATGAGTAGGGGATGTGAAAACTCAAAATAAACAAGAGAAGGGAAAAGCGGGGCGGGGGGGGAGTTTTCATATCCCCTACTCATAACTCCGGTCATCTGAAGAAGTGTGCTGTGCCCACGAAAGCTCATGATAACATCTACATATTTTGTTAATCTATAAAGTGCTACCAGACCATTTGTTGTTTTTTTCTGTAACAGACTAACTCGGCTACCCCCTGAAGCTATTGAAATAGGTGTTAGAGTCCTCAAATATTGCATCAGAATTCTAAGGATGATAAGGATTTCCCAAGGTGATTCCCATCAGCCATAATGAAGTTAGAGAGGAATTTCCCTATTTTGCATAGTTTTCCTGTTCAAAATTGGGTTCTTAAAAAAAGAAACTGGTTTTGCCTCTCACAGAATTCATACAAATTGCTCAGTTGGAAAGAAGTATGCAGACTTCCCATTCCCCTAGGAAATCAACTGTGCTCATCATCAGACACCAGTCACAGCCAGTTAACCTTACTTAACTCTGCCTCAGGTTGAAAAGACCAAGCCCATCCCTGAACAATACTCAGTACAGATAACAGGAAAATCAACAGTACAAAAGACTGCTCACCTACCTAGGTACTAAGGAAATCCCATAGCAAGTGCTCAGTAGGAGCTGCAGCAGCACCCAAGCCATCCTCCATATGTTCCTTCTCAGCCCAGTCATTGATGTCTCAAGTTTAGCTACACTAATGATCTGATAATACCTTCTGAGCCAGAGTCTCCTCTGTTAATGAGTGCTTGGGATTAATCAGTGTCAAAGCTCTCTTCCTCACTGATCCCTCTTGCCCTCATTAACTTTGCAAGCCAAACAACTATGAGTATGTGGATGGGTACTCCAGTCGGTCTCCAGCCTGTAACAATGCTTGGGATTCTCCCGTCCCAAGTACAGGACTCTGCACTTCTCCTTGTTGAACCTCATGAGATTTCTTTTGGCCCAATCCTCTAATCTGTCTAGGTCACTCTGGGGCATCGGCCTCCTCTCTGCCCTTCCTAAAGGACACTTTGAGGGTGAGAGGCTTGGAGCTGGGGCAATCCCCAGACATTGAGGGGAGGATGCCCTTCCAACCAGTACCTTTCAGCTGCCTGGTGATTCCCTTTTCTGTGTGGTTTATGAAAAGCAATTCCATTACAAGCACATCCCATTTTCCTGGCACAACCAAACTCTTACCTTGCTTTAATTTATAACAGGAAGCTGTATACCGCATTTGGTGGGCCTAGCTCATACTGTCTTGGACAGACAGACAAGCTCTCTCAGATACATAGTAGATGGACTTACTCTGTCCTTGGTCTTCCCCTTGCTTCTAATTTATTTGTGCAATGTTTTCTTGTTACCCTTTCGTGTCTAGCTAGTTTAATCTTGTTTTTGTGCCTTGGTCTTTTTAATTTTGTCCCTGTCTACTTGTGTTGTTTGTTTATATTCATCCTTTGCAATTTGACCTAATTCCTACTTTTTGTAGGACTCTTTTCTGAGTTTCAGATCATGGAAAATCTCCTAGTTAAGCCAGGATGGTATCTTGTCACACATCCTGTCTTTCCTATGCAGTGGTACAGTTTTCTCTTGTGCTCTTAATAATGAGTCTTTGAAAAATCTCTTGGCCTTTTTTCTCCTTAAAAATGCTTCCCCTAAGATTTTACCTATCAATACCCTGAGTTTGCTGAAGTCAGTTTATTTAAAATCCATTATCTTTATTGGACTTTTTAACCTCTTACTGCTCCTTAGAATCATGAACTCTTATTAATAATTTCATGATGATTTTCACCCAGCCTGCTGTGAAATTTTCAATCAATTCCATGTGGTAGGGAGGAGGCTGTTCTATATTTGATTTTGAAAAAAGGGGGAAACTTACAGATATCAATTTGCTTTTACTCTTCTAGCCCCCCAAAAAAGGGGGGGAGATCAGGGGTTTGGATGTGTGTTTCTCTCTCTTCTTAGAAGTATTGGCAAAATAACTCTCTGAACCAGGTGCAAAAGTTACGTTCTTAAAAATTTAAGATGCTGGGCGCTGTCTGTTGATTTCTCCTATCTGATTATTGCAGTCTACTCAGTCCACAAGAATGATGAGTAAAGTCTAACACAGAGATATCAGTTGGATTGTTGATGTGACTGGCTGCTTTCCCATTGACCTGTACTATCTGGTTGCAAGTCTGTCCTACTCCCAGCGTCTATGAGTGCAGTATTGATCATATGGACTAGGAGTAGGACGTTTTAGGGCCCAGGACCAGCAACAGCTCAGCTGTTCATAGGGAACTTACTCCTATGTTTTGGGGTGTTTGTAGTAGAAGCTGATACAGGATTCAATTTGGGTCATTATCCATTGTGTAACTCTGCCACTGGCTAGAAGCATAACCCTTTCTAATAGCATGCTTATTGAATCCCTGCCAGACTTCAACACCAAAGCCAAGCATCTTACTGACTTAAGTGCTCCATGACTGAAGGATCTTGGAAGATTGCCAATCTGTAGGCCTGAGTGTAGCAGTTGAGCAGAGTCTCTGCTCTGGGTTTTCTTGCACCCCACTTTCTATGACTTCCTGTGTGACGCTGTGGTCAGTAGAACCAATGCAGTCCTTGGAGGGATAAACAGGAATCACAAGTTGGATAGGAGATTTTACCTGTGGTTTGGCATTGATGCAACTGATGCTGGAATATGGTGTCCAGATATGGTGCTCACAATTCAAAGAATGGTTTTGAAAAATTCTAGGCAGTGTTCAGATAAGTGTCATGAGATTGATTAAATGATTAGAAGACATGATTTCTAGGGATAGACTCAAGGGGCGCATCTAGACTACATCCCTCTTTTGACAGAGAGATGTAAATTAGACACTTTGAAATGGCAAATGAAGCCGGGATTTGAATTTCCCGTGCTTCATTTGCATATTCATGTCCCAGCATTTTTCCCAAAAAACACTATTTCAAAAGTAAAACAAGAGTCTAGACGTGGTTCTTGCGAAAATAGAAGCCTTTTTTGAAAGATCCTGTAAACCTCGTTTTTCGAAAGAGCACCATGATGCAACTATGTAAATGAAGCATGAGAAATTCAAATCCCAGCTTCATTTGCAATTTCAAAGTGTCTGATTTACATCCCTTTGTCTAATGAGGGATGTAGTCTAGATGTACCACAGGAGCTCAAGCTATTTATTTTTAAGAAAAGGTTAAGGGGTGACTTGGTGACAGACTATAATACCTACATGGGGAAGAAATATTTAATATGGGCTGTTCGGTCTTGAAGAAAAGATGAAACACAATCCTATGACTGGAAGATGAAGCTAGATAAATTAGACTGGAAATAAACTTGTAAATTTTTGGAGTGAGTATACTGTAATTAACCATTGTAACAACTTAGCAGGGGTCACGATGGATTCCCCACTGTTAACTATTTTAAAATCAAGTTTGCATGTTTTTTTCTAAGATATATGCTCTAGGAATTATTTTAGAGGTAGTTCTACAACCTGTGTTATATATGAGGTAAGACTGGATGATCATAGTGTTCCCTTTGAGGGCCAAGTATTGGTCCCACTATAGGCAATAGCAAAGTATCCATTGACCTCAGATATTTGACCCCCAGAATGAGGGATGTATGCAGACAATATAACAATGGAGGAAATGAGATTTTTTTCCCCTTCAGGTAACTGGAGGTTTCTATTGCTTTCACATTCACATTCTCTTAATCTTTTTTCTCTTCCTTTCTTTTAAAAAAAATACCCACAGGGTCTTTCATTTTAAATTAGCTTCCATTTTGGGGATCTTGATCCTTCAATTTAATATTGCATTAATGAAGTAAGACATTTAATTATTTTATAACACATTTTTCCTCATTTTCACAGGTATTAACTGCAAAAGAAAGGAAAACTCAAATAGATGACAGAAACAAATTGACTGAACATTTCATTATTGCGCTTCCTATGTTACTTTCAAAGGTACAGTTTCCCACAAAATATATTATTTACTTATGTATATAATTTTTTTCTTTCTGTAATATATACATTAATTGTTTTTCAATTTTTTGTTTCAATAATCTCTAGTATTCTGCTGATGCAGAGAAAGTAGCAAACCTTCTGCAAATCCCCCAGTATTTTGACCTGGAAATTTACAGTACAGGCAGAATGGAGAAGGTATGGTACATTATGCTGGCTCTCTGGTGGCTTTCAATTGGCTGATTAGTCATGTTCATATGAAATTGATGCATTTGGAAGAGTATATAGTAATACTTTCCTACTTTGATCTATCTGTTAACATACGTTTTTTGAGTATTATTGTTTATGTAATATTCTATGTAATAGAAACTGACTTTTCTGTCTGATCTACAGCATCTGGATGCCTTGTTAAAACAGATTAAGTTTGTTGTGGAGAAGCATGTAGAGTCAGATGTTCTAGAAGCCTGCAGTAAAACCTATAGCATCCTGTGCAGTGAAGAATATACCATTCAGAATAGAGTTGACATAGCCCATAGCCAGCTGATTGATGAATTTGTGGACCGATTCAACCATTCGGTAGAGGATCTGTTGCAAGAGGTTTGTTCTTCTAAAATTAATCTTGCTTTATCATCTAGATTTGCATCTTTGATCCTTTGTCCATTTTGTAATATCCATTGTCAATATCCTGCATTACCATCAACTGCCTGTTGAGTTGTCATGATTTCCTTTCATTCACAGTAACACGTTCAGTTGTAAATTGTGATTAAGGCTACGATTTGGTCACAATAGTCACAGATTCCAGGACTTCATCAGATCTTTCTGACTTTTAGGGCTTCAGGAGGTGGAGGTGGGACTGTGTGCCCTGCATTGCAACTGGTATTGGAACCTGGACCTTATAGCCCCTGCTTGGTGGCTTCCACCGGGGCCTGCTGCTAGGGCCATGCTATACTTCAACCTAGTGCTTCCCTAGTTACAAAAATGTGATGGATCTTAACTGGAGTCAAATGTCATCTGCACAGTCACTTACAAAAAAGTCTTTAAGTAGTATATAAACGGAGGCCATATATCAATATTGGTTAACTGCTTAATGCTAAACAATCTGTTCCATCTCGTATTTAACTGTGATACAGAGTAAGCTTCCCAGACCTGAACAGTAGTTGTGAAAGCCTGAAAGCTTATTTCTCTCACCAATAGAAGTTGGACTTACAAAATATATTACATCACCCATCTTGTGTCTCAGTTCTATCATAAGCTTCAGGGGGGTAGCCGAGTTAGTCTGTAACAGGCAAAACTTTAAAAAACCCAATAGACTAGTAGCGCCATAAAAACTAACTAAACATGTAGATGGTATCATGAGCTTTCATGGGCACAGCCTGCTTCTTCTAACACTCCTATCATCTGAAGAAGTGGGCTGTGCTACTAGTCTGTTGTTGTATTTTAAGTTCTATCATAGTTTATTTTGAAGCCTTGATATGTTCCTACATTTTTAAGTCTATTCTGTAATTTTTTATGAGGATTCTGGGTCCTGCAAATATAACAAGACATCAGAAAGAAAAGCTGTTTTGTGTTCTAATCCAGGAGATGTTTTGATACCCTTTACGAAGAGACTCCATTATGTTTACTGCGTATGGCTCCATTGCCAAAGCAAACAGCAGGGGGGATAGTGGACAATGCTTGGACAAATTAAAATGAGATGACTGAGGACCATTACCTGAATCAGACCTTAGAAGATAAGCATATAGGGCTGATATACCCTTATAAAGTGGCTTCCAAAATAGAATCTTACCAAAATCTATGTGAAGTGCTCTCACTTCAGCTGGTCAAAATCTTTGCCTGCAGCGAAAGAAAGGAACAACTGGGAAGAATTGCTAGAATTAACATGATAGATCATATTCAGAATTCTTCTGATAGCAGATAGATGGCTGCCAGCAAGGAACCTAGATTGGTCATGTTGAACATATCTGGAGAAGCTACAACTGACGGTTTGCTAGCATCTTCTCGTAAACTTTAGCAGCCACATTAGTTATAGAAATAGGTCTACATGATGCATAAGATCTTTTCCCTCTTTAGGAATGGCCAGGCCTGATTGCATGAATCTGGAATCTCGTTCTTTGCACCGTAGCATTAAACAACTTAGTGAAATAGGTATCAGCACTTACCTTAGAGTACTACAATATTCCCTAGCAGTCCAGTCAGGATCTGGAGCTTTATTGGATTTTAAATTCTTCATTTAATCTTCAACTTCTCCTGCAGCAATTTGCTTATCAAGAGCTTCCATGTCTTCCTCTGAGCACAAAGTTAGTTTCACTCTTCTCAGATATCTATTTATAAATTCAGGATTTGGATGTTAAGTGTACAAAATATGGGAAAAGTTAACATTAGCTTAAGGGATCTGATGAATACCAGTTACTAAATCTACTTTTTTTCTCCCCGTCTTTGAGTTTTTCCACATGTCCATTCTTCTCCTGGTGTTCATGTGCCTCAGGACAGAATTACAGGATATTTTCATTAGCAGTGATTAATAAGGTTACATATGCACCCTGCATGGCCGCTCAACGGCTACCCTCAAGAGCAAATTCAGTCTCTGCGGCCATAGCGTGAGTGATAGCTGGATGTCTATAATAGACATAGTGTTCTTCAGAGTAGGTAATTATCCCATATGACGATCTACATTTGTTATATGGAAACATTTGTCTATAGATTATGTTCCACGTTAGTGTTCTGTTCCAATAATATTAGATTACCTCTTATCTTTAAAGCATTCAGAGCTTTAATTTTCATAAATCAAAGTCCATTTGGAAGCAATAGCTGTATTTTGTCCTCCTGTAGAGGGAAATACAATTTTCTCTCATCTGTTGTGAATAGACTTATGAAATGGCTTGTCCATGTCTTTTCTCCTGTTAGAAAAATTGTCCCAACATGGGATTTCAATTTAGTGCTTTCTTCACATATGAACCCTCCTCTTTTTTCAACTATTATTAGATTGTCCAGTTTATCCACTATCAATGAAAGTCATTTCTGGTGGTAGTTATATCTGCTCATAGAATAAGTAGATTAGAAGCCATAATGATAAATCCTTGATATGCTTTTACATATGGATAGTGTAACCAGGGGACTGCATCCATCTTTTATTCCTAAAGTACTATGAGATTTTCATATCTCTGCATTCATCAGGTTTTTTCCACCTGCTGAATCATCTATAAATTATATATTTTAGATATGAAAAAGTCGATGTTCTAACTCTTAGCATAAAACATCCAGACTTTTTGTTGCTTATGATAATACATGAAAAGAGATGGTTGTTCATCACAGACGTTTACAAAATGGGTATTGGATGGTTTTAAAACTGCTTATGATATTGGTTAGTCCTCCACCAAATATCTAAATTCATTCCACCGGAGCACAAGCTGATCAATAGTGTTGATAGTTGGGTTCCAGTATTGGAAGTATGTAAACCAGCTGTCTTGCTTTGAGTGCGTGCATTTGGGAAACATTTTTATTTAGTCACCACTTCAAAATCTGATGCCAGTTTTGAAAGAACTATTTTAAAATCTCTTTTCACATAACTACAAGCTTCCCACTCCTTAAAGATGACTAATCACCATATAAGTATAATCTACGTGCAGAGTAACTCGAAAAAGAAAGAATGCTTACTTATCTGATAGTAACTGAGATTCTTCAAGATGTTCTTCAAGTGGGTCTCATAACCTGCTTTCTGTCCCCACAGCTCAGTATTATGAATTCTGGAAAGTGAAGGAATTGAGTGGCAGTTAGAGTTGTTGTGCCTTTTGTCCCCCTGAGGAGGTGGGGCTTGAGGGAATTCAGGGCACATACACAATCTCTACTGGACACTGACGTAATGGAATTTAAAAAGTAGAGCTGCAACAAACCCCCTTATTGACTAATCGATTAGCTTACTAACCACTATTTAACATCCCTAGTGTTGACTCTGTTCTTATAGCTCCAACTCTCAGACTATAATTTGAATACAGTTTAATCCTCTGCACACGAGTTTTGAAAGACATACTTTTTTTGTATTTATGAATCCTTGATAATATCCCTTTTATTTCCAGGGAGAAGAAGCTGATGATGATGATATATACAATGTCCTTTCCACTTTGAAGAGATTAACTTCTTTTCATAAGTATGTGTTTTTACTTGGATCAGCAATGTCAAGTGATGTATAATGTTAGACTATAAAAGAGGATACTCAGAATTAGGAAAGAAGAGGAAAATGTGCTGAAATACAAAAAGCATAGGCTGGGTGCCAGGAAACACATGGCAACTGGAGGGCTTGATTCAGCATTGCACTTGTGTATACATCCAATTTGAAATCAGTGCCTTATAAGTAAGGCTGCGAGTTTGTCAGATCCAGGACTTTGTGACTTCTGCAGTGGCTAGTGGGAGGGGCTTCAGGGCTGGGGTTTGGGAGGGGCACAGGAGGGGGTGAGGGCTCTGGGTGGTGCTTCAGCATGAATTGGGGGCAAAGGGAGTCCAACTTCACAGGTATGTTTTTAGAAAATGAAACACTGAAAGGGGGGGGGAGGTACAGTTGGAGAAAAGCTGTGCAATTCTTCCTCACCTGGTGTATGCAAGAATAATTAAGGCGGAGTGAGAATTCCCATTCAAGATGTAGTTAAACCTAAATACTAAAGGGTGTTCTATATTCTGGCTATGGTTTTAGTCTCCTCAATTAAGTGCTTAGTCATACCTGCTCAAGGAGTATTTCTGCCTGATAGGAGAATAAATTTAACCCTCAGATCAAATATGCACTAGCCCTGAAAGGATTGGCTGCGGACTCTTGTTGTGAAGTCTGTGCTCAACAAGGAGGCCATATGAGCCTGCACAAAAAAGCTACTTTAAAATTGATTTTCCTAGAAGTGTTTTGAGGACTGATGCTTCACCTGACAAATGAAAATTCATATTCAAGTCTTACAAATATGCATCCTGGGGGCAACAGTGGCTCCACTTGAAGAAAATAGTCACAGTGCAAGAGTGAAGAATCTAGAGCCTGGGGATGCAGCCCCTGGATTGCCTGGATCCAGCCCCTGGTGCTCAGGGCTCCCCCCACCTCCAGCATTGGGATGCCTGTGCTGTCGCTCAATTTTCCACCGTCCCCCTGGGAGGCAGGAGTATACAAAATCTACTAGCTTGAGCCCCCCTAGGCTCTGTTATGCAAAGGGAATGTGGGGCGTGTCTTTCTACTTCTTAGTTGGGGGCCATGTCAGTGAGGGGTTCTTGGGTTTTTTGGAAGGGGTCAGAGGTCAGGGGGTCACCCCCCGCCCCATTCTAGTGTCTTTCCAAATATTTTGTTGGTGGACTCATAGGAGAGAATCACAAAATAATCAGTGACATCTTTAGATAAGGGAAGAAGCCTCTCCCTCCTTCCAGTGAGAGAATCTTAGAACTATCTTATCTCCTCAAGTATTCTCTTTGTAGCCACTGCTCTTCTAGGTTACAGATTAGAAGGAAACTATTACTATCTTTCCTGAGGCTTGGAAGATATAGACTGGACTCTCAAAAACTGTCCAACTCCAAAAACTTCTCTTAATTTTGAGTTTTCCATGTTTTGGGAGATTCTTCCCTCCCTTGCCCCTCCCCCCGCCCATTGAAGTCTTTCATGTACATCTGTCATCTGTGAGTGAACCACATCAAAGAGGGGTGTTTGAGGTAATCAAATGAAGGATGCAATAGTCCATCTTCCCAGAAATTGGAACAGTAATATGAGTTCAGTGGAGAGAGAGATTTTAGAAAGGAAACACTATTCTCAATAGCATGCAGCCCCTAGATCTCCGGTCTCTCAACAAATCCATAAGGCAGTGGTGCACCACCTTTTTTGATCTGCGACCAGCTAGATACTGACATAGTGTGAGCAAATCACCCTATTACATTCTCTTTGTTAAGCAAAATAGATTCAACTGCTTACATATTTCATTAGAAGGTATGTTTCTAATCCTTTAAACTTTCTTGTGGTTCTTCTCTGAACCCTCTTCTTGATCAACATCCTTCTTGAGTTGTGGGTACCAAACATAGACAATGTGCTCACACTAATGCCAAGTATAGAAGTAAAATAAACCTCTTTACTTCTACATGAGAGTCTTCTGTTTTTGCATCCCAGATGTGCATTTGTTCTTTTGGACATAGCATCACACCTGGCGCTCATGTTCAGCTGATTATCTGCTACAATCCCCAAATCTTTTCCAGTTTACTGCTTCCCAGAATAGTGTTCCCAATTGGGTATGTGTACTCTGCATTCTTTGTGCCTAGATGTATACATTTATGTTGGGTTTTATTGAAACACATTGTTTGCTTGTGCCCAGGTTGCCAAATGATGCAGATGTCTATAAATCAATGATGTAGCCTCTTCATTATTTACCACTCTCCCAATTTCTGTATCACTGCAAACTTTTGAGGAGGCTTGAAAGGCTACTCCTCCTCACTTTCCATTGAGATCCTCTCCCTGATGATAGAAGGGTGTTACAGAAGAGGGTGCCCCAGTGACCCCCCTCAAGTGCGTTTTTAGTTCTACATACGTACATTGAATCTTCACACCTAAGGGGTGGTTTGCTACTTTCTGCATCCTAGTGTAAAGACTGTCAGACATGGAGAGAACTAAGAGGGAAAATTCTGATCTATGGAATTTCATTCTGGTACTCTCCATGTCAGAGTCTGATCCACACTCAGACCAGGTTTTTTTTATGACTGTTGTTCACTTGTTGGCTACGTCTAGACTGGCATGATTTTCCTCAAATACTTTTAACGGAAAAGTTTTCCATTAAAAGCATTTGCGGAAAAGAGCGTCTAGATTGGCACGGACACTTTTCCGCAGTAGCACTTTTTGCAGAAAAGCATCCGTGCCAGTCTAGACGCGGTTTTGTGCAAGAAAGCCCCGATTGCCATTTTCGCCTTCGGGGCTTTTTTGCGCAAAACAATACCTCGTTGTCTACACTGGCCCTCTTGCGCAAAAGCATTTGCGCAAGAGGGCTTTTGCCCGAACAGGAGCAGCATAGCATTTCCGCAAGAAACACTGATTTCAGACAGTAGGAAGTCAGTGTTCTTGCGGAAATTCAAGCGGCCAGTGTAGACAGCTGGCAAGTTTTTCCGAAAAAGCAGCCGCTTTTGTGGAAAAACTTGCCAGTCTAGACGCAGCCATTAAGTAGTTTGGAATAGAAGTGGGATTTCCTTGATGAGCACCCAAAATGTCATGTCAAACTCTACTTCAAATAGAAAGTTGAATAACACTTTTATACTTTTGTACAGTTAGTTCTTTTTCCAGCTCTGGGGTTTATTGTTCTGGAGGATTCTTCTTGAGGGGCAGGCTTAAGCCCAGGCACAGAACAAAGATCTGGGCTGCCTCCATTTGCCATGAAGTCAGAGAATACCCTCTGTGGAGACTCTCTGCCACTGAGGGTCTTTAAAATAAAAATTTGGAAATAAGACAGCATTTTTATTTTCTCCTTCCCTAGAGAAATAAACTGGTTTAGCATGACTGCATTTACACTAGGAGGTTATGTACCACTTTAATTGTTTATATTATTCAAATGGTACAGCTTTTGTGCGTGGACATGTTTTTGTGATTTGTTGAATCGGGGTCTGTGTACACAACAGGATTATTCAGAGATATTAATGTGGCCTAGAATTTATATATAACACATCTTATTGTCATGGAGCCAAACCTACCTGACATTCAAATTCTGTGAGAGAGGTTGTTTGTTTCTCTTTATGGTCTTCTACAGTTCTGTTATTCAATAGTATTTAATTAAATGACAGTACGAGTAGGTACAAACCAGTAGCAGAGAGTACCCCAATATTTCCTCACTTTTAGTACAAGAGTATGACTATGAAGCAATGAGTTCCTCAACAATAAGAATATAGCTTTCCATTAAGTCACTGAAATCAGTGAAGTTCTCCATAGCTGTAGGTATCCACCCATATGATAATCTTTATAGTATCAGGACCTTATAACTTGATCTGAAGTGACAAGTCTCAAGAGCTTTTCTCAGTGCTCTTCCTCTCCAGTGACTATTCCCATTGTGTATTACGTTAACTGTTTTAGAATGTTTAATATTTTAAAATTAAACATTTTATTGTAAATAACTAGAGAAAAATACTTTCATTTACTTTGCCTAAACTATATAATTTAAAATATTTTATTTGATTTCTCTTGTGGGTGTCTTCTCCAATGCCAGAGAAATGCCTGCTGAAGTTGTAGCAGTGTTTAAAATCACAGAAGTAAACTTATTTAAAAACAAATTCAAGACATGGTAGTTTGACCACAATTCAGCTATCTCAATGTAATCTTATAAAGGTGTATGGTGAACATTTATTTTAATTCTGCATTAAGAAAAATCTGTTGTAAAATATTCCTAATGTAAGAAAAAGCAAAACTTCAATTGTTAATGTAGCATGAACGACACAAGTGTCTTTCAAACTGCTCTGGTATCTCAACATTGCAAACAAATACTGATTGAGTAGTAAATTCAGTTTTCTTCTCATATTTTGGATTTCTGAGGTAACTCAACTAATGCCTTTTTATTGCCTCTTGTTTTAGTGCTCATGATCTCACAAAATGGGATCTGTTTAGTAACTGCTACAGATTACTGAGGACTGGAATTGAACATGGAGCTATGCCAGAACAGGTACAATTAGCAATATATCCTTTAGATCATTTTAGGGGAGTTAAGCTTTATGAGTTTTAGGAAAATAATCTTACGGAAGCAGAGTAAGTTGATGCTTTAGTCTTTCATTTCCTGATACTACAGTTTAAACCATGCTTTTTGGTCACACAGTGAAGTTAATTGTAATGAAATTCTTGAGATTTTCAGTGAAAGGTTAGGTTAGGTTCTGTTCACTCTGCAGCTGACTCACTGTATGACTTTAACCAAGCCAATCTTTCTTTGCCTCAATTTCCTGCTCTATAAAATGAAAATAAATTTATGTACTCTGCTAAGGAATATGCTGCATATGTGCTGGTAAGATTAGAATTATGATTACACTGTAATGTCAGCTCAATAGCTATTTAAGTATTTGGAACAATCACTGGGCCGAGAGCAAAAAATGACTTTGTAGTCCAGTGGTGAGGGCACCCACGTGGGAGATTCAGGATCCAGTACCCCTGTGCCAGTCACTCATTATTTATGCCCAATAGTTCAACTTAAACAGGAGAGGGGCAAGAAGCACCATTTCAGAGTATTCATAGCTCACTGGTTAGAGTACTCTTCTGAGGGGTGGGAGACCCCTGATCAGATCCTTTTCTCACTGTAATGGAGAGGGAAATTGAACCTGGATCTTCTACGTCCTAGGCTATGGCTCTAATGTCTGGGCTAAAAGTTATATGGTTAGCACCTCCTCCTTCAGTAGTTCTTGCTAAAATGCTGTAAGGTGTCTAACTCTTAAGATTTCAGAGGGGTAGTCGTGTTACTCTGTAACTGAAAAAGCTTTACAAAACAATGAATGGTCCTGCAGCACCTTAGAGACTAACAAAAAATGTAGATGGTATGAGCTTCTGTGGGCACAGTGGATTCCTGGCTTCAGAATTGCAAGCAAAGAAAGTTGCCTACTTGCAGCCCAGACTAAGAAGCCTGTTTCTGTGAGAGAGATAGGATTTAGCATGCACTCCTTTGGTCAGCATCTCCCACAGGCTGTCATGGCTGGCTCCTCACCTAGGTTTCTGGTTTTTATGAATTGCATTTTAAGACACCTGTCTTTCCCCATTCATCATGTAAGATCTTAGGTTCCTAAGTCAAGCTTTGGCCATCAGTGATTTTTCCAGGCACCGTGATGCTGAACATTACAATGCCCAATTCCTTTTGCGCATTCGGCCCTGTGTCTCAGAGCTGAGGCACCATGCTCAGGTCTCTCTGAAGCTCACAATGAGAAGCTTCAGAAGGACTCAGCCAGCAGAACAGCCTGATTCATAGTGAAACCATGCTGCCAAGGGGAATAGCCTTGCAGAGAAATAACTATCCTTATGACTGTCAACTGTCCTTCGGTTGTGTGACAAATTGCTCATGCTTGTTGGCCAGTGGAAAGAATCCACTGAAAAGTGAATTTTACAGAGCTTTCCTCATGAGCCCTTAACAGCTGTATTTTTGCAAAGGGGATAATTTGGCCCTTAGTTCTATCCTCTTGTAAAACTTCAGTGTGAAGCACTTAGAATTGCTAGAGACATAACATATGACACAAAATTTGCAACACAAAGAAAACATTAAATGGTCTTCAAGTATAGCCTCTCTTCCCATAGACACCTCTGTGTTCTTTTCTATTGATTGTGGGCTGATCTGGACTAGAGATGTAACCAACTAGTTGACTATCCGATAAGCAAAAGCTGGGGCCCCTGTTGAGGCTCTTATACCTTTCAAAGGCCGAACGCATGCTAGTCCTTATCGACTAATCAAATAGTCGATCAGTTCAACTATTCAATTAGTTAATCAATATTTAACATCCCTAATCTGGACAAGAGTTTGAGAGGAAGTTGTAGTTGTCCTTTA
The DNA here is from genome assembly GCF_052426305.1 of Pelodiscus sinensis. Taxonomy (NCBI): domain Eukaryota; kingdom Metazoa; phylum Chordata; order Testudines; family Trionychidae; genus Pelodiscus; species Pelodiscus sinensis. The sequence continues at coordinate 52,090,431 of NC_143061.1, forward strand.
CAGGTGATACCTCTCACTGATATCTCCGTTTGTAGCGCTAATATTATCCTTGCCAGCTCCATGAAATGTGTGTTCTCTGGTTTGTAACTAGGATAGATGGTCACATGCATCATGTTACCAGGCTGTTGTACTGACAGTTTAAGAATGCAGTGTATAACATATGCTTTTACATGGCGCTGACCACATGCTTGGTCATAATTTTGTCATGTTCACACTTGCCTACATCTTTCTTTGCTCTGCTCTGACAAAGACTCCTGCTACAGTGTTTGTTACCATCCCCGACATGGTTTTTTTCTACCAGAAGAGGTAAACTGTCTCAAAGAGACCAAGGAGTAAAATAATACCTTTGAAAATGAGAAGTGACACATAAGAGCTATTATCACATTTCCAAAATTCTTTCTAAAACTTTAACTAAATTTTAGACTTCTACTTGATGTCTTCCAGGTTATTGGGATTCTTTGTGTTCCCTCTATTACAGATAGTTGTTCAGGCGCTACAGTGTTCCCATTACTCTATTCTCTGGCAGCTGGTGAAAATCACAGAAGGCTCCCCCTCCAAAGTAAGTAAAAATTTATGTGTATATAGCTGTTACTGAAGAAGTTAACCTTGCTTAGGTCATTGGGTTCATTGGGCCTCATTCACCATTCCCTAACATTATGTGCAGTCATTTTTACACCAGTACAAAGTGGGTGAAAATAATTACCATTGTGATTTACCAGCATTTAATACCCACTTTGACTAGGTAGGAGACAGGGCAATGGACTATCTGCCTTGACTCTGTACTGGAAGTTGATACCGGTTGATTTTTTCATTTCTAAAAGTGTCTAATAATACTTCTCTGAATGAGACAGATGCCTGTGCCAGAGATTGTGTTGGTGATACTGCTTATCTAATTAGAATGGATTGCAATTTAGGAAATAATGTTGTTTTGTAGCATCACAGATGTTTGACAATCGACAAGGTATTTAATTTTAAATGAATAACTGTATTTTTAATGTTGCCAAAGGCAAGTGTAAGTTTGCTGGTAGTGGATGTTACTAATGAATCATTACATCTGTATTATTAAAGCAGAAAGGTCTCTTCGTATTATTATTGTTTTTATGTATTTTAAATCAGTGGTGCAAAACTAAACTTAATTATCATAAAACTGTGGGCAGCATCAAACTTTTTGCACATACAAAGTCCTTGTCTTCCTGAGCACCTTATCCCTATACACACACTCTGCAGTTCCTTTAAAACCCCTTAGGTTTCTGACTTGCATCGCTGTGTTTCTTTATGTAATTGATACAGACTTACCATGTGAAATGAAACTCTTCCAGCCTGATTCAAGGAAGCATCTCTGTTCAGGACAGGGCTTAAGGATGTGTTTAAGTATGTCTGGAATTGGGGCCAAAATGTGAAGCAATGTCTGTCATGTCAGTGGAATTGTGCTATAAAACTGGCACACAAACACGTTCTTGTATATGTATCCTCATCCAAACTTATTCACTAACTCTTTTAATAGTAGGTTAGTCCATATTTCATGTATGCATCTAGATTGACTTAAATTAGAAAAATACCATTCCTATAGCTTTTATGTATTTGTAATTGCATGGCAAGAACTGTGAAAGATCATTTGCAATATAAATTAATTATACATCTGGAAGTAACTAATTTACCTTTTCTAGTTTTATTAGTTTCTCAATTTTCTGTTCTAACTCCTGGACTTTTCCCTTCCTATATGTAGGCCTTTATCATGTGCTCTGTTGTTTTAATGTAATTGGATAGAATTTTGAGTGACGTGCTAATGAGTAATGAGTGGTCCCGTGGCACTTTAGAAACTAACAAAAATATATAGATTCATGAGCTTTCATGGATTAAAAAACACTTCATCAGATGAGTTTGGAGTGGAAATAACAGAAACCAAGATATATATAACAGCAAAAGAAGTACCAGTCAATTGTAGGACCCATGTTAATGATGCTAATTAAGTGACTGGCTGTGTCCTATTCCTAGTTTTTTTATGTGAAAGTGTGGGTGTTAAATGCCGGGTAAATTGGCTATGGGTTTGAATAAAGACATTAACTAGTTAACAGTGTCAAATTTGTAGGTGAATTCCAGTTCTGCAGTCTCGCTCTGTAATTGGGTGGCGAAATTCCTTTGCAGAAGGATGGCTACTTTTAAATCCATGACTGTGTCCAGATAGGTTAAAATGTTCTCCTACATGTTTATGTGTGTTACCATTTCTGATGTCTGATTTGTGTCCATTTATCCTTTGTCATAGAGACTGTCCGGATTGGACAGTATACTTGGCAGCAGGCATTGCTGACACTTGATGGCATATATCACATTAGAGGATGTGCAGTTGTATGAGCTCCCATGTTGTGGCTTATGTAGTTAGGCCCTGCGATGGAGTCACTTGTATAGATATGTGGACAGAGTTCGCACCGGGTTTTGTTGCAGGGGTAGGTTCCTGGGTGGGTATTTCTAAGGTGTGATGTGTGACTGCTGGAAATGACCACAGATCAATGTGTGTTAGGGATTATTCACTTCTGATGGGTAATCCAATTCCACCTTGTCAAGCATCAATCGGGTCATAGTAATGCATGAATTCATCACCTTCCGGGTTTGATTGTTGCAACCCCATTTAATGGGAGTAGTGCCAAATTGATGAAGCTGACAAAACTTAGACTCCTGCATTTTGTATCAGTTCATCTGTTGAGTAATACGGATGGCTATGAACATATTGCCTCAGTGCTCTACCCTTTACATTGGCTCTCCAAGACTTACAGAGCCAAATTCAATGTCTGTCTTGGTAAGCAGAAACATCCACCAGATTGTCCCAGATCTGAGAGATCATCTCTTCTTCCTTGATCATGACTTGCAATGACAGCTACATTCCACCAGAATTATGACCAACTGAAGAGACGACTTTCTTGAGAGCGGGACCCAAATTTTGTAACTCACTTTCAGAGAGAGAAAAATAGTCACTAGCCCCACAGCTTTCAAAACTAATTGCAAAACCTATTTACTTCTGTTACCACAGTATATCTCCATGTAATCTTCACACACAGGTGGAGGAGAGAAAAAGATGAGACAGAAAATATATTCCACTTTTCAAGCTGCTCTCACTCGAAGGGAAAGCAAGAAGAGAAAATGTTTGGTAGTTTGTTGTTTTTATGTAATTGAGAGGTGCTCAGTCACTGCAGTGAAGAGGATCATATCATAGATTTTCCCTGCTTGCGTTTTGACCACTGTCCCTCACCAGATTCTGCACACATTAACAGAACATTATGCTATTCCTTGTGTGCTGCAGTCCTCTCCTTTTTGCTAATTCGGTTCTCGGTGTGTCCTTTAAGAAAGGCAGATGCCAGTTGCTTTATAAAGCAGTGGTTCTCAACCTTTCCAGACAGCTGTACCTTTCAGGAGCCTGATTTATCTCACGTACCCCCAAGTTTCATCTCACTTGAAAACCACTTGCTTACAAAATCAGACATAAAAATACAAAAGTGTTACAGTACACTGTTACTGAAAAATAGCTTTTTTTGGTCTCGTTTTTACCATATAATTATAAAATAAATCAATTGGAATATAAATATTGTACTTACATTTCAGTGTACTGTATCCAGAGCAGTATAAACAAGTCATTGTCTGTATGAAATTTTAGTTTGTATTGACTTTATTATTGCTGTTTATGTAGCCTACACTAAAGTCAGATAAATATCTAGATTAGTTGATGTATCCCCTGGAATTCCCCTACATACTCTCAGATTTATATATACCCCTGGCTGAGAACTAGAGCCCTGCAAATCTGTGCATATAGACTTTATATCCCTGGATATTCACATTGGTGGACGTGGATGCAGCTATCTGTGGCTCATTTTTGCAGAAATGTATGTGGATATAAACTTTGTCTCTAGAACCTTGCAAATTTGAGGATATCCAAGGGTATCTGCAGCGCATTTTTGCAGATACGGGTGCAGATACGTGTACAAATTTTGTATTTGTGCAGGGCTTTATTGAGAATGGGGCTCACTCGTAGCCTTTCCTCAAGAAGTCATCTTTTCTCATTGGGACTCTAGCAGATCATTAGCCTGAATCAAAACTTTCATTTTTGGTTACAGAGATGAAAAAGGTTATGATCAGACAACCCTGAATAGCTTGACTTTGTCAGGAAGCATTTCTGTCTGGGTACTGCACAGAGACTATTTATTGTGCTGCTCGTTAATCTTTACCTAGTGTTGGGTCAAGATTTTGTGCCCGCCTAATATTAGCTGTATCAGCTGCCTTCCATATTCTGGATATTTGACCTGCCTGTGTTGCCTGTCCCTGGGTTGCTTTGTGATTTTCTCACAGGAAGATTGTAGAGAGAGTAGTGTGGACAATTTCTCTTCTGAGCTGAGAGCCCACATGCGAACTACCACAGAGTTCTTTGTTGTCACCACCTTATTCAGTGGTTGTGCGAGGTCATTAAGAAAGCCATTGAATAAATATGCTGAATATGTTGTTAACACACAGTTGCTGTCCATCTTGCCCAGACAGAGTGTCCTCCTGGTGATTTTGCCAGAATCGATGAGAGCATCTCAAGATGAAGCTCAAAGTATTTCATTTGCATTTATGATGCATTCTCAATTGTTTATAGAAACTAATTTCTGAGGTGATTTTTTTTTAACAGTGCTAAGCCCGTGTCTGTATTCTGTTAGGGCACATGTACAAATAGTTATCAGCATATCCTTCAGATTAGCTTGCCATATTATAACACTCTATTCTCAGAGGGATAGCCATGCTAGTCTGTATCTGCAAAAACAACGAGGAATCCTGTGGCACCTTAGAGACTACCATATTTATTAGGGCATAAGGTTTTGTGGAAAAACCCACTTCATCAGATGCATTGGAGTGGAAATTGTGTATATCTATATAATACACACACACATTAATATAACAAAAGAAAGGAGTTGCTTATCAAGTGTAGGACCAGTGTTAATCAGGCCAGTTCAGTCAGGGTTAATGTGGCTCAGTGCAGTTGAAGCGGAGGTATGAATAACGAGAGGGAAAATTTCCTTTGTAGTGAGAGAACCAATCTAACCAATAAATTAATCCTATTGACTACACACATTAATCAGAGGCAGCAAGATGTGGGGGAGGTGGGAACCGGTGCCCATAGGGAGCTGACTTTTAAGCCGGCTCCCCATGAACACCGGATCCTGTGTAGTGGTCTGTCCCTACCCCACCCAAAGCTGCTGCTTCTGATAGAGAGGCAGCAATGCAGAGGATGATGGAGCAGGCGGGGGAGCTGGCTTAAAAACTGGCTCCCCATGAACACTGGTTCTGTGAAGCCCCCTCATTCTGCCCATCTCCCACGCTGCTGCCTCTATCAGAAGTAGCAGCCTGCAGGTTTGGGGGAGTTGCCACAGAGCAGCCTCTGTCTGTAGTGGGCCCAGGCTTGCTGCAGATAGCATCCCACAGAGCAGTGTCTGGCACAGCCTCTGTCCGCGGTGAGCTTGGACCCCCACCTCCGTGGACAGGGACTACTGCTGTGGAGCAGCCTCTGTCCATGAGGAGCTTGGGCCCTGGTGGACAAAGGCTGCTACCATCCCATGTCAGAAGCAGCAGCGCAGAGTGACGGGGCTATCTGGGGGTGACTGTCAAATCTGGTAACCACAAATTTTTCATGAGGTTATACAGTTATTCACCTAATCAATATCTAACATCCATACTCGGCTGCCACGCACTAAAGGTTTTCTAATGCACACTGACCTACTGCTTTTTTTTGTTTTGCCACAGATTGCATAGACTGATATCCAAAGATTTCCTTTGCTTTTTTCATTTTTGAAATTTTCATGTTTCTTTTTGCTACTTTGTAACTTTTCAAAACTTCTCTAACTTTGGAAAAAGTTAGAGTTTTCCTTTTGCTGCTCTGTAACTTTCCACAGTTGAGGAAAATGTTATAGAGTGGGGGTAGGAGGGGGGAACAAATTCCTAAACATTATTTATTCTGTTGCATTTTGTGTCCAAAAAAAAAGTAAAAGGGATAAATCTTTTTTCCTTTTTCTTTTTCCTTTCAAAAAGTCAGGAAAAATAGAAAAATGTTAATTATAATCTTCAGTCTCTGTACTGAACTCATAAATATTTTATGGAAGCTAGGGCTAGAATAAAGTCATGTCAATATTTTAAGAGAGTAAACAGTAACCTGTAACAGTGACCTGACTATCAAATGGTTGGCTAGTCTAATATTAATCATAGGCAGAGTCATGGAATGGCTGATACGGTTCTCTACCAATAAACAGTTGAAGGTCAAAAATAAAATTAATACCATAAATATGATTTAATAGAAACAGACAGGCTTGATAATGCTCTTAACAAGATTGTATATTTAGCTGTTAAAGATAACTATACTGGCATAATGTATTCTGGCTTCTGTAAGAGTATATAAATTTACTGGTCTGTATTCAAGGGACAAAGAAAACCTCCTTAACACTTAGATGTCAAAAGTAACTGTAAATGGAGAGCCATCATTATCCAATGAAGTTGTTTCTAATGAAATCCCACAGGGATGTTATCAGCCCAGTACTATTTAATATTTTTATCAATAACCTGGAAGAAAATAAATAATTTAAAGACTGCAGATGATACCAAGATTGGTGGTGAGTAATGAGGTCAGGTCATTGATACCGAGTAATGTGGATCTCTGAAGAAAGGGTTGGACAACAGGCATTTTAATATATCTAAATACAACAACATACATCTGAGAACAAGAATGTAGGTCACACAGGATCGGGGACTCCATCCCAAAAGCAGGGACTCTGACAGTGTTTTAGGGGCCATTGTTGCTGGTCAGTTGAACATGAGCTCTCAATGTGATGCTATAGCTGAAAGTGCTACCCCAACACTTTGCTATGTTAACAGAGGAATGCTGAGTAGGAGCAAAGAGGTGATATTACTTCAGTATTTGCAATTTGTGATGCTGCTATTTGAATGCTATGTCCAAATCTGGTATCCACACTTGAAAGTCTGTTGGTGCAACAGGAACAATAATAGGAGGAGAACCCCATCTCAACAGAATTACCAGGGGAACAACTCCTCCAAAGTCCCTCCAGGCCCAAAATAGGCCTTTGGAAGGTGCACCCGAGGGCAGAGCGCCAGACCTAGCAGATCCTTCCCGTTTGTTTTCAGACAGACTATCCCACTTATTCCATGTGTGGGCCAATATTACCTCAGACTATTAAGTCCGCCACATGGTTGGGGTGGGATATTCCCTGCTGTTTCCATCCCCACTGCCTTCCCATCTCCCTTTCCCATCCCTCTTCAGGGACCCCTCTCCATGAGCATTTCCTGTAATAGGAGGTCTGATGGCTCATCGAAGTAGGAGCGATTCAAGAGGTCCCAGTGGAGTAAAGGGTAAGGGTTGCTACTCCCGTTATTTTCTTATACCAAAGGCAAAAGAGAGTCTAAGACCAGTCCTAGACCTATGGAACCTCACCCATTATATGTGAAAAATGAAGTTCAGGATAGTCTTGCTGGCCACCATAATTCCCTGTCTGGATCCTGGAGACTGGTTTGCTGCCTCCGATATGAACAATGTATATTTCTACATTTCGATAATTCTGTGTGTCAGATGTTACCTCAGATTCACAGTAGCGAATGAGCACTATCAGTTCGCAGTGCTCCCATTTGGCCTGTGCACTGCCCCACGAGTATTTACCAAATGTATGGTGGTGGCAGTAGCCTACCTGTGCAAGAGAGGGGTCCAGATATTTACCTGTTCTCTTAACAGATGTCCTTTGAGATGTGTTGGTCAAGTCCATTGCAATACCCACCCTTGTTCCCCACTGTCAGAGTAGCAGGCAATAAAGAACCAAGGGAGGGGGTGGTCGGCAGTGGTATATATGCACTAATATAGCAGTGCCACTCTCGGGGTCTCCACAGCTGATCCTATAGGAGCTCTAGGAGAAAAAGTTTCCAACACAGCACGCATACACCTGATTGGAATGGATGTGAACAGCACATTTTGAAGATCACCAGTTATGAGAACAGGTAACTGTCTTTTTTTTCCCCCTGTGCTCTATAGCATCTAGTAGCCACTGTGTCCCTCTGCCAGTACTGGTACAGTACAGGGGGAATCAGTTACTTGTGATTCTTCTGTGCAAGAATTGGACAAGGAGCATATCAACAACCACTGGCTTCTTCCACTTCGTTGCCAGATTTCAGAGTCTGCCTTGTCTCCATCAGACAACTTCAGAGAATACCAGGATTTGTTAAAAAGAGTAGCTGCAGTTGTATATCTAGCCACAGGAGGTGCAAGAAAAATCACACAGATTAATGGCTTTCGGGTCTCCTTACTCTGTCAGAGAGCTGACAAGTTTTTTGCCTGAAACAAGGGGAACCTGCCATCCGGGGAATGGAGTGGCAGGGGAGGACACAGACCCACTCGCTCCTCTGCATCCTAGCCCAGGGCCCTAGTAGTGGCAACTCTGGCTGCCGCAGAGTCAGTTGGGATCCTGGCCGCAACGCGCTGACCAGTTCACTTCCATCTCCTCAGCTGGACATGGGTCAAGTACCCCTGGGCTACTTCCCAGTTCCCCCCGTGGACATACTTGGCTTGATCCCCCTCCTTCAGGTCTGCAGGGAATGAAGACTCTGGTAGGGTTTCAGTTGGCTCAGGGTCTGGGTCGATCAGTGGTCCTGTCGGTCTTGGCCAGCCTTCTGGGTCTACCCGTGGTCCTGGCCAGTCTTCTGAGCCTGCCAGTGGTCCTGGCTGTCCTGGACAGTCTTTGGGGCCTGCCAGCAGTCCTGGTGGCCGAGGCCAGTTCTCCTATCCTTGGTGGTGTGGCCGAGCCTCCGGTCAGGAACTTGGGCAAGGCATCTTCCCCCATGGCTAGGGCCAAACTGAGCTCCTAGTTCTTTACTTTATACTTCAAGCCCCACCTCTCTGTTTCCTGGAGTAGGGGCTGGGTTGCTCTGGCCCTGCTCACCAAAGTATCTTAGGGAGTGCTTCCCTTTCCAGATCAGAGGGAGACCAAACTCCTTCGCTACAAGATGATAACAGATGGATCAAAGTGAGTGAATATGCTAAATAAAAGAAAATGCACCATCTAACCTTAATACTATAAGAAAATTGCTACATGCAATTTCTTACCCTAACAATAGTTCAAATAATCTTTTTTCAAAAGCTAGGAGGCTCATATCTTGGCCCTGATCCTTCCCCCTCTTCAGTCTTAGATGTTACTAGTAGTCATCTGCTGGTAAACAGGGAGTGTCCTGGGGTCTGGCAACTGCACCTTTTGTTTGGCTTCCTAACTATAAATAGATTTTGCCCCAGGTGGGAATCCTTTATGTTCAGTTTCAACCCTTTCGGACTCCCATGGAATAGTACCACATCCAAAGTGGTTTCTAGCATCAGATGATCTAGCCAGATGTCAAGTCTTACAGGAAAATCAAGACTATTCACAGATCATTATCCTGGGTACCGGATAATTAAGTTCCCTGAGTACTACAAATGGCCTTCATTAGCACATCTAGATATATAAACAGATTTATACTTCAGATTTATAACTTCACATACAAGAATGATACATACGCGCACATAGAATATACACATTCAGAGTATTACACTTTTTTCAGTGACAGATTATCTGCCTCATTTTGCATAAAGCATATTTGAGTCAAGTGTATTCATATTCAAAAGCATATTTCTGTAAAGACTATGGGGATACATCACAATCTGGATAAGACTAAATTATTCAGGCCAGCTTTGCAGCTATTCAGTGCAATTTCAGAGAGGCCATTCAATGTCTCCTTAAAGAATCTTTCTGGATTACAAGCTTGATAGAAGATTTGTCTATGCTCTCATTTTGTGGGTACAAAACTCCATAAAAAGGGGTGGCTCATTCAACTACATCACAGGCAGTTTGTGAAAGCTTTCTGGACCAGATGCTCATCATTTACATTTGTAAGGTGGCAACCTGGTCTTTGATCTACTTTTACTTCCCATTATGCCATCGCTCTTTTGTCTATGGAGATGGCAGATGTGGACAGGTGGTTTTACAATCCCTGTTAAAGTAGATGCCAAACCTGCCTCTAGCTCAAACTGTGTGTCAGTCACCTACAATGTGGAATGGACATGGGCAGTCACTTGAGGAATTAAAAACAGTTACCTGACATTCCCTAAATATTGTTTTTGGGGAGTATTACACATGTCCATTCCACCCCCTGCCTCTCCCACTGGAGTCTCTCCAGGAGAAAGGAACAGAGTTAGGGACAATGGCCCCTTTTAACTGCATGCGCATGTGGAAGGCAGCTGGGGGTGCTCATGTTGCCCTCATGGGTGCTACTGAGCAAAAATCCTTTGACAACTGTGCGTGAGGCACAGTGGAATGGACTTAGGAAACACAGATCCCAAAGAACAGAAGTTATGGAAAGGTGAGTAACAATTTTTCTCAACACCCACATGTACAATTCCATCAGTTGTCCCCCAGAACCACCAGTTATCCATGGATTTCCCAGTATACTATTTATTGCCAGTGAATCCTTGTTTCTCCAGTCCAACAAACCTCCATGCCTCTAGTCTCCAAGTCATTAATTCCTGTTCCTTGGCCAGTACATTAGCAGTTATTTCTACAAAACAGTCTTACCTTTCTAGCTCCCCTCTCTGCAGATGATTAGGATATTGTGATCATGTTGAGTTGATGCATGTTTCTTGGTGTTTAACAGATTTTTCTTGTTGAATTATCTTGGAACCGAGTTCTGGATAAATACTGTGCAGGTTTATTTTGTTGTCTTAAACTATTTGTGAACTTTTAAAATTTAAATTTAAAATTCCAGCAGTTGTAACTGGTATTTGGATTTAAAAATACCCTGGGTGTGATGATAGTATATTGTTGTTGTTCTTACTTTTTTTCAGAATGATACCTAGATCCTTTTTTAGAGGCTAATTATGCTAGGTGTGATGCAGATAGTGCCTCTCTAGAGAGCTCCTTATTTTCTTTTTATTTCCTCTCTCTTTCTGCTTGGAGAGCTGTAGCCTTGAGTGTTCATGAAATTATTTGTCACTTCTGTTTTGTGTTAATCTTTTATTAATAGATTGGGAATCGGGGTGTAATAGATTATTAATAATAGGGGGAAAATACTAACGAATCCCCCATAGTGGCATTTAACTTCAAAAGCAGGACCTACATAAACACTAGAAAGCTAGTTTAAATGAAATTTAAAAGGAACACTCAAAAGAGTGAAATCCCTGCAAGTTACATGGAAACTATGTCAAAACACCATAATGGAGGTTCAAATTAAATGTATATTGCAAATGAAAAAAAAAACAGTAAGAGGACCAGAAAAAATCTACTGTCTGTAAACAAGATAGAGGCAAAAAGGCATCCAATTTTTAAAGAAAGTCAAATACCAGTGAGGAATGTAGAAATGAGCATAAATTCTGACAAGTCAAGTTTAAACATTTATTTAGGAAGCCAAAAAGGAATTTGAAGGGCAATTACCAAAAGACCAAAAACTCAGGCAAAAGATTTTGAAGTACATCACAAGCATGAAGTCTGACAAACAATAGGATTCCTGAATAGTCAAGGTTGTAAATTAGTACTCAGAGGAGGTATGGCCGTTCTGGAGAAGCTAAATGAATTCTTTTCATTGATATTCGCTGCCAAGCAGGGGTGGGCAATAATTTTTTGCTTGGGGGCCACTTTGGAAACTTTTTAAGTGGTCCCAGGCTGCACAGAAAGGGGCGGGGCATCAAGCAGAAGGTGCGGGGTCACGATACTTCTGGGTTTCCCACCCCCAGACAATGATTGGTCTGGGGGTGAGAGAGTGCTTCCCTCCCACCCCCAAGTTCACTCTAGGTGCCCATGCCTCTGGTGTGGGAGACTTCCACACTCCCCTACCTCTAGGCCAATTGGGGTCTGGGAGCAGGGGAGCACATGAAGCCTCCTCCGCTCTGCCCCTGCCCTTGCCTTGTGAGCAGCACGTGGTGCTTAAAAGCACCATGTGCTCTTGGCTGGAGGGGAGGAGGTTTTGCGTGCTCCCCTGCCCCCAAAGTATTCATTTTATGTGACATGTCTGAAGAACTATCCCAAACTGAGGTTTCTATAGAGGAGCTTTTGGAAGCAATTGATGAACTGTAAAAAGTCACAAGGACCAGATAGTATTCACCCCAAAGTTCTGAAAGAACTAAGATAGGAAATTGTAGAAGTATTCACTGGGTTATATAATTTATTGGTTAAATCAGTCTCTGTACTAGATTACTGAAAGATATCTAATGTAGCCCCATTTAAAAACAAAAAAGGCTTCTGAGGCTCTCTTGGCAATTACAGACCGGTATGCCTAACTTCAGTATCAAGCAAATTGGTTGAAACTAGACTAAAGAACAGAATTTTAGACACATAGATGAGCACACTAAGTTGGGAAAGAGATCACGTAACTTTTATAAATGGAAATCATGCCTCATCAACCTAGATATAATTCATTGAGGGTACAATAAGCACGGGGATACCAGTGATCCAGATGATATAATGAATTGGACTTTCAGAAACTCTTTGACAAGGTCCCACACCACAAGCTCTTAAGCCAAGTAAACTGACATAGGATAAGAGAGAAGGTCCTTTTATGAATCAGTGACTAGTAAAAAGATAGGAAACAAAGAGTCGGAATAAATGGTCAGTTTTCACATTGAAGAGAGGTACATAAGGTTCCTGAGGAATCTATACTAGAATCAGTGCTATTCACATATTCATAAATGAACTGGAAAACAGGTGGGAGGTGAAGAGAGAGGTAGCAAAGTTTGCAGACAGTTCAAAAAATTATTCAAGATAGTGAAATCTAAAGTGGACTACAAAGAGTTACTAAGGGATCTCACAAATTGTGTTACTGGACAAGAATATGAGTGATGACATTTGATACTAATAAGTGCAAAGTATGTTTCCCACTGGAAAACATATCCCTTCCTTCCAGCATTATCTGCCTCTCCCCAGCTTAGTGTCATCCACAAACTTGCTAACAGTGCAATTCATCCCCTCACCCAGGTTATTAATAAGATACAGGCAGTCCCCGAATTACAAACGAGTTACATTCCAAGCACTTGGTCGTAACTCCATGTGTTTGTAAGTCGGATTACATTCAATGACGTATGGCCGCGCTGCTCGTAAGTGTGGATTTCGTTCATAACTCGGGTTCCAGCTGTATAGGTGGTTGCTCATAAATACGAACAATCATAAATTGATGCATTCGTAACTTGGGGACTGTCTGTATTGAACAAAACCATCCCCAGAAAAGACCTTTGGGGAACTTTGCTTTATACCTACTGCCAACCAGACATCAAGCCTTTGATCACTACCTGTTGAGCCCAAAGATCTAAACAGCTTTCTGTACACCTTGCAGTCAATTTATCCAATTCATACTTTTTTAATTTGCTGGCAAGAATACTATGGGAGACCATATCAAAAGCTTTGCTAAAGTCAAGATATATCATGTCCACTGTCTTCCCTATATCCACAGAGTCAGTTACCTCATCATAGAAAGCAGTCAGGTTGGTCAGGCGTGACTTATCATTGGTGAATCCATGTTAACTATTCCTGATCACTTTCCTCTTTTGCAAGTCCTTCAAAATGGATTCTTTGAGGATCCTCTCCCATGATTTTTCCAGAGATTGAGGTGAGGCTGAGCAGTCGGTAGTTCCCCGGATTCTCCTTCCATTTTTTTAAAGATAGGCACCACATACACCTTTTTCCAATCATCTGGGACCTCCACCAGTCGACACAAGTTTTAAAAGATAATGGCCAATAGCTAGCTCTGCACTCATATCAGCCACATGCACCTTTAGATGCATTCGATCCAGCCCCATGGATTTGTGCATGTCCAGCTTTTCTATATAGTCCTTATCCTGTTTTTCACTACCGAGTGCTTCACCTCTTCTCCGTACTGTACTGCCCACTACAGCGGCCTGGGAGCTGACCTTGTATATGAAGATTGAGGCAAAAAAAGCATTGAGTACTTCAGCTTTTTCCACATCATCTGTCACTAGGCTACCTTTCAGGGTCCCACACCTTCTCTGACCACACTCTTATTGTTAACATGCCTGTAGAAACCTCTCTTGTTACCTTTCATATCCTTTGCTTACTGCAATTCCAATTGCACTTTGGCCTTCCTGATTATTCCCCTGCATGCTCAAGCAATATATTTATATTCTTCCCTAGTCATCTGTCCAAGTTTCCACTTTTTAGAAGCTTCCTTTTTGTATTAAAGCTCACCAGTGATTCCACAACTGGAATGCTGTATGCAGTTCTAGTAACTCCTTCTAAAAAACTTACATGAAAATTGAAAAAAATATAGAGAAGGGCAACAAAAATTATTAGAAGTATGGAACAGCTTCCATATGAGGAGACGTGAAAAAGACAGGGACTGAAATGACTGAGGGGGGCATTATAAAGGGCTATAAAATTATGACTGATGTGGAGAAAGCAAAAAGAAGGTATTTTTACTCCTTTACCTTACACGAGGACCCAGGAATCATCCAATGAAATTAATAGGTAGCAGATTTAAAACAAATGTAAGGAAGTGCTTTTTCATGCAAGCACAGTCAATCTGTGGAACTTGCCAGGGATTTTGTGAAGCCAAAACAATAACTGTTAAAAAAAGAAATAAGTTTGTGGAGGATAGTTCCATCAGTAGCTATTAGCCAAGGTGGTGAGGGACACATCCCCATGCTCTGAGTGTCCCTAAACCTTTCATTGCCAGAAATTGGGACTTGATGACAGAGGATGGATTATTAATTGCCGTATTCCATTTATGCCCTTTGAAGTTTCTGGTACCAGCAACTGTCATAAAAGGGGTTACTGGACTTAGATGGACCATTGGTCTGACCCAGTATGTCTGTTTTCGTGATCTTATGTTCTTATGGTCTTTATTTAAAGAATATTATTTCTTTTCAATGTTTTTTCCCAGGAGGACTTGTTGGTATTGAGGAAAACTGTGAAATCCTTTCTGGCTGTCTGCCAGCAGTGCCTATCAAATGTCAACACTCCAGTCAAAGAACAGGTAAAAGAAATGCAAGCACGTATTATTTAGAAAATACTGGTGGATTATTTAAACGTAGCAAAAGTAAAAAAGAGGTTTTTATTAGCTCAGTCTTGTGATAAAACAAATTTCTGCACTATTCCTTTTAATAAACCAACTTGTTCAGAGAAATGTATTCAGGATACGTTTACCCTACGAAGTTTCATCACTGAAACAAACGTTGACATGCAAAAGTCACCAGAAGAAAAGTTGACAAGTTGACACTTGCTCCCTCTGTCAGCATCAGATCGTGTGTAATGTTTTAGCTCTCTTGTCGACATCATGAGAATGAACTTTGGATATTAACCCACAGTGCCGTGTGGCACCCTCTGTTGTTCAGTGTTGTGGGAATAGGGAACAAAGTATGGTGCATCTTGGGATTGTGTAAAACATCCCGTCAAGCACTGCTTTGTTTCCCAGACCTCTCAAGTGCTTCCTGCTTCCTTTTGCGCCATTTTTTTCTGCGCACTCCAGCATCTGCTGTGAGAAAGCACAAATCCCTCATTTCTCTCCTATGCTCTGTTAGGTGTTGCGAGGATACCACACATCTTTTGCGCAAAAGTATCCTTGCCAGTGTAGGTGCTCTCTTGCGCAAGAAAGCTCCGATGGCCATTTTAGCCATCGGGCTTTCTTGCGTAATAAATCAACTTGGATGTCTACACTGGCCCTCTAGCGCAAGAATACTTGCGCAAGAGGGCTTATTCCTGAGCGGGAGCGTCCGAGTATTTGCACAAGAACCACTGATTTTGTACAGTACAAAGTCAATGTTCTTGCGCAAATACTCGCAGCCAGTGTAGACAGGCAGCAAGATTTTGCGCAAAAGCGGCTGCTTTTGTGCAAAATCTTGCCAGTCTAGACGCACCCTACAAGTACTGTAAGCATGGTGAGTGTACGGGAATGGAGGTGAGGGGATGATGGGTGTGCACCAGGCTTTGCACAGCTCACAGAAACAGCCAGCCTCACCTCTTCACGCCCCAAGCCACAGCCACTTACCCTGCATCTCATCTCCTGCTCCCTATGGAGCAGCTGCTGTGACTGGCTATGCACCTGAAGAGTGGAGAATAGTTCCTGGCTGCCTGCCCCACCAGGCAACCCTGCTGGGAGCACCACACTTCACCCTCCAGGTTAGGTCTTCATTTTGCTGACTCCATGCCCTCTGCAGTATCCACACAGCTCTAGGTGGTAGAGGTGGGGTCACAGCTGAGGACAGTGTCCATCTCCTTATAAACTGCCAAGTCTTGGATGCAGCACTGGAGCAATGGTTTTCCTCCCGCACATTATGGTATGCCTGCCTCACCTCCTTTATCTTTGCTCTGCAATGCAGTGTGTCCTGCTCATAGTCCTTTTCACACTAGTTTTGCGAAATCTGTCCATATATGTCCTAATTCCTCTGGGTCACTCGGAACTGGGACTGCACAGACTCTTCTTGCCACACTCCAAGCAGGTGTAAAAGCTCCACAATGGTCCAAGGTGCAGAGTGTTTATAGCAATAGCCAGTCCTAATCACCTGGGAATACTCCCTGAGACCACACTGAGCCAGCCAGCAGGAAATGTAATTTAAAGTTCCTGGCGCTTGCAAGGGGAGGGCAGATAGCTGTGTACCTGGCTGCAGGCTGCTTCTACCTTTCCCATTTGTTTGATCAAATTGTTTTCCCTTCTTATCTAGGATTGCTTTTTACTCATTTTAAATCAAGAAAGCCGCCTTTTGTGATTGTCAAATTGTGAGCTTTTAGGTGCATCTGATAAAATGTTCTTAAACAGCCCCAAATTATAATTCAGGTTGTTTTGTCTAAGTTTCTCCTCTCAATCAGTTGTAATCATGATTGTTTTAAACACTGGAAACTTGGGCCAGTTAAAGTTCTGCTTTTTAGATGCTCCATGGGCATTTCACAAGAGGTAGCATCTATCCTCCACCATGTCCCCCAGATTGAATGTGCTTATGATAATTCATTTTGTCTTTCTACCAGCTATAAAGAGCTGGTAAAAGAAGTGTTCATCCTGATGTCTAGTCTGATTTGGTATCTAAGATGGATGTTCAGCTGATTTTGTGCTTTATCTGTGCTTCAGAGCTGTGAATTACTCAAAAGCAGCTAATAGTATTTTTGATGCACAGTAATATTGCCTTCCCTCCTGCATGCTCTGTCCTTCCCTACAAGATGTATCCGGTGATTTTAACATTCCAGTCATGACTCATCCCTCTTTTTAGCGCCTCACACATTCATCCTTTCCATTAATAATATCTTGAATATGAGTTACGTGTTTGTATATCGTCATTTTGCTTCCCCCTTAATACTCTACTCTTATTTGTTGCTTGTTGAATGTCCTCCTGACTAGTCCATCAGCCTTGGTTCCCCTTCTACTAATAACTACTACGCACCATACTGTGGTGATTTGGGGAATAAGACAGAATTTATTAATTGTGTGTGAGAATATGAATTCTTTATATATGTATTTATCAGCCTACAAACTCCATTTTGGACAAGGGGTTCTTTACCATCTTGTGGTCCTGTTGCTTCTATGTTGGCCTACAATTCTAAAATGATAACAAAAGACATCTGTCGACTTAAATGACCAATCACTGAAATGTGCAGACAAATTGAACGCTAGACAAAAGACTGGCTCCCACCCAGGAGAACGGGTTTATCAGGGGGATCAGTCACCTAGCAATGAAGTCTGGGATCACTTGTTGAAGCTAAATAGAATCACTTGACAAAGAAGATTGCAAGGTTATAAACAGCAAAAGTTGCTGTACTGGCGCACTCCCTCTCTGGATATTTTTATCAGTTTAAGATGAGGGAAGATGTTGCATGAGCTAAATTAGGCAGTGGGGCAGAAGGACCTGACCTCAGATGGTCGGTCCCCCAAAAGAAAGGATGAGTTAGAGAGGGAAATGCCTGTAGGGTTTATTATTTTGGAGCGGGTCTTTGTATTTCTTAGGTGAGTAAAAAAACACAATAATGTATTGAATGTCTGTGCAAAGTGTGTGTGTGTTTTGGGGTACATTTACAACATGGCTCTACCATTAAACTGTGACCCAGCAGGCTCACACATTCAGTGGAATTCTGGCTGAGGCTCTGTTTTAGCTGCAGGCAGAGTTTTAGTGTTTGTTCCAGAGGCTGGGCAGCTGGACTTGTGCTTGCAGCTCTCAGGTGGGAATTTTAGACAAAGAATCTGCAATTTAAAAGTGCCTAGGTCAGGAGTGGCCAGCCTGTTACAGACGAAGAGCCAAAATAGTGGTGGATACAGCGCAAAGAGCCGAGGGGAAAAAAGTTGAGCCAAAAAAAAAAAAAAAGCCCCGGCTGCCATGTGTGGTCAAGGGGGGGAAAAAAAAGAGCAGAGCAGGCATTGCCCTTTTAAGGCTGCCTTTCTGAAGTCTGCATGGGACACCGCAACTCTGGCTCTGTCTTTTTCAGACAGAAACACACTGCCCCTTTCAGAGCCACAGGTGCGGGAGCCGCAATTTTTTCTTTGGAGAGCCGCTGGCCACCCCAGCCTAGGAGCTCCAAGACTGGGATGGTCTCTGTTCAGACTCTAGAGCCAGGGACAGGGGAGGACCTCCAGCCCAGGGCCAAATGTGGCCCCAGACTTGCCTGGATCCAGCCCTTGAGGCTCGCAGCTCCTCCAGCATCGGGGAGCTGGGCTGGTGCTCCAGTCCTGCAGTCTCCCTCCCGCCCAGGCCCTGCACTCCCACTCTGCTCTCGCACTTCACCTTCCGCTTAGCTGTCCCAGCCCGCTCCTGCAGCCTTCCTCCCAAACCTCACACTCCAAGCCCGCTTGGCAACTCCCTCCCACACACTACACTAATTTTTGGCCCTACTCCAGGGTGACCCACAAAATCTATTAGCCTGGGGCTCCCTAGGCTCTGGTGTGCTAGGAGAATGTGCGGAGAGTCTTTCTGCTTCTCACTCAGAGTGAGTTTGTTGGTTTGATTTTTTGCTTCTCACTTTTGTGTGGCTCGCAACTGATTTTTCTGTGGGTCAGTGGACCCGCAACACAAAAAAGGTTGCCTATCCATGCTGCAGAGATTGAAAACATCTGCATATCCAGACCCCTCACAGCCATCTAGCGGGCTGCTAGCAGTATGAGCGTGACTAGATCTGTGACACACATGCGTAGGTACAAGAAGTAGAGGTGCATGGGGTCCTGGCCAAACTCTCCTGCTGCCTATCGTCTTGATCACCAGCTCCAATGCTGCTCAGAGATTCTACTGCCAGCCCCAGATCCCAGTTGGGTGCCAGTGCCACACCCCTATGGCTGCCAGCCCCAGGGTCTGGATCTGCACATGGGGGGGGGGTCACACAAACTGGCCCCATATGTGCAGTCCTGGCTGCCAGCCCCAGGTCTCGAGGGTGGTGAGGAGCACAGATGGATAAAAGGGAAGATGCAGTTCCACATCCACACTCCAAAAATTTCTAGCACCATTGCACATGTGTTGTCCTCTCTCCATAAAATGTGACCCAAAGTTCCACATAAATAAAGACTGCTACTTTTAAACCCTACTTAACTGACCAACAGTTCACTCCAGTATCCTCTGTCTTATTTTGTTCTATAACGAGAAGAATCCTAGAGAAGAGACTGTGCATTTACCTTTCCTTCAGCTCCCTTGCAAAATCCCCAAATAAGGAAAGAGCTGCATCTATTGCAAAGTCTGAATAATCAGTTTCAATGATTAAGGCCTAAATGAGGTCAAAGTGAATTCAGATTGCGGTGGACATGAAGGGTCTTTTCCAGTGATTGAATGTAGCATATGCATCAGTTGTTGGAAAGTCAGGGTCAAAATTGCATCAGCTTGAGGTCTGTTAGATAACCCAGATTTGCATATGACAGGTCCAATGTGATGAGTCAGGATGCCCTTGTTCAATTAGCCAGTTTTTAATCCTAATACACAATTGATCAGCACCCGCTAGGATAGATGGGGGTTCTACCTGAACCATTTGTCTTTAAAAGAATCATTGAGTCCTTGCTGGAAGTTATTTCATTGAGCAGCCTCATCCCAGCAGAGATCGGCTGCCACACATCAAAACTTGGCTGTGTATCTGGTGAGAGGCTAGGGCCTCTGCCAGAGGGTTTAGAGTGCAGCTTCTGCAGTGTACTCTCAGGTGGGGTCATCAGAAATACCTGCTATTGCCTGGAACTTCTGAAAATGTTCAAGAAGAGGATTAAATGCCTCCTACAGGGAGGGAGCCTGTGGCTTACTGGCGAATGAATTTTGCCATTGATAAATGGAAAGTAATGCATATTAAACATAATCCCAATTCTGCATATAAAATGATGGGGACTATATTAGTTGTTACCACTCAAGAGAGAGATCTTGGAGTCATTGTGGGTAGTTGAGAGTCCTGCACATTCACGGATATCCGCTTTATATTCATGGGTATCTGCAGCTATGTATTTGGATGCAGATATCCATGGCTCATTTTTGTACATAGTGAATGTGGATACTAATTTTATATCTGTGCAGGGCTCTATGAATAATTCTCTGAAAGCATCCACCCAGTGTGCAGCAGCAGTGAAAAGAATCAACAGAATGTTAAGAATAATTAAGAAAGCGATAAGAGAATAAGACAGAAAATATATTAATTGCCTTTATATAAAACCATGGTACACGCACATATTGAATCCTGCATGCAGCTGTGGCTGCCTTATCTCAAAAAGATACCTTGTCACTGGAAAAAATTCAGAACAAGGCAACCAACATTATTAGAGGTATGGAACAGCTGCCATATGAGGCAAGATTATTAAGACAGGGACTTTTTAGCCTGGAAAAGAGACAACTAAGGGGAAATATGTGATAGCAGTCTGTAAAATCATGACAGCTCTAGAGAAAGTAAATAAGGAAAAGTGATTTACTTGTTCTTATAACACAAGGACTACGGGTCACCATATGAAAATAATAGGCAGCAGATTTAAAACAAATAAAAGGAGGTATTTTTTCATATAGTGCACGGTAAACCTGTGGAACTCCTTACCAAAGGATGTTGTAAAGGCCAGATCTTTAGCAGAGTTCAAAAAAGAACTATATACATTCATAGAGGATAGGTCCATCAATGGCTATTGTCCAGGATGGGTTGGAATGGTGTCCCTAGCCTCTGTTAGAGGCTGGAAATGGATGAGAGGAGATGGATCACTTGATGATTACCTGTTTTGTTCATTCCCTCTGGGGCACCTGTCATTGGCCACTGTTGGAAGGCAGGATAGTGAGCTAGATGGACCTTTGGTTTGACTCAGTATGGCCATTCATATAAGCCTGTACCAGGGGCTTTCTGGTAAGCAGCCTAATCACAAGTCCTACTTGGAAATAGTCTATAGAGTATGATACAAGTTGCAGTGTGATTAGCAGATGACATTGATTTAAAAAAAACCAGAATTTGGGATAGTCTCTAGTGAAATTGTCAGATGGGGGGGACCTTGGCTCTCAGGCAGTAGATATGAGGGATCGAGGGCTTGCAGATACTATCCTGGGCACATGGTTGAACCTGGAGAACTACTTTCTGTTCCCAAACTCTGGCAATCAGAGACTACAGTTCCCATAAAACATCAACTAAGCCCACAAAATGAGCTGGGCTTCCACAGAGCTTGTTTTAGAAGGGACACCTGTGCGGCCATCTGCACTGGTTCCCTAGGACCACTGCATCAATAACTAGTGGGACTGGTCACAGGACTGCTCCAGCAGTGGCTGGTGCCACTGGCTGCGGGATCCCACACAGGTTTCTGCAGCTGCAGAAGTCACAGAATCTGTGATCTCTGTGACAGAATCATAGCCTTACTAATAACTAGCTGTCATGAACAGGAGTGCTGGCCAGCACCTAGTGACTAAGGGGTTAACTAGCCAGGGGGCTGAGAGAACCAGTCAAGATAGAGGGTTGAATTTTGAATTGGATATAGGTTTCTTTGTGTTGGAGAATTAAACCAGGAGTTGAGAGAGAGAGCGAGTGACTTAAACCCAGGCAGGACTACCATGCCTCCCCCTTCCCCCCGCCCCCTCCGGAATTCAGGGCATGGGAGTGGACTGAACAAAGAGAAAATTAGAAGTGAGTACCAGGGAAATGTGAGTCCATTCACATTCAGGGTAATTTTTCTTAATGTTGTGGTTTGGTTTGAACTGCTGTTTGTGCTTCTGTGCCTCCCCTCCCCCTTCACCATCTGAGCATTGTGCCAGAAGTTGATGGTTGCAGCAGTTCCCCCAAATCTGTGTATTGTGATTCTGGGGCGGGGGCAGTTTTTGTAACCTGTGCCTGTAGAGGCAAGGTTTTGAAGCTCTCTTGCAGGCCCCCACCTTCTGCCCTCGGCGTGCCAGAGTAGAGAACAGCCCTGTCACTAGCCTCCCCTCCTTTTGTTTCTATTCAGTGCCTAAAAAGCAGGCCGGCATATTCAAGAATATGTGAATTTAAGTTTAGTTCTAAAATTGTCATCTTCTGCAGCCAACCTCAACAGTTTTTATCTAGATTTATGGCAAAAAGAAATCTCTACAAAGAATTATGCCTGAGACTCACACATAGCAAGAATCAAGGATTTGCTTAGTTAGCTTTTTTTAATCCTCTTTCCAGACTAGTGCCTTAACTCATCCATCCCCTCATAATTTCATTTTGGATGTCGTTCTAGTTTTTCTACCTAATTACTTTTAGAGGTAGATTATCCCTCTCATTATTTTAGTTTCAATGTAATTCTTTGAACCAAGTTACATTCTGTCTTTTATCTGAGTTTTCCCCTGTTACAGCATCTTAACTTTAGGGAGGCAGTGCAGTCAAATGGTTAGAACTCTAGATTGGAACTGAAGTGACTTGGATCAAGAGTTTATCTCTAGCCTGCTGGGTGAATCTGAGCAAGTTATTTCAACTCTGGGTACCACACTTTCCCCATCTGTAAAATAATACTTGCCTCTGTTGCAAATACTGTGGATGAAAAACTATATAGAGTATCAAAGTAGGGGTCTATCCCAGTATGTATTACTCATCCCTGCAAATGACCATGTGTAACAGACATGAATTTCAAGGAAAACTGAACACTTTTGAAGTTTTGTTCTTGGAAGATAAAGGAACTGTGAGAGATCTCCACTTACTCACCTACCCACACAACTATCTTAATGTTGGGAGTTTTGTTAACTCTTATCTTCCTTTTTCCAATTCAGTTTTTGTTTTGTTTTGTTTTGTTTCAATAATAAAAAACTGGCAGTTCAAAGCAGAGGGGTCTGCTTGTTGCCAATGGAAAGGTGGCAAGCAGTGTCCTGTCAGAAGTCAAAGGTATAAAACTTTAGAATTATGGAAGTTCCCTGGGATCTCCTTCACAAAGAATGAACCCAAGATTAACAAATTATCAGAGCTCTGCATTGTTACAGAAGGGCAATTACCAGTTAGTGGTGGGGAAATGCCTAGAAATTATATAAATAACATATTTTCTCGACCCTTATGGGTTAACTGAATGCAGTAACTTTGTGTTTCAGGCTTTCATGCTGCTCTGTGATCTCTTGATGATTTTTAGCCACCAGCTGATGACTGGAGGTAGAGAGGGTCTTCAACCTTTGGTGTTCAATCCAGACTCTGGACTCCAGTCTGAACTCCTTAGCTTTGTGATGGATCATGTCTTCATTGACCAAGATGACGAGAATCAGAGCATGGGTATGTTTAGCCATCATGTTTTCTACTTTACCTCTCCCACCTGACACACGAGACTGTCAGGAAAAAGTACAAATGTATGCACTTAAATGTATCAAATGAAATTCTTGCTTTTGTCCCTTACTTTCTTTGGAAATAAGTGCTGGTATATGATAAGGATGTTAAATTGCAGTTATCTGGGTACTTGTGTAGTGGACAAAGGCTGTTCGTGGCGGCCAGAGGTGGCTGTGGACAGGACTGCTTCCAGAGCAGTCCCTGTATGCGACCAGGCGAGGCCGGGCAGCAAGGGGAGGAAGTGAGTTGTCGACTACTCGCTAACATCCCTAGTATATAGTCTGTAGTCCTGCACCCTCTTACAACAGATAACAGAGATAAAAGTGAAATTTAATAGAGAGTTTTCATTGAGAGAATGGGGCAAAAGTATAAATTGCCATGGCATACACCTAAAACAGCATTCTTCCTTAATTGTTGTCTTTTTTTTAACGCATCTATATTCAAGATGCTTCAATATCAAGCCAACACAAAAAGTATGTTTTAGAAATGTACAGTAACTCCAGATACTTGGTGTTTGATTTCCAGTAGCCCAGAATCACCTGATGCTGTACCTTAGAAACCTGTACAGTAAGCAGGATACAAATCCAAATGATTTTTTCATTAGGTGATATTGCTTCATAATAAGCATAATTTCTGCTGGACCTCCCCTCCCCATTGAAGAGTAGGAATGCATGTCCTCTGAAAACTGGTTTGAGGTTATAGTATTGGTGGTGGCAATAGAAGTAATATTAGTATTGGGGAGAAAAGATGGTCCAGTGCTTAGGGCATTAGCCTAGACTCAGAAGACCCAGGATAAATGCTATCTTCCACCACAAATGCCCTTTGTGACTTGGGCAAGCCACATAATTTCTCAGTGACTCAGTTCCCCACCTGCAAAATCAGGGACAACACCACTTCACACCCTCACAACAACATTTTATGGAGAAATACAGTAAAGACTGAGAGATACTCACAAAGTACAGTAATGGGGGACATAGAATTAGATTGATTGTGGTACAGAAGTGGCTACTGGTAAATCAGTGATCAGACACCATTGTGCTAGAGGCACTGTCCACGTATATTGCAAAATTGTAAACACAATGTAGAAATCACTAGACAAAATTCAGTGAAGAGCCACAAAATGTATTCAGTGGCTGGAGAAAATGTCTGACAGTGGATAACGTAAAGAGCTCAATATGCTTACCTTATCAAAAAGAGGGTTGAACAGTGACCTGATTGCAGTATGTACTTTCATTGCGGGTGGGGGATATTAGCTATTGAAGGGTTCTTTAGTCTATCAGAGAAAATCAAAACAAGAACCAATGACTGGAAGCTAAAATAAAAAAAAATGACTTCATGTGAGGCACAGCTTTTTAACAAGGTGATTAGCCATTGGAACAAACTCCAGTGGAAGGAGCAGATTCTGCATCTCTGAGAGTCTTAATTCTGGATACCTTTCTGGAAGTTATGCTTTAGTCAAACACAAGTTATACTTTAGTCCAGTGGCATAGCCAAAAAGGCCCACTGTAGGGGGCCCAGACTTCAGTGGGTGGGCAATGCTGGGGGGGCAATGGCCCACTCAGGCCCACCTGTGACTGCACCCCTCTTTTAGTCAAACATAATTGATTCTCAATCCAGGGTACAATTGAATGGGCTATGATATAAAGAAGGTCAGAACAGATGATCTTGGGGTCCTTTTCTGGCTATAAATTTAATAAAAAGTGTTCCTTGCCCTAAATAGTTCACAGCCTAAGTATATGGCACACGATAACAAGTGGTGCAAGAAGCAGCTAGCAAGGAGAGCTCACAGTGAGACAATTAAAATTAGTGTAAGGAACAGCAGTCATGACACACCAGCAGCATGAGCATTTCATATTTCTCAGGAATCACAACAGAGATGAGTATTAGGAAAGAATTTGAAGGATCTAAATATGAAATGACCTTCCTTTCCAGTCTGTCTGTCTGTCTCTTTTGTGGAATGAACGAAGCATTTCCTTGAACCTGTGCGAGAGGACTGATCAGATAGTGTTGTTTTTCAACATCCAGGTGTTAGGTTCCAGTTAACAGCAGTTGTTTGAATAGTGCTTTGAAGATACAAAATGCTGTATAGTAACTAAATATTATTTACTTGTTCTACTCCTGATGCCGATTCTGCTCTTCCTAACTGCATAGTATTGTAGTATTCACTTAAAAATTCATTAAAGTGAATTAGTACTTCTGCTGTACAACCATGCTTTCTGCCCCCTGTATCTCTTCAGATCTGAAGATACCTGATCTGTGATTGAAACAGAAGGAGAGAGCGATCTCCTACCATATTAAAGGAGCAGATTATTGTGCAAAAATTTCAGGAGATAGATACTGAATTTGACAGTCATACGATGACAATGTGAGGATGACGTCTGCATACTCACCATCGAAAATTCTGTTGCTTTTCATGAGTTAATGGAAGGAATGGAAACTATTTGCAAATTACCAAGCACCTTGATAAAGGAGATTTCACCCATTCTTTGATGTTCTTGGTCTTTGCTCTTTTGATAGTTTCACTTCCTGTTTTAGATAGACTTTTACAAGTTGCAAAAGTTAATCTGGTCAAGTACAGAGTCTCTTCAGATGATGTGTAAAAAGGCAGACACATACCGCACACCTCCCCACACACCCACCTATGAAGCCTTTGTGGAGGTGGCTGTACACAGATCTAAAGATAGACATATACATATTACTACTTCAAATAAGTCTGTATTTCCTGGGGAGAAAAGTCTCTCTTCCTCTACTTTTAGGTTTAAGAGTAATGAATTATCAAGCTTATAGTGGCACACTACCAATATCATCTTTGGGAAAAAATATCAGTGTTCACCAAATCTCTCCAAGATGAACAGAGAAAACGCCCATGTGCTCTCATTACAGAGAGGATGGCAAGATTCATAAGATTCTACAATTAGAACCGTAGCTTCTGCTTTTTTCCATTGGAAGATAAGTTTGGCTTAGATCTTCAGGGCTTCCTCTAAAGCCAGCTCAGAAACTGGGAATCTTCCCTTCAGAGAGGAGGATAGTTCAGTTCCAGGATAAATGAATTTCTGGGGAAAAATGAAGGAGACCAGATAGAGCGCTAGACTCTTGGACGGTCCAGGAAGACACCTGAAGTATCAGTTTTCAGGTACCAAGACAACTAAATTCATCATCTTCGTCTTTCTCACACATTACCCAAAGGAAATAATATTATCATCAACACCTGAACAATCTTCTCAGTGAAGGAGAAGTCACTTGAAGCCACAAACAGAAGGTGAACCAGTTATCTTTAATATCTACTGTTGTAGGCCTTAGTCCCAAGTTTGACACAATGCTTTAGAACTGTGATCCAGTTTTAATCAGCTTACATTCCATTCAGAGATCATCTGCATGGCTTTTTCAGGTACTGAACAGCTATTACCAGAGACAAGTAATTGAATAAATTATTCCATAGTGTCCAGTAGAAGTCAAAAATATTCCTCCTCTGTCTCTGCTTTGATCTCTATCCAGGGATCCCTCTCAGATAACCTGTTGAGATCAGAGGTTCTGCCCTTCTTGCCCTTCTCAGATACTCAAGCTGTGTCCTCACCAATGCCGAGAAGGGTGGGGACAGTTTCCTCCCATGACTTATATATGACACTTTTGTAAATACACCCCAAAATATTAATCTTTTTTTTCAACGTCATCCCATTGTTTACTCATACTCAATTTGTGATCCACTAGAAACCCCAGATCCTCTGCAGCAGTACTGCCACAGCCAGTTAGTCTCCAGTTTTTACTTGCACATTTGATCTTTCCTTATCAAGTGTAGAACTTTGCATTTGTCTGTATTGAATTTCATCTTGTTGAACTCAGACTAATTCTTCATTTATCAAGGTAGTTTTGAATTCTAATCCTTTGCTCCACAGGGCTTGCAAGCCCTTCCAGCATGGTGCCACCTCAAATTTTAAAAGTATACTCTTCATTCTGTTATCCAGGTCATTGAGGAAAATATTACACAGTACTGGACCCAGGCTATAGATCCCACTTGAAGCATCCTCAGTTTCATATTGATAACTACATTTTGAATATGGTTATACAGCCAGTCATGCACCTACTGTATAGTAATTTCATCTAGACCATGTTTCCCTAGTTTGCTTATGAGTGTATCATGTGGGACTTTGTCAAAAGCCATATTAAAATCAAGATATCTCACATCTAAACCTCTGCTAAGGCCACTATTTTTTTTTATATCTGCCTGTAGGCTTTTGTCACTTGCCCCCTTTGAGCCTTGGTTAAAGCTCTCTTCGCTATTTTGACAAATCTAGGCAGCAGTACTGCCTCCACAACGCTACTCTGACACTTCAAGCCTTCTGTTCTTGTGGGTGCAACTGCAACTCAAGCATGGAGGCAGAGGGAATTAGGGAAACATTGGCCAGGTGTTATTCATAACCTTGGTCCAGAGCAACCAGGGCTCAAGGCATATATGCACCTGACCCTGGTCGTCACTACAGTTTGAAAAAGTTCTGAGCCCAAGTTGCTGGCTGTGTCTGTAAATATAATATAGTCAGAGAAAAGGTATTTATATACCAATTGTGTTTCATTAATTTGATTGAATTTATTTTACAGTGAAGTGATCATTGTTCTCAACGTTTGCATCTAATGTTGTTGTTTTTTACCAAATTGGTGAATCTCATTTATTATGTTATGGTCTGTTTGTGGGTAGCCCAATGTGCAGTATAGCATAGGATGAACTAAGTTCTAAGGTAAGGTCTGTTATTTTCACGTTTGATGAATATATCTTGTTATTTTCATTCACAGGACAGTGCTTATGCTGCATTTTATGTTAATGTTTCTCACAGTCAAACATTTCTCTTCCTTTTTTATTTTTATACATTTTTGAGTGCCAGGAATGTCAAATCCAGGCATGTGTTAGAGATTTTGTTGCAAAACTAATTCTGGAATGTGATTATTTCTGATTATTCATATGTGAAATGCATAGGTTCAGTGCAACCAAATTAAAGAGGCATCTACAACTTGTTATCTGGCCAAGATTTCTAACAAAAAAAAAAAACAGCTTGAGTTTCCCCCTCTTTGGCTTTAGTTTCTCCTTAAAGTATGCTAGATATATTTTTGGCAAGTTTAATTTTACAAAACCTGTTGATGTTATTAAACAAAAATAATAGGGCTTGCTGTTGCCTTAGAAAACAGCAGATGTTAATAACCATTTTCTTTACTGTATTTAGAGGGAGATGAAGAGGATGAAGCTAACAAAATAGAGGCTTTACATAAAAGAAGGAACCTTTTGGCAGCCTTTAGCAAACTCATTATCTATGATATTGTAGACATGCATGCAGCAGCAGATATCTTCAAACACTATATGAAGGTATGATTCTATATTTTTATCTTTTCCTGCTCCTCCTCCTCCTCATAAATGAGCAGAGAAATTATATCTGGAAAAGTCTTTAAAGTATTCTGTTCCTCTCACTTCCAATGTTGATATCTTTCCCATTGCTTATTCTTCAGTGCTGGCTTCTGTCTGATATTAATTTATTACTGAGATGCAAAAAGCTCTGAGATCAGGTTGCAGCAAATATATAGAACCAGGTGTTTAATTTTTCCTGGGGTTTAAAGGGCCCCAAATGCTTCATAATACTATTTATTGTATGGACTTTTATGCAAGCCTGGCTAGTCTGGTGGCAGAGCAATTGAACAGGAGTAGAAAATGTAAACAAAAATTATTAATTAGAGACAAAATACACGAACGAAGTTATTTATATTTATAAAATAGACCTGTTGGATCATTTCACTAGCCATAATAAATGAGTAGGGGCTTAGTAAGCCAGAATCCAGCTTGGAATTTTTTTAAAGATTCAGACCTGATCTGCATTAGGAAACTAGGTCAGTATAACTTTGATGCTTATGAGTATGAAAAAGCCACCCTTAACTACACACAATTAAACCAACCGAACCCCTGGTGTAGACAGCACTAGGTTGACTGGACAATTCTCTGATCGACCTAGATATGCCCTCTCAAGGAGGCGCAGTACCTAGACTGAAGGAGTATCCCTGCTGTCGGGGTATGTAGTGTCACCACTACAGGATTTTTAAGTGTTAAAAATGCCTCTATATTGAAGTGTAGGTACAACTTATGAGTTGTCTATATGGGGTTTATAAAGCACCTATCATAATCCCTGGAACGCACATGGTCTTCATCATTATTATTTAAATTTACAGAGTTCAGCATAGTAGAAGACACAATGTAAAAGTACTTAATACCAGTTTGTTGACAAATCTAATAGAACCCCAGAGGAACAAATAACATGAAGGGGGTTTTGCTTGTCGCTTTTGCTGGACGCTGAAAGAACGCCAGGAGAGAGGGTAGACAGTCTGACTCTTTGTTGGACGGATAACTGTGACTTTGTAGGCAAAAATAGGCTGTACCTTTTATTGCTGTTTACGTTGAGAGTGTTTTTAAGTATTTCCCAGTGTACCAAAAGCAGTGGCTAAGTGCTGTTTATATACTTGTTCCCAACCTCTAATGAACAGCAAGTTACTTCCCTTCTATCTGTCTCTGTTTCTTGAATTTCTTGAAGTTAAGAATTCAAGGTGGTCAAATAACAGGCTCAAACTGAACTTTTCAATCAAAAGGTGTAACAAGTCTGAGATTAGTACAGCATTATGCTAAATGCAGGAAGATTTGCACTGGTGTAAGGTAAAGAGCTGGCCTCTGATTCCTTCTCCTATGTAACGGGTTGGATTTGTGCCTCCCAACTTTACCTTTCGAGCCCTCTGGCTTTTATAGAGTGACACACACAGAAACTGCATTTTGGAGGAGAAATTGCTTTCCCATGCTTAATTTCACTTACCGTTAAAACAGTTATTGACTTCATCCCTAGAAGGTGGGTCCTAGCCACTGGTGAGCCTGAATTTAGATATCAGATCTTTGCAAATCTGTCACATGGATTCGAGAGCAGGGTTTTATTGAAACTAGTGCTTTCTCAAAACAGGAAATATAGATAAACCGTTTTATTATGAAAGTTATGCAGAATAAGAAATTCTATCTCTAAAAGTTTCTATTTCTTCTTTTTTCACAGTACTACAATGACTATGGTGATATCATTAAGGAGACTTTGAGTAAAACAAGGCAAATAGATAAAATTCAGTGTGCAAAGACGTTGATTCTCAGTCTGCAGCAGGTAAGAATATTGCTTTTTATCTCAGTAATAATCCCTCATCGTGAAAAATCACTCTGCATTGCTTTGTCTAATGCCCTGTGATCCCAGTCTCATTCCTCAGTTTGGGCACGCACCATTTTTTGCCATTGCTAATCTCTTCTTTGCAAAGCTTCAGACTGGAAAAAAAGGAGAGAAGAAGGGCACTGAAGGCTCTTCTGAGTAGTAATGCTTCCTGCTGTGTCTACCCATCAGCTGTCACAGGGTCTAAGTGGATAGTGATCTCGTCTTTTCTCCTTTCACGTAAGGAGCTGCAAGTGCTCCATCATGTCTTCTAACTGTCAACTTGGGCTCCTGTTTTTCAAATTTTTGCCCGAGTTCCTTAAGTCTCTAACTATTAAAAAACATGTTTTCCCGTTCTCATACTATTTTTGGGACACTTCTTTAATCCTTACCAGTTGTCTAGCATTTCAAATGTGAGCATCAGAACTGGACAGTCTCACCACTGCCGTACATAAAAGTAGTATCACCTCCCTATCCTGACTTGTTATTCTCCTGCTTATACATCCAAGGATTACACTGCCATTTGCAGCCATTCATTGCCCTGGGAGCTCATGTTCTATTAGTTATCTGCTATTATTGCTAAGGCCTTTTCAGAAAAATTTCTTCTCAAGACACAGTATCCCACCCTGAAAATTTGTCCAGCATTATTTTTTTCTTGAAGTATGACCATGAATTTGGTTACATTAAAATGTGGGTGGTATTTGAAAGCAACCAGCATATAACTCTGTGTCTGGGGCAGGGAACCTTTTTTGAGTTGGCTGCTGACCCACAGAAAAATCAGTCATGGGCCGTACACAAGTGAGAAGTGGGGAAAAAAAAACCTCGGTGTGGCCCCCAAATGAGAAGGAGAAAGACAGTCCTCACATTCCCCTTGCACACCAGAGCTTGGGGGGGCCTACCCTCATAGATTTTGTGTGCTTCAGTGCCACAGGGGGACTGGCACACCAGCATAGTTTCCCCAATGCTGGACGTGGCTCTGAGCTTCAGGGACTAGATGCAAGCAAGCTGAGGGTCGCATCCAGCCCCCGGGCCTGAGGTTCCCCACCCTGGTCTATATTAATGACCTGTCTGCATGATTATTTACCAAATATCAATCTTTGTTGTCTTCAAACTTTATTAATAGCAATGTTATGTTTTCTTTGAGATCACTGATAAAAGTTTGAATAACGTTGATTTGCAAACCAATCTGAGGGAGCCCAGTAAAAATACTCCCCCTGTTGATGATCCCTGAATACTCTCCTTCAATGTATTAACAAGGAATATCAAGCAGGAGTAGGGAGGTGAAATTACCTGTGTCTGTGTCGTCAGTGAAACTACTACTTGAATTAATGTGTCCACTGTTGGTGGTCGAAAAGGATGCCAAGAAGAGCTGCAAAAATGATCTGAGGTCTGGAAGTTTTTTTCCTTACAATTAGAGACTTGAAGTTAAAAGTTTGGCTTGATTTTAGACTGTAAGTACCAATGTAAGAAGAAGGCGTCTGATATTAGAGGGCTCTTTAATCTCTCAAACAAACTCATAAAAATATCCAGTGACTAGCATTTGAAGCTACACACATTGGAAATGGAAATAATACAGTTTTTTAACAGTGAGAGAAGTGAACCACTGGAACAATTGACCAAAGATCGTAGGGGGCTCTCATCAGTTTAACCTTTAAGACTGAATGTGTCTTTCTAAAAGATCTCCTCTAGCTCAACAAGTTAATAGGTTTGATGCTGGAATTTCTGGGCAAAATACTTTGACCTGTGTTATGCACGAGTTCCGACTAGATGATCAGAATGGTCCTTCCTAACTTTAAACTCTGTGAAACCTAATATAGGTTATTTACATCCCTTGGGAAGTCATACCAGCCTCTTCTTGGTTTTAATTTTTTTTTTTTTTAAATTGACCATTGGATTCTACATTCTTGTGATAACAAAAGGTCCAGTTGAAGCCTATTGAAGCCAGTGGGTGTTTTTCCAGTAACCTGAATGGATGTTGCAGGGGGCCATGGAAACATCCCTCCCTCCCCCAAAACTGCTTTTTGGAAATTTGATATTTCTCTCTCGCTACAGTGTAAGAACCTACTTTTTAATATATTGAGTTCATGGCTACTGATGCCAGCCTTCCTCACTATCTCATATTCTCAAGCAAATCGCCCCTCTTGCTTGGTTAAAAAGTAGGTCCAAAATGACTTCTCTTCTTGTTGATTATCTGATATGTTCATGAGGATGGAAATGTTTTAACCTGATAATCCGTGTTTAGCTATGTGGAGATTGTTTCATTTTAGTTAAAGTATCCTTTGGTTTAAAACTCCTTATTGATTAGCTTCCACTACAGTTTGTATTGAGTTGCTTATTTTAGTTGTCAATAAAGCAAAAACCCAGGAGAAGGGAAGGGATGAGTGTGATTTGATAAATGTTGTTAGACTTCACTGCAGAGTGGGAATGCCACCTGCTTGCAGGGGGAATATCTTTTGGCAACACCAGTGGTCAGTGATTCTGTTAATTATGTTTTTTCCTCTTCTTCCTGGCTGTAACATTCACTGTCCTCCTCCACATCTCTGTCATCCACTGTCTAATCCCATATCTCTGGGTACTGAATAATTTTATAATCTACGTCCCACATATTTCTGTGATCTCAACAGAATGTTAGCTCCCTCTTGATTCCGCTGCACAATGTCCATCAGCCATCACATTTTCCCATAAGGCATTGTGGCCTAGTAATGTGGCCACTGGACTGGTACCCAGAATATTTTTATAAATTCTTAGGCCAGAAGAGATCAACATGATATCCTGTATAATACAGGCTGCAGAATTTCCCTGAAATCCCCTCTATCTGCCTCTGTTTCTTAAAGTTCTTGAAGTTAATAACAATTTGAGATGGTCAAATAATGGACTCAAATTGAACTTTTTAACCAAAGGGTAACAGACTGAGATTAAAAGTCTCAGAGGGGTAGTCCTGTGAGTTTGCAAATAAAAAACTAAAAAAAGCTATGAATGGTCCTGTCAGCACCTTAGGTACTAACCAAAAAATATAAATAGTATCATGAGCTTTCATTGTGCCCACAAAAGCTCACGATACTGTCTATATTTTTTGGTTAGTCTCTAAAGTGCTTACAGGACCATTAGTTGTTTTTTAAAATCTGAGATCAGCACAGCACTGTGCCAAATGCAGAAAGAATTACATTGGTGTAAACTAAAGAGCTGGCCTCTTTGTTTTTCTCCTCCGCAACTGGTGGATTTGCACTCCCCAACTTTGCCTTTCAAGTCCTCTGGCTTTTATATTGTGTGAGACAAACTCCATTTTGGAGGGGTAACTGCTTTCCCACACTTAATTTCATGTGTTCTGTTTCTGGTATTTTCATTTTGCGTATTTATGAGTTTTTATGCTATCTTTAGGTTATGTTAAGCCAAAGGGAATTCTAATCTGCTTGTTATTACTGATTAGTTGTGACAACTGACACTTCTAAGGTAAAAAAATCTTTCAGTGGATCCTTATTTCATCCATTTCTTCAGCCCTCAAATAAGCATTTTCTTTAGCCCTCAAATCAGTCTTGTGGCTCTTATCTTCAGAAAATGTCTTCAATAACAAGTGCCACTTATTAAATCATAGAATATAATTAGATCATAGGCACCACCTATGAAATACCCCCTCTTGTTTATGCCATACTTCTGTAGACCATTTTTGACAATTTGAGGGGTCTTTTCTGTAGACATCTATATTCCCAGAGACTTGGAGCACCAGAAATCATGAGATGGAGTGCAATACTTGATCAAAAGAAGTTCCTGGATATAAGCCACTCACAGATTAAAAACCAGCACTCTGGACCTTCAAATTCAGACACCCTCTGCTCTAATATTGTAAACCATGATATTCAAGCCGCTAGCGGCTATTCGGCCAGTTGTGTGTGGCTAGTTCACGAACTGGTTGAATGGTTGTAAAACATTGTGGGAAAATACTGACTGTGCAAATTAATCTAACATATGAGAAAAATTGGCAAAGGGATTAATATTTACTGTTTCTGCATCTGTAAAGTAAGGATACTTATGCTGACCTCCTTTGTAAAGTGCTTTGAGATCTGTGGATGAAAAGCACTAGATAAGAGCTAGATCTTGTTTTTCATAGAGAAATAGGTCATGGCACAACTTCTGTCAAGTACTCTCCTCTGTGCTCCTGCTTGCCAAGTCACCATGTGAGTTTGAATATTCCTCAACTGTGAGCTACTAAGGCTCTGCTCGTACTTCTACATAGCTTACAGCCATTGGTTCTTGTCGGATAATTCTCTGCTACACTAAAGAGCCTTGTGTTGCTGTCTCAATGTGAAGGTAGTTATACCCAGTAATCAACTCACCTCTTAGTTCTAGAACAGATCGAGCTCTTGAAATATTGTAATGTTAAGTACTTTCTTCAGCCCTCAGACCAGTTTTGTGGCTCTTCTCTGCACCTTTTCAAATTTCTCTACATCTTTTTTAAATTGTAGGCTACGAGTATGGGTCACACCAGCATCCCCTTTTATACATATCTTGTTCCTGTCTTGTTTGAATGGGCCAATTTACTAGTTGATCCAGATTACTTTTTATGGATGCTCTGTCCTCTTTATTTACCACTCCATCAATCTTTGTGTCACCAACAAATTTTATCAGCAGTGTCTAAAATTTACTTGCAGATTATTGATCAAAATGTTGAAAACATCAGGCCTAGAATGGATCCCCGTGGAGCCGCACTAGAAACATCTCCATTCTGAGATGATTTCTTAAAATGAGGTTCTCTGTCAATTATTTAGCTTATTTATTTAGAAATTACATGGGTGAGCCATTTACACTGAGCGCCACAGCTTTCCACTGTGCTCCCTACTTTAGGAGCTGCTAACACAGGGCCTGATCCAAAGCCCATTGAAGTCAATGGAAAGTCTCCCCAAATCCTTCTTTCAGAAAATATTTCCTGTCTCCTGGGTTTTTAACTCATCACTTTTTTCTCTAGCTATTTAATGAGCTTGTTCAGGAACAAGGTCCCAATCTGGACAGGACGTCTGCCCATGTCAGTGGGATTAAGGAACTGGCCCGCAGATTTGCCCTCACCTTTGGGCTGGATCAGATCAAAACAAGAGAGGCCGTGGCCACGCTGCACAAGTGAGTAGTGTGAAATACTATGATGTCATTTAAAGTAGAATTTTGCCTCCGCATATTCTTCCCAAAATGTGTATGTGTAAATATAATACAGGTTCATCTGTGTTGAACATAGAGAGAGCTTTATGATGAGCGGGATACAAAGCTTTTATCATGATGAGACCGAGGTAGCCATGTTGCACATGGATCACAATGCCATATGTACACAGGCGGTACCAAACAAGTGGTGATAAAGCCTTTATGCCACGTTATCATGAATTCATCATGCACCACATATTTTATTTAAAAAACTTTTAGAAATGTTTTGGTGACTTAATTTGAAATATGGACTATTTCTTTCTATCTTTAAATGTCGGTAAGATAATACCTTTATTTGGATCAATTTCTATTCATCCAATACAAGAAATTAACTCATCCACCTGGTCTTGCTAATATCCTAGGGCCAGTACACTTACAACTACACTGAATGTGTGATTTGGAGGGAGAGAAAAAATGGCACATCTAAATTCCCCCTTAAAATGAGCTGAGTTAACTTTTCCACATGCAAAAATGTGATAGTGTTAACGTTCACTGTCTCAGGACCACCCAAAGCTACAGGAGGCCCCCGCTTTGCAACGGCCAGATTTACAACCCCCCTGCACTTATGACCTTTCCCGTAAGTGCAGAAGGGGCCGAAATCCCCCGACTTATGTCCTTGGCCCCACATTCACAGCAGCGCACAACGCCTGTTGTAAATGTGGACTCGAGTTACGACGCTCCCGGCTTGCGACGCTATCTTCTGAACCCATCGTGTCGCAAGTCAGGGGCAGCAGGTATAAGCAAATACTTTCCCTCGTTGGAAAGATGGGAAATCTCCCTTTGAGGAGAGAATTTCCATGTATTATTCCCCCATGTTTTTCAGGCAGGTTTTTAAATATGGTGGTTGTTTGAAGATCCTCAGAAGTTTGTAATGTTTAGAATAATTCTGGGAGAAGTGAAACATTGGTGGACAGACTGCAGCTGATGAAGTTAAAGGCACATGAATACATTTTTATCAAATGGTAGTTCGTCTTATCCCATGCACAAATCCCTTTATTAGACCCTGGATTCAGTTGCTGACGATTTGCCAAATTTTAACCATTTGAGCTGTAAATTTCAATACAGGTGTCTGCACTGAAAGAAGTTGGGATCCTGTCATGTTATTAAAATTGTACCATTATGCATACTCACAAGGCATCCTAATTAAGGTTGTACAAACAACCTTAATAAATGGCATTTCCTAATTTTAAAGTGCTTGACTTTGCAGCCTTAATAATGTTCTTTTAATATAGATTTTTGTGTGTAATATATAAGAAAAAAATACAATATGTTGCACTTTTATTTTTGTCTCTATAGCTAGAGGTTATAATTCCCATTATAAACAGAATAATTAAGTTCTGCATATAAAAAAGTAAAGTATTTTAGTTAGTGTGCTAAATTAAACTACTGAAATAACAGAAATATTTTCTAAAATGTTTAGCATTTCTTTACTTATTTTGACACAGGCTGTTTTCAGGAGGATGGGAAAGACTTGAACAGAGAAAAGGACAAAAGATGAAGAGTAAAATATAGAGAGAGAAGAGAGGAAAAATAAGTAGTAGATTAAAAAGATGGAAGGGAGATTAAAATCCATACACGCCTATTTTATGTTTGATACCTCACTGAAAATGTTATGAATTTTACATGTTGCTTTGATTTCCCTGTTTCTTTAATAAGAAGTATGTATTTTGTGTTTGCAGTACTAGAACTGAAAAAGTTTGAGATTCTTAAAAGTAATAAAAGCTTATAGCAGTGCAGGAGATTGTCACAACTGTGAACATTTTACATCTCTCTTTACTATAGAGATGGCATTGAATTTGCCTTCAAATACCAGAATCAAAAAGGACAAGAATATCCACCTCCTAACCTTGCTTTCCTTGAAGTGCTTAGTGAATTTTCTTCTAAACTCTTGCGGCAGGACAAAAAGACTGTGTAAGTGATACTGTTACTTTTCTCATGGGCTTTGCTAAACTGTATTATTCATCGTTGTGGTGGGTGGTCCAACTATTTGCTTTAAGGTATTTGCAGTCAAAGACCTGATCATACAAATAAACTATCTAGTGGTGCCCAATGTTGTTTGAGTCCTTAACACAATTAATTTTTGTGTTTTGGGGAAATAAAATGAAAAGGTCCATGTTTCATTTAAATCATTGCTTTTGGATGGGGCTGAGGATGATGAGTTCAGTATGCAGCCTGCCCTGGGGAAGAACAACCACCCCAGCCCCCTCTCACTGCAGCAGCTGGGGGTCGGATGAGAAGTGCCTGTCCATGGCTGCTGCGGAGCCAGTGGGCACAACCTGGGGAGAGGCGGATAACCCTCAGCTGGGGAGAGTCCAGGTTCATCTGCCTCCTGCACTCCCCAGCCAGAGTGAGGAATGCAGCAAACTGTGTGCTTTCCTTTTGCTCCCTGACAAAAGGGAATAGCTATAGCTTGTACCTCCCTAAACTGAACCACATATGTTCCTGGATCAGAGAGCCCAGGAGCAGGGAAGCCAGTGGTGGGCAGTGGGCTCAGGCGATGCAGGGAGCCCAGCGCCATAGGGCTCAGGCGGCCCAAGGAATCTCATGATGCGGCCGGAAGCCCTGCAGCAGGGGGGTCTAGCGGCATAAGGAGCCCTGCAGCAGGAGATCCACCAGTGCAGGGACCTCTAGTGGTACATCCTGGAATCCCGCAGGAGGGACTCAGGTGGTGCAGGGAGTCCAGCAGTGCTGGGGGCTCAGGCAGCGCAGCCAGGAGCGTGGCAGGGGCTTAGGCAAGGATCTCTATAGCTTCGCTAGAAGCCCTGCGTCAGGGGGCTCTGCACTGAGAGGTACAGCCAGGGCCAGCAGCACAGCTGGCTGAAGGCAATGGGGGCTGGCTGGGGCCAGAAGCAGAATCGGCAGGTGCCTGGGAGGCCAGTGACAGGGGACTTCCCCTGGTCCAGCAATTTCCCTTGTTCAGGACCGGCCAGGTCCCCAGGGTGCTGGACTGCAGAGGGGTCCAACCTGTAGCAATATTCCCATCTGAATTGGGGAGTGGGGACTTCAGCCCCTCCACCCTCTGTAAAGAGTTCCTAGGGGGTGGAAGGCTTGGGGCTGGGCAGTCCCTTTCACTTGCCTGGTTGTTCTGTCTCTTTTCTGAATGTTTTTATGAGAAAC
Organism: Pelodiscus sinensis; assembly: GCF_052426305.1. Classification (NCBI taxonomy): domain Eukaryota; kingdom Metazoa; phylum Chordata; order Testudines; family Trionychidae; genus Pelodiscus; species Pelodiscus sinensis. The sequence goes on from NC_143061.1 coordinate 52,129,630, forward strand.
AATCCCATTTCTGGCATATCCCATTTTCCTGGCATAACCAAACCCTTACCTTGCTTTAAGTTATGCTGGGGAAGGTTTATACTGAATTTAGTGGTTCTAGCTCTTACTATTTAGGAGGAATCCTTGAACAAATAGACGGATGGACAGAAAGACAGACAAACTCAAATATATAGATTATTCATTCTCCTAGCATTAGTGGGGAGTCGATTAAAAATTTCTTCTCTTCACTTCCTTTAGTGTCTTGGTTAATTTTGTTGTCAACATGTTGTGTCTTTGCTAAATGAGTGGTCATTTGTTTCCTCTTTTGCCTGTTCACTCTTGTTTTTATTTTAACGCCTGCTTGACTACTTTATCTCGGTCATTTAGCTCAGGAAATAGAAGTTTATACTTTTAGTTCTAGAGATCTGGGTTTGACTCATTGCCAATGAGATATCCAGGGGTTTTGTGTTGAATGAACATGTAATTAAAGGTTGCTTTATAATGCATTTCTTCAAAAGAACAGAATTTATGTTGCACAGACATCCTTAATTCTGGTATTTCCTAACTTTTGAGTGCTTGTCTTCACAACCTTAACAATTCTTTTTTAACATATTTTGTATGTATTATCATATTAATTTTATTGGCTGTTTTAAATGGCATGGTTAAATAATTGAAAAAGACAGACAAAAAAATCCTGAAGTTGACCAGAATATACACAAAAACTTGTAACTAGTGCAGATCTAGTTTGGAGAACAGGCTTGAGGTTTTTTCCAAAAGTATGGCAAGTATGCATGAACTCCAGCTGGAACAATTGGGCTCCAGTGCTTACAGACTGTCAATCCTCTAATTTAAAAATAATTAATTGTGTTTGAGAAATTAATTTGGTCTTTGTTCCTCTGAAAAAATGTTGCCAATTCTCAGGCTATTGTGACTTTCAGTCCATCTGTTTATATGGAAGGAATATGTATATTAACTATATTGGGGATTGAGACTAGAAAGAATATTTATAGCATAAATTTACTGAATCATTTCAGACCACTATGGGTGAGTTAAGAGGGAATATTTATAGATAGTTAAGCAACTGTTTTAACTGTAATTGAAGGGAATGTATTGCCACCTTCAGTCAAAAAGATGGCACCTTGCCTACAATACTCTGTGTTATAGGATTAAAATAGGAAGAAATAGCATAGGTCCTCAAGATCAAAGTGTGATTAGGGCCACTTAGGGGTTGGGAGAAAGGAAATGATGCACAGAAAGATACTGTTTTCCACATTGTCTTCTGTTTTCACAGTCACTCATATCTGGAGAAGTTCCTGACAGAACAGATGATGGAAAGGAGGGAAGATGTATGGCTTCCACTAATTTCCTATCGAAATTCACTAGTTACTGGGGGTGAAGATGATAGGATGTCTGTGAACAGTGGAAGTAGTAGCAGCAAAGCATCTTCAGTGAGGAATAAAAAAGGACGGCCTCCACTTCACAAAAAAAGGGTAGAGGGTATGTATGTATGGCTTTACGATATGGTCTTCTCTAGAATGTATGTAAATTAAGAAACCTTTCTTTTTTCATGAGTTTTATATGACTTTGAAGTTGACACGTACACACTGCAAGGATAAAAAAAATTGTTTTGCAAATTCCTGTAGATTTTTATTATTTTTTATTAAGTTCCCTACGCAGATCCCCACTTTAGGATCTATTCTGAGATGTGCAGATCCAGGACTGTTTAAAGTACAGGCAATCCCTGGGTTACGTACAAGATAGGGACTATAGGTTTGTTCTTAAGTTGAATTTGTATGTAAGTCGGAACTGGCTCCAGATTCAGCTGCTGCCACTGAAACTGACCAGGGGCTGACTACAGGAAGCAGGAGGCAGAGTTGCCCTGCCCCCAGCTTCCTGGAATCAGCCTGATCAGTTTCAACAGCTGCTGAATCTGGAGCCTGGGACAGAACAGCTGGGGCGCTGCCCAGTAGGTTCCCACAGGACCAACCCGGCAGCACCCCAGCTGCTCTACCCGAGGGGCCCCTCCCCCCCCAGCAGACCAGAGAGACCCGAGCAAAGCCGCCGCCTGAATCAGTATTCTATATATGTTCTAATGTGAATACTTTTTGCAATATGTGCCTCCTGTTTAAAAGTTGACCTGAATAAGTTGTGAATTATAGTAATATTGTGCTGAATAAACACACTGTGTCAAGTAACTAGCTAACTGTAATTTATCTTTTTATAGAAGAGAGTCTGGAAGGTTCATGGTTAAACAGGAATGACACCATTCAAACTCCAGGGGCTCTGCAAACACCACAGCTCACTTCAACTGTATTAAGAGAGAACACTAGACAAATGGGAGAGCAGATTCAAGAGCATGAGTCCGAACATGGATCTGAACAAGATTTTTTACACAAGTATGTACTAAGATGTTAGGATCAAGTGTACTGTGTAAACAAGAAATACATGCTAAACCAATCAGTTGGTATGAGCAGTAGCAGTTACACAGCATGTTTGTGGTTTTACATTTGCAATATATGTTATGAAAAAGAAATCTCTTGCCTGGTAGACCCAAGAATTAGCCTGGTATACATTGTCAAATAATATCTTTTTTAGATTCACAGGAAAAAAACTATATTAAAACAAAGGTAGAGAGGACATATCCATACTTTAGGGGAGAAATATATTACAAGAATGCTGAAATTATCCAATTCAATATCAATATGATTATATTGAGGCATTTTAGTGTTTAGTTAGGTTTGACTGAATTTTAGAGACTTACATTTTTATATTTTTTCACCACTGTAAGGCAGAGCTGTTATTTGGGTTCCCTAGTTGTGCACTGTCATAAATTGAAAAATGTTTGAATTTCCTAAACTACTGATCTTTTTTGTAGTTTGGTGTTTTGGGGTTTGTTTGTTTTTTTGTTACCTTACTTTAAAAGTTCATACATAAACACGGAACAAGAAACTGTGAAAGTGCTTCTATTTGGTATTTTTAATTTTAAGATCTTTAACATGAACCATGTAGTTTTGTTTGTTTGTATTTTTGTAGGCAGATTCACTAGTATCCTCTGGCTGCTTTATGTCATTCTGGAGCAAAGCAGCCAGGCTATACTAACCTGTGAAACTTAGTTCACAGGAACTTTTGTCAGTGGTAGTGCAAAGCAGTCGATATGCCCTTTTTCTCCTGTCCAACACATTCCTCAGCACACACACATTCACCATTTTTCCAGTCCCTTCTGCATTACCCTACTTATGTGGGCATACACACATAACTATGCTTCCAGCCTAGTTTTCCCCCTTCATCCAGCCTTTACTGTTGAGTAGATCTAGACCAATGGGCACCTTTTCAAAATAAATATTTAAGATTACAGGCAATTTTTATTATTTTTAATAATTGAAAGTTTAGCTCTTTGTCAGTAGAGTATGGCATAAAATCTTCTTTAATGACACTCAGAAAGAATAGCTCTCTTTCATGATGGCCTCCATCTCCCATTCTTCTCAATGGAACTGAGACTATAAGATGTCCTCTTTCAAAATGGCCCGTTCCTCACAGTGTTTCCAGTGGGAGTGAAGTCAAGCAACCTCAGGAAAGATGGTGGTCTTCCAGGAAGTGGAGAGGAATACCGTGAGAAGATAAATGGAGACATGTAAATTAGAACAGCTTGTGACCTCAGTCCCTTTGAGAACAACAGGAAATGGCACCTGTTTTGGAAAAGTAATTCTCCAGTAGAAGTTTATTCTTCACATTTTGCTGAAAAGAAATATTCAATTAAGAATATTGATGACAAAAGTCTATTAAACCCTTAAAAAAATCAAGTTTGCAAGATTTCAGTGTGTTTAAAATATAAGTGAAATTTGAAAACTGTTAGTTCATTATTATGAACATTAGATACCAAAAAGGTCTGACACTATGTGCTAAATTACTAATTTAATTGTTTTAACTTCTCAACAAATTAATTAATTTACTTGTATGAATTCTTGAGAGAATTCATTCTAGGTAAAATTTTCAAAAGCATCCAAGTGACTTAGGGACCCTGCTTATTTTTAGAAGTGTCTCAGGCACTTATGGGTCTAAGACTTGTTGAAAATCAGTTAGGTGCTCTTGAAAACTTAACTTACTATGTAAAAAATAAACAAAAGGCCTAACTAAACAAGCAATGAAGAACATAAGCAAAAAGACAGATCCTTCCTTCTCCACTGGAGTATGTTTGCTTTTCCTGAGCACCTGGTGATAGCAATTGACTCTGTTAGGTTTGATTGGGGTGAAACTGAAAATGTAAAACTTGATGATTCTTCGATGTTCACATATGTGCTGTGAAACACAGGTTATATCATAGAGAATTGCTTGCCTCATTTTCAGATCCCACCCTTCACAGAGTCATGTGTGTAGTAACTGGGCCCTAAGTAATTCAGTACTATATTCTTAGAAGTATTTTGCTTTTCCTTTTTGAGTGTTACGTTTATATGCTCACTACGACACACATAAATTTTACGGATATTTCTCACTTGTGTTTTGCCTGATTTAAGTCAGTACGGTGGTCCCCGAGTTACGAATGCATCAATTTACAACCGTTCGTATTTACGACCAACCTCCTATACAGCCGGAACCCGTGTTACAAACGAAATCCGTACTTACAAACAGCACGGCCATTTGTCAGTGAATGTAATTCAACTTATGAACACATCAAGTTACAACCAAGTGCTTGGAACGTAACTCGTTCGTAATTCGGGGACCAGCTGTAGTATTTAATAAAAGGAAATAGCTCTCTGTCTTTAGAAATAATGTAACATTACCGTGACGGGTGACTGCTTTTATTAGAGTGTTTTAATGACATTTATTGAGCATGTGCAATGAGGAGCCAATTGTAGAAAGGATTCTGCAAGGTCCTGGGCTATAATAGCATCTAAAAATAATACATACAAAATCAGTGCTGGGATTGAATAGTAATGCTGCCCTGTATGTTTTAGTCCCCAGATGCAGATATCTTGGTTGGGCCAGCAGAAGCTAGAAGATTTAAATCGAAAGGACCGGACAGGAATGAACTACATGAAAGGGAGAAGTGGTGTAAGGCATGCAGTGTAAGTATTCAGACAACCAAGAACCTTTCTGATGACAAATAATTTTGCTCAGAGAATCTGTTAATGATGGACTCAGCCCCGTCTAGTTCCTGCTTTGTTAGGGTTTGTGTAACATTTTACCTCTTTTAATAGAAGCACTGCACTCTGTATGAAGTTATGTGCATCAGTGGAGAATGTGGGCTAAGATTTGGCATGTAGTTCTGCAAGGCATTGATCAGCATGGCCCCCTCCATCAAAGCACTTTTAGCATAAGAGTATCAGAATCATACAAGATTAAGGTTAAAAGAGACTTTAGAAGGTCATCTAGTCCAATCCCCTGCTTAATGCAATCCCAGCTAAATCATTTCAGCCAGAGCTTTGTCAAGTCTTGCCGTAAACACCTGTAAGGAAGAAGATCCTACTGCTTCTCTAGGTAACCCATTCCAGTGCTTCACCAGCCGCTTAGTGAAATAGTTTTCTTCTAACATCTGATCCAGACACTCTTCCTCCACCCCCCGCAACTTTCTTTGGCCTTTGTTCTGTCATCTGGCTCCACTGAGAACAGCCTATATCCATCCTCTTTGGAACCCCTCTTCAAGTAGGTGAAGGCTACTCTCAAGTGCCCCCTCATTCTTCTGAAGACCAAATATGCCCAGTTCCTTCAGCCTCTGTTTTTAGGTCCTGCTCCACAGACCCCTAATCATTTACTGTTTTCCACTAGACTCCAATTTGTCTACAACCTTTCTCTAATGAAGGGCCCAAAGCTGGACACAGTACTCCAGATGTGGCCTCACCAGCACTGAATAGAGGGGAATAATCACTTTCCTCGATTTGCTGGCATACTCCTACTAATGCAGCCCTATATGCCTATTAACCTTTTTGGCAGCAAGGCCACACTGGTGACTCATCTTCTGTCATCGCCCAGTTCTTTTCTGCAGAACTGACACTTGGCCAGTCAGTCCCCAGCCTGTAGCAGTGCTTGGGATTCTTCCGGAATATGTGCAAGATTCTGCACTTGTCCTTGTTGAGCATCATCAGATTTCTTTTGACCCAATCCTCCAATTTGTCTAGGCCATTCTGGACCCGGTCCCTGCCCTCCGGCATATCTACGTCTCCCCCCAGCTTCTTGTCATCCGTGAATTTGCTGAGGATACAAACCAACCCATCATCCAGATTATTAATGAAAGTTCTGAACAAAACTGGCACCAGCACTGACCCCTGTGGTACTCCGCTTGATACCGGCTGCAAGCTAGACATCGAGCCACTGATCGCTACTCATTGTGCTCAATGATCTAGCCAGCTTACTATCCACCATATAATCCATTCATCCAAGCCATACTTGTTTAACTTGCTGGCAAGAATACTGTAGGAGAACATACCAAAAGCTTTGCTAACGTCAAGGTGTATCACATCCACAACTTTCTCCATAGCCACAGAGCCAGTCCTTTCATTTTAGGAGTCGATCAGCTTTGTCAGGCATGACTTGCCCTTGATGAATCCATGTTGACTATTCCTGATCAACTCTCTCTCTCTGCCAAGTGTTTCAAAATTAATTCCTTGAGGCCCTGATCCATGAATTTTCCAGGGACTGAAGTGAGGCTACTGGTCTGTAGCTTCCTGGATCTTCCTTCTTCCTCCTCTTGAAGATGGCTGCACTACATTTGCTTTTTTCCAATAATCTGGAAAAAAACCTCCACCAATTGCCAAGAGTACTCCAAGATAATGACAAGGAGCTCTGCAATTACATCAGCTACATGCACCCTCAAATGCATTAGATCTGGCCCAAGAACTTGTGCATATCCAACTTTTCTAAATAGTCCTTATTCTGTTCTTTCACTACTGAGTGCTGCTCACCTCCTCACCATACTGTGCTGCCCAGTCCAGCAGTCTGGGAGCTGATTTTTCTGTGAATACTGAGGCAAAACAAGTATTGCGTATTTCAGCTTTTTCCACATCATTTGTCACTAGTTTGTCTTTCATGTTTAGGAAAGGTCCCACCCTTCCCACACTTTCCCTGACTTGTTGCTAACATACCTGTAGAAACCTTTCTTGTTATCTTTCACATTCCTTGCTAGCTACAACTCCAGGTGCACTTTGGCCTTCCTGATTACACCCCTGCATACTTGAGCAATGTCAGTTGGATCACTTACATGCATAATCATTTGCTGAAGTGCTTTGCTGCACTGGATTGGGCCCAGCACCTTACATGACCAAGCCCTTAATGCTTAGGAATGGGAATCAGTTTTGGGTTCTGTTCCCAGCATCTTCAGTGATTTACTGAGAGGCTGAGTGACTTGGGCAAGTCCTGTGACCTCTCTGTACTTGTTTGCCCTTTTGTCAAATGAGTCTTTTACCACTTTCCTGCCCTGGAGAGTTTTTGTAAGGTTTAATGCTTCAAGTAGTTTCCCCATGAGTGCTCCACTGCAAGCAAGCATGCACCCCTAGAACTCCTTGATAGGAGATTTTCAGGTAGCAGTGTCTACTCGACTTGCACATATATCCTATGCCTCCTGGTACCAGACACAATGGATATACAGTTTCCTCTGTCATTTCGACCTGAGATGGAGCCTTAGTTGTGCACCTTGACTGTGCATTGGCTTTTCTATTTTTCTACTGTTTAAGATAGCTGGTATTGTCAGTTGTTACTGAATAGTAGAAAGAGGTCAACATGTACTCTTCACCTGTAGAAATAGAAAAGAAATCGTCTATTGATGTTGTCATCACTGCTTTCTGCCTGAGTCAGTGACATTTTCAGCCATCCTGCATTACCTGTTGGATCTGAAGAAATTAGGGGTTTTGGTTATTTTGATGATGGTTCATTTGGATACAATATTAACCTTTCATCCTCTGACAGAAGGATTCTCTGTGTTTGCTCATTCAGTATCTATGCTTAATACGGGCTTGGGAAATCTCTATGCCCATATTAGGAACACCATCCAAACCTGGAATCTCAGCTTGGTATTTTGAGACTGGCAATCAGTTCTTCGGCTCCATTTATCTAGGAAGACAGCCTTTTTAGTAGCCATCACATCAGCCAGTAGTGTCTGGGAAATTGGTGGCTTTGTGGCTCTCTGCAGGAGTCCTGTTTTCATACCATTGATGATAGAAGAACTTTGGTTTTCTACTTAGATAGGACCAAGCAATGTAGAAAGTCATCTAAGCTCTTCTTCTTCTTTACTTCCTTCACGGATAGATCCAGGGGGTCCACGATCTCTCCCCAGAGACTATCAAGATAGATATCTCAATGTTTTATCACTTGCCATGATGCTGCAGGCAATCATACCTCAAAGGTGATAGCACACTGAGACAGATCACAGATAACATGGATAGCATTATTTAAGAATGTTCATTATCTGAAATATGTAGGGTGGCTTCATGGGCTTCAATACATACATTTTTAAAACATCATGCATTGACCCTTGCCAACAGATTTGATGAGGCGCTTGGTATTGCCGTACTGTCTTCAGTTCTTCACTTTCTTCCTCAACTCCCTGCTCCTTCTGGGGATGCTGCTCAGAAGTCACTGAAAGTGAAGCACCCAGAGAGACACTACTCAAAGAAGAAGAGGTTATTCACTTTGTGCAGTAACTGTGGCTCTTGTAATTGAGTGCACTGATGCGTGCACCACTACACCACTCCTTTGGACTGTTCTGTATAGGACATTAAGATGGACAAAGAAGTAAGAGTGGTTGTCTATGTGCTCCCATATAGGGTACGTCTAGACTACATGCCTCTGGCGACAGAGGCATGTAGATTAGGGTACCGGACATAGTAAAATGAAGCGGCGATTTAAATAATCGCCGCTTCATTTAAATTTACATGGCTGCCGCGTTGAGCCGACAGACAGCTGATCAGCTGTTTGTCGGCTCAGCGCGATAGTCTGGACGCTCCCCTGCCGACATCAAAGGTATTTGTCAACCACCCAGGTATGCCTCCTGGGATGAGGCATACCTGGGTGGTCGACAGATACCTTTGATGTTGGCGGGGGAGCGTCCAGACTATCGCGCTGAGCCGACAAACAGCTGATCAGCTGTCTGTCGGCTCAACGCGGCAGCCATGTAAATTTAAATGAAGCGGCGATTATTTAAATCGCCGCTTCATTTTACTATGTCCGGTACCCTAATCTACATGCCTCTGTCGCCAGAGGCATGTAGTCTAGATGTACCCATAGTCTCATTGTTTAGCATGAGATGGGATAGTGCACATGTGTGGGCCAAACAGACACTGCTAATTGAAAATCTTCAATCAGGGACTCTAGAGGTGTAGGTGCACCTGAAGTGGAGCACCTATATGAACTCATATTTCAAAGAACCACAGTTACTGCAGACTGAGTAACTTCTTTGATGTTTGTAATGCACTTATCTGGGACATTTTATCTTCCCTTTCGAAGAATGTTCAGTTATTTTGACAACTGAGATCTCCATTCAGTTGATAACATGATAAATAGGTTGGTTTTGTTTTCAGCTGACGGTATTAAAGTGCAGCCCAAATTGTAGAAGGCTGGTTGTTTGTAATTAAAAAAGGAGACGACAAAGCCATAGTTAGAAGAGTTAAATGCCTTGACAGTGTTTTTTCTCTTTAATAATCAGACGGGGTTTAATGGAGGATGATGCCGAGCCCATCTTTGAAGATGTAATGATGTCCTCACGAGGTCAACTAGAGGATATGAATGAGGAGTTTGAAGACACCATGGTCATTGATCTGGTCAGTAAGGCCGTATTATTAATAAGAAGTTTTAAATGGGTCAGGATACTTAGAGGGGAAGAAACTAGAAAAACAGCATCCCAAAATGGTTTGCCTGCCCTGTCATTCTTTGAGCACCTGACTGAGGGAAGTGATTGGATGCCAGCAATCATCTGAAGCAAGTACGGGCCACACTGATCCCCTAACAGAAACAGAAGAAATGTTATTCAGCCACAGCTCCTTCCAAAGCAGTGTTCTATTTCTGGCAGTAACAAGTACCTGGTGCTTGAAGAACTTATAAAAACCTCCCCATAGTATACCTCACCAGTTGTGAAAACATACTTTCCTAACAGGAGAGCTGCTTATACCCCAAAGCATGAGATTACATTTCCCTTGTATTGTGATGGGTGGCAATTCATAGTAGCAGCAGAACAAGTGCCTCAGTCATACAAATGGTCTTTTTTTTTTAATCCAGTAATTGCAATTGTCTGCCACCTCTTCTCACAATACTAGCTTACTGGCCATTTCATCAGATGACTTGGTATGGAAATTACAGAATCCGGGGTGTATATATAACAGCAAAAGAAGTTACCTATCATTTGTAGGACCAATGTTAATGAAGCTAATTAAGTCAGGGTAGATGTGCCTCTTTCACTATATTTGGTGTGGAGATGTGAATATTGAAGGTGGGGAAATTGCTTTTGTAGTGCATTAACCATTTAACATGTTTATTCAAACCTAAACATGAATTTGTATTGAATTTGTAAATGAATTTGTAAATGAACTCCAAAGAGAGCTGAATTTGTAAATGAACTCCAAAGAGAGCTGAACTAGAGTTCATTTACAAGTTCAATATTATCAATTTAGGCTTGAATAAAGATCTTAACTGGTTAACGCACTACAAAGGCAGCTTTCCCGCCTTCAATATTCGCATCTCCACACCAAGTACTGTGAATGAACATCCACCCTGACTTATTTAGCTTCATTTACACTCATCCCATAATTGCCAGTTGACTTCTTTTGATGTTATATATACTCCGGATTCTGTAATTTCCATACCAACTCATCTGATGAAGTGGGTTTTACCCACAAAAGCTCATGACCTAATAAATTTGTTAGTCTCTAAAGTGCCACAGGACTGCTCGTTGCTTTTACAGTTTCACATTAACTGGGCTATTCCTCTATGACATACTATTAAGAATTTAGTTACTGCAGCAAAAGGCTCAGCCGGTTCCCCCCAGCACCATCTCCGAGGGGGAGTAGGAGAGGCAGAGGCATAGTGGGGGACCAGGCGCAAGCCAGGAATCCGCTGTTCTAGCTCGCACCTGGTCCTCCTGGCCCACTGCACAGTTCTTAATACATTTAAAAAGCTGAAGTGCAGCAGGGGGGACCAGTCAATTAGTTGATTAAACGCAATTTAACATCTCTATCTCAATATATACAATATCTATCTCGCTACACTCCCCCACAAAAAGTGTTTTTTTTAAATGGCATAAATTCCTAATAAGAATAAGAACCGTAATTATTAATAAGTTATTACTAAATATCACCCAAGTTATTAATAAATATCTTATAAACCTCTACCTTTTCCCTCTGCTGCCATGTCTTCTCCCCTTGCTCCATCAGTTCCCTGGTGCCTGCTGTCCCCCAACCTCTCACCCTTCCCTGCTGTCCTGACTCCTGCCCTTCTCACTGCCTTCAGCCTTCCTGAGACCTGCCCCCTCTGCCAGCCCTTCTCTCCCCCCTGTGCCCACTCCTCCAGTAGCCCCACTTTGATCAGGTGAGCTACCACTCCTCATCCCCTCTCCTAAAACCTCCTTCTACACACCTGCCCTGCCCCTCTCCTCTGGTGCTGGTCCCTCCCCTGCAGGTGTCTGCCCTTCTGCTTCACCCCCCGAGTCCCTTGGCATCTGCACCCTCCTGGTGCCTCTCCCTTCCCTCACTGTCCCTGCCCCCTTTGCCCTCTTTTTCCCTGATATCCACCCCCTCTGCCCCCGTTCCCCTCATGCCCGTGCCCTCACAAATGCGTTGCTCCATCCCTGCCTTCCTCATGCCCACTCCTTCTTTCATGCCTTCTCCCAGCACCTCTCCCCTCTCCCCTCTAGTCCCCAGTGCCCTTACCCTCTCCTCTCCCGGCATCACCCTGTCTCCCCTCCCACTGACACCTCCCCTCCTGCCCTTTTCCTCATTGTCTGCACTTGGCCCCCTGGCATTTGTCTCTCCTGCACCCCTGTCCCTTGATGCCTTCCCCTTTCTTCTTCTCCTCCTCCTGACCCCTCCCCTCAGCACAAGCCCCTTCCCCATATTTTTCACCTCCCCATAGCCCAGCCCCTTCCCCTCCCCCAGGGCCAGCTCTAGGTTTTTTGCTGCCCCAAGCAAAACATTTTTTGGCCACCCACACACACACCCCTTTTTTGTTATCTTTTACACGTTTGCATTTTGCGATGGGTTTTTTTTTTCATTTGTTTTCGTTTTTGTCCTGGCATTTTAGCCCTATAAATAGCAAATAGCATTTTCATTTGTTTTTTTTCCATAAAGGCAAAGGCGCTTCAAGTTAACTCCCCCTTTCACTCGCTGCTGGGTCACAGCAGCCTTTTCCCTGCCCTGTCCAGCCCCTCCCTATGGACAAGCACCCTTCACTCCCGACCCACAGGGGGAGCAGGGTGCAGGGACAGCACAGAGCTAGAGGGGTGCAGGGAGCAGTGGAGGTGTACAGGGGTGGCGCGGGGAACGGGAGGCACAGAGCCAGAGGGACGCAGGGATCGGGGGGAGCAGAGTGCGGTGGAGGCATGGGGAATGGGACGCAGTTGAACGGGAGGGACAGAGGGATTGGGGTCTAGGGGCAGTGCAGGGAACGGGCAGCACAGAGCTGGGGGCGGCAGGGATCGGGGGAGTGGGGTGCGGGGTGCGGTGGAGGCTCGGAGAATGGGACATAGGGAATGGGAGGGGCAGAAGGATCGGGGTCTAGGGGCAGTGCAGGAAACGGGCAGCACAGAGCTGGGGGCGGCAGGGATCAGAGGTGCGGGGTGCGGTGGAGGCTCGGAGAATGGCACATAGGGAATGGGAGGGGCAGAAGGATCGGGGTCTAGGAGCAGTGCAGGCAACGGGCAGCACAGAGCTGGGGGCGGCAGGGATCAGAGGTGCGGGGTGCGGTGGAGGCACGGAGAATGGGACATAGGGAATGGGAGGGGCAGAAGGGTCGGGGTCTAGGAGCAGTGCAGGGAATGGGCAGCACAGAGCTGGGGGGGGCAGGGATCGGGGGGTGTGGGGTGCAAGGGCAGTGCAGAGCCAGAGGGTTGCAGGGAAGAGGGAGAGCAGGGGTTCCGAGGTGCAGGGGAGGCGTGGGGAACGGGCGGCGCAGAGACAAAGGGAGGCTGGGGCCGTGGCAGGACTGGAGCCAGCAGGGCAGGCCCTAGCTGCGCTGCGCGCTGCAGCCAGTTCCCAGTGACACGCGGCCAGAGCTGAGCTGCCATGGCTCTTTAAAATCAGCGGTGCCACGTCATGCCATGCCAGCATCCTGGCATCTCACCCCGCCTCCTCGCGCCGGAGCTGCACGCAGGCAGCCCGGTGGCAAGAATCGCTGCACTTCCCCCTTCCCAGCGGCGCTCTGCTCCTCTGCCGGCCAGCGGATTGGATGGGGCCACGCCACCCGTAGTGCGGGTTTCCGCCAGCCTGTCACAACAGCCTACCAGGCCAGTCCACCTCTGCACTCGCCAGCTGGTAAAATCTACTCGCCGCAGGCGAGTGTATTTGTCGAGCCCTGTATATAATTGTCCCTGCTAGCAGAGCTCTACCTTTCCATGTTATGAGAAACAGTCGCATTCTGGTACAATTAAATGCTTACCTTGCTTTAAGAGGAAGCCGTATAACAAATTTGGTGGTCCTAGCTTTTACCGTCTAGGAAGAGTCCTTGAACAGAAAGACAAACTCTCTAAAATATATAGTTGTCCTCCGATTTCAAATGTGGAGTGGCATGAGAAAAGTAAATGGTAGCAGAGCTTCATGAAGCCCAGTCTGTGGCCCTGATTCTGGAAAGTATCCCCATTCAGGAAATGCACATAAGCAAGTGCTTAAATTAAGCACATGCTTAAATCCCACTGGAATCATCTAGGGTTAAACACATACTTGAAGGTGCGTGCTACTTTTCTACATTAGGGCCTATAATATGTCTCATCTTAACTTAGCAGTTAGGTCAACATTGCTATGGTTCTCCAGAGTGTGAAAAATTTACACCCCTAAGCACTGGAGCTATCCCAACCTAATTCCTTGTGTAGACACAGTTAGGTTAATAGAATGTGACAGACCCAGACCAGCTGTCTGCCATACTCTGATCTTATTGTGGTGTTGGGGGCGGCAGGGTGGGTGAAAGCCTACAGAGGAGGATCCACAGAGCCCTGAATACCAAATAATTACGCGGGACAAATTAAAGAGAATACATGGGACGGGAGATACACTCTAAGGGAGGGCAGATATGTAGGGCTAGGGGTAAATAGTTTTCTCTTTTCTGAAGAAAGTGCCAGAGACTCTTGCCATGTAATCAAGGCAAGTAGGCACCTGAGGCTAGTTAAGAGCTTGCCTGAAGCAGCAAGCTAATTAGGCACCTGCAGCCAATTAAGGCCTGTGGGGCTACTTTAAAAGGTTTTCCCAGGTAATGGAGTGGGGAAGGAGAAAAGTGAAGGGTTACGAGGAAGTGCATTGCTGAAGAGCTGAGAAGTTCAAAAAAGAAAGAGAATTTGTGCTGAAGCAGGGAAGATACACTCAAGTACCTGAGAGACGGTACTAGGGTAGCGTTTGGGGAAGTAGCGTAGGGAAAAGGTTGCTGTATTAGGGATAGGGGGAAAAAATCCCATCAGTTGCTGTTACTTAGGTTCCCTGGGCCAGAACCTGGAGTAGTAGTTGGGCCCGAGTTTCCCCAACCCTCCCCACACCACTACAGAGTCTCCTCCTGAGAGGGAAGACCGGGAGTACAGAGGAGTTTTTATACCAAACAGTGAACTAACCTGTGATGCGTATGGCTCAGTAGGCCGTGACTCTTGCCTCTACTAATGAGAAAGAGGCATCATAGAGGGTCACAGTGAGCTTCTGAGGCAGGCACTGTCTGCCAGAAGTGCGGGGCCCAAAGGGGCACAGTTGGAGTTTTGCCACAGGAAGAACTCTCTGCAGCACCATAACTATGCAGCAGTAGTTCCCATAGCGTAGACATGGCTTTAGTATCTAAAAACCCCTGCCAAACCCACTTCACCACAGGAAACCTTGCTTCTGGAAGTTGTGTGTATCCTATACATACATTTCTTTATATGTTGTTAACTTAGTATGTTACTCTAAACGAGGAACTATTCCTGTCTGAATATAGAGAACAATTCAATAAACGACCTCTTCTTGCAGCCACCTTCAAGAAACCGACGAGAACGAGCTGAATTGAGGCCAGACTTCTTTGACTCTGCAGCTATCATTGAGGATGATTCAGTAAGATTTTATTGAGCATTTTTTGCCATTTGTTTGCTTTATTTTATTTTATCTGTAAAGTTAACTGATATATTTTAATCATTTTTCTAGGGATTTGGAATGCCTATGTTCTGAAGTCTGGAGAAGACATTTTACAAATTTGGAACTCTATTGTTTAGAGCTAGAGGCCTATATACTGTGATAGCTTGTATGAAACCACATTTTTGATGTGATACGGTTTGATTTTTAACCAAATGATTAAGGTCAATCCCATTTTGTAGTAAAAGAGGAGAAGAGGACCTTCTTAATGATACAAAGGAATGTTGGCCAATCCAATCACCTCAGAAAGGCTGACTTAAAAAAAGTTTGTATCACATTCTTGACTGTCCTTATACAGATGTTTTTTTCTGGATGGGAAGGGAGTTTTAAATTGTTGAGACAGCTGTCAAAATAAACACTGTTCTACACATGTTTTCTGAAAACATTAAATGAAAACAAAAAACTTTTTAACTTTATTTTTCTGCTGTACAATTTAAAACTGTTTTAACATTTGCCTTTTTATGTTTTAAAAGCTAGCCATTTTTATTAAACTTATGCCTGTCAGTGACTGACTAGCAATGATGCTATAAGCAGGTCATCCTGGCTACAGAAATGTGTTTTTGAACACACTGGATTTAATTAACAGTATGGTACGTGCATATCCTCTAATAGGCATTGAAAAGTTCAGAACACTCTTACAAAAGAGGCTAGAATTCTAATGAAGTGCATCTCTGCCAAAAAAAGTCAGATTCTGATATGATAAACCCAGATTTTATACTCTTGAGAAGATTTATTTTTATTTATAATGGGGCATAAAATAAGAGATGTCCACGAAGCCACTTTTCCAACAGATGCTGTGTAACATTCATTTTATATAGCACTAGGGGACACAAAAACAGTACATTTTCTATTGGTACTTGCTCTGTGCATTTTTAGCAACTTATACCAGCAAATAAAGTATTCTCAGTAAAACACACAAATGGTTCTCAAGTAGTCACTTTGCTGTTTTTACTACCTATTTCATGCCCTGTCAATCCAAGGTACATAAACAGCAACTTTGCTATATAAAATACATCAAGGGGGGGGGGGAAATGGAATCGCTTTAGCAGTCTAAAAGCAATTTTAATTGTACCATATAAAAAGTCTACTTTCCATGCTGCAAATACCCTTTTGTGCTATTTTTGTAAATTAATTTTGCCATTTAGAAGTACTGTTTGTGCTGCATAGAAATTTGTGCGTAGATGGTGAAGTTCTTAAGCTTACAATGGACTACAGCTACATTTTCAGTGTTAACTGTGCATATTAAGAGTAATTCTTTGAAAAAATACAGTTTTTCAAAAAAGTAAAAAAACCCAAAAAGTTCTCACCTAATTCATTGTAATAAGAAATTTTCAGTGTCTTCAATGATTTGGAATCTCATTATGCTTAGATTTTCTGACTCTGCCTAGTAGCTGTTACCGTAGTTTAAAACTAGGCTGATCTTCAGAGATGCTGACCACCCACAACTCCCACTGAAAAAGCACCTCTGAAAATCAGCAACAAAATGTTAATCTTCCTTTCTAAGTCTGGATGTTAGCATTTGAGATACAAAGCAGACTGATCCACTTCAAGCACAGCAGGTTTAGAGTTG
The DNA here is from genome assembly GCF_052426305.1 of Pelodiscus sinensis. Taxonomy (NCBI): domain Eukaryota; kingdom Metazoa; phylum Chordata; order Testudines; family Trionychidae; genus Pelodiscus; species Pelodiscus sinensis. Next base: position 52,146,448 of record NC_143061.1, read on the forward strand.
CTTTTTATTAGCAACTACAAAATTATCTTGGAGTTTTCTCTTTTACAAGGTCATTTTAAAAATAACTTGTACACCTAGTGCTTACCTCCGGGGAGGGAAAAACAACCCATGTCAAAACAGATCATTCTTTTCATTCTTTTAACAGCTGAGATTTTTCTCAAAATGTGTACAGTTCTCAGAAAGATTTGGTTGCCAAAAATGTTTAACTTGGTAATTCAGCCATTCCTCGAGCGTAGATGGATGACTATTGTAACAGCCTTTGAGGTTGCTGGATCATTGCTTTATAACAACAAGGATGCAAGTTACCCCCAGGGGGTAGAGGGTTGGCCGGAATGGCTGCATTATCCTGTCAGCACTGTTGTTCTGTGAGCATAGTAGCATAATAAACGCTGCATGATTTGAGTCATAGTCACAGACAAATCTTGTGCTTCACAGTTCTCTGTGTGGAAAACTGAACCCTGAGTTATACATTGTAGACTACTGTATAACACAACAAAGGTCACTTGAACATCCCCTCCAACGGGTTTCCAGTTCAGTTTGCAGTCAATAGGTTTTTTTGTATTGAGAGTGTCTTCTTGATTGGTTTTGCTAGTAATTCTGTAAATTGTACATTTACAATATGAGGGTTTTTTTCCTTTTGTACAATTTAAAACTGATGCTTCACCTTTCCTTTAATAAACTATTCAAAGTCATGTGTGTGTGGTGAGCATCCTCTTCGCCATACAGCATTTTAAAATAGCATCTGGCCAGTCATCACAGAATACCCCCAAAATTAAGGCTGAAAGACAGCTTTCACTTTAAGCTCCGACTCCTTCTCCAAACTTCCTATGGTATTGCTCATACTCAGTCTTAGGTCTCAGGGCAAAAGAGATTTGTGTTCGTTGTTTGCAGTAATTCTGATGAGTTGTCATGAGTCTGGGAATTTTAAACTGTTACAGGGTTTCATGTGATTGAGACACATTTCCGGTGAATTAGACTTCTTCCTCTTAAAGCTCAAGTAACCCACCCCATTTGGGTAAAGTACAGGGATGATTAAGAAATGAAAAGGTTTAACATTCCAATAGGTTGGAGTTTGTGCTAAAAATGTACAATTTCATGTGGGTGACTGCTACTTGAAAGTCTTACATGAACTTCATCAGTGCCAAGCTGTGAATGCACTCGCTTCTACAGTGTCTAGAAGAACTGAGGTATCTGCTGGTACTGGTTACCAGAGATAATTGGGTGAACTGGTGAAGAGCCAATGTGGTCCAGTAGGTAGGGCACTGAGCTAAGGTTCCAGGGACCTGTATTTTGTTCTAGATCTGCCATTACCAGGTTGAGTCATGTTCATGTTGGATCACTTCTCTGGCCTTAGTCTACAAAGGGACTTAGTCATTGCAGTCCTACGCAGTATGATGCCAAGGAACATCACTGCAGTCCACAAACCCTGACCTAGACTCCCTATTCATTTAATGGGGAGAGATAGGAGCCTTAGAATGTGATCTGCAAAGGCTAGCACACTAGGCAGGGAGCTGCCTGAGCTGGCCTGTGGGAGATGATGATGACAAGAGTGGATGCTAAGTCACAGACAAATCAGCTACCTGAAGTCAAGTAGGTTAGGCATGTAAGGCATTTCTTTTGGAAATGAATTAGGCACCTGCTTTATTCCACAAACATCGGAGGGGAAGGTGAAAAAAAGAGGAGGTGGTGCTGATACCCACCGTATAATATTTAACTCAGTGATTTAGCACATTGGCCTGGGATGTGCCAAACTTGGGTCAAATCTGTGTCTGCCAAAAGATCGGTGAAAGGAGATCTCTCAGGAGGGCATGGTAACCACTGAGCTCCGGACTGTTCTGATTTGGTGCACAGTCTCCACAAGTCTCTTCTGTTGATGCTAATTCAGTTTGGATAAATAATGAAATAGTGATGGCAGCATGGTAACTGGTTCCAGCATCTTCCACTTCCCAGGTAAGTGTCCTGGTCATTCTTGTCTCTTTTTTTTTTTTTTTTTTAAATTAAATGTCCTGTTGGGAAACTGTCGCAAATCTACCCAATTTAAAACATAAGAGCGGCCATATTAGGTCAGACCAAAGGTCCATCTAGCCCAGTATCCTGTCTGCCAACAGTGGCCAATGCCAGGTGGGAATGAACAGAACAGGTAATCAAGTGTGATCCATCGCTCATTCCCAGCTTCAGACAAACAGAGGCTAGGGTCACCATTCCTGCCCATCCTAACCTCCATGAATTTATATAGTTTTTTTAACCCTATCATGCTTCTGGTCTGTCCTTTGGCAAGGAGTTCCATAGATTGACTGCGATGTTTGATTATAACCTGCTACCTATTAATTTCATTTTGGTGACCTCTTAGTTCTTATAGAAACAAGTAAATAACTTTTCCTTATTACTTTTGCCACACCAGTGATGATTTTATAGACCTATCACATCTCCTCGTTCCTAAAACAAAAAGTTCCAGTCTAATTAATCTCTCCTCATATGGCAGCCATTCCATTTTTGTTGCCCTTTTCTGAACTTTTTCCCAGTGACCAGATACTTTTTTTGAGCTGAGGCAACCACATGTGCGCACAATATTCAAGATGTGGGCGTACTATGGATTTATATGCAGACAATAAAATATTCTCTATCTCATTCTCTATCCCTTTTTTAATGATTGCTAACATTCTGTTTCTTTTTTTTTTTTTTTGACTGCTGCTGCACATTGATTGGATGTTTTCAGAGAACTACCCACAATGACTCCAAAATCTTGCTCTTGAGTGGTAACATCTCAATTAGTTCCCAACATTTTATATGTATAGTTGGGATTATGTTTTCCACTATGATTACTTTGCATTTATCAACAGTAAAATTCATCTGCCATTTTGTTGCCTATTCACCTAGTTTTATGAGATCCTTTGGAAGATCTTCATAGTCTGTTTTGGAATTAATTGTCTTGAGCAGCTTGATATCATCTGCAAATTTTGCCACCTGTTTACCCCTCTCTCCAAATCATTTTTGAATGTTATATAGGATTGGTCCCAGTATGGACCACTGGGGGATACCTCTCTCCAGTCTGAAAAATTACCATTTATTTCTACCCTTTGTTTCCTATCTTTTAACTAGCTATTAATTCATGAGAGGATCTGCCGTCTTATCCCGTGACAGCTTATATTACTTAAGAACCTTTGGTGAGGGATTTGTCAAAGACTTTCTGGAAAATTAAGTACACTATGTCTGCTGGATCTCCGTTGTCCACATGCTTGCTGACTCCCTCAAAGAATTCTAGTAGATTGGTGAGGCATGATTGACTTTTCCCTCAACAAATTACGTATCCCTACAACTACATTCATATTATTAGAACATGGAATTATCCATGAAGATTCCATGCAACAGTTTGATTCATTTACAATTTTTACTTCATTTGACTCTCTGCTTTCTTTCACATATTTTCTGATGTATTTTGGTTGATTATGCTCATTCCACCAAGTTTCTGTGATGCCTGTTATATCAATATCTTCATGCAATAGGAGGCACTCTAGTTCACCCCTCTTATTATTTAGACTTCTAGCATTTCTATATAAGAACTTTAAAAACTTGTTACTATTTATCTGTCTGACATTACCTGACGTGATTGAATGAAACTCTTTTTTCATTTGACTGTTTCTCAACAGATCTTACCCATATTTTATCATCTTCCATTTTAGGCGTAATCAATTTTCCTATTTATAAATTCCAGACAGAATTATTGTCACATATAGTATCTACAGATACATTTATGCCAGGTACATTTCATCAGCCCAAGTTATCACATTCGGAGTCTCATATATAGTGTAATCCATACTAGTGGAGGGCTGTCACCTCCTGTCTTGTAACCTTGGTGTGGGGTGGGGGAGGATGTTTTTCTCTCCTTTTTCTACTTTCAGTACCTCCCTTGCAAAACATTTCCAGCTGAGACCTAGAGACAGAAAGCTTGTGGAAGCATATTCCCTGCTGGGTTATTTTACCTGTTTGAATTTCCTTTGTTTCCTTTATTTTTCTTACCTGCTTGATGATCCAGTTACTGATTAAATGTAAATTAAGGCAAAAATACACATTCCTTCCTTTGGTTAGGACAGACCTGACTTCTGCTTGGGCAGAGCTGTTGGGTGCAGAACATGTGTTAATATCTTCATAGAGAGGAATCTTCACACACATATTGCCACATGTATTTTACCAGGGCAATCAATACTGACCAGCAAATTAAGACTTTTCAAATAATACCTTATATGCCATATTTTACATAGAGATTATTTAACTACCATACAGTGGTACCTTCCATTGCACCTCTTTCCCTTACAAAGCTTCAGTAGGATTAGTTATTGGCCGACATGGACGCAGGAGGATGAGGCCCTCTTTCCTGGACAAGGCATCTGCCATCATCTCTTCTTTTCCCTTTGTATACACAGTTCCTATGTCAAATCACTGTAAGCCCCAAACCCAGTGTCTGAATCATCTGTACTCTGTTCAAACACTTTGTCAAAATCTGGACTATTAAGAAAAAGATTTTGAGACAAGATTTTTCTTTCCCTTATCAAAACCCTCTTGATGTGTCTTTCTTTCTACATACCACTTTAAACTCAATCTTTTTATAGGAGGATATTTTTTACTTTTTGTAGATACAAAGTCTCTGAGCCTACAAAAAAACCTTCTGTAATAAATTTACCAGTGGCTTCAATTTTCATTGTTACCTGGGAATATTTGACCCCCATCTGCCCAATATCCCAAATAAAGAATTCTGTCTGCTCCAATTTTACACTTACAGAACTTTACTGTGTGTGTGTGTGTGTGTGTGTGTGTTCAGACCAAGTGTTGCTAAACATTGCAATGTCACTGATATATGCCCTTGCACAGTGTGTGTGTGTGTGTGTGTGTGTGTGTGTGATCAGACCAAGTGTTGCTAAACATTGCAATGTCACTGATATATGCCCTTGCACACTTCTGCAAATCATTTCTCACTTTGACCAGCCTCCGAAAAATGGTTCTTGCATTAAATAAAATGGCTACATTGTGAACTCCCGTATCAATGATTAAAGCAATTTTTCGATGCTTCCTTATTTAAAGAAATTTGCCAGTAACCTCTAGTTAAATTCAAAGAACTAAGATGTTTAGCTTTGCTCAAAATGTCCAGCATATCATCAGTTCTAGCCCTGAGATACACATCTGTTACTATGACCATACTGAGTTTTCTAAAATCAAAATCTTAGTGTTGTGTTGTCCTGGGTATCACCTGTTTGCTTGGTCCCTAGCAGCTGTCAGACCCTTTAATTACTTCCAGGACTAACCTGCTTTGTATTTCTGTGTGAATTTATTCCTGCATCTTGCTCTTGGCACTATAGGGTCTGTTGGGAGGTGGCCATATCCTGTAATAATTTTAAGTCAGCAGATACATCCTTCATCCTGTCTTTTAACTTTTTCTGAACCTGCATATTTAGTTACTGGCTCGCCATGTGCCTCAGAGCTTGAGGCAGTAGCTCTAACAATCTGGTGGCAAAATCTACCACCAAGATATATTTCTTGCCCCCTTGGCTAGTATGTGACAAAAGATCCACACTGTTTATTGCCCTCGTAAATGCTGCTTGTATTACAGACAACAGATGTACAGGAACCATCTGGAATCCTAGAGGTCTCTTTCTTTTGCCAAAATTCACTAGTCCTGCAGTAATTCTTCACTATAAATCTGTATTCCTGGCCAGTAGAAATTTTCTTGAATCTCTGATAGGTGCTTCTTTGAGTGGTAGTCCTTGTGGTTATACACGTGCCATGCATCCAGAGATGAGGAATTCAATAGTAGTATTGTCTGTTGGTTCACACATGCACACCCCTGCTGCTTTCATAATTTCCTCTGGGGCAATAAAGGGGAGAGAGGAGCAACCATACCCTCATCAGTTCTTTCTCGCTATTGCAAGTTCCATGGCAGAGCTTCTACTCTCTTCTCATCTGTGTGACATGTTGGACTGTTTGTAGTATTGTACACTGTTACCTTTTTTGTTTTGCTGTAGTTTTAGTAATATTCATTTTATGACTTGAGATGACGTTTTTTATGGTTCCTTCCCATTCTGTCCTGACACACACCCCCTAGGTTCTGCATTGTACCGAAGATGCCAGGGTCAAGATCTGCACTTCTGGCCTGTGCTCAGTCTCCAACAGCTACAAGCACCAATGCCATCTTTACTGCTTGGGAGAAGCCCACACTGCATCCAGGTGCATTACCTGCCCCTCCTTCCCAAGCTGTACCTAAGAAGACCAGGCTCTCTGTCTCAAAAAGCACCTCATAGAGATTGCCATAAGGTTGCAATTAGACTCAGACCAGGGAATCTCCCCTTAAAAACCCAGACATGCACCTCTTACCATGGAGATCCAGTCTGGTTCCACTAGTATTGGCACTGGGGACCCTGTACTAGGGCCTAGTCATGATGTGAGGCAAGGAAGCATGTGCATAAGCATGGCAATAAGTTTTCCTCCAGGCCCAGAGAAGACAACGTACCTTCCATGTGTTCCAGCCATGGAGAAGTAGCACATTCCAAAGTTCACAAGCACAAGTCACACAGACAACTGCACCCACTGGTTCTATCCATCGAGCTATGTACGCCATCCAAGTTGGCACTCCCTGTGTCAAAGGAACCTTCAGTTCCAAAGCAATTCTCTGTTCTGGCTTGGATTCTGGTTGTGGATTACATACTGTTTACTCTGGGGAGGCTAGAGTTGGTGCCCAGGCCTCATGAACTCTTTACTTTGGTGGAGGCAAGATCTCCACATTTTTTCGTTTCAGCTCCCACCTGAAGAGGCACATTCTCCTAAATTGGACTTACTTCCTTCAGGTCATGTTTCCACCCTCTCCTCTATGTCTCATATGGTTCCTCTAGTTCCAGTGGTACCACTGTTTGAACCAGGATCTGGCTTCTCAGCATTAGAGGATTCACCTGGACAGAGCAGGGACCCTCTCTCACAGTATATACAAATATCTAAAGGTTCTTCCAAAACAGAATATTACAAAATAACCTCCATTTTCCCAAGTCACTAACGCCCTGCTCCTTGGTGCCCTCTGCATCATCCGATGGATTCGTCATCTTGGCTATGCTGGTGGTCCTGGCCTCAGAATCCATCATCAGAACCTTCTTATTCAGCAAGGGAAGAGTCCCTCATCTCTCCTTTTTGGGCATCCTTGCATCTGTGTTTGTAACCAGTATTGGAGGATGAACTGCTCAGCCTGGCTCCACCAGTACACAGAACAGGAGCAGTTCATTTTGTCATCTCCAGATACTGCAGTCTTTGGTTCCAACCTTGCTCCTAGATGACTACCACCAGTTCTAGGATCTCTTATTCAGGGTGTCTGAGACCCTCCATATTCCACTAAAGGAGGTACAGGACAAACAGCATCAGTTTGTTGACATCTTGTCTCGGTACTTACCAGAGTGGCTCTACTCATCAGTGATGCTATTCTGCAGCTGACTCAGACTATCTGGCTCACTCCTGCCATTTCTGCACCTATCCTCCCTGGAAGGTGGAGGGAGGGCAGAGAAGAGGTACTGTGTATCAGGAAAAGGGTCTGAGTTTCTGTTGTCTCACCCCCACCCAATTCTCCTGTGATACAAGCAGTGATGGAGCACGGCAGGCAGCAACACCCATACTCAATCCTGGCACACAAGAAGGCTAAATGGCAGAACCTTCCGGGTCCCAAAGTCCTCTCAGCCAGCTTTTAATTCCAGATTTACAATCACCTGGCACTAAATACGATTTCCTTACTTTACAGCAAAGTGGCAGATTTTGCATAGCAGCTTCCCCAGTAGTATTGTGCCTGCTTCCAGGCTATCTCAGAGGAAGGCAAACTGGTTGTGAGGATGACATTCCAGACCTCAGTGGAAACAGCAGACACCTCTTCAAGCAGGTGGCTCTGGGGACTATCACAAGGAGGGAATTGTGACTTTGTTCATCTGGTTTCCCCTAAGTAGTGCGGAATACCATAGAGGACTTTCCTTCCCATAAGACTCACCTCTTCCATCAGAAAACCAGTAATTCCTTCCACTCCTTCAAGGATTCCAGAACCAGCTATGACTATTGGGTATTTACAAGTTCTGCCAACTGCTACTGACACGAGTCAGAATTTCTCCATTCTATCAATGGCCCTATGAGCCTTCTTGCAAGGAAAAGGCAACCGAATGACCCTGTTCTTCAATCTCCTCATCACAGACTTCAACAGAGCCATCAATCATTTTGCTTCTCCAACACACCAAGGGAAATATGTGGTCTCTAGCACTTTGTGCAGAACTGGTTTATCTATAAGCCCCAAAGGTACTGTTGTCAGCAGCCTATCTTGCGGGGACTCTGCTCCATCTGCTTGCATATTTTCTGAGTTGGAAATTCATGCCAGCTACAAATGGGATCTCCATGACATCACAGTCAGCGATGTTTTCACTTGACGAGTAACTCCAAACAGTGAGCTTCTTGCCTCTTGCACCAACAGCAAATTCATCAGGTCATGCTCCAAGGGCACCTCTTACCAGGAAATGAGCTTGTCATTCGCTGATTGGACCAGACCAGTTATGCTTTTCCCTGCTATTGCTACTGCCATGTGTCCTCCACAGATCAGGTGGGAGAGAGCCAGTTATTCTCATCACCTGTTTTTTACTTCATCAATTCTGTTCTCCCCTCTCACATGTCAGAGGGTCCCCTGTTCTGCTGCCAACGTTTCTAGAAGTGCTCGCACAATACAGCAGGCATCCTGATCCACAGACATTCATTCACTTCAGAGTTTGTGGTTTGGAAGGACATCTTTGCTTGAACAGGAATGTTCATTAGCAGTTCAAGACATTGGCTGGAAGGAATCCACAGGACATTCCTATCAGGCTAAGTGTCAATGATTCATTTCCTGGGTCACACAAAGGACTCTGAGAACATGGATATCACCCTTCCCCCATTTTTTTTACCACCTTTCGTCCCTGAAGATGTCAGGACTCACCTTTCATTTGATCAAGGTGCATACAGCATCTGTTATTGCTTTTCATCCTCCAGTGGAAGGGCACTCCATGTTTACACATCCGTTGGCTAGTAGGTTTTGAAAGGTCCTCCTTCATACTTATCCACCCATTCAACCCATCATCATCCCGCTCCCAACTCGATGGGACCTCAACTTCATCCTCTCAATCTTAATGAATTTCCTTTGAATCTTTGGCCTAATGCTCCCTATCTCTCCTTTCCATTAAGGTTGCCTTCTTGGTAGCTATTGCTTCTGTGAAAACGGTAGGTGAAATGAGGGCCATAATGGCAGACACCCCCCCCCCCCATCACATTTCATGAGAATGTTTCCCTGCATCTGCACTCCAAGTTTCTGCCAAAGTTGTATCCCACTTCCACCTCAGTCAACCCCATACCCTTACCTACTTTCTCCCAAAACCTTGTGCATCAGCAGAAGAACAACATCTGCAGGGCCTTGGCCTTCTACCTGCAGAGGACAAGACCATTCAAAAAGTCTTCCAGACTGTTTATCACTGTAGCTGAATGGATTATGGGACAATTTCCACAACATGGATTTCTAAGTGGATTTCAGGGTGCATTATGCTCTGCTATCAATTGTTAAAACAATTTCCACCCTTTGGGATACAAGCCCACTCCACAAAAGCACAAACATCAACTATGTCTGTGCTTCATGTTGTACCACTTTTGGATATATGAAGGGCAGCTATGTAGTGCTGGGTACATTCTTTGCTGCTCTTTACACGTAGGTGCAAGGCTGTGATATTTCATTTTGCATGGTAATCCCATCTTCCTCTTAATTAGATACTGCTTAACTACCTCAGTGGACTGCAAGAGGGACCATCAGTTGAAGAAGAGGTAACTCATCTCCAACTGGAGATTCTTCAAGATGTGTGGCCCTTTTCTGCCTTCCTTCCCCTCTCTTGTAGATGTTTGTTTTGTGGTGGTGAAGGAAATGAGGACTGTCAGTCCATCCCACCTTTATTGCCTAAGATGAAACCATGAGAGGAAGCAAGAATGCATGCACAAACCAATGGATAATACTACAGTAACATTCTTTGGCTCTGGACGCAATGGTGCATGTGTATAACTCTCAGTAGAATGTAGATTGGGACCACACATCTTGAATGACCAGTAACTTCCTCTTGTCTGTGCACCCAAGGGACCAGCAAAGGGACAATCATGTTAGTAACCAATTCTCCACAATGCTGGGTAGGTACAAGCAAATGCTGAAAGAGTTGCTCAGGGCAACTATACAATCTCCCATTTTCTTTTAAAAATCCCCTCTTCCCATTTTCCTTTTCTGGGGGCTCCCTCTAAAACACATCAACATATGCTCTCTAAAGTGGGATCTGATCCCTTTTTCAACTGCAAAATGCTGGCGCCTGATATCTGGGACAGCTTCTTCAGTCACAAGGGTCATCTCCCAACCCTGAGGGCATGCTGCTTTGCTCTGCAGTGCAGAAGCTAGCCTCAGCCCCTGTAACCACATTATTTCCTTCTGCTACAAAAGAGTTAGAGACCTTCCCTTCCCTCCTCAGCAGTTTCTGGGATTTTATCACTCATCTCTGAGATCCTAGCACAGTATTCCCTTTTGTTATACGGAAACATCATATTTAACTGGCTAACCACTTAAAACAGGGCTGGGCAGGAGGCTGAGCCAACGGTTAACTGTAACCATTCACGTTCCTAGATACTATCCAGTGACCCCACTGTTACTTTTCCACACATACGTTGGCTAAAGTTACAGGAATCTTCTGTCTTCCCATTGACAGAGCCTCCGCTTCTTGGTCAGGTAACAAGTCAGCTTTTTGGACAGAGCTTTCCTTAATCAGAGTAATATGGATTCAGCTGTTTTTCCTCCCTATTCACTCATTATTTACTCAACTTTAATAAATTCTAAATATACCTCAATAGGCTCAGTCCTCACAAAACTCAGGAGAACTATAGGAACGTCTGGGGCTTCTGCGATAAGGACAGCTGCATTGCATAGGGCTTAATTCTTTTTAGCTCAGGGCCTAGATTTCTCAAGTACTCAGTGGAGTTATACTGGAAACACCTTTTTGACTCTTTCTTCACAGGTTTGCAATGGATATTTCCAGGTGAGGAACCATTCTTGGGGGGAAGATTGCCTTGACTTCCAACCATCCTCCTTCCTGAGGTAAACACGGGATTCCCCGTCCTTTACACACTGGTTTTGTGGCTTCCACTCATTAGATATCTGGGCTTGCAAAAAGGAATCAGCCACAATAGCCATGGTTTGCACAGAATTTAAAGCCAATTATGAGTTTTTAAATGATACAAAATGATTACAATAGCATGTAGAGTGTGAATACAGGGGTGTGTCTGTCATACTGGGAAGTTCTTCAACAATAACTGTCTATGTTGTTTTGATCAGATCCTTTAATCCTTTTCTTCAGGAGTCAATATTTCTCCAGTTTAGGCCCATGTTCACTTAGATCTTCTGTATACTTCTACATTACAAATTAACCTTTATCCTGTTGGCTATCACGCTTTGGTTTTTTGGTAACCCGAACATTATGCATATGCAAGCTTCATTTTACCAATTTCTGCATTTTTTTTTCCTGAGGGCTTGCAGTTTCTTGTGACAATTTTTTTCCTCAAAACTTGCAACACATTCTTACCTTTGTTCTGTTAGCAATGTCATTTTAAGCACATCAACAATTTTATGTAAATAAGCTTCAAAATAAGCAAAAAGCACATACTTATTCCAGCAAGACACTGGCCTAAGTATTACCTCACATTTACTCATTAACTATCCAAAATTACATTTCCTTTGGAGAAATGGCCATGATTCTATAAATACGATTTTCATTCAGAGTTCTGGTTTGTTTGTGAATCATTACAAAGAAACATCATTGGAAATGTTCCTGTGAATGCACTTTGAGGGGTTTATCAATTTAAGAGATTTGATATTTACTAGGGATGTTAACATACATTTATTTTTGTAAACATGGAACTGATTAAATTTATAGAGGTTACATTTTTACTTGTGGGAGAAGCGAGGGTCAGGCAGGAGCTGGTGCTTCCCTATGCCCTCCTGCTGCCTCTGTGGGAGGCAGTAGTGTGGGGTGGGGGGCCAGGCTCCCACCTGCCCCCCCAATACTGCTGCCTGTGGGAGGCAGCAATGGGGGGGGAGGCAGGGGAAGGCAGTTTAAAAGCCAGCTTCCCACATGTATCAGCTCCTGCCTCTCCCCTGTATCAGAGGCAATAGAGTGGGGGGAAGGCAGTTCCACGGGAGCTGGTATGCATGGGGAGCCAGCTTTTAAGCATCAGGTCCCACCTCCAATGGTCCATTTTTTCCATCCATGTGCTGAATAAATGTTGCTATGTGCACCAAGACATGTGTGAATGTGCATCACGAGTAGAAACAGATACTGCCAACTGTGGGTGCTCTGCTACTCAGCTGAGTGACATTTTAATCTTTCCCGGGCAGCTGCCAAAGCTTAGAGGGAACACTGCCCCCAACCCCTGCGTCTGATACAGAAGAAGCCGGGTGTGTCCATGTGTGTGAAACCATTAGAATTAATCAACGAGCCTCATCAGTTAATTATGTACCCTAACATCCACCTCCCCCCCCCCATGCGCACATTCACTAGGAAATGTGATATTTTCAAAGATGTCACTTATTTTACATGATGGTATAAAAATGATCCACTATTGGTTATTTCTCCTTCTTGTTTCTTTAGCAGTCATTTAACATAGTTTATTTTGCAGCACATTATAAGCATTACTACAATTATCAACATTTCTATACAAAATAATATCTTCAAACTAAATGCCACAACTAGATAATGTTAAATTGTATGTATTTGATCTCATTAGCTAGTTAAATTTAATACTAGTTCTATTTTATTATTTACTGTATTTAATTTTCTTCTGTGAATTAAATGCTTTTTTTCATTTTAGCAAAGATTAAGCGTAGATTTAAATTTTTATAACGGGTATTGTAATCTTAGGGAGTAATTATACAGCCTTTGAAACAAAAACTTGGTTGATTTTTTTTTGCTAGTGTTTCAACTAATTTGGGCATAGGTATAATTTTGATTAATCCAACAATAGCTTCAAATTTAGGAATAAAACACCAACTAAACTAATTCATTAGACAGACCTTCCCTTCATAATTGTATTTTTAATTACTATGTGACCATACAGTATTCTCCATTTGTCACATATATGGCATGTCTGATGTCCAGTCCAAGTATTCAAATGTATTGGGCTGCTTAGATGAGTTCTTTCACAAGTTTTTGTCGCACTACTACGTTTTATACCATAGATGGGTTGCGTAGCTCCTTAGGCATCACATTAGTCAATCCATTATATAGCAGTCCAGAAAAGGTGTGTGTCACCATCCTATGAGACTGTTTAACGAGAGTTTGAAGTACCCCATCCGCACTCTTTAAAAATGAAGTCTTTGAGGATGGCTGCCTATGTACTATGGTCTCCTACATATCTGTCTTCTTGATGACTGATAGGGAAAGCGAGAAATAAGTCTTCTGTAATATTAAGAGTAATCAAGAGAAGACATTTTTACCTCAGCTAGATTTCAGAGGATATCAGCCTCTGTGAGCAGTTGTACCAGTCCACAAATATTTATTGGCAATGAAGTGAGCCATTTTCCCAGCTTGGATCTCTTCAAGCATTTTAAACTGTTTCTGAATACAGGCAGTCCCCGGGTTACGTACAAGATAGGGACTGTAGGTTTGTTCTTAAGTTGAATCTGTATGTAAGTCGGAACTGGCGTCCAGATTCAGACACTGCTGAAACTGACCGCCAGTTCTGACTTACATACAGAATCAACTTAAGAACCCCAGGCGTCCCCAAGTCAGCTGCTGCTGAAACTGATCAGCAGCTGATTCCAGGAAGCCCGGGGCAGAGCAACTCTGCCTCGGGCTTCCTGTAGTCAGCGCTGGTCAGTTTCAGCAGAAGCTGACTTGGGGACGCCTGGGGCAGAGCAGCTGGGGTGCTGCCGGGTTGGTCCAGTAGTGCCCAGAGCGGCGCTGCAGGACCAATCGGCAGCGCCCCAGCTGCTCTGCCCCAGAGTCCAAAACAAAAGCCTGGTCTGCTGGGGGGGGGGGGGAGCACACTAGCTGCGCCCCCCCGCGCCCAGCAGACCAGGGACACGGGGAGCAGAGCCGCAGCGGCAGCGGGGTGCCGCGCCTCTGAGGCTTTGCTCTGGCAAAACCTCAGAGGCGCGGGACCCCGCCGCGGCTGCGGCTTCAGTCCGGGTGCCTGTGGTCTGCTGGGGACGGTCCCCAGCAGACCACAGGCACCCAGACTGAAGCGGCAGCAGTGGCGGTTCCCCGCGCTTCTGAGGCTTTGCTCCGGCAAAGCCTCAGAAGCGCAGGAACCCGCCCGGTGCCCCTGGTCTGCTGGAGACGGTCTCCAGCAGACCAGGGGCACCGGAGCAGCTTACGAACGGGGCTTTCTCGCCCCGACCTCCGGGGCGAGAAAGCCCCGTTCGTAAGTGCGGATCCGACGTAAGTTGGATCCGCGTAAGTCGGGGACTGCCTGTATAATATTGCATTTCATATTATGATTTCGAACTGCATAATTATTTTGACTGATTAACACTTTTCTGGTATTCCTTTTTCATTGTAGATATTTAACATTACTTGATCTCCTATTTACCATTCTTGCACCTTTGTTGTGGCATCAAAGCAAAAAGCAGTCTGTGTCTTATACCTATGTTTGTGCCTTCTCACAGATTAACTTCTCTTAGGTGTTTTTACCTGTAGCAACCATTGATCAGTTACAACAGCTTTGTACCAACGCAGGCACAACACAAAGCAGGTGTTTAGGCAACACCATTTTATACCTGTAAAAGATGCTGTCTGTCCCCATCTGGAATAGCTCAGAGACACCAGTATTAAGGGCAACTTAACGTTTTTCTTCAGTGTATTCAGTAAGCGTAAAATTTAAAGTTATATTACTTCTTTCTCCCAATGTTGATGTGTGATAATTTTTCCCTCTTGTATTCCCAATTTTATTACAGTATTAAGTACACTAAAATGTCCCCTGATCTGAATCAGTTACCCAAGGGAAGTCCACATTTTGTAAAGCTCTTCTCATGCAGAACAGTACCAATTGCCTGGTTGTTTCTCATACAGATTGCTTGTACCCATTTGGAGAAAGCAGACACTATGATCAAAGTGTATAAATTTCCTCCAGCCTTTTTTGGGAATGCACCAATATAATAAATTTTCCGGTGTCTCCATTTTGCTTTTCTATTAACAGCTTCAGATCTTAACTTGCACATATAGTCTGAAATCCTGATTTAATTGGCATGGATAATGCTGCCATTTATTTTTAATATTGTGATAGCTACAAGTAGATATATCATGACATAAATAAAAGCTGTTTTATATTTCTCTGGTGCATCCAAAATGATCTATCACTGGGTTTGGCTACCCAGATTGAGTCTCTGTCATTGAGTTGTAAAATAGTTAACGGAACTTCTTTCTGTTCTGGTGAGGCTCAGCTTAGCTAGGGAAGGATTTTGTTTTCACAAACTGGTTAAATCAGTATTTCCTTGTTCAGGTGTAACAGCTCCAATGGGTATCTCAGGTTGCGGGATTTTCCACGGAGAAGCACCCACAGATGCTATCTTGACTTCCAACTCAGTCTCTCAGTTCCTTCATGCTCCAGAGGAATTTTTCATCTGAGGCTTTACCTTTACTACAACCAGCAGCGCATCCATGGCTCTCTTAGTTGCCAAATGTTTATATATATAATACATTGTATTGGGAGAGCCTACTGTAAGGATGAAATCCATACTAAATCCAATCCTTAAGCAATGTTTTGCACATCCATAGTATTCAAATGAAGCTGAGAAACCACATTAGGCAAAAATTTGGGGTTGTAAAGTCAATTTGTCCTTGGAGAATTGTGTATAAGGAGGTTCTAATATCAGAACCTACAATTCTCAGATTCTTCTTGTAGATCACTGAGCTGTAAAGAAAACCAATCATATTTGCCACTGATCAGCAGACAACCTTTGCCAAGTGTGCTACCTGGTCATGAGAACACAATCAGCTTCCAGCAAATCACTGGTACGAGACAAGCAAGTAGTTCAGATTCAGTGACAGAGATGACCAGAAATGATCATGTCATGTGTACCAAGAAATAGCAGATAGTGTGGCTGCACTGGGAATAGAGAAAGCAGTTCAGGAGAGACTACCAGAAAAGCAAGGATGAGAACTACGTCTCTGGAAATTCCGTTATCCTCTCTCTTTTTAGGGCTTGGATTGGGTGCTAGGAACTGCATCAAGTACTGAGCCCTCAGTGGTTCACAACAGCTTGGTCAGCCAGAGTTGTGACCTTCTGACTCTTGAATCTAGTGCCAGCTCACAGGGTGCCCCATATATCAAGCTAGTAAAATGACTGGCATAGGAATGTAAAATCCCATATTGTTCAACCGATTAAAGGGGCAGAAGACTGGCTGGAATAAAACGCCCTCCCCTCCCCCACCCACCGGGGCTGCTCCAGCCCAGCCAGAGCAGTCCCTGCCTGTGGGGCACCTGAGTCCACTGCAGACAGAGGCTGCTCTGGATGCTAGAGCAACCGGTCTGCGGCAGCCCCCTGGCCCATGGTAGGGATGTAGTAGTGTGGGTGATTAACAGGTTAACTGATAAGCAAAAGGTTACAGGTTAATTCTGTAGACTACATGCATTTCTCTCCCTCCCCTCCCCCCCCCCCCCGGTAAATTTTTAGCAGGCTGGCCATCAGCCTGGCTCAGTTCTGGCTCGTGCTGGATCCAGGACCTACCCCTGCTGCGTCTCTTCATTTCAAGTGTATTAGGATCCAGGCAGGCAAGCAGCCTGGCTTGCGCCAGGTCTGGTAGCTCAGACCCCCTCCAGACACTGGCTGCTGCCACCACACGCTGCTGTCTCTGTATCAGAGGCAGCAGCCAAGGTTAACAGGCAGCTGGTCCGTGACGGGAGCTGGTTTTTAAACTGGTTCACCTCACCGACCAGCTCCCATCTGGCACCCGAGGCTGCTGTCTTTGATACAGAGGCAGCAGCGCGGAGTGCCAGGGAGCTCCTTGAGAGTGGGGCTGGAGTGCACTGGCTGATGGCTCCACTGCCAGGGACTATAAAATAGTTGAGTAACCAATAAGAATTCATGAGGTTACTTGACTATTCAATTACCTGAGATTTAGCATCCCTAGCCCATGGCAGGTGGGGAGCTGCTCCTGTCTCCTCCATTTAATCAGAACCAGTCAGCATCACCCTTAACCTCTCACCTCCCTACTCTGGTGTTCCCACCTATCTCCAAAGAAGCTTTGCTACAGGAGCATGTCCTGGGTCCATACTCAGAGGAACTGTTTGATGACTCCCTTGGAAGAGCATGCTGCTGACAAAACAAGAGAAACAGAAAAGGCAGAAACACTCCCAAAGTCTGGTAAGTGTTTGGTTCCTTGTTTGTAGTAAAATGGCAGGAATTTCCAGTTTATGACCTAATCCACTTTTTATTACAGGCTGTGGGTTGTCATGCATATCTGCTAATGGCGGAAGGTATTCCAGCATCTTGGCATCACCCTCCACACTATCACCAAAATTCATGGAGATCAAGAAGCAGAAGCAACAGTTAAACATTTATCATTGAAGTTTTATTAGATTTTCAAACATGCTTACAAAGATGGGCTAGGGTATTAAAAGAATATTGCCTTCCATTGTAGTATGTTGCAATATAACAAGCTGTCAGAGGTAGGGAAAACTTAATGCATAGGTGATGAAATATGAAATACCATATGGGGTTTGTACACAGTCTGCAAATATACTGGGCAAAGGGAGGAAAATGGCCGTGTAGTTCTTTGAAAGTCCGTATCATCATTAGAGATGTGAAACATTAACCAGTAAGCCTCACCCACCAGTAGGAACTGGAGCAGGAGGGGATGGGACCGCTCCCCTCCACCCCACCTATTCTGTTTAATTGTTTAAACATGCTTCCTCACTTTTACACTCACCAATGAGAGAACTTTCCCTCATCCCATGCCAACTTAACTTTGCTTTTAGAGCCTTTGGTAAGGGACCTTGTGAAAGGCTTTCTGAAACAATAAGTACACTATATCCAGTGGATCCCCCTTGGCCATGTGCTTGTTGACCTGACACCCCCCAAAAAAAAAATTCTAGCCAATTTTAACAAAACAATGTTGACTCTTTCCCCAATAAATCCTGTTCAGTTGTTTCTGACATTCTGTTCTTGGCTATAGTTTTAATCAGTTTGCCCGGTACTTGTTAGATGTACCAGCCTGTAATTGCCAGTATCGCTGCTGGAGTCTCTTTTAAAAATGGGCATCACATTAGCTACACTTCAGTCATTACTCCTAGACATTGAGCCTAAAAAAAACTAAAAATTCTGGGCCAAATACTTTCAATTCTGTAAATTGTATTTATCAAATAAATGTGGGGACTCTAAAAAGGCATGGGGGGAGCACAGACCTGGCTGCCCTGAGGTAGAAGTTCACTGTGCAGTTCCCCCGGAACAGACTCAGGGGTGAGGCTGCACCCAACTCCAATACACCCCCATGCCCCTGCCAAATGTACCAGATGTGGGTGAGCAGGCTCAGCAAGGCAGAATGCAAGTGCAGAGGGACTTAGCATGGGCAACTCTAGGTGTGAAGTGAGAGTGTGGGGCAATATGGGTGCAGGTGATTCAATGGGGGTGCACAAGGGCTTGACAGAGATTGTGGGTGCAATAGTAATGGAATTCTGCAGGGGGGGTTCATGTGGTGGTTGGGGATCAGCAGGGGAAGAAAGTTTGGATGCCGGGTAGATAGTGGTCAGGGGAGGTGTGGATGTACAGGGATTTGGGTGGTCCAGGTGGACGGTGAATAGGGCCCATCAATATAGTGCTGAGGGGGGGAGGGAGGCTTGGCAGGAGGGTCAGGATAGGGGCTCCCTCTCCCTGAAGCTGAGGAGCAGAGGGAGATGTTTGCAGAACTTCCTCACGTCCGAAGGGGGAGCAGACTGACCTGCCCTCCAGGTGCCATGTAGGGGAAGGGAAGCCTTGTCCTCCCCCGCTCAGCAAGGGCTACTTGCGCCCTGCAGGGTAGGGTGCGACCAGCTCGATCTTCCACAGTCCCCGCCCCCACCCCCTGTAGCCCGCTCCCCAGGGCGCCGGAACAGAGACTCAATAGGATTTTAGGAGACCTCAGTCATTTAGACCAACCTTCTGCTCAAAGCAGCCCCCCCCCCCCCGCCTCCTCCCCTGCGACTGACCGGGCAGGGAGGGGAGTCCAGCCCCCCCCCTCCCCCCGACCCTACCCAGTGCTCCCCCTCCCCGGGAAAGAGAGTTTGCTACGATCCAACTCAGCCCCCCCCCCGACCATCGCTCCTGGTGCTGCCGCCCCGAGAACAGCCTCTCGGGACCCCCCCTCAGGCAGCCGAAGGCTGCTACCGAATCCCCCCCCCCGTACGTCCCGCTCTCCAGCCCCCCTCGCGGGCTCCCCCTCAGAGAGTTTTCCCGCGGCAAGTCCCTGTCTCGAGCGCCAGGCCCGGCTCGGCGCGTGCCGCAGGGCCCCTCAGGCCGCCGCGCGGGACGTTAACGGTCACCCCGGGGCCCCGCACCCACCTGCGCGCTCCGGCCCTGGGGGAGGGTTGGCGCCAGCCCCGCCGCTTGCGCTGCGCGCCGGGAGGCGGGACGGGACCGGCCCGAGCGAGACAGCCGCTCGTGCGCGAGCCTGGCCAGGGGCGGGGCCGAGTCGTGCACGCGCCGAGCTGCTCTCGGCCATGGCCGCGCTCCGGCTCCTGCCCCGGCTCCTGCTGGTCCCGCGGGCGCGCCTGGTCCGGCCCCGCTCGGGCTGCGCCCGCAGCTCCGTGCCCCAGCGCATCGCCGAGAAGCGCCGCGCCGCGCTGCTGGGGGGCGGCCAGGCCCGCATCGATGCGCAGCACAAACGGGTGAGTCCCTCCGCCGGCCGGGCCCCTCCCGCCTCAGCCTGACCCCCCCACCAGCTGCCCCAGAGCCCGCCCCCCGCCTCTCCCGCCAGCTGCCCCCTGCCCCAGAGCCCGCCCCCCGCGCCAGCTGCCCCCTGCCCCCTGCCCCAGAGCCCGCCCCCCGCGCCAGCTGCCCCCTGCCCCAGAGCCTGACCCCCCCCCCCCCGAGTCCTTGGCCCTGGCCCGTCTGCCAACACCCCCAACTAACCCCAGACCTGATCTCTGGTGAGACCTGACCTGGACACCAGCCTCAGACTCTGGCCTCCCAGACCCTGGCACCAACCCCACCCTTTTCTGGGTTCCCTTGACTGGCCCACCCCATTTCTTCCCCCCTCACCTGTTATCAGCTGTGCTCGTTACTGTGGGGTGTGCTCATTATTAGGGTTATTCTTTTGGGGGAGGGGATAATAAGTCTATCAGTATGCTACTTGTGCTCTCCTACAGGGCTGTACTTCTCCCTGCTGCCAATTCCCTCCCAATGGAGCTCCCCTGCAGGAACTATGTTCCCCAGAAAACACTGACACTCCCATCCACAGTAACAGAGCACCTCTGAGAGGGTTAATCAGCGCTCACAAGCTGACCCCTTGTATGACTCTGGAGTAAGCAATGCTGAGCTGGGACCCTCATGTGCCCTTGGACTCAGTGGACTGGGTTTAATAGCACTTTAAGCTGCCACCTCATAGGCCCCCAGGTTCAGCACCTTCCTATCCCCATTTTCACGCCACAACTGTTCCGCTATTTGATGAGCAAACCCACAGGAGTTTTGGATGCTACAGTGATCTTTTGCTTGGGTACAAGGAGTATTATTGCAGAGTGAATAGAGAGACCAAAATACCCTTGAGGGAGAAAGAGAGGAGAGAGAGCAACAACTAGTTTAACAATGAAAGTTATTTATTGCTAGGTAGTAACCATACAAGGAGAGTCAAACAAACAAAACAGTTACAATATTAAATCTAACTTAAATCTGTTCACAAATGGTAGGGCTAGCAAACTAGAACTGATCACATAAAGCAGAGTCAGGAGGTTGCACCTGAGGGGGGAGTGTGGGAGGGGGAAGAGAGGGATCTCAGCACTCTGTGAAGCTTAATCCAGGTTCCCAGATGGTGATGGCAGCTGGGGTCCAGAGTGTTGGAGACAGGCAGAACAGAGCCCCCAGTGCAGTCAGTCAGTCAGGAGAAGTCCCAATGGAACTGAAGCAGACTTTAGATCCAGGCATCAGAACAGTTTTCTTGAGCAAGGGTAGGAGTTTTTGTAGGGACATAAACATGGTTCAAAAGGAACACTGGATTTGTTTATGGGTAAATAGATAGTTCAGGGGAATATTCTAAAGTTGTTTTGTTTAGGCTCAATAGAAACTGATCATTCCTGGCTGTGGGTGGTGTTCCTTGAGAGAGCTCATCGTGCAATTAGGCAGTTTCACTATTTTCCTTATTAATAGAGGATCTATTACTAAAATTGGTCTGATAATTAATGATCTGGGTGTGAGCAGGCATGGGTTCATTAGCATCCAGAGCAGAGATTTCCCACCAGACAGTGCTTTTCCGCTTTCAGTATCCCATTGTTCAGTCAAAACAAAAGGAAAAATTATGTAGCACTTTAAATACTAACAAGATGGTTTAATAGGTGACGCGCTATTGTTCAGTGTGCTTGTTTTGGAAGTGCTCTTCTCCATTCTGTATGCTAATATGAATGTCTGTCTGTTCAATCTGGGATGCAGATGAGGCTGGGGTGTTCCCTTAATCCTATCACATTTCTCCAGAGGGGTTTAGGTGTGTGTTCCTCTGCTTTTTCATTCCTTTGTCATTGGTTCATGCAGAGGCCCTGGGGAGGGGAGTGTCTTCCATGAGCATCATGCCCTGGCTCCCCAAGAACACAGGGCTGACAGGTGTCCATGTCTTGGTTCCCCAAGAACACAGAGCTGGTAGGTAACACACCAGCCTGACATCTCCAAACCTCAAATTGATTCCCTTACCCCCAAATCCTTCCCTATCCCCTAATCCCTGACTCTCTGCTGCCTGCCCCCACACACCCCCTCTAACCAACACTGATGCCTGTGCAGCCACTTCTTGAGGGCCGTGTGACCTTTGCAGTGATTCCGCACGCACACTTCCATGTACTCCGTCCCAACCTCCTCTGGGACCAGAGGAGTATGACTTAAACCACCACCATCCCATTCTTGCCAATGGGTCTGGGTGATTAGCTCTCTCCTAGCAGGTTGGGCTATGATGAGACTGGTCTCCACTTGCTCTTACTGGAAGAGGTCCCCAACCCACTTCTTTGTAAAGAACTAGATTTACCCATTGTTGCTTGAGTCCTTAACTCAATTAATTTTGGTTTTTGGAAAATAATATGAAAATGTCCGTGCTTCATTTAAATTATTGCTCGCGGTTGGGGATGAAGGGTTCAGTATGCAGGCTGCCCCAGCGAGAGAGGACTGCCGCAGCTCTCTCTCACCACAGCAGTGTGGGGCCACGCTAGAAGTGCCTCTCCATGCAGCTGCCATGGGCACAGCCAGGGGAGGGGTGCATGTCTCCCAGCTGGGGTGGATCCAGATTCTTCTGCCCCCTGTGCTCTTCAACCAGAATGAGGAATGCAGCAAACGGTAAACTTCCCCTTGCTCCCTGACAGAAGAAAAGCCAGCAATGTTCTCCATACAAATCGGGGGCGGGGGATCTTCAGCCCTCCCTAAAGGGCACTGAGGGGAGGAGGGGGCTGTGTGAGAGATTGAATTGGGTTAGTTGTGAAAGGATTACTTCTGTGTGCTTTCTGCCATTAGAAAAAATAAGCCTAACATCAAAACAAATTGTTCAGAGTAAATAGAAACAGACACTGCACTTCGCAGCTTTTTAACAGGACTTCTCAGGGATCACCCATCACCTCTGTCCTGATGTTCTCTCCAGAAATAATGGCGTTTCCTTTCCTGCTGTTTTCCACTTTCAGTTTATGTATTGTTTGCCTTAACTGATATTTAGATTACTTTCATTGTTTTAAATACTGTGGGAAGAGGTCAGGCAGTGGCTTAGTGAAACAAATGGTAGAATCATAGAATACTAGAACTGGAAGGGACCTCTAGAGGACATTGAATTCAGTCCCCTGCCCTCAAGGCAGGACCAAGCACTGTCTAGATCAGGGGTCGGCAACCTATGCCTCGTAAGCCAGATACGGCTCTTCTGGAGCCCCAACTCAGCCCCCCAGCTGCCCTCACACCAGGGAGCCAATGCTGGTGCTACAGCCTAACTGCCTCCAACAAGATTGGAACACCAGCACCAGGTTCCTGAAGGGGAGAGGGAGCAGGATGGGGAGAGAAAGCCCTGAGCCTCCTTGCTGGATCTGGCGTACGGGTAACAAAAAGGCTCCATGTGCCGCCCTTTTCCTTCTCCTGGTGTGCGGGAAACCAGGAAGCAAAAATGGCTCCATGTGCTGCCATTGTCTTTCTCCTGGGAAACAGTTCCTGGAGGCTTTCCCTGCAAATCCTGCCTGGTGAATCGGAGCAGCGAGGGGCATGTTACGTGTGGTGTGAAAGCAAGTAAGTGGCCCCTCCCAACCCCAGACCCCATACTCACTTACCCCCTCCCCTCCCCCCGGCCAGACAGCCTGCCCCCAGTACGCTTCTGCCCCCTGGCCAGACTCATTACCCCCAGCCCACTCCTGCCTCCTAGCCAGATACCCTGCCCCCAGTGCACTCCTGCTGCATGTCCCTGGCCAAACACCCTACTGCCAACCCTCTCCTGCACCCTACCTCCCACCTAGATCTCGCACCCTCACCCCTCCTACACCTTATCTCCTGCCCAGATCCTGCACCCCCATCCCTATCCCATTCACTGGCAACCCTGTCCCTCACACTTAACCCCTCATTTTTGGCCCCAGCCCAGAGCCGGGGGGGGGGGGGGGCGCAAAATCCACTAACCCTGGAACCCCAGAAGAGTAAACCTGGCCTGAGGCCTTGAACCTCAGTCCTCCCTGTCCCTCCCCCCACCATGGGGATGAAGCACCACGGGAGTGAGGTGTTTCAGTTGGGGGCCTCATCAGTGAGAGTTGGGGTGGTTTAGAGGACTTTTTGCTTCTCATTTGTGTGGACCCGGACTGATTTTTCTGTGGGTAAGTAGTCCCCAACCCAAAAAAGGTTCCTCACCCCTGCCATAAATAAAAACAATGTTGAAACCTTTTGTGTTGGACATAGTATTTTTACTTTATTTAAAAACAAGCCTGGCCAACAAGCCCCCAATTGGGACCCACCCCCATCTGGCCAGAGTATCATAACACTCCTGCAGCCCCCACTCACCAACCCTGAGCCCAACATACCCCCATCCCCAGTCCCCTGCCATAACAGTCCTGCATCCCCCACCACAGCCTTGTGCACTGAGTCCATCATGCACCCAAATCCCTTGCCCTGATCCCTTCATACACCGCAACCCTAACTCCTGCACCCCCACATCCCCAGCCCCCTGCCACAAGATTGACAAAAAACAGGCTGAATGTGTGCACAAAGTTGGATTTGACCAGTTATGATGTAAACTTCAAAGAAATGTGTGAAAAGATGCAGCAGCAGAAGTCTGTGAGTACAGTGTTTCCTTTGTGCTGCTATTTATCATTGTCAATTATCACTAATATTAAGTTGTATATTTACAGTCATGCATAGGGGCTTTCTTATTTGGCTCTTTGTTGACCACTTCTTCTGAATTTTGATGTAGTTTTGCTCTTTGGGATGAAAAGGTTGCCAACCGCTGGTCTAGATCATCCCTGGTAGATGTCTATCCATCCTACTCTTAAATATCTCCAGTGATGGAGATTCCAGTTCCCCTAAGCAATTTATTCCAGTGTTTAACCACTCTGACAGGAAGTTTTTCCTAATGTCCAACCTAAACCTCCCTTGCTGCAATTTAAGCCCCTTGCTTCTTGTCCTATCCTCAGAGGCCAAGGAGAACTATTTTTCTCCCTCCTCCTTTTAGCACCCTTTTAGATACTTGAAATCTGCTATCATATCTCCCTTCAGTCTTCTCTTTTCTAAACTAAACAAGGCCAATTCTTTCAGTCTTCCCTCATAGGTCATGTTTTCTAGACCTTTAATCTTTTTTATTGCTCTTCTCTGGACCCTCTAATTTCTCCACCTCTTTCTTGAAATGTGGTGCCCAGAACTGGACACAATACTCCAGCTGAGACATAATCAGCACAGAGTGAAGCGGAAGAATGACTTCTCGTGTCTTGCTCACAACACTGCTTAATGCATCCCAGAATCATGTTTGCTTTTTAAAACAGCGTCACGCTGTTGACTCACGATTAACTTGTCCATTGTGACACCTAAATCCTTTTCAGCAGTACTCCTTCCTAGACAATCACTTCCCATTCTGTATGTGTGAAACTCATTGTTCCTTCCTAAGTGAAGTACTTTGCATTTGTCCATATTAAACTTCATCCTATTTACCTCAGACCATTTTTCTAGTTTGTCCAGATCGTTTTGAATTTTGACCCTATCCTCCAAAGCACTTGCAAATCCTCCCGGTTTGGTATCATCTGCAAACTTAATAATTATATTCTCTATGCCTTTATCTAAATCGTTGATAGAGATGCAGCCGTTTTAGTCTGGTCTAGCTGAAACAAAAGACAGAAGTATGTAGCATTTTAAAGACTAACAAGATGGTTTATTAGGTGATGAGCTTTTGTGGGCCAGACCCACTTCCTCACATCAATATGTGGAAGAAAATCAGCGCAACCACATATACCAAAGTGATACAATCAAAAAAATGAACACGTGAAATTGACAAATCAAATTTTAGAAAAGAGTGGGGGTGAGGGGGGAAGGTTAGTGTCTGTGAGGTAATGACATGGGGTGATAATAGGGGAAGTTTCTCTGCGGTAATGACATTAGGGGTGATAATTGGGGAAGCTATCTTTGTAATGGGTGAGATAATTAGAGTCTTTGTTTAAACCCATACATAAAGTGTCAAATTTAAGCATGAATGACAGTTCTGAAGCTTCTCATTGAAATCTGGAGTTAAAGTCTCTTTGAAGCAATATGCATGTTTTAAGGTCATTGAGGGAATGGTCAGTCTGGCTGAAATGGCAAGCAACAGCTTTCTCTCTGTGAGAGTGTCTTATGTCTGTTTTGTGTGCATTGATTCTTTGGCGAAGTGTCTGAGACGTTTGTCCAATGTACATTGCAGACGGAAACTTTAGGCACATGATGGCATTATATTTCTGGATGAACAGGAATATGTGTTCTTGATCTTGTAACTGGCATGGTTAGGTCCAATAATGGTGTCAGCAGAGTAAATATGTGGAGAAAGCTGGCACCGGGGTTTGTTGCAAGGGAAAGTCCCAAAACACACCCTGTGAAACCCCACTTGTTACACCGTTCCAGAATGATTGTGAATCATTAATATCTACTCTCTGGGAACTGTTATCCAGACAGTTATGCACCTACTTTATAGTAGCCCCATTTAGGTTGTATTTCCCTAATTTATTGATAAGTCATATAAGACCGTGTCAAATGCCTTACTAAAGTCAAGTATATCACGTCCACCACTTCTCCTTTATCCACAAGGCTTGTTATCCAATCAAAAAAAGCTATCAGATTGGTTTGACATGATTTGTTCTTTACAAATCCATATTGGCTGTTACCTGTCACTTTATTATCTTCCAGGTGTTTGCAGATTAATTCCTTAATTACTTGTTCCATTATCTTTCCTGGCACAGAAGTTAAACTGACTGGTCTGTAGTTTCTTGGGTTGTTCTTATTTCCGTTTTTATAGATGGGCACTATATCCGCCCTTTTCCAGTCTTCTGGAATCTCTCTTGACTTCCATTAGTTTTCAAAGATGATAACTAAAGGCTCAGATACCTCCAAGTTCCTTGAGTATTCTGGGATGCGTTTCATCAGGCCCTGGTGACTTGAAGATATCTAATTTTCTAAGTAATTTTTAACTTGTTCTTTTTTATTTTAACTTCTAAACCTACCCCATTTCCACTAGCATTCATTGTTAGGCATTCCTTCATCATCAGACTTCTCAGTGAAGACCGAAACACAGAAGTCATTAAGCACCTCTGCCATTTCCAAGTTTCTTGTTATTGTTTCTCCCTCTTCACTGAGCAATGGGCCTACCCTGTCTTTAGTTTTCCTCTTGCTTCCAGTATACTTGTAGGACCTTATCTTTCAACTCTCTGAGTTTACTAAACTCTGTCTTCCTGAAATCCATAAAGTCTCAGATACAGGCCCCTGGCAGACAGCATACCTCCCCAGATGACATGTCAGGGCAAGAGATGGGTGCCTCTGTTCCCCTCAGAAGAGTGTCGCCAACCACCACTACCCTATATTTCCTTCTCGCAATCAAGGCTGCAGACCTCCCAGCCTTGGGGGTAGAAGGCTTCTCCTCTTCTGCTTTAGGGTGTGATTCCTTATGTCCCATGGCCAAAACAGTGTAACGGTTCTCCAGAATCACGGCGGGAGGGTTGGGAGTAGAAGTGGAGCACTGCCTGCTGCCAGAAGTGACCAGCTGCCAGTGTCCTGCCTGAGTCAGAGCCATCCCCTCCTCCATCAGTGGTGTGTCAGCAGTCTTTTGTAGTGGGAGAGCTACCTCAGACTCAGCTGTCTCCACATGAGTACTCTCAAGGAATTCCTCGTGGATTCGGATGCTCCTCAGCCTAGCTAGCCACCTCCTGCTGTAGCTCTCCCACCTGCTTCCTGAGAGATTCCACCAGCAGGCACCTTTCACATTGGTTGTTCTCCCCAGCCTGGATTTCAGTAAGGGATGAAATGGGGGGGTGCTTCTGAGTTCTTTGATAAATATATTAACCCTCATGTGTTTTCTTTCAGTGGTATTAAGTTCTGTCTTGCCAGGATGTTTAACCAGATAACAGTCCTGTTAAATGTTGTCTGCTGCATTTCAGGGAAAGCTGACGGCGAGGGAGCGAATTCTTCTGTTGCTGGATCCTGGCAGTTTTGTTGAGTATGACATGTTCGTGGAGCACAGGTGCGCAGACTTTGGGATGGAGTCTGATCAGAATAAGGTATTTCTTGTGCTTTTTAATGCTTAGGGCAATAAATTGTTCTCCTTATTCAGTGAGGATAGGACAAGAATCATACAATCCTAGGGCTGGAAGAGACCTCAGGAGGTCATCGAGTCCAGCCCCCTACCCAAAGAAGGACCAACCCTAACTAAATCATCCCAGCCAGGGCTTTGTCAAGCTGGGACTTAAAAACTTCTAGGGATGGAGATTCTACCTACTACCTCCCTAGGTAACCCATTCCAGTGCTTCACCACCCTCCTAGTGACCCATTCCAGTGCTTCACCACCCTCCTAGTGAAATAGTTTTTCCTAATATCCAACCTAGACCTCCCCCACTGCAACTTGAGACCATTGCTCCTTGTTCTGCCATCCGTCACTACTGAGAACAGCCTCTCTCCAGCCTCTTTGGAACCTCCCTTCAGGAAGCTGAAGGCTGCTCTCAAATCCCCCCTCACTCTTCTGCAGACTAGAAGAATCTAGCAACGGAAATTTAGGTTAGATGTTAGGAAAATTTTTCTAAATGTAAAGGTAGTTAAGCACTGGAACAAATTGTCTAAAGAGATTGTGGGATCTTTATCATTGAAGGTTTTAAGAACAGGTCAGACAAACACCTGCCAGGAATGTTCTAGATCAGTGTTTCTCAAAGTGGGTTGCGAGCCTGCTTTGGGAAAGCAGCTAGCAGACCTGTGCCACTTTGTTCTCCTAAAGCGGCGTTTCCCAATTTTATTTGGCCATGGAACCCTTTTAAACTCAAAAGAATTTTGCGGAACCCCTAATAACAGTCTAATATATGGAGCTGAAAAAGTAGACCACAGATAAATAAGGATAATAATAAACAAATGCTAAACAAGGTCATGAGATGAACATTTAGTTTAATTGAACATATTTAAAAACAAAAATCACATTTAATGTGTACAAAAACAAATTTAAATCATAAAATGTTATTGTTATGGAATTTTCTCGCGGAAACCTTATTTTCACTTCACGGAACCTCGGGGTTCCTCAGAACACCATTTGGGAAACACTGTCCTAAAGGATCCATAGCCACAGAGCCTCACAGCTCTCACTGGCTTCATTGTTTCCAGCCAGAGGCCGCCATGGGAAGTGGCGGCTGGGGCCACACCGATCCTTCCCCCTGCTCAGCAAGCATCTTAGGTGGTAAGGTGTGTGTGTCCTGGCATAAGGCAATTAATCCTATTCTTTGTTACTTCCCTCTCACGTGAGTACAATTGGTCTTTTATATCACTTTGATTTAGACAAGTCCATCTTAGTACTAGAGCAATTATGTCAAGCTCTTTCTGTGACATGGGCTTAATTATAGTCTGGAGCAGAAGCTGGCAAAATACAGTCTGTAGGGCCACCAGACCTACAGATCCAGCCTACTGCTGTCCCATAGCCCAGGCAGCAGGCCAGTATGAGCTGCCTGGGCTGTGTTTGCAGTGCAGGCAGCATGTAGAGGGCCCCTTAAAAGGGGCATGTGGCACACAGACACACACATGGCCCTTGCAGCCAGCTGCTTGGAGCGGCGTATGGGGATGAAGCAGAGAGGGAGTCTGCCAGAAGGTTCCTCTGGGCTGCTGGCCAGGAGCTGCCTAGAGTAAGTGCCTCCCGACCAGATTCTTCCCCTGGTACCCCAACCCTTCTCCCAACTCTCTGCCCAGGTCACAACCCAAACCCCTGTAGTCCCTCCTGCACACCTGCCCCAGATCACAACTGCCTCCCAGGCCCTGCACCCCCTCCTACATCCCTCCTCCAGGTCAGAGCAAATGCCAGCTTGTTTGGTTAACTCTGACTTCAGGACACAGTGCTGAGATGGCTTTGTAATAAAAGAATAAATCTGTTAGCGTGATAGCTTTTTAGAGGTGTATGTTAATGTTCTTTCATTGTCCTCTGCCAGCGGTCCAGACAGTCAAGTGAATCCCATTCCTTTGTTTAGAGCAAGGGTGGGTAATAACTTTTGATGGGGGGGGGACACTCCGAGATTTTGGAAAGTGGTCAAGGGCCACACTCTTCCATAGTATTAATGGAGGAGGTATGGGATCTGGGATGGAGGCTGGGTGCAGAGGGGAACTTGGGGTATGGGACTGAGGTGCAGGTAGGAGTGTGGGGTCTAGGAGGGAGTTTGGGTGAAGGAGGCAGTTGTGACCTGGGGTACAAGCGTTTGGGTTGTGACCTAGAGCAGGAGGAGGTTGAGACAGAGGATTGGAGTGTAGAGGCTGGGAGGGAGTATCAGTTTGGGGTGGGCAGAGGGTTGGGGGGAGAAGGGGCTGGGGTGCCGGTGGCAGGCTTTGGCCAGGAGACTTGGGTGACTCCCAGCAGCCCAGCACGTTTCTCAGGCAGATTCCCTGACTGCTCTGCCCCTGCACTGGCTTCAGGGGCCATGTACATCTGTGAATTAACTACAAGCCTTGAGGGGATTGGGGGTGGTGCTTCACGTACTGCCTGTTCTTCAAACAGGCAGCTCCCATTGGCCAGAAACTGGCCAGTATGATTGTGCTGGGGGCAGGGACAGCGGGTGAAGCCTCTCCCCCTTCCCCTGGGCTCAGAGCTATGAAAGACAAACAGCCAGGCAGACACTTTTCTGAGCAGCGTATGGAGGGGCAGGACAAGCAGTGAGCTGCTTGAGAAATGTGCTGGGCTGCTGGGAGTCACCCAAGTGAGTCTCCGGTATCCACGGGCTGGATCTGGTGGCGTGGCAGGATAGGCCCCGGGCTGTGTTCACACATGAGTAAGCACATGACGTGCCCTATCTTCCAAATCTATTTAAGAAAATATTTCCAGTATGCCCGTATCATCTGAATAAAATCCATATATATTACACCATGATTTTTATTTTCAGGAACCGCATGTGGCCAGTTTACATATGGTACCTTACCTGACAGCTTTTAGATACGTGTTATGATCACAGCGTGTTGGGGATAATGAGTGTGTCAGGTCTGACATGCATGCTAGTTGGCATTGGTGGGCTCCGAGGAGCACAGCGTACCAATAACTGTGTTTCCTTGCATTTTAATGTTTAGTTTCAGTGTCACATTAACACCTCAATTTTCTGAAGTTTAAACAAAGCTACAGAGTTCTCATCATTTTTCCCTATTAAGTTTTATTTATTGCTTATATTATAGTAGCCCCAAAATGTCCTTATCGGGATTGGGGACTGCTTGTGACCACCATAAACAAAGAAAAAGAGACAGCCCCATTCCCAGGCTAACAAATACTTTGGGTGTGAATTCAGAAGACGTTGATATAATTATTTTAATGAATCTGATTACTGCTCTGACCTACGTGTTCTTTACTCTTTCATGCAGTATCCTGGAGACAGTGTGGTAACTGGCCAAGGCTGTATTAATGGGAGACTGGCTTATGTCTTCAGTCAGGTATTCTTTTGCTTTGTGTCAATTATATGTTGTGAGTTTGACCTTTCAAACTTGCTAATCTTTTGTAAATTCAGTTTCAGTTGTGTTTGTCTTCTAGAATATCTAAATTATGTAAATTGTCCCTTGAGCTAATATTGTTCCAACATAACAGTGTGATCATTTTGCAACGGGTGGCAGCAGGGTAATAGAAGTGGTCTAACAATGTGTAACTGTGGGTGAGGGGGCAGTTAGGCAAGGAGAGGCCCACAGGGTTGATGATAAACGCCATTGTGTGAGAGATGGGAATCAGGAACCTGGGTGGTAAGAGTTGAACCTAGAACCGTGGTTACCAATGCATTGCTCACGATCTACTCGTCAATCCTGGGGGTCTGACCGGTTGATCGCAAGGCTTTTGGGGGCCCCTCACTGCCCCCACCCCCCAAGATGAATGCCGTGCTGATGCTACCTCCAGGAACAACGGAGGTAGTGCGGGCTTCCAGCAAGGTGGGGAGAGTTCTGCAGCCGCGCGCCTGGTACAGGAAGTGTGTGGGCTGCTCTTCTTCCCCCCTGAACAGCCGGTGCGGTACTTACAATTCTGGTCCGTTGCACGCTGGGGACTTTGTTCCCCTGCTGCCTTCCTGCACACAGAGAAAGGGTTGGGTGTCCGGGACTACGCCGGCTCTGGCTGCTCAGGCAGCGCGTGCTGCCTTGGGAAGGGGAGGAGTAAGGCGCAAGCTTCCCGAGCGGTAGCAGTTGGCATGAGCTGGGACTCCCTCCTTCCCCGCAGGCAGGCAGCAGGGGAATAAAGTCCCCAGCCTGCTGGCTCCAGCTGTTTGGGCAGCACATGCTGCCCAAGCGGTTGGGGCTGGCGTGATCTGGGACTCCCCGTTTACACTGCCCGAGCAGCTGGAGCCGGTGTGCTGGGGACTTTATTCCCCTGCTGCCTGCCTGCGGGGGAGGGGGGAGTCCCAGTGCACACCAACCACAACCGCTCGGGAAGCTTGTGCCTTACTCCTCCCCTCCCCATGGCAGCACGCGCTACCTGAGCAGCCAGAGCCAGTGCTGTCCCTGACACCCAACCCCTTCCCCGCGCGCAGAAAGGCAGAAGGGGAACAAATTCCCCAGCGCGCGAAGGACCGGCATTTTAGGTTGGGGCTGTCTGGGACTCTCCTCCTCCCCTCCACTCCCCAAGGAAGAGGGGAATAAAGTCTCGAGCATGCCAGCTGGAGCCGGCGTGGTCCAGGGCTCCCCATCCCCCCCGTTCCCAGCCCGCACAGGAAGGCATCAGGCTACACAATGAACCAGTGTTTCAGGTACTGTGCTACTGTTTAGGGCTTGGGGGAGCAGCCCACTCACTTCTTGGGCCTTGGCCTGCAGCTGCAGGATCCCCAGGTACTGGTCCCTGTCCCCTCCCCCTGCCCAAACCCCCGAAAGTACCCTGCCCCAGCACCCAGTGGCCCAGCACCCTGTCCTTTGCCCCACCCATTGGCACCCTACCCTGTCCCGGTACCCCCTGGCACCCTTCCCCAATATCATGCCTCCTGCTCCCACCAGTACAGCAGGGGCCACATTAATGAGGCTTGTGGGGGTTTTGGAGGAGTTTTATTTTGCATCCACTTGTGTGGCCCCAACTGACTTTTCTGTGGGTCAGTGACCCCTGACTCAAAACTGGTTCCCTGCCCTTCTCATAAATAAAGACAATGCAGAAACTTTTTGTGTTTGATACAGTATTTTATTTAAAAATGAAGCCTGGCCAACAAACCCCCAATTGGGGCCAAGCCCCCATCTGCCCACAGCATCATAACATTCCTGCACTCCCCCAGACCCTAGATCTTAACCTATCATACACTGAAACCCCCTGCCCTGAGCCCCTCACATACGCCAACCCAAATTTCTGCACCCTCATACCCAGAAGCCTGTGGCTTGCTTAGTACCCCATCCATACATCTGACCCCAACACTGCCTGGCCTGGAGCCTCCTCCCCGAGCCAGCGTGCCCTTCTCCACCTCCTCCTGCATCCAGATTTCCTCCCAGAGCTTGCACTTCTCACCCCTTCCCACACCCAAATCCCTCATTGCCACCCCAGAGCCTACACATCCTGCCTCAACCCAGTGAGAGTACGGCTAGACTGCAGGAGTTTTTCAGGGTTCCAGAGATATCCCAGGAAAACTCTTCTGCATCCAGGGATGTGTTTGTTCTTCTGCTCTTTTTAGTGGCAGAGCAAATGTGCTCTTTCGGTCACCCCTATATTCCTTTTTCCACGAGGAATAAGGAGGTTTCCAAAAGAAGGGGTTTTTCTGACATTTGGTCTAGTCTAGACAGGCCAATGTTGGAAAAACCTCTTCCTACAAAAGAATTGGGGAAAAAAGCAGCAGTATAAGGGTTGCAGATAGCAAGGGATGGAGAGGAGGAGAATAGAGAGGAAGGGGCGGGGGTTCGAGGAAGGGGCGGCGGTAGATCTTGGCTTGTTCTGTCATTTAAAAAGTGATCTTGGGTGTAAAAAGGTCGGAGACCACTGGCCTAGAAGGTGAGGAGACTGATGTTTGTGGAAAACAGGGAGCCAGTGAGAATCTTTTAGCATGAGGGCACTGTTATTAGCAAGGTTAATAAAGCTTGATGCTGATGCCTTAGTGGACTGGTGTTTTGAGATGACTTGAGTTGGGAGTTTGAGTAAGCCAGGCATTAATTCATGATGAAGTGATCAGTGCATGGTGTGCACTGGTTCAGGTATATTGAGTTAGATGGAATAAATGGGTCCAAAGAGAGATGTTAACATAACCCAGTTACTGCCCACCATTAAACAAGGTTCAGGGTTTGGTATTCAGACCTCAGCTTGCTTAATATCATTGTAAACACACTTAGAATCTTTTTAACCTGTAAATGGTTAAAGCATTTGAAATGTGAAATATTAAATAAGGCTTTTATTTTAGCAACATTGCTTTTTCTCTTTAGCTGGAGAGTTTTTAGAAAAAAGAAATCCTTTTGTTTGACAGTGTCTTAAATGCTATTTAAAATGGTAATAACTGTCCTTTCTAGACTAGAAAATACATTAGTTGAAATGTGCTGCAGTTGCTGGTGCCATTGAAGTCCAATCCCATTTCCTAAGAAGACAAAACAAGACAAACATACACAAAAGGAGAGAGAAAAAAAGAAGCAAAGGTAGAAAATTGGATCTTCGGTCTCTGGACTGAGTTGTTTCTTGTTTGAAACATACTCCTGAAAAAACTTCATAGCACCCAGTGTTTTAAACTGCTCCTAGACCTGGACAACTTGTACTAACATGGAGCTGTTTAAGGCATTGCTTTTATTTGCGCCTCTGTCACAGGTATATAGACCCATTTTGGCTCGTTGTGTTTTTAGTTCGACACTTCTTTTGTTTACCACTCATGATCTCAATGCAATCCTTGAATTTATCAGTAGACCTCTTTACAGTAAACTTCCGATAATCCGGCACCTTTAGCACCCAGGGGGTGCCGGATTATCAGATATGCCGGACTATTGGAAGGGGGGCTATGACGTGTCTGGGGTGGGGGGGAGATGCCACCTCAGACTCCTCTAACCCCCCCCCCCTTCCGATAGTCCAGCTCTGCCCCAGGCGTCCCCGATTCAGACGCTGCTGGTCAGTTTCAGCAGTGGCTGAATCCGGGACACCTGGGACAGAGCAGCTGGGGTGCTGCCAGGTTGGTCCCACAGCGCTGAGGGGCGGGTGCTACGGGACCAACTTGGCAGCACCCCAGCTGCTCTGCCCCAGGCATCCCCGATGAAGTCGCTGCTGAAACTGATCAGCGGCTTGCATCGGGGATGCCTGGGGCAGAGCAGCTGGGGTGCTGCCAAGTTGGTCCCGTAGCGCCGCTCCTCGGTGCTGCGGGGCCAACCTGGCAGCACTCCAGCTGCTCTTCCACAGGCGTCCCCAAGAGCAGCTGGGGTGCTGTCCGGTTGGTCCCGCAGCCCTGAGGGGCAGCACTACGGGACCAACCTGGCAGCACCCCACCTGCTCTGCCCCCAGATTCCCCGATTCAGCTGCTGGTCAATTTCAGCAGCAGCTGAATCGGGGAAGCCGGGCGCAGAGCAGCTCCAATTGTCCTGCAGCCAGAGCACTTTCGGGTTCCTGATGGTGCCGGACCATCAGGAGTGCCGGAGCTTTGGATGCCGGACCAATGGAGTTTTACTGTATATGGACTAAAGCAGTCTTTCTGTTTCTCTTACATCTTTTTCCCACCAACATTATTGTACAGTGAAACCTTTGTTATCCAGCACTCTGTTAACCAGAAAACTTTGTTAGCCGGCATTGCCCCCACCCACAATACTGTCACATCTTCAGGCGCACAGGCCAGACTTGGTTTACCATGATTGGCTTAACAATTTTTTATTTAAGAAGTACTAATCATCTTCAACTCAAGATAGAAATGTGAGACCAACTGCCTCACACTACAAAACTACCAATATTATAAACTTGAGTTTTACTATTATTGTCCACTGGTTTTTCCTAGGTTGATGGGACCCTCACAGAACCGGAACTTTTAGGTAACCGGAACACCCTAATCCCCAAGCGTGCTGGATAACACGGGTTTTACTGTAATAGATTATTGTGACATTCTGTGAACTTACACTCGCTTGAATGAAATCAGTTGAGTTCACAATTAGGGTGAATTATCACAAGTTAATTCTTCTAGTTTATGAACCAGTTTTTCCTAGGATCAGATGTAAGTTCATAAAATTCTCTCTCTATATCTATATCTATCTATAAAAATTCCTGAGGGACGACAGTGACATCATTATCTCACTCTGTGGTGCTTTGCCCCGCAGCCTCGGCAGAGTCAGAAGGGGAAGCAGCAGCCATGGCTCAGCATTCCCTCCCTTACTCGGGGGGCATCCTGGGCTCCCTGCTGGCCCCTGGTTCCTTTCAGGAGCGTCGGGGCGGCAGCAGCTCCTTCCTGCACGGGTAGGAGGGGAGGCCATGATTTGGCCACGGCAGACAGAGGTGGGTTGGTGAGTGTAGCAAGCAGGGGGTGCAGCCCTCTAGAAATTACAATAACAAAATCCTGGTTTTATGTTAATCATGTAGAAAACTAGAAAAGAAAAAGGTCCTTAGTCATAAAAAATTTGCAAATTGTAAAATATTCCAAAACTGGGATTTAGATATTTTTCCTTGATTAAATATTACAAAAAGTACAGTTAAGCCTTTTAAATGTTAACAGTTTAAGAGCTTATAACTCACTTTGTATCTGAAACAAAACTTAAAACTGCTGCTCTAATATATTTGTAAGATGTTTAAGAACAAACTGGATATTATTATATCTTTGGCTATACACCCAGGATCAGTAAAAATGAAAAAACCCAAACAAACTACAGCTGTCTTTTATTTTGTGTTGCACTGTTTACTTAGATAAAGTTGTGCATTTACAAAAACGGTGAAAATTTTTAGCCATTAGATGCAAAAATAGTTTTACTAGGAGAAATATTTTAGCACCAATGGCATTTTTACTTACGTGAATTGCCTTCTTTAAAAAGAAACAACAAAATGAAGTTATTTGGAGCCACTTTTCCATTCATGAGCCATTTGCAACACCCAAAGGAGGTAAAAATTCACCAGCTTTTTAATCTGTAAGAGTATGTCTACACTACAAAGTTAGTTCAAACTAACGGACGTTAGTTTGAACTAACTTTCATAGGCGCTACACTAGCGCGCTCTGTTAGTTCGAATTTAATTCGAACTAACGGAGCGCTTAGTTCGAACTAGGAAAACCTCATTTTACAAGGATTAAGCCTAGTTCGAACTAGCTAGTTTGAATTAAGGGGTGTGTAGCCCCTTAATTCAAACTAGTGGAAGGCTAGCCACTCTGGCCAACACCAGGGAAACTCTTCTGCCCCCCTCCCAGCCCCGGACCCCTTAAAGGGGCATGGGCTGGCTACGGTGCCCGTGCCAGGTGCAAGCCTGCCAGCACCCAGCAGACCCTGCACCTGGAACGGATCGAGCCACCCACCCGATGCCCTCCCCCTCTTCCTGGGACCAGGCTGGCGGCGCCTGGGACCGCAAGAGGCGGGCACCCGCCTGGGCTAGTGCAGACATCGTGGACCTCGTCCACGATCTCCGCACTAGGCACAGGAAAGTGGCCGGCTAGGGCAGGAGAGCTGCCAGCCTGGCCACCCAGGAGCAGGTGTGCAAGAGAATCAAGGGGGTCCAGTGAGACCCCCGACCCTGAGCTTACAATGGCCATCCTGGGTCAGACCAAAGGTCCATCTAGTCCAGTAGCCTGTCTGCCAACAGCGGCCAACCCTAGGGACCCTGGAGGGGATGGACCGAAGACAGTGACCAAGCCATTTGTCTCGTGCCATCCCTCTCCAGCCTTCCACAAACCTTGGGCTGGGACACCACTCCTACCCCCTGGCTAATACCACTCCATGGACCCAGCCTCCATGACTTGATCTCACTTCCCTTTAAACTCTGTTCTAGTTCTAGCCTTCACAGCCTCCTGCAGCAAGGAGTTCCACAGGTTGACTCTTTGCTTTGTGAAGAACAACTTTCTGTTACTAGTTTGAAGCCTGCTACCCATTCCTTTCCTTTGGTGTCCTCTAGTCCTTCTTTATGGGAACTAATGAAGAACTTTTCTGTATGCACCCTCTCCACCCCACTCCTGCTTTTAGAGACCTCTATCCTGTCCCCCCTCCGTCTCCTCTTTTCTAAGCTGAAAAGTCCCAGTCTCTTTAGCCTCTCTTCATATGGGACCTGTTCCCAACCCCTGATCATTTTAATTGCCCTCCCCTCTCCCAGCCTCTCTCTTCCCCTCTCCCACCTCCTTTTCCCAGTCTCCCCCAGTTTTGTTCAATAAAGACAGATTCCATTTTGGAAGACACGTTATTTTTATTTTGTACATCAAGAAGAGGGGCTAGGGAAGGGTAAGTGGAAGGAGGTGAGGGAGGAATGGGGCATGTGCCCCCGATGGGGAGGACTGGGCTGGCTCTGCGGGCTTCTGGGGGTGGAAGCTCTCCTGCAGCCCCCCAATTGCTCCCTTTCTCCAGATGGCAGCCTGCGGCAAGTGCAGCCGGTCTGATGGCCGAGTGCTGTGATGTGCCCAGTGTGGGTAGTCCGGGCACTCTAAGCCAGGACTGCTTTGCAAGCGGGGCACCCATGAGAACTGTCTGTCCGGGGTGGGGGTCGGGACCCTTTAAGCACAGCCCTCGGCTAGCCTGAGACAGCATCTCCACGCTCTAAGTCCTCCTCTGATGCCCTACCGGCACTGCTTCTGGCCATCCTTAAGCCCGGTTCAGGGTCCACTTAATGTGGACATGCTAGTTCGAATTAGCTTAGTTCGAATTAACTAATTCGAACTAAGTTAGTTCGAATTAACGTTGTAGTGTAGACATACCCTAACACACTTTGCCCTCCTGTTTGACCACCACCAACATTTGTGAAGACAGCACAACCAGGGCCGACTTATCCAATAGGCACAATACCTAGGGCCCACAATACTTTTAGGGGCCCACGAAAATGTTTTAAATTCTTTTAAAATCAGAAGAAAAAAAATAAACTTGTAGGGTCGAAGAAAATCTTTTAATTTTTTTCTCAGATCAGAAAAAAATGAAACTTCTAGGGCCCACGAAAATCTATTAAATTTTGCCTAAAACTGAAAAACATAAAATGTTGAAAGTATTTAAATTTATATTAAAAATAATTTTTAATATTGATATTATTATGGTGGGAAGGGCCCATGAAGGCAAAAGTGCCTAGGGCCCACGAAAGTCATCATGGGGCCCCGAGCACAGCCACTGTAGCACTTTAGCCCATCATGGGGATTTAACCTGTGACACTAACACTGTGCTGTCTATGTGCACAAAACAATAGCTGCAGTGACTGACATTAACAACAAAATAGAGGAAAAAAGGAAATTGCTAAATCACAAAACAATCACAAACAGGGTTGGAGCTACAATAGTTGTTAGTGTTGTGGTGGCTTGAAATGTAATTTAGCAGCCCAAAATTAAGATGGTATTTTATCAACAATGAGGAGAAGGAGGGTTTCCCCATGAAGGTGTTTTAGTAAAGGTCTGTATTAGCAACTTAATCTTTAATATTTACAATTCTTTATTTTTGACACTTTTTCCCCTCTTAAAATATTTTTATTAAACTCTCTTAATTATTACAATTACAGAAACTACAAACCTTAAAAGAAGAGGAAAACATAAAACAAAGCTTTTGTTAAAATAATTTTCAAAAAGTGAACTTAATACAATTGTTTTATCCTTTTTTAAATAAAAAAATTGTTTACTTTGAAGATGTATTTTAAACAAGTATTGGCATATTGAAGCATTTTAAAACAAGCTCTTGTTTTAAACCAACTTTGAAACCTTTGCTTGTTTGCCAAGGTGCCTGCTTCTCAGCATGAATTTAATCCTTTAAGCTTATTCACGGATGGCAAAAATGTTGTATTAATTTAGATGGACTAAAGGGGCCCAAAGAGCCAAAGAGGTTAACATAAGCCCATCATTGTCCAGCATTAAAGCATGTCAAACAAAGTTCAGGATTTGGTATAAAGAGACTTCAGCTTACTTGGTACAATGCCAAATACAACATTCAAATATCCTTTTAACAATTGTTTTAAAGTTGTTTTTTTTTAGGCGGGGGTTGAAACTTTTTTGTGTTCTAAGAAGATAAAACAGGGCAAATACACAAAAGAGAAAAAAATAGTAAAAATAGAAAGTTGCAGCTTCTTTCTCTGGAGTTGACTCTTACTGCTGAAAAGCAAACCCTGAGATTTGACAAACTTGAACCAGCATTGGGCTTTTTAGGTAGGGTTGCCAGATGGTTTCAACAAAAATACCAGACACACTTGACCGCACATTTATATTTTCTCAATTTGTTTTCTGAACAGAGAGCTCAAATACTGGACTGTCTGTTTCAAAACTGGACACCTGGGAACCCTATTTTTAGGGCACTACTTTTAGTTGTCTTTTCAACATTGCATGTTTGCAGCAGTGTTGCAAAACATGGTCTCATTAGACTCTTACTAGATGGAAGGGGAGAAAAAAGAGAGGGCTGGGAAAGAAAGAAAGAAAGAAAGAAAGAAAAAATAAGGTCGGGGTGGAGAGTACATGCTACTGTGAACCCATAATCTCACATCTCCTCTGGTGTTCAGGAGTGAACTAAAGCTGGTGGAGGTGGCAAAGTCATTTGTGTCCGTCTGGTCAGACACTTTCCAAACTTGGAACAAAAAAAAGCCCAGAGTCCCAATAAGTGGGAGGGGTGTGTTCCTAGGGTTGCCAGATGGCTTCAACAAAAATACCAGACACACTTGACATTACATCACAATCTACATTACATCTTATTTAGAAAATACCAGACATTTCTATTTTCTGATTTCTATTTTCTCACTTTGTTTCCTAACAGAAAGCTCAAATACTGGACTGTCTGGTTCAAAACCAGGCACCTGGCAACCCTATGTGTACCACAGTGGGATTCACTGCCATAGCACCTCCTGCTGGTTACTCAGGGAATCAGCTTCATTCAGTGCTGGAGCACCCCCTTCTGGCCAATGTCTCGCTTGCTGTTACATTTTAATGGCTCCACCACCTGTGTTAGGGCCCGCATCCCTCCCAGACTCTGGTTCCTTCCCTCTGGGTACTGCCCTATTGCAGGGCCTCCACACTCTGCGGTACTCCCCCTCTCAGGGAACCCCAAACCCCCTATGCCTACCTTGCCTCCGTGATCTACTGTCAGTCTTCATCTAGCCCTTGTCAGACTGCAGTTTGCCCCAAGGCATGGCCACTCATCATTGGCAACAGGTGTGGACCTGCTGCCTTCTGCTGCCCTGGCTGCCTCCCTGCAACCCTAGTTGCCTCAGGTCTTATCTCAGTCCCTGCAGCCTGGGAGTTTGCCTGGCCAGAGATTCCCCAGCTCTGTCTGCCTTTCCCTAGCCCTGCTCTGTGTCAGGAAGCCTCTAGCTTTCCAGGCAGCCAGGTCTGTCCTGTTCCACAGCTGGAGCAAGAGTGAGAATTAGTCTCCACCTCTCCAGGAACCCTTATTTATACGGCCTCAAGTGGGCCCGAATCCGCTGTCTCTGCCTCTGCTCCTGGATCCAACGCTCCCGCCCTCTGCCAGAGCTGGGTTTTTACTCTTAAAGGGCCAGTGCAGGGCAGATGCCCCATCACAAAGTGACAGTCAATTTGGTCACTCCACTAGCCAGTTTTTCTCCAAAGCCTTTTCCTTTAAAAAACTCAAAAACAAGTTAAATAGTTAATCTCCCAATTAATCTTACAATTAGGGTGAACATGCAGGTCCAGTTATCACAAGAAGCCTTTATCTAGTCATAAAAGCATTGATCAATTCATGTCTGTATTTGGCAGATTATCATTGTAACAGGCCCTGCCTTTCTCAGGTATCGCCTTTTGACAGAAAGTTGCCCTGCAAAAACCCAGCCTCAGTCCCTCTGCCAGGGTCCCTGTCAGTACTTCTCCAATACACCCTTGGGGTCAGAACACCAATGTCTCAAAGACATTAGCAGAGAATTCCTATCTTATAACTCAGACAGCTCTGTCTCTGCTGCCTTTTTTCACTCTCAGCTCTTCTATAGTCCCAGTCTTCCTTTAAACAAGGCCTACTCAACTTCAGCAAAAAACTTCAGGACCAGACTTCAGAGAGAAACTGCTGAGCTGCAGTTCATCTGCAAATTTGACACCATCAGCTCAGGATTAAACAAAGACTGTGAATGGCTAGCCAGTTACAAAAGCAGTTTCTCCTCTCTTGGTGTTCACACCTCCAGATCAGTTGCTAGAAGTAGGCTTCATCCTCCCTAATTGAATGTACCTAGTTATCACTAGCCTGATTCTTGCCTGATATTTATACCTGCCTCTGGAAATTTCCACTACATGCATCTGACGAAGTGGGTCTTTGCCCATGAAAGCTAATGCTCCAATACATCTCTTAATCTGTAAGGTGCTAGAGGACTCTTTGTCGCTTTTGCAGATCCAGACTAACACGGCTACCCCTCTGATACTCAACTTTGGACGCCCCTGGGGCCACAATGATACTCTCAGCACATGCCAAGGGCCACAACTTAAGTGAGGTTGCATATATATATATATATATGCAAAAATATATGCAAAAGCTTCTTTCACACTGATGGGCATGAATACAAAGATTAAGGCAAGACTACACAACATGCAGGCCCCATTTCAGTCAGTTCTGCTGATATTAATAAAATGCAGTAGTTACCCAATTTCCACCCGTACGTCAGCATTTTTAATGAGCAATGACAGTCCAGGAATTTAACTACTAAAACACATCTCAACAGAAGACCATTATATTGACTACTTTTTTGTTTTGGCTCCCACCCGCAGGCTGCATGTTGATCCCCGCGTAAACCCAAATCGCACCACGGGCTGCAAACAGACAGGCTGCATCCTGAGTAGCCCTGCTTTGAACCAAGGGATCCAGGGCTTATCCCCTTTGTGCTCTTAATGGCATTCCAGAGGTCAAAGGGAGCTATAACATAGCCAACGTCTGCCTGTCCTGACTTAGTAAAAGTCACACATTCCTTCTGGGTTCTTTCCCAGCTCCC
The DNA here is from genome assembly GCF_052426305.1 of Pelodiscus sinensis. Lineage (NCBI taxonomy): Eukaryota > Metazoa > Chordata > Testudines > Trionychidae > Pelodiscus > Pelodiscus sinensis. The sequence continues at coordinate 52,189,301 of NC_143061.1, forward strand.
TGCCACATTTCCAGCTCCACAATTTCTATCTTGTGCTATCCAGGCCTCCTTGCTTCTGGTCCATCTCTCCTTTTTCTTACTTCTCAAGCTTCCTTATGTAGCTCCTGTTCCTAGGTACCATCCCTACATTTGTCCAGGACTTGCCAAGGCACACCTGTTAGTCACAAAAGGACAGAGACTACCTCCATTAATGGAGGCTCTCTCTCCCTGTGACAATTACCTTAGCCAAAATAGTCATTGTTGTGTGAGCTTGGGCAAGTGACTTCTCTCCCTGCCTCTGTTTTCCCTTTCCCCTTTCATCTGAGTTGTCTGATTTAGATTGAAGCTCTTTGGGGCAGGTGTCATGTCTTGCTATGTTTAGTTTACATCTCGCTGTAAACTGGATCACAACTGGGGCCTTGAGATGCTACTGTAATACAGGCAATGATAGTAAAGGAGGAAAATATACCCATATGAATAGGAGAGAAAATAAAATCAAGGAAGAACACAGTACATTAATTAATTACAGGCAGTCCCCGGGTTACGCGGATCCAACTTACGGCGGATCCGTACTTACGAATGGGGCTTTTCTCGCCCCAGAGGACGCAGGCAGCGGAACCGCCCAGATGCGCCGCCGCCTGCGTCCTCCCGGGCGAGAAAAGCTGCTCTGCATCTCCCTGGTCTGCTGGGGGGGGCCCAGCAGACCAGGGAGATGCGGAGCAAAGCCGCGGAGGATGCGGGCAGTGGGACCGCGGCACATCTCGGTCCCACTGCCCGCGTCTCCCTAGTCTGCTGGGGGGGGGGGCGCACAGCTAGTGCGCCGCCCCCCTCCGCTCAACAGACCAGGCTTTTCTCATGGACACCTGTGGTAGAGCAGCTGGGGCGCTGCGGGGACCAACCCGGCAGCACCCCAGCTGCTCTGGCCCAGGCGTCCCCAAGTCAGCCGCTGCTGAAACTGATCAGCGGCTGACTACAGGAAGCCCGAGGCAGAGTTGCTCTGCCCCAGGCTTCCTGGAATCAGCCGCTGATCAGTTTCAGCAGCAGCTGACTTCGGGAGCGCCGAGGAGCGGTGCTGCGGGGACCTACCCGGCAGCGCCCCAGCTACTCTGTCCCAGGCGTCCAGATTCAGCCGCTGTTGAAACTGATCAGCGGCTGATTCCAGGAACCCCGGGGCAGAGAAACTCTACCTCGGGCTTCCTGTAGTCAGCCGCTGGTCAGTTTCAGCAGCAGCTGAATCTGGACGCCAGTTCCGACTTACGTACAAATTCAACTTAAGAACAAACCTACAGTTCCTATCTTGTACGTAACCCGGGGACTGCCTGTATTTCTGATATAAAGTGTAGTGGTATAATACACATAAAATAGAGATCTGAAGTGAGAAACATGGGTAAAAGTTGGTTTTCCTCAGAAACACCGGAGGTTGATTAGTGATCAAGGTGGTGAAGAATGGAGGTGGGGAAGCAAAAGTAAAATAGAATGGGAAGGGAGACATGGGTGGAAATACACTGAGGTGAGAGTTAAAGAGTTTGCTTCTGCATCATGTGTTGAGGCCTGAAACTCTCATTATGTCCCTCTGAAACTTTCTAGGCTCATTGAAACCCTTTCTTCATCAGCAACACACGCATGATCCTTGATGCTGTCACAGGGAATGAAGTCAGAAATAAGATCCTTGCTCAACACTTCTCCCACGTGTAACAGCAGCATTGAATTGTGCCTGTGATAGTCTCACTCAGTCTGTCTCCATAGCTCGGGTGGGAAGTGGGAAGCTGACTAGCTTATATCAAATAACACTGTTACTTCTATTGACTGTTGGGCAGGCACCGTCCATAGGAACAACAGAACTGGAGCAATCAGCTAGAGTATATCTATACTGCACAGCTCTTTTGGGATACCAGAGGTATCCCGAAATAGCTACTCCGTGTTTGCACAGGCTGCCTGTTATTTTTAAATATTTTTCAAAATAACAGGCGCACTTTTTCATCATCCTGGTAAACCTCGTTACACAAGGGTTAAAGGATGGCTTGTTATTTTGAAATTTGGCGCTGTGTAGACGCAACAAACTTCAAAAGAAGCTATTTCAAAATAGATTCGAAATAAGATACGCAGTCTGTGTAGCACAAATTATATATCTTATTTCAAGTTTAGGGTGCTGGGTAGATGTATCCCCATAGTCCTGTCCTGACAGAATTAAAGTTTACTGTCGTGTAACAACAGTTCACATCATGGTGTGAGGCAAGTTTTCAGGTTGACATTTAAAAATTGTTTTCTAGAATGAGGATACTTCTAGAAAGAAGAGATCAGTTTAGGCTGCATGAATCTCAGAATGCAAGGTGAGATTCTGATCTCACATTAATTCTACACCAGAGTAGCTGGAGTTACTACTAGTTTATACCAATATGTAACTGAGAAGGTCAGGTATCAAGTATATAACCCCAACACTATCTTGAAAATACTAATGCAAGGATATAATTTCATTGGCAATTGAACTGTTTCTATGTGCAATTTTTTTTTCTTTTAGGATTTTACTGTATTTGGAGGGAGTTTGTCTGGTGCCCATGCCCAAAAGATCTGCAAGGTAAGAGGAGAAAAAAACAAGTTGCCAATGACTCCCTGTCACTATATTGTGCTACTGATTTTAATAACCAGATCTGAGAATGACTTGGACTTTTCAATTTGCTAATAACGTAAGGCAAGGTGCTGTTGCTACTTTGAGAAAAATACACCTCTCTTATTCAGCCTTTACCGTCTTGTATTTTTGTACAATATTTCTTCCCCTTGTCAGTTCCTAATGTACTTTAAATTTATTATCCACTTCTTCCACATGTGTGTTTACAACATGAGAGCTAATTACATGATCATGTACTGTTAGGTTTTTTATGCAGAGTTACGCCATATTCATTTCACAGGTTGGGTGGAGAACACTGTAAAGCAATGTGCATATAGCAGATAAGGCAGGGGGTTCTTGCATTGTTTGGGTGTTGCACTATGAGACAGGGCACCCTCACTGAGGATAAAATTATTGTACCACTGACTACCTGAATGTGAATCATTTAATTTTCATGCAGAATGAGACCAAAGATTGTAAGTGATCATGCAACTGAAGACTATGATAACCCACACACCAAAGGGTGGAGTTAAGGTTACACAAATGACTTTAATTGTAGCATTTCCTGATCTTTGAATGATTCTTTTTGTAACTGTGTGAGTTTAGTATGGAGTATGTAGTTATTTTATTCTGTTGGAGGTTTATTGTGTGTGTGGCAAGTACATAGTAGTAAACTTAATTGACTTCTGCTGTTTTTTCAGCTTTAGCTGGATCTTGTCTAATCAGCAGCTTATGTGTTTATCTTTAGATCATGGATCAGGCTGTCATGGTTGGGGCTCCTGTAATTGGGCTGAATGACTCTGGAGGAGCCCGTATCCAGGAAGGAGTAGAGTCTTTGGCTGGTTATGCTGATATCTTCTTGGTAAGTGACCTAATGGATGAGATATACTGATGAAAAGCACTATATAACATCTATTATTATTATACAACGGAAATATAATAGACTACCTTCTGAGTCACATTAACGTCTAACGTCCTATGCATATGCTGAGATATATGTCAGAAAAGAACTTTCTTTAAATCAGATTGGATCTCTGCTCCCTGCTTTGATACTGGTGGACCTACTCTCTCTTAAGGCTTTGTTCTGTAGCTTGGTAGTGCATGATGCTCTCTAATTATCATTGTGCACATCCTCACTTCTGACCAAAAATCTAGTCCGTTCCTCCTTGTTTGTAGTTATTGAATACAAACCCAGCAAAGAGCATCTTATAGCAGACACTCTTTCAAGAGCATCTATAAACAGTAAAAGCAAAGAGATGCAGGAAGAGACATTCTACAGTACATTAGGAGCAAGAGGAAGACCACAGACAGGGCGAGCGCCTTCTCAACAAGAGAGGAGGGAAACAATAACAGAAAATATGAAAATGACAGAAGTGCTAAAGGACTTCTTTGTTTCTGATTTTACTAAAAACTAGGGAAGTTAAATATCGGTTAATTGAATAGTCAGTTAACCTTATGAATCCTTATTGGTTAGTTGACTATTCTATAGTCCCCGGGGGGCTGGGGCCGGAAGCCAGTGCGCTCCGGCCCCACTTCTGAGGAGCCCCCTGTATCAGAGGCAGCAGCGTGGGGTCCCAGGTGGGAGCTGGTCCACAAAGAGAGTCAGTTTAAAAACCAGCTCCACTCCCAGACCCACTGTCTGTCACCCTGTACTGCTGCCTCTGAAACAGAGCCAGCAGCAGAAGGTGGCATCATCTCCTGTCCAGGGAAGGAGCTGAACTCCCAAGACCCAGCATGAACCGGAACTGAACCAGGCTGCCTCCTAATACACTTTAAATGGAGAGCCACAGCGGCGGTAGGTCCCATATCCGGCATGAACCAGGACTGAGGTGGGCTGCTGGCCAGCCTGCTAAAAAATTTACTGGCAGGAGGCGGCGTTTCAAAGGGTCAGTGGAGTCCCCAGCTGACCCCGGGTTCTAGTGAAATGCCGCAGGGAGCCCAGGGTCAGCTAGGAGTTCCCAGCTGACCCTGGGCTCCATGGCAGCTGCTGCTTTGAAATGCCACCTTTGGGTTCAAAGCGTCAGCACCGCACAGCTGTGCAGCGCTGCCACTTTGAAGTACCCCTCACACATGACTTGCTCCATCCCTGCCTTCCTCATGCCCACCCCTTCTTTCTAGCCTTCTCCCAGCACCTCCCTCTCCCCCCTCTATCCCCCAGTGCCCTTTGCTGCCTTTATCTTGTAGAGGCATGGGGGGGGAAATCGACTAGTTAACTAGTCAAAAGACTGTCCGATAAGCAAATGCTTATCAGATAGTCAACTAGTTGACTAGTCTTTAACATCTCTATAGTGCACAGAGCAGAGGAATTTTAGAGGATCCATCCTTGTTTTTGCCTCACAGCTTCTGGCAGTCAGAGGTTTAGGGTCACCCCGAGCATGGGGTTACACTCTGACCATCTTGTGTAATAGCCATTGATACAGCTAACTATCATCAGCTTATCTCATTCTTATTTTATCACGGTTATACTTTTGGCTTCACAGCCTCCCCTGGCAATGAACTCCACAAGTAGAGTGTTCATTTTGTGAAGAAGTGTTTCCATTTGTTTGCTTATTAATTTTATTAGGTTACTCCTGGTTTTCGTATTGAGCGTAAATAACACTTCTTCATTCACTTTTTCACACCATTCTTCATGTTGTAGCTCTCTGTCATATCCCGCTTAGTTGTCTGTTTTCTAAAATGAACACCCTTACTCCTTTCAGTCTTTCCTTGTTTGGAAGCTGTTCCATGCCCGTGGTCATCTTTCTAAAACAAAAGGAAAAACTACGTAGCACTTTAAAGACTAACATGATGGTTTAATAGGTGATGAGCTTTCGTGGTCCAGACCCACTTCCTCAGATCATATTCTGGAAGAGAATTGGCATGATCAGGTCTCGACAAATTCTGGAAAACCCTACTCGCCAGACAAAAAAGGGACTTGCCACCCTCCACCCCAAAAAGTGTTTTTTTAATGGCATAAATTCCTAATAAGAATAAGAACAGTAATTACTAATAAGTTATTACTAAATATCACCCAAGTTATTAATAAATATCTTATAAACCTCTACCTTTTCCCTCTGCTGCCCTGTCTCCTCCCCTTGCTCCATCAGCTCCCCTGGTGCCTGCTGCCCCCCAACCCCTCACCCTCCCCTGCTGTCCTGACTCCTGCCCTTCTCACTGCCCTCAGCCTTCCTGAGACCTGCCCCCTTCCACCAGCCCTTCTCTCCCCCTGTGCCCACTCCTCCAGTAGCCGTACTCTGATCTGATCCTCATCCCCTCTCCTAACATCTCCCTCAACACACCTGCCCTGCCTCTCTCCTCTGATGATGGTCCCTCTCCTGCGGGTGTCTGCCCTTCTGCTTCACCCCCAGAATCCTCTGGCACCTGCACCCTTCTGGTGTTTGTTTTCATTTTTGTCCTGGCATTTTAGCCCTATAAATAGCAAATAGCATTTTCATTTGCTTTTTTCCATAATGGCAAAGGCACGTCAAGTGAACTCCACCTTTCACTCCCTGCTGGGTCATAGCAGCCTGTTCCCTGGCCTGTCCAGCCCCTCCCTATGGACAAGCACCCCTCACTCCCGACCCACAGGGGGAACAGGGTGCACGAAACTGGGGGGGGGGTACAAGGGTGACGCAGGGAATGGGAGGCACAGAGCCAGAGGGGTGCAGGGTGCGGTTGAGGCATGGGGAATGGGACGCGGGGAACGGGAGGGGCAGAGGGATCAGGGTCTAGGGGCAGTGCAGGGAACGGGCAGCATAGAGCTGGGGGCAGGTATCGGACGGGAGCAGGGTGCAAAGGTAGCGCAGAGCCAGAGTGTCGCAGGGAAGAGGGAGAGCAGGGAATCCGGGGTACAGGGGAGGCGTGGGGAACGGGCAGCGCGGAGACAAAGCGGCATGGGGCGGGTGCAGCAAGCCGGGTGGTTACTTCAAAGAGACTTTAACACCAGGGCTGTGTCCAGACTCAGGGGTTTTTTCGGGAAAAGTAGCCTTTTCCCGAAAAAACTTCCCCTGCGTCCAGACTCAAGCCGCGTTCTTTCAAAATCATTTCGAAAGAACGCGGCTTTTCTTTCGATGGCGGTAAACCTCAATTTACGAGGAAGAACGCCTTCTTTCAAAAGTTCCTCTTTCGAAAGAAGGCGTTCTTCAATGTAAATAGGGCTTCCTCGAAAGAGAGCATCCAGACTCGCTGGGTGCTCTCTTTCGAAAAAGCGGATTGCTCTTTCGAAAGATCCGCCTGCAGTCTAGACGCGGTCTTTCGAAAGAGGCTCTTTCGAAAGAAGCCTGCAGTCTAGACATAGCCCAGATGACAGAGGGAAACTTCAGAACTTTCTTTCATCCTTAAATTTGACACTTTACAAATGGGCCTTAACAAAGATGCTAATTACCTTAAGCATTACAAAGAGAGCTTCCCACTTATCACCCCTGATTAGCCATTCATTGACTCAAATAGCTATTCCCTCCCTTCCTCCCCCTCACCCCACCTTCTATACTAAATCTGATTTGTCAGTTTAATAATGTGTTCGCTTTTTTCATTGTATTCCTTTGGTATATATGGTCATGCCAATTCTCTTCCAGAATATGATCTGAGGAAGTGGGTCTGGCCCACGAAAGCTCATCACCTATTAAACTATCTTGTTAGTCTTCAAAGTGCTACATAGTTTTTCCTTTTGTTTTAGCCGGATCAGACTAACACGACTACCTCTCTATTACTATTCAACATGTGGTCATCTTTGTCGCCCTTCTTGAACTTTTTCCAGTTCTGCCTTAGGCAGCTGCCTAGCTCGCGTAGGCTCACGGGCCGCCCCTGCCCATACACCAACTTGATTTTGGGTGTTAAGTGCTCTTTCAGTTAATGAGAAATGTGGAAACCAAAAGGGTTTCTGCTGGAAGTGTTTCAGCTGATCCAGCCTAATGCCCCACAATAATATGAAAACATTGTTGATGCTTTTTGAGAAGGTGGTTAGTTTTGGCTTATGTTGTGGAGGGATTGATGCCAGTACAGTGGTGCTGTAGGGAGAGGCAGTCAGTAGGGGAGGGTTGCTAGTGACTAGCACAGATGGTCCCGTAATGAAGGATTGAGCATGCCAATGAAACAGAATTAAAAGGAGGTGTGGCACAGAAACTCTAGCCATTCCTCACATTGACAGAGGCTGTCTGCATTCTCCCATCTCATTTTTGTAAAATTGAATGTATTTGAGCAGTTATGTTCCTCTCTTGCCTGTCATTGAGAGTTCTCATGGAATCTTTGTAAATCTTGTGACTTGCTTAAAAAAAATATTTAAAAACACCACATACCTCCTCACATGACTTCCAACAAGCAAAATAAAATAAACAACTCTCACTGACATGTCTCACAAGAACAAAAATAAACTTCGCTGACCTGGTTCAGGGCTGCCGGTGCTTGGACTACAGCCCTCGCGAAGAGGGGAGGTGCCGAGGTTTGACGCAGACACAATCCAAGTAAGCTGGGGGCTGGATCCAGCCTGTGGACTGTAGGTTCCCCATCCCTGGACTATTGCAAGCTTTTGCAGGGATGTAAGAATCAAGATGCTTTTATTATAACTCGTTTTGTTTCTTTGCTCTTGCAGAGAAATGTTTTGAGCTCAGGAGTAGTCCCACAGATCTCTCTTATCATGGGTCCTTGTGCTGGTGGAGCAGTCTACTCACCTGCTTTAACAGATTTTACATTCATGGTGAAGGTAAATATGGCTCTAAGAATTCCTCAGTGCCAACATTCATTGTTCTGTAACAGCAACTCTTAGCAAGCTTATCAAAACTCACTGCGCTTAGCACACTGCTTTCATGTATTTGTCCCCAAAGAATGTCATGTGAGGTCTTGAATAAAAGCCACAATCACACTGCTCTTTAATAGCATTGTGAAATGTATGTGCATATAATATTTGAAACAAAATACAGGACTAACAAGATGGTTTATTAGATGAGGAGCTTTCGTGGGCCAGACCCACTTCCTCAGATCAAATAGTGGAAGAAAATACAGGCAGTCCCCGGGTTACGTACAAGATAGGGACTATAGGTTTGTTCTTAAGTTGAATTTGTATGTAAGTCAGAACTGGCTTCAGATTCAGCCGCTGCTGCTGAAACTGACCAGGGGCTGGCTTCAGGAAGCTGGAGGCAGAATTGCTCTGCCCCCAGCTTCCTGGAATCAACCACTGATCAGTTTCAACAGCGGCTGAATCTCAAGCCTGGGACAGAACAGCTGGGCTGCCAGGTAGGTCCCTGCAGGACCAACCCGGCAGCACCCCAGCTGCTCTACCCCAGGATTCACAACAAAAGCCTGGTCTGCTGGGGGGGGGGGCGGGCACTACCTGCGCGCCCCCCCCAGCAGACCAGGGGCACGGGGAGCAAAGCCGCAGCAGCGGCGGGGTGCCGCGCCTCTGAGGCTTTGCCAGAGCAAAGCCTCAGAGGCGCGGCACCCCGCTGCCGCTGCGCTCCCGGTGCCTCTGGTCTGCTGGGGACCGTCTCAAAGCCTCAGGCGTCCCCAAGTCAGCTTCTGCTGAAACTGACCAGCGCTGACTACAGGAAGCCCCAGGCAGAGTTGCTCTGCCCCGGGCTTCCTGGAATCAGCTGCTGATCAGTTTCAGCAGCAGCTGACTTGGGGACGCCTGCGGTTCTTAAGTTGATTCTGTATGTAAGTCAGAACTGGCGGTCAGTTTCAGCAGTGTCTGAATCTGGACGCCAGTTCCGACTTACATACAGATTCAACTTAAGAACAAACCTACAGTTCCTATCTTGTACGTAACCCGGGGACTGCCTGTAGTCCCGTATTTTGTTTCAGCTACACCAGACTAACACGGCTACATTTCTATCATATAATATTTGTGTAAGAAACGCAGGTGTGTGTGTAAAAAAAAATATAAAATGTTTCTAAGTGACTGCATTAAGGCAGAGTTGACAAATAGGCTTCTGCCATCCAAAGGATGTAAATTCACCTGTCTGCCTCGGATTGCATGTAAATTAAGTATTGTAAACCAACATAATGGAAACATTGTTTACATACAAAGTCAGCATGAAGTTATGAAGTCACCATGGAGTCATCATACCAGGTGTGACAATGTCAGGCAAGAGGGTTCTGGAAGGCCTATATATGAGCCCTATAATGTAAAAGGAGCTGCTGGATGTGGAATCTTCTTAAGCTTGTGGCAATCAGTGACTGAAACAAGGCTAGCGGGGACGCAGCTATTTAGGTAGGGTCCATTGGAGGAGATGGGGAAGGAGAAAAATGATCTTCCAAGCTTTCGTCAGAGTTTCCAGGAGCAGCATCCTAGCCCTATATAGTGCTACAGATGGACACTTGTTATGGGAGTTGATTATATCTAAGATCACTGGTAACAGAAAGACTTCAAAGAAAAAAATTAACTCTCCATTCCATTGGTGTGCTTTGTGTGTTTGACTGTACAAGAGATATATTGAAGCTGGCAATACACATTACAGAATTTGGCAGTTCTTCTCATTGAAATTTTTTTGTGGCTTGCACAGAAAAAGCAGGTGGTATATTACTGTCCCAAAATCTCAGTCTAGTACAGACAAGATTTTATTTTGCTTAATTTGGGAAAGAATATAATTGCACTGAAGATGCAACTGTGTATAAACCAGAATGAACTTTTGTCCCCGGTTGTTTTTCTGCATAAGCTGAGAGAGGAATTGTGTAGACAGGTCAATATATCAACAGTAAGAGATGGGGCAGAATGCCAGAACTGTAGAGATGCTGCAGTGCCTTTGGATTAAGTTCAGGTTTTATTTTTCACTTAAGGCCAGGGATTGAGCCTTCATTCTCAGTCTTCTTTGAGGAATGCAGAGTATCTTATCCAGATCAACAACACATAATCTGTGGGAAATTATTAAATTCTTTAGAGATTTTTGACTAAATGTTGCTGAATTAATCTCGACTCATCTTTTAAAAAAAGGGATCTTGAAGGAATTTATTCTTTTTCACCTTTTTTCATACCCTTTGAGGGAAAGTGTGAGAGCGGAAGAAAATCATTTATAGTTTCCTATCGGTGAAGTGCTGTTGCAGCTTAGAACTCTCACTTGACAATCTACTTTTTCAGGACACATCCTATCTGTTCATCACCGGCCCTGATGTAGTCAAGTCAGTCACCAATGAAGATGTTACTCAGGAACAGCTTGGGGGAGCAAAGACACACACTTCAGTATCCGGTGAGACCTAGTTATTTTACTTAGCTAACATATGCTCCAGTTTTCCACACTGAATGAAGCAGCAGTTCCAGCATAGATGTTAGAATTTCTTTTTCACACTAAGAGCCTCCAGGTGAAATTCTTCACTGAAGATTATGGGCTTTGGGTATTGGGTTTTGAGCATTGAGTAGCAGTAGTCATTTTTGCACTTTGCAGTGTATCGATGGGATAACAACAACTGGGAGTACGTTGAAAGTTTTAAGTGAAAATAATATGCTGCTTTCACATACAAGGGGAAGTGAAATGGATTTTCAAGCCCTTTAAGTAATTTTAACTCGACTATAGAGTGTTTTACTGGGTTGTGGTGGAAAACCTGTGGCTGAGTTTGCCATCCCTTTCTAGAGTTTCTCTTTCATTTCCTTCTTTCCCTCCCTTTTTCTACAGGGGTCGCACACAGAGCTTTTGAGAATGATGTAGATGCTCTGCTCAATCTCAGGGAGTTTTTTAATTACCTACCTCTCAGTAATCGTGATCCAGCCCCAGTTCGCAAATGCCATGATCCTAGGTAAGTGAGGGGCTTGCATGTAATATCTTAAATGTTCTTATCAGTTTAATAATCTTGCATCTTTCTGACCGCGTGAATACGTGGAAATGAGCATCTTGCAGTTAGGCTTCTGGTTTTTGCCTTCTTCACTGATGAATTCCCTCTTGCAACATGTATATGTGCACACGCAATACTTTGTCAAGTCTATTTATAGTTATTATTATAGGGCTCATCTAGACTACGAGGAACGGTCGAAAGAAGATATGCAAATTCTGTGGGATTTTGCAGAGCTTTCGAAAGTGAAAGTAGTTAAGACGCGGCTTTTTTGGCGACCCTTCCTTTGTCAAAAAGCCACATAAACCTCCTTTTTTGAGGAAGAGCGGCTTTTCGACAAAAGGACCCTTTGTGTTAGGCTCAGATTATGACAAGGGTCAATCCTTGCCCTGAAGGACAGACAATCCAGTTTACCATGTGCTGCCTAATCATACTCATCAAGTTATGTTTTGTAGACAGCATGGTAGAGGTGTGTCTTAAGGAGGATAAGGAAGTGGCTGCTTGAATTTTATCAAGTTTTTCTTGGGCATAAGGGCAACCTGAAGACAGTGTGAAGCTGTTTGATAGAAGAAGGTGGTACAGGATGGGAACACTGGTGGAATAAAGGCAAGGGTTGATGTTGCTACAGGTTAGATTAGCTATGGAGTGTGGGGCTGGGTTAGGAAGGGCCCTTACAGGTAAAAACAAGAAGCTTGTATTTGATGTGGAGGTGATGGAAGAACCAACCGAGGGACTTGGATGTGGCTGATGGGGTCATAGCAGTGAGCAAAGACAATGATTTCAGCACCACACGTTATTTATGACGTATATGTAGTTCAATAATATGGTGCTTCATGGCATATTGGAGCAGCCTGTAGGGAGTGTGCTCTCCCACTGAGTGTCCAGGAGAGCAATCATCATCAGATATTGGTAGCTTCTACTCCCTTGGGGAGGAGGCCAGAGTTGTGGCTTGTGAGGAGAGGTGATGTCAGCAGCACAAAGGCCCAGTGCGTATAGCTTTGTAGTTTCACTGGTTCTACATTGATGCCTTTGCATATTTGGGTACTTCGTTAGCTCTTTGTTTAGGAATTATGAGCAGTTTTGTAAACCATTGTCCCAAAGCTACCAGAAATACGGTATTAACCGATCATTGTTTAGATTCATCCTGTGTTCCTGTTAGGCAGAAATAAGTTACAGAACAGATCTTCTTACCAAAAACAGACTCTCCTGGATGGTGTTTTAAACAGGAGAACATTTGTGTCTTTACTGATATTATGGGGCTACGCCCTCTGCTCGCTACGCTTGCCTACCCCCTCTCTAGCCACTTTCGCTTTGTTGAGAGCCTGTTGACACGATGATGATGTTCTGTCATCCAGCAGGAAACACTTTTTATATAGAGAGAGAGATTAAGAAACCAAGAAATCCTATTATATTTATTAATATTTCAAGACATTTGTAAGTGTTATTTTTGTAGTCTATCTTTTTCCCATACATGAACTCAGTGAGTAAATTTTCCATGTGAGTAGCATGCCATGTGGGTGTTTTTTTTTTTTTTTTTAAAGAATTCCTCTAATAATGGCCATTTTTTTTCTGAGAGGGGCTACCAGTAATTAGAGCCCTATGCGGAAACACATTTATATCCATGGATATAAATCGGTATCCAGGATCCACAAGCTTCTCCTGGGAACTGCAGTGATGAAAGGAGCAGAACATGGAGCCACCGCTCCCAAGAGCTAGCTTTCCACCCCTCCCATGCGGCTGTACTGCCCTCCCCCTTCACACAGGGATCCATTTCTACTAGGAAGAAGTATTACCAAAGAATCTCTGTGTGTCAGCATTTTGTAGTATTAGGTTATGAACTATATCTCAGGGCTCTAACATTTTGACATCTCCACCATATATGCATAACATAACCTTTTTGCACCACAATTTCTGCAACATGTCTCTCCATCCATATGGGCAGGGCTCGACAATTAGTGTAATCTACTCACCCGTGGCAAGTAGATTACAAGCTGGCACAGCCACACAGCACGATCAGCGCATGCGCAGCGCGGTCTGCACATGTGCAGCGTGCCGAACCGCACGGCTGGCGAGCGGGGCTTGCTGCTGCGTGGCGAGCTCTGCATATGGAGAGTGGGTACTTACACCGAGATCTAAAATGTATTTTCTTATATAGTGCCACAAAACAACATTGCTGATCCTTTTCCCCCAAATCAAAGCCCATTCCTTTGGGATAATGCATCTGCCTAAATTCTTGTCCTGTTATAACATATATTCAGATATTTTCTTGTCAGGAAAATTGGCAGTAAATACTGATGTGACTTATGAGTTATATTTGTTTCCTGTTAGTCCAGATGATATTTAAATTAGTTTCCTCTATATAAGAATTTCATTCCAGAGCTGAGAAATATAGGGTTTTATTCTGTGCTCACGGAAATTAGAGGCATTGACTATCTCTGATCAGGTCCATAATACCTAGGTTGAAAGTACTCATCTGATGGAAAGAAGGCCAATAAAAATTGATGTTTGTTTACTAAAGGAGTTGGAAGACTCTCTTTAGTACACAATCCATCAGCCATGAGTATCCCGTTTCTCTTCTACTCTGTATAACTCTCTAGTTCCTTGTGTTAAAGTTTGGACTGTAGGCAAAGGCATTGAAAAATAAATATAATACTGTCCAAAACTCAAAGGGAGGCTGTCACCACCATTTGTTGTGGTCTTTTGAGGGGTCTCAGCCTCTCCTCGCTGAACCTCCTTAGTTTATCCTCAGTTGGGTCCATTATTGGACCCTCAACTCCATTTAAATCTATCAGCTCTTCAGTTGTAGGGCTTGCAGTCTCCCTTAGTGTCCTTGCCATTTTCTTGGTGCTGAGCTGTCACCCCTTTGTTATCCCTGGCCTTTCTGCCTCCCTTTCCTTGTCTGTACTCCCTTTTATAGCAGGTCTTGTTTTCTCTGTTGATTGCAGCTGTGCTCCTGCATTCATGATTGTCAGTTCTGGCAGCTGCATGGGGGTGTGATCAAGCTGCTTGTTTGCAAACAGGAGGAACTCTTCTCCCTTTCCATCTACATGAGGTTTATAGACCCCCCCCCCCCATTACAGGGGCCCATGCCAAAGGGTGCCTCCAGATTTCTGGGGGATGTAATTTTATTAATCTTTGTTAACCTAGAAATATTACCACAATTCGCCTGTCCAATTAAAAATTAGTATTTGCCTGGTTTAGAGTCCCTCAACCCACTACTGCCTACGTTGTCTGCTTTCATAGTACCTTATACTGTTTGGAGCAGCTGGTCCATTCTGCTTTGTGAGTCTGTGGAAAGTAGCTGCACGCGCTCTCAACTTTCTCTTATATACATTCAAACAGCATCCTCTGAATATCTGCTGGAGTTTTATTATTTGAAGAGGGCTGTGAAACAACATGGGTATCACGGGCTAAACATTTATTTTCACAATGGCTGTTCTCTCTTGCCAAAAGACTGTTATTCCTCCAACACTCCAGAGCTCTGTTTATTTCCTGGAGCAACGCTTTGATGTTTCCATTGTACAGATCCTTAAGGTTACTTGAGATTGGATTCCCAAGTATCTTGCAGAATTTTTTACCCATTTACAAAAACATTTTCTGGACAGTTGATGTTTCTGAGATGTTTAGCTTTAACATGATTTAATCAAACTCAGTTGCATTTTTCAAATTAAGGATTCCTTTAGATGATGATTTTAGGGAAACCTTTAAGTAGACTATTGTAACAGCAACATGAAAAACTTTACTGTATATTCCTGCCAGTTTTATCCCATTAATAAATGTATTCTTCCTTGTGCAAAAGACTTTATGGCCAGTGGAGAAAGCCAAAGAGAGGTGCCTCACCGCCATATAATTCAGACAGGAAAGATGACAGCCCATAGATTTGCATCACTGCTTTAGGGCTGATATATAGAGGATAGTTATGTGCAACTTTTTCCTCATTGGTGCTTCCCTCCCTCGCACCATCACAGTAGTGTTCCAGCCCAACAATTAGGGAGACAGAAATGAAAGACTTGTCCCCTTTCCCCCGAAACAGGGGTGGGCAAAAGGGCCTCTGCGGGCTGGATCCAGTCCACCAAGCAAGTTGATCTGGCCTGCAAAGGCCCTGGTACTCCCCTGCCCCCAGGCCAATCTGGGCTTGGGGGCAGGGGCGGAAGTGCACAGAGTCTCCTCCTGCCTTGCAAGGGGTGCAGTGCTTCTAAGCACTGCACACTCCTTACAGGCCGGGGGGCAGGGTGGGAGGAGACTTTGCAACGCTCCCCCTGTCCCCAGGCCAATCAGGGCTTAGGGTCGGAGAGAGCCCATGAAGTCTCCTCCTGCCCTGCAGGGGGCTCAGCACTTAAAAATCAACTGCCAGCTGCTGCTCAGCTGGCGGTTGACTCTAAGTGCAGCTCTCCCTTGCAGGGCAGAGGCAGAAAACATGAGACTTCACGTGTTCCCCCTCCCCAGTCCCTGGTTGACCTGTGGGGAGCACGCAAAGTCTCCTCCCACCGCCAGGAGCATGAGTACCTAGAGGGAACTGCCAGCAATTCGGAACAGCTGGCAGTTCTCTCTGAGGGGGGGCAAAAACTTTGCGTGCTCTCCCACCTCCAGACCAATCAGGGTCTGTGTTTGGGGAAGCACAGAATATCCTGGCACCGCCCCTTCCACCTGAACCCCCCCTTCCAAGGCAGCCCAGGGCCACTTCAAAAATTTGTGAAGTGGCCCCCAGTCAAAAATGTTTGCTCCCCCCTGCCCTAAAACATCTCCTGCTGCTGCTTCTTCCCCCTTAACACTTCCCAGGCCAGAATATTCTCTGTGTCTTCCCCATCCCACCGCCTCTTTGTAGCTCCTGTGTTAGTGGCCAGTAGAGTCTGCAGCAGGTGGAAGATGTACAGATCCTGCAATCCTCCAAGAGGCCACCTCTTTCCATACAGAAGACATGCACTTGTAACTCCTCCCATTGTATAGAAATTAATCTGATTTTTGTGGTTGTAGATGTCATTTTTAATTACTTTGCATTTTATTTGTCTGAAGTAACCGCTTGGTTCCTGAGCTGGACACAATTGTCCCAATGGAGTCTACTAAAGCCTATGATATGGTGGACATTGTACATTCGGTAAGCCTTCTGTTCTTAAAGAAAAGTATTTACAGTATGTGACAAATTATGAAATGGCTCAAAATGCTCGAAGCAGACTAGCAGAATGCTACAGGAGACCCACTTACAGTGAACTCTCTCTTCACAGTAGCCATTAAGATAATTCTTTCTCCATGCATTGATCATAAACCCAGGGGAAATAAAACTGCAAAAATAAGCATTCTGGTGTATGAATGGAATATCAGATTTAGGATTTATCTTTGACTCATTTTCCTCTTCCAAATGCTCATAAGTCACATAAATGGAAGATAGTATTGTTCACAGTTCTTTTCTTAAAAGGTGGATGAGAAAAAAGCTATAAAAAGCACACCTTAGAGCCCTTCCCATTTTATTTCTTTAAATAATGCTGTGTGTTGTACCGTTTCCCCTAACTAAAAGAGAAACATACTTTATTCGGGGATTCAGATCTATTCATAGAAACACTTAGCTTTTTGTGTCATATTTTATTTCATACGAAAACTAAAAATAACAATACAAAAATATATAATTGTTACAATATCCTCTGCAGGTTATCATTAGGGTTTGAATTTTACACCTTCAGATTCATGGCTCAGCACTCTACTACTTGAGTTAAATGTTAATTGTCAGCAGTAGTGTGCTGTTATCCTCTGTGGAACAGACACAAGGGGATCATGTGCAACATACTGAAGCAATAGGGTACATGTACAATAGCTCAATTGTACTGGCATCCTGGCACATAGATTTTTCAGATTTTCTGAGAGGCAGTGTAAAAAGGTGTGAATTGGCTCTTCCTTATTGAGCTATAGTCTGAAATTTGACAGAATTGACTTTGTCCAATATCCATCTACCCTGTGAAATAGGCGGTAAAGGCTGATATTTGCCTACCTGCTAAAATACAGTTCATGTGCATGGGCATGTTAATATTGTTCTGTGGAAAAGATAAAACCGCAGAAATCATGGTGTAACAGCTCTGTAATTGAATAGTATTTTGATAAGAGTAATGATGCATTTTATCTGGCAGTTCAGCTCTGTGAAGTTACCTCAGAATAGTGCTAGCGACTTAGTGGGGTCTAGGAGCATGCTCACTGTGGATGGAATGTTCTGAATATTAAGGCATAAACCTTGTCAAGTTCTGTTCCCAGAGCTAAAAATTAGATCACCTCTGGGTGAATTATCATGGGGGTAAGCAAAGGGCTTATTCGTCTGCCAAAATTCAAGCACCTGCCCCAAAAGAGGGTTGGGATTTCACAAGTGCCTGTGTGAGTTAGAAAAGTCCAACTAACTTTCAACAGGACTTCTGCTCCTAGGCCAGATACTGTTGAAAATTCTCCCCCCAGGCACAGAGCTGTTTAAAATATGAGCCGATATTTTTTGCATTATTACAACTACCTATCTGTCCTTTACCAGGTCCTCAGAAATAGCTGAACTGCCTTTACTCAAACTGAACAAAATATTCTGAAGCCAACATCTAGCATGGAAAACTGCAGCCTACATGGGTGGTAGGCAAAGTTATTTTAAACAGCAGAAAACGGGTTCATAATGATATGTTAGGCGACAATAATACAGGTATAACTATTGCTCCATCTATACTTATGCACACTTACGAACATTTGAACTTTGCTTTGCATTTCTGTGGACATCACTTTATAGATCACAGAATGAGAAGTCTGTTCCTAGGTTTAAAGGCAGATATGAGGAATTTAGCCCTGACCTCTGAGGAGGTGGGGCACAGAAAGGAATTTGGCTACAAGGGAGGTTTGAAGAACCTTCCTTGCCTGATCCCTTCAGGTGGTAAAAGCAGAACATGGCCAAGAACTGCTTTTCAGGGAGACTGCTCTGCTGTGTTTTTCTGTCTCAGTTCTATAGATGCCATTGACTTAGTATGTGCTGCTTCTGTGCAAATAAAATTACACTTCAGTTCTGCTCTGTTATGAGCCTCTTACATTTTGTGCAACACCAGTTACTTAGATAGCATTACACAGATTGCATGTATTAGTATAATGTGTATGGGATTACACAAAGAATTATGCACTGATCTTCTCTGAAGAAGCAAAATGCTTTGACTTCACGGAGGACTGCAACACATACTAAATATGTAAGGAAAATGGTTTGTTTAAAAAAAGAGATGTAAACAACTGTGGAACTTAAAAGTTTCTGTCTTTCACCAACCAATGCTGATCAAAACAATTATATAGATGTGTGTGTGTATTTCCTCATCCACCTTGTGTGTCTCATTTACTTTTTTTTAACATTTGGAGATCAGTCTTTAATAAAGCACACACTTCAGATTATTATCAAGTATTTATAAACATCCAAGGTAAGTATTAGTGTGTTGCAAACTAGAAAAGTGCCCTCATTACAGGGGAATCCGTTGAAAGATTTTCTTTGGTGTCATAGAATCACAGGGCTGGAAGAGACCTCAGGAGGTCATCGAGTCCAGCCCCCTGCCCAAGGCAGGACCAACCCCAACTCAATCATCCCAGCCAGGGCTTTGTCAAGCCAAGACTTAAAAACCTCTAGGGATGGAGATTCCACCACCTCCTTAGGTAACCCATTGCGGTATTTCACCACCCTCCTAGTGAAATAATTTTTCCTAATATCCAACCTAGACCTCCCCCACTGTAACTTGAGACCATTGCTCCTTGTTCTGCCATCCATCACTAGGAAGAACAGCCTCTCTCGATCCTCTTTGGAACCTCCCTTCAGGAAGTTGAAGGCTGCTATCAAATCCCCCCTCACTCTCTTCTCTTCTGCAGACTGACTAAGCCCAAATCCCTCAGCCTCTCCTTGTAGGTCAAGTGCTCAAGCCCCCTAATCATTTTGGTTGCCTTTCACCAAAATGGGACCCTTCACTACTGGGACCCTCTCCAGTGCGTCCACATCCTTTCTGTAGTGGGGGGGCTCAGAATTGGACACAGATGTGGCCTCACTAGTGCCGAATAAAGGGGAATAATCACTTCTTTAGATCTGCTGGCAGTGCTCCTCCTAATGCAACCTAATATGCCATTAGCCTTCTTGGCTTCAAGGGCACACTGTTGACTCATATTCAGCTTCTCATCCACTGTAATCCCCAGGTCCTTTTCTGCTGAACTCCTTCCTAGCCAGTCGGTCCCCAGCCTGTAATAATGCTTTGGATTCTTCCATCCCAAGTACAGGACTCTGCACTTGTCCTTGTTGAACCTCATCAGATTACTTTTGGCCCAATCCTCTAATCTATCTAGGTCACTCTGGACCCTATCTCTGCCCTACAACGTATCTACCTCACCCCCTAGCTTAGTGTCATATGAAAACTTGCTGAGGGTGCAATCCGTCCCCTAATCCAGGTCATTTATGAAGATGTTGAATAAAACTGGCCCTAAAACTGATCCTTGGGGCACTGCACTTGAAACCAGCAGCCAGCCAGCCAGCCAGACATTGAGCCACTGATCACTACCCATTGGGCCTGACAATTTAGCCAGCTTTCTATCCACCTTACAGTCCAATCCATCTTTCCTTAACTTGTTGGCAAGAATATTGTGGGAGACCGTATCAAAAGATTTGCTAAAGTAAAGATATATAACATCCACTGACTTCCCCATATCCATAGAGCCAGTTACCTCATCATAGAAGCTAATCAGATTGGTCAGGCACAACTTGCCCTTGGTGAATCCATGTTGACTATTCCTGATCACATTCCCCTCTTCCCAGTGCTTCAAAATGGATTTCTTGAGGATCTCCTCCATGATTTTTCCGGGGACTTAAGTAAGGCTGACTGGTCTGTAGTTCCCTGGATTGTCCTTCTTTTCTTTAGCACCTCAATAGAATATATTCAAAAGTAAATGCAGCATCCAGTATATATTGACAATTACATTTGTAAAGAAAGAGAATAAAATTGTCTGATTCCTCGTCAGTGGGGGGGTTTTCTGTGTAACATTGATATTGTTGTAAGTCCCAGAACTACACCATGTGTATCCATATGAGGATTCTGTCTGAATCTCATTCTTACAGATTGTTGATGAGAGGGAATTCTTTGAGATCATGCCCTCTTATGCCAGGAACATCGTTGTTGGATTTGCAAGGATGAATGGAAGAACTGTTGGAATAGTGGGTAATCAACCCAAAGTGGCATCAGGTAGGAGCAAGCGGTCTGCTGCTGTATATCTGCTTAAGGGTGTTTGTAAGGTGGCTACTGGTTGTGTTTTATTAAACACATTGTGAGGACGTATGATAACTTGGTGTACTATGAGTGTTTAAAGGTTGGGTCTATGATTCGTTTTCCCCTAAAAGTTTAATAGTGGAATGTCTCCAGGTTCTGTGCTAGGGGTAGCATTTTATGTGACAATGATCTGGAAAAGAGAGGTAAACAGTGATGTGGCAGAATTTGCAGATCATGAGCCTAAATAATGTTATGTCAAGATTAGTAAAGCCCATGAAAAACTTCAGTGGGATGAGCAACATAGTACAATGGCAGATAAAATTCTATGTTGAGCAATGTAAGATGATTTGTATGGTCTGAAATAAAAATTGTTTTCAACTGGTACCACTCAGAAAAAGACACGATGGGTTTTTTGGGTCAGCTCAGTGAAAAGCTTTGCTCAGTGCACAGCTAATAATAATAATAATTAATAATAAAAAATAATAAATAGAGGACACTACTGGAAAAAATTCTAAATTTCTACTATAAATTAGTAGTCCTCATCAGATGGAATATGGTGTTTGGATTTCTAGCCCAACAGACACAGCTGAAAGAGAGAGAGGATTCCTAGGCAGGCAGCAAGAAAGACTAGGGACATGGAAAACCTGCCATCTGAACTGTTTAATTTGGCAAAATGACAAATCTGAGGGATATGAAAAAGGTAAATGAAATAAACAGTATGGAGAGGGCACTTCTACTCACCTCCTTGTTTGTTTATTTTAAGAAAAGATATTTGGTGAAATCAGTAGCCAGCAACTTGAAATCTGATAAATGTAGTGCTTTTTCACATAACACACAACAAGCCTGTGGAGCTTAATGCCATTATATCCATGTATGATTAACGGAGATCAAGAGCTTAACAGACTTGAGACATTTTGTTGGATAATAAGCACATCTGGAGTTACCATAGTAAGGGTTCTTTTTAAAAGATGAAAAAATGTGCGAAGTCTATATATCCTTGTGTTCTTCTTCGAGTGGTCCCCGTGGGTGCTCCACTCTAGGTGTCGGGCTCGTTCCAGCGCCGCTGATCGGAGGCTTTTTGTAGCTGTAGTCGGCCGGACCGCGCATGCGTGGCAGGTTCCGCGCGCCGTTTTTCCAGTCACGCGGTCCGGCCCCTTCGCCAGTTCCTTTCAACCATCCTAGGTTGCTGACGGAGATCTGAGTCTCTCCTCAGAGGCAGCTCCTTTCAATAGAAAAGTTAAAAATTTTCATTCGTTTTCCTCAGGTTATGGTTAGCGTTAGGTAGTTAGTTATTTGTTTAAAAAAAAATTGAAAGTTTGACATAGTTAGTTAAGGCTACTGTTATTTCTAGTTTTCTCTACTGTTTGAACCCAGGAAATTCAAAATGCCCGGTTCACCGGGTTTTAAGAAATGTTCTTTGTGCAAAGACCCCATGCCGGCGTCCGACGGCCACGGCTTGGGGGAGTCCCATGTGCCGAGCAAATATGCTCACTCTTCCAAATTAACGGCCAGGGCACGTAGGGACAGGGACATGAGGCTGAAGCTCATCCTATTTGATAAGGCTCTGCAGCCTTCTGAAATGCCTCAAGGAGATCCCTCTATGGAGCGCAAGAGGAGGTCTTCACCGCAGAGCGGGTGGACTCAAAAGAAGGGGAAAAAAGTCTCCCCGGCGCGATCCCTGACCGCGGCCCCTCTATCTAAAATCAGTGATGGTGACCAGCCAGGTACCTCCGGAACAGGTTATCAACCCGCGAAACAAAAATCGCACAGGCATAAGTCTGTGGGACGTTCCTCTTCCGTGCCGGTGCCGTCGACCACTGTTAAGGCGGGGAAGAAATCGGCACCGCCGACTCAAGGGCAGCAGCCTATGAGAGTGCCTGACCCTACAACCTCGGCACCGACAGTGCAGAAACACGGAAGACACGATACGGCATCGCTTCAACAAGCGGCACCGACAGAGCAGGCGGCACCGGGGCACCGAACGCCCACGGCACCTGATACAGCGCCGAGTGGCAGTCACACTACAGTGCCGGGAGTGGCACTGCAAATTATGAAGAAAGCGAGCACGGCACCAGCGGACCATGGCAGCTCGGTTCCGCCTAAGGCACCGGTAGGAGAGTTAGCCTCCCCAGCTTCATCGGCGCGGCACTCCCCAATACTGGTCTTAGATGATGAGGATCAGGTCTCCAGGCATTCCTCCGTCGATGAGCCCTGCGCCATGCCTTCGGCCGTACCTTCAAAAGCTCAAAGGAAGTCGGCTCCTAGAAGAGGGTCTCCATCTCCATCACCGATTTTTTCGGCACTGTCTCCCTCCCCTCCGCGATACCATTCTCCAAGGGGCCTCGTTATCATCGCAGCTCGCGTTCTCCGCACCGCCACTCGAGGCCTCACTAAACTTATGTTTACAGGCACCCCATACCACATTTTGGGATGCATACTTCTAGGTCTCGCTCACCAACTCGTTCACCCTCGAGGTCTTATGGCAGCAGATACAGCACTGCCTATTCATCCAGGAGACCATCTCCCGATGGCTCCTATCGCACAACCATTGGTTTGCAGCCCTCGACTTGCAAGACGCGTATTTTCACATTACAATCCACCGGGCGCACAGATGCTTTCTGCGCTTCGTGATAAACAACGACCATTTCCAATACAGGGTCCTCCCCTTTGGTTTGGCGGCAGCTCCCAGAGTTTTCTCAAAGACTCTAGCGGTAGTTGTGGCATATCTACGGTGCCAGCACGTCCTCATATTCCCTTATTTAGACGATTGCCTCATAAAGGCCCCAACGCATCAAGAGACCATGTGGATGATCTCGTTAGTCAGAAACACGTTCGATTCTCTCGGCTTGATAATAAATGAACAGAAGTCGACCATTGCTCCGACACAAAACATAAAGTTCATCAGCGCAGTCCTAGATTCTATCACGGCAAGGGCATACTTACCTCTAGACAGGTTCCAAGCGATACAGGAACTAGTAAAGGTACTCGACATAGCTCCAACTGTGTCCATACATACGTGTCTGCGCCTTCTGGGCCACATGGCATCCACCACCTTCGTGTTTCCTCATGCAAGACTTCACTTCAGAGATCTTCAACACTGGTTAGGAAGGGTATACTTACCACAAAAACACAGCATTCACAAGACGGTCACTGTGCCGCCTCATGTTCGCGACTCCCTGCGTTGGTGGAAATGCACAGGAAACATCCTTTCCGGAGTCCCATTCTGTCGTCCTCAGCCTTCTGTGCTTATAACGACAGATGCATCTCTCATAGGCTGGGGTGCACATATGGGCAACGATCGTGTTCAGGGCAAATGGTCCTCCATAGAGAAGACTTATCACATCAATCTCTTGGAGTTACGCGCCATTTTCCTAGCATGCAAGCATTTTCTCCCATGCATACGGCACACCACCGTCAGGATATTCACAGACAATGTGGCAGCAATGTACTATGTAAACTGACGGGGGTGCCAGATCTTGTTCCCTCTGTGTGGAAGCAATACGGTTGTGGAACTGGTGCATAAAGAACGGCGCAACCATCACAGCGTCGTACTTACCTGGCATCAGCAATGTCATTGCAGACTCGTTGAGCAGACGATTCCCGGTAGATCACGAGTGGGAGATAAGATCAGATGTTCTACATTGCATCTTTCGCAGGTGGGGTATGCCGAGAGTAGACCTATTTGCCACAGCGCAGAATGCCAAGTGTCCCCAGTTCTGTTCCAGAGCGGGGATGGGGAGCGGATCTCTGGGTGACGCTCTTCTCACCACTTGGCGCGGATTGCTTCTCTATGCATTTCCCCCGACAGTCCTAGTGGCCAGGACTCTCGAGAAAATAATGCTCAAACGGGCGACAGTCATCTTGATAGCTCCGGCATGGCCAAGACAGCCGTGATACCCACTCTTGCACAGTATGTCGTTATGCCCACCATGGACACTACCTCTTCGTCCAGACCTGTTATCACAGCAGAACGGAGCTCTCCTGCATCCCAGACTCGATTCACTTCACCTCACAGCATGGCTGATAACTGGTTCAAACATGATGAGCACCTTTGCTCACAACGAGTCAAGACAATTTTGATGAGTAGTAGGAAAGATTCCACTTGGAGAACTTAAAGTGGCGCAGATTTGCTCAATGGTTTCAAATTCAAAACGTGGAACCCCTTGTTTCTCCTTTGCAGCAGATCCTAGATTACGTCCTGCAGCTTCAAGACTCTGGTCTCTCCTTGTCTACTCTGAAAGTTCATTTAGCAGCAATCAGTGCCTTTCATGAGCCACTGCAGGGTTCCTCAATTTTTCCCATCAAACTACAAAAAGGTTTTTAAAGGGTCTAATGAACCTGCATCCACCTCACAGACCCCCTCCATCAGCCTGGAGCCTGGATTTGGTACTGCACACAATAGTGCACCCCCCCTTTGAGCCTTTGGCATCAATATCACTGCGAATGTTAACAATGAAAGTTGTATTCCTATTGGCGATTACCTCGGCACGCAGAGTCAGCGAGCTAGGAGCGTTAATGGCAAGTCCTCCTTACACATCCTTTTTAAAGGACACAGTGATATTGCGCCTGCATCCGGCGTTCATTCCCACGGTCAATACCTCTTTTCATATCAATGAGCCTATAGTTTTAACTGCCTTCTATCCCAAGCCACATTCTTCTCCATCAGAGGCCTTGTTTCACACGCTCGACGTGCAACGAGCTCTCTCCTTTTACATAGAAAGAACCCGCTCATGAAGACGTACGGACAGGCTGCTTGTGTCCATAGCGCAGCGTTCCAAAGGCAATCCTATTTCGAGTCAACGTATAGCTAGACTGATTACCGATTGCATCTCGACATGCCATTCACTCAAAGGAAGGCCTCTCGTTTCTCAACCTATTGTTCATTCCACTAGAGCGGTGGCCACCTCCACCGCCTTTGCCCGAGGCGTCCCTCTCAGCGACATTTTCCGGGCAGCCACCTGGTCCTCTAGCACTTCTTTCATTCATCATTATGCTGCAGTGCGGCGTTGGGCCCCGGACGCAGCAGTAGCGTCCGCGGTTCTAGCCTCTGCACAAAATCATTGACCCGGTGCGCATCTTGACTACTGCTTTGTAGTCACCTAGAGTGGAGCACCCACGGGGACCACTCAAAGAAGGGGAAGTTACTCACCTGGTGTAGTAACGATCGTTCTTCAAGATGTGTCCCCGTGGGTGCTCCACGTCCCGCCCTCCTCCCCGCTCCGGGTCTGTCTCCTTATCTCGTTACAGATTCCGGACGGTGACAGGAACTGGCGAAGGGGCCGGACCGCGTGACTGGAGAAACGGTGCGTGGAACCTGCTGCGCATGCGCGGTCTGGCCGACTACAGCTACGAAAAGCCTCCGATCAGCCCGACACCTAGAGTGGAGCACCCACAGGGACACATCTCGAAGAATAATCCTTACTACACCAGGTGAGTAACTTCCCCTTTCAGGGTATAAATTTATCTGTAACTAACATAAGTATTAGCCCTTATTTCCCTTGCATGTTTCTCTGCAGTCTCTAGTACTAGCCCTAGGTTGCTGTTACTGGATTAGATAAACCTCTATCAGAGCTGGTAGGGGAATTCTGTTATTTTGAAGGGAGTTTTGTTGCTTTTCTTAAATGATGTTGTTTCTATGTGGCAAATTACATTTTTGAGAAAATCAAATGGTCATATGATGACTTTTGATCGTTTTTCTCAAGGGCAACTTGATCAAATACAAACATTTGCCAAGTTAAATTGTTAACCGTCATATGAGTACCTGAAAAAATTAGCAGGTTTTTCTGCTGGCTTCCTTTCGATTCGGTGGTTTTAATTTTGGCAAAGATGTCTAAATGCTCAAGACTGTTTGTTTCCATTTGGATACCAGTTTAGTATAAATTAAATATAATAAAATATGTATATTTTAATTGTTTTCTGACATGGAAAAAGAAGGAAAAACTTCTTCAGTGTTTTAATAAGTAGTAAGGACATAATGGGAGAGCTGCTCTTAGGAAAAACCTAGCATAAAGTGATCACCAGTTGATGCAATTTAAATTAAATGGAAGGATCATTAAAACAAGGTCACTATGTTTTTTTATTTCAAAAGGCCAGACTTTGGGAGATTAAGGGAATTAGGAAAAGTCAGCTGTACTGAAGAGCTCAAGGTCTTAAATGTGGAGGAGCCTTGGAATTTCTTCAAATCAACTATACAAAAGCTGCCTGAAATTTTCACCAAGAAAGAGGGAAAAAACTTCGAGGGAAAGGCTCCAGGCTCAGCTGAATGAATAACTACTTAAAAAAGGTTATTAAGAGTTGGCAGAGAGTCTGTAAGGAATGCAAAAAGGGGCTGATCAGCAAAGAAAGCTACATCACAAGGGGGTTAGAAAATGTGAGAATAAAGTGAGAAGTGCTAAAAGTCAAGCTGAATTATCTTTTGCTCAGGAAATATAAAATAAATTAGTTTCTTAGTTATATAAATAGAGAATAAAGAAGGTTGAGGTTGGGCCACTATGCAGTGTGAACAGGAAGAAGATAACTAGAACCTACATGAATCCTTTGCCTCAGTTTTCAGTAACTATGATGATGTGCATGAATGCAATATGTCTGATGGAAATGTGTGTTTAAAAATGGAAATAACATCTGATGTGGAAGAAAAATTTAGAGGTTAATGCACTCAAATTGAGGTGGGGGGACTACATAAACTTCCATCCTATAATACTGAAACAACTGGAACATAAGATTGCTGATTCAGTACTAATAATTTTTAATAAATCAGTTATCTGAGGGTAGTGTCATCTGACTGGAGAAAAGCTAGTGTCATACTTCTATTTAAGAAAGGGAAGAAAAGTGATCTGACAATTTCAGGCGTGTAAGTCTGACCTCAGTGATATACAAGGTTTTAGAGCAAATAGTGAAGAAAGTAATAATAAATTCTTACAACTCCAGTATCCCAAAATAGCTGCAGTGTATAGACATACCCAGAGTGACTAAGAGCATGAATATGAAGCTGTGAAAAAGGTAAATGTGCCTCTTATGATATATCAGATGAGGCATTTCTAGAGATAGAGACATATTAATGCCTTGTTAAAAGGCACAGATCAGACCTCATCTGTGTACAACTGTACTCACCCATATTCAAGAAAGATAAATTTAAAGTGGAATAGATGCAGAGAAGAGCTATTAGGGTGATTAGGGTAACAAAAGGTCTGTCTTCTTAGAGAATAGAAAAGCTTGACTTGTTAAGTCTAGTAAAAACAAAAGCTGAAAGGGCATATGATTGCTCTCTATAAACACAATAGAGGGGTAAATGCCAGGGAAGGTGAAGAGCTATGTAAGCTAATGAGCAATGTTCCCACAAGAATAAATGGATATCAACTGGCCAGAACAAATTCAGACTGGAAATTAGAAGGTTTCTAGCCAGAACCTCACTTTTTCTCATGGAACAGCCTCTCAACAGGAGTTGTGCAGGCCAACTACTTACTTAGCTTTGAGAGAGAACTGGACAAATGTATGTGCAGTTGTATGACTGAGTGGCATGTGCAGTGGAGGTTAAGGCTTAATTATAGGGTAATTTCTGATTTATATTTTATGTGTCTAAAGCTCAAACTTCAGCTGGTCACCTGCAAAAGTCAGGAAAGGCTCCCATGTTAGTGAATCCTGGGAGATTTTTATCTCCCTTCTGTGATATACTAGCAGTGACAAGACAGGACAATGGGACACTACATGGAGTGAGGCTCTCAGGTGGTATCTAGAATCCCTCTGTCAGGTGCTTAGCTCTGGCTGGTTCTTGCTCACATGCCCAGGATCTAACTCATCCCCATATGTGGGGTGAGGAAGGAATTTTCCTCCAGGTCAGATTGACAATGACCTTGGGAGAGTTTCACCTTCCTCTCCAGCATGTGGGCACAGCACACTTACCAGAATTATCTGGATATAAGTAATGGGCCACTTCACCTGGAATGGTCTCCTTAGCCTATAATGAGGACTGCTAAACTATCAGTTCAGTATTGTATTTAGCTGTGACACTGAGTACTGGTCGCAGACCTGAAGATGAGCTCTGTATAGGTCGAAAGCTTGTCTCATCATCAGAAGTTAGTGCAATAAAAGATATTACCTCACCCACCTGGTGTTGCTAACACCCTGGGACTGACATGGCTACAACACTGCAGATATCTGAGGCTTTGTACGTTATAGAGAAATACTATGTAATGCTTACAGATAAAATACATGTCATACTCTTAGTGCTAAAACAATGCAGTCTCGTAACATGCAATAATATCCCATAACATTCAAAGCACCTAAGTCTCTCTGACTACCAGTTGGACTTAGGCACCTGGAATGTTTTTTATTTTTTTTATCCATGACCTTGAAGTGAAATGAGGGGGAAACATCACTAAGTAGACAAAAAATAGCCCGCCACAACTGAAAATACAGAAACAGGAGTAATTTGGATACAAGGTAATACAGCCAAACGAGCCAGCGAGATCCTGATACTATCCTGAATGCAATATCTGAAGGTTACAATTTATTAGAACAGTTGTAAAACCCCATGACATATAGTGTCCTCTCTGTTTCTGAACGTTATTAGGGTGTTTGGACATAAATTCTTCTGTGAAGGGAGCCCGCTTTGTTCGATTCTGTGATGCTTTCAACATTCCTCTGATCACTTTTGTGGATGTTCCTGGATTTCTGCCAGGTAGGCCCTCCATGTTTGTAACACGGTGTGATTTGGGGTGGGGAGGACAGTTGGTTATGGATAGTTAATACAGTTTCTCTTTGTTTCTTTTTTTGTTTTGATCTAAAGTCATGTTTGTCAGGCTCAGCCATAGGGAGCAGGATGTGCCCATCCCCCTGCAAGTGCCAGAGCAGTTGAAAGCCATCATGCTGGGCCCAGCCAAAGATGGGCTGCTTCCTTGCCATTGCCAGCACCCCAGAAATCCTGCCCTCATTGCAGCTAGAGCAGAAGTTGTTCACACTTCACTTGCTCTGTTTCCATATTATTTTGAGAATGCAGGTACCTCCAAAAGGGTTCAGTGATAGTGTTGCTGCTCTGAGAGGGATAGTACATGAAAAGGTGCAGCTGAGAGCAAACCCACTGCATCACCTACTAGTTCTTCTGGGGAGAAAGGGGCAGTGCCTCTTTTGGAGTAGCCAGTGTCCCATGGAGTGCTAAGGGGGAAACTTCTGGGGTGGGAATTCCTGGCTGACCACCTGTGTCAGAACAGCTGTGTTGTCTGATTCCAGCAGTTCTGTTCCTCAGAGCCCTGATCAAGGTGAGCCTTTCACTCTCTTTCCCCTTTGGGGAGAGGCCCCTTCCCCTGCTGCATACTGTTACCTGGGGATGTGCAGGCTCTTTGAGCTTCAAGCAGTATGTCTCTTGCCTGGAGGCCTCCTGGCCAGCAATAGGCATTCCTGTCATATCTTTTGCTTGGGAGCATCTTGTGTCCCACAGAAGTGCTCTGCACTGCTTTAAGGGCAGGGCAAAAAGAAATCGGGAGCTAACCCTGAGACTCCTAATGACAGGGTTTTTCCTCCAACTAGCCTGAGATCTGGCTCAGAAGACACCTCCCCCCTCAACTACCGAATTCAGTGCTGAGCAGTCAGTGCCCACTTAACCACAGCACTTTTACCTTGGTCTACCTGAGATACAGAGAATATTCATAGCAAATGGAGTAATTTCCACAGAAAGACTCCATCTAAAACAGGCAGAAGACAATTGGTCCCTGCAGAAGACAATTTCTGTAGAGACATTGCATTCCACCCTGGGTATGGTTAAGGCTCCAGACATGCTTAGTATTGCTTCTGTACCCAAGTCTCCAGGCTCAGCAGAGAAAAAGGGCTGCAAGCGTAACTCCATACTGAAACCTTCAGTGCAGCGTAAGCAGGACACTGCATCATTGAAATAGTCCACCTCACAGAGGATGGTAGCCACGGCCTTTTCTTCACCATCTACATCCCAGTTGGCCACAGTTTCAGGAAGATGTTATGGTCTCCATGGCCCCTTAGGCACCCTCATTGTTACTGTCTACTTTCATCAGCGTGGACTCACCTGGAAAGCATATATCCTCAATACAGACAAAAGAACAGAGCCCTGCTCTTCAAACCCACCCAGTACTGCAAGAATTCAGATTCTCAAGAGCACTGTTTGTTTTGCAGGAGTGTGCATCTCCCTTGTTAGTTGGTACTAATTGGCTATTGGTACCGAGACAAGCATGGTCACCAAGGTGGGACCTTTCCCCTGGTGCCACTTGACTACCCAACACTTTCAGGGTGCTGAGGCTCCCCCTCTTAAAAACAAGGAATTTTCCTTCAAAGTGAATGTTTCGAGGCAGTGCTCCCCAGCACATCAAACAAGGAATTTCCATCCTGACGCTCTGGTGACAAGAAGGGGGGAGTTCCACCAAAAATAGGCTGCAGAATCCCATCCAAGTGACTGTCACCCCAGTGCGTTTCAGACCTCTCCATAGTGGGATCATCAGCAACTTTCCCAGGCCCCTAGACTCTTCTGTGGGGAATGTGGACGAGATGCTTCCCTGCTCCAGCTCCTCCTCCTTTATGACCGTAGGCACAAAAACCCTGTGAAGACCAGGAGCCTAGGGCAGCTAAGGAGATTATCCCCTGCGATAGGGTGCGAATCACTGTTCTGGCGCTTTCTGCCAGCTGCCATGGGAATTCGCTCTCCTTGCTAGGGTGCCCGCCTTGGTGGTGCCTCACTGCTGTCAGCTACTGAATCTGCTCTGCCTCCACTGCAGCCCTTCCAATATGCCAGGGGTCACTGCTGCTCTCAGCCCCTTTCTAATTGGCTGTCTCTGGTGCAACCTCCCTAGGGCTGCTTTTAACCCCTTTTCTGCCAGTGAGAGGCAGCCACCTCATCACACTCCCCAAACAAATATTTCTTAATTTTCCCTAATGAAGGGGTTATGCCTCCCCTAATGTCTGCAGCTGATGAGTTCAGACATTTCCAAAAGTTAATGAAGTGCATTGCAGATTCCCTTAAAAGTCCAGCATAAGCGCCTAAGCATCCTCCCGTGATCTCTCTCTACCCGAGTTGCTCTGCCTGTGAATGAGGCCCTGTAGGATCTGGCAAAGTCCATCTGGCAGACTTCTCTGATGAGTCTGCAGACGTGTGAATGAGCCAGTAAGAAATATTACATCCCCGTTAAGGAAAAAGTTGAGATTCCAGCGGAAGAGACCACCTGTTCCCTCGGCACCGACTCCTGAGCCATCATCATCATCCAAGTGTCTGTTTCTGCAGGTTGGTTGAGGACCCGGAACCATCTCACTACACTGAGCTGTATACACACCTCTCCTTCCACCCTTCAGAAGTCACCTCTGCTTGTCTTTCCACAGGGGAGAGAATCACATTGGACAAATGGGTGCTGGAGATTATAAGACCTGGGTACAGTATCCATTTCATTTTTCTCCAGTATACCACCCCCATCTTGTTTCTCTTCTGGGACCCCTCTCATAAGCACTTGTTAAAGCAAAAGGTTGATTTGCTTCTGTGAATGGGAGCTGTGGATCTATTTTCTATTAAGCGCAGAGGGAAAAGATTTTATTCCAACTACTTCCTGGTCCCAAAAAAGAATGGAGGGTGGAGATTGATCTTAAATGTAAAAGTTCTAAACAACTTTGCCAAGTCTCAGGCATTCAGGATGGTGTCTCTTGCAGCTGTATTTCCATCATTAGAACCACAGGATTGATTCCTCAAACTTCCGGGGAGCCCAGGACCTCAGAGTGATGGAGGGAAATTCTTTGCTTGCCTATTAATCTCATTTCTAAGAAAGGGTATAGCAGCAAATCCTCCCTTAACTTTGTGGGAAGGTGTGTAGTTAGGGAACAGATTTTTATAGATCGTTTTCACTGTAACTCACCTGCTGCTGACTCTGAATGATGGCTTTGAACTGTCCTTGAAGCTAAACTGAAAAACCATACCCTTCTCAGAGTCGTATGGTTCCAAAAAAGTGAAATTAGTAGATAGTTTGGGGTCTTGTGCTATTCTCAGCTGAATCAAAATTTGCCTCCAAATGGGACTCTTTTGACAGTATTTGTATGGTATCGCAATGCCATATAGCTGCTGTTCCCTGTAGTATATATTCATTGCAGTTCTCCATCTGAGCTTTCCTCACCCTATTGTCCAGTATGGAGCTGTGGAGAACACTGCTGTCCAGTAAACACAGCTGGTGGTGTTAGCTGACCTGCTGGCAGCATCTGGAGACCCCTTCACAGGTGAATGATTTTTTTTTTTATAACTTTGCTAAAGTGGTTTTTTGGTTCTCATAATTTTTAGGCACAGCTCAGGAGTATGGTGGAATCATACGTCATGGTGCAAAACTACTGTTTGCCTTTGCAGAAGCAACTGTGCCCAAAATTACTATTATCACCAGAAAGGTAAGGTGGTATCATTTCTTGGAGTTCACAAGTACTCTTGTTCTGCTAGAAGGAATGTTATTCATAGACAACTTTCTTCTGGAATCCTGTTCTCTCTTGCTTCTTCTCTCATAATGGTTCTTTTTTCAATTTTCATGCAGCTTTTGTTTCTACTTGCTTGTCAGAATATTGCTACAACCCCTCCATGCCCTTTGACACTAAGCTTCTTCAGTATTCTGTCACTCTCACCTTCATTTCCTCTCTTGGATCTCTTGCAGACAAGCCTGTGTCTCCTCCATGTCACTAAACTTCTCTCGCTAAGGTCATAAATGACCTAACTCTGGCCAGATCCAGGCTTACCATACTCTGATCTTTTTGTCGCTTTAAACAGTTGAGACCTGGAGCTGTGGTGAGTCTGTGTTCTCCGCTTTCTTTCTCTGCTGCTCTGTCATCACCCCTAGGCCTTGAACTTCATCATTGTCCCTCAGAGCTCTGTCCTCGGTGCCCTTTTCTTCTCCCTTCTATTCCTAGCCATGTATTCTTTCTGTTAGACACTGCACTGATAGGAGCTTTGTAAATGCAAAGTCTCCATACCTTACAGTCTCTCGTGGATTAAGGTACCATTTTCTTGCTCTTCTTTCTTTCTGTGTTCAGCCTCACCTCTTCAGCTACTTATTAGAGAGACTCTTCTGTCGCAGCATGGCAAAAACTGTACTTTTTAGTTTTCTCCATTTCTCCCTGTGTTCTCTATTGTTATAAAAAATCCTCTTTCTTCTAAGTGTGCCACCTTGATATCATTTTGACTCTACCCTTTCGCATAATACTTTCCTGCTGCTGCTGCTTCCTGTTAATCTCTCCCTATTCTCTGTCCGTATCGCTGAGATCCTGCTCCTTTTTCCTCTTCAGATACTCATTTTGGGAGATGCATGCCCTGACTGAAGTGTCCCAGAATGTTCAGAGCTGCACAACTATGAGAGAGTGTGAAGTGTTAAAAATCACAACTGTTCCCTCTGTGTGTGTGCCATCACAAGTGGTCTTGGGACCCCAACCTTTCCTTTTTCTTGTGCAGTTGTGCTTTTTAAAAGAAACTTGGTGTATGTTTCTTGTAGTTCACCATTAGTAGTTAAAAAAAAGTTTGGTTGACTGGCTCCTGATTATTTGTAATAGCAGACGAAGTGAAAGGGCCAGTCTTCAAATTGTGGGCCTCATGGAGTAAAAATGAGTTATTTCTCATGCACTGACACTGTTACATAGGAGCCTCTTTTGCCTGTGCAACATTTACTTTTAGAATAAGGAATAGCTTTAGCTGAAGGGTGCGCAGTAATTTTTGACGGGGCGACACCAAGATTTTGGAAAGTGGTCAAGGGCCGCACTCTTCCAGGATATTAATGGAGGAATTCCAGGGTCTGTAATGGAGGTTGGGTGCAGAAGGGAGCTGGGAGGAACGGATTGGGGTGCAGGAGGGTGAATGAGGTCTGTGAGGGAGTTTGGGTGAAGGAAGCAGTTGTGACCTAGGGCAGGGGACTGGGGTGCAGGATTTTGGGATGTGACCTAGGGTAGGAGGAAATTGTGATCTGGGGCATGGGATTGGGGTGCCAGATCTGGGAGGAAATATGGGTGCAGGAGGGAGCAGAGGGTTTGGGTATGTGGAGGTGGGGCAGAGGGTTGGGGTGCGAGAGGAGCTGGGGTGCCAGAAGCAGGCTCTGGCTGGGAGGTGCTTACCAGGAGAAATCTTAGGCAGATTGCTGCAGGCTGCTCCATGTGGCTGCGCTCCAGGCATGAGGAGGAGGAGTTGAGGAGGAAGGGAAATGGCTTCCTACATTGTCCCTTCTCCCAGCAAAAATTCTCAGCTCCTATTGGCTAGAAACTAAGAGATTGGCCAATGGGAGATAAGAGATTTTGCCTGGGGGGTAGGGAGGGACAGCATGAGAAGTCTCCCTCTTCCTTCCCCAGCCGTCTGAAATGGAGAACAATTGAAGTCTGACCTGTTCTCTGCCTCAGGGATTCTGTTGAGGCAGCTGCGTGCCAGATCCGGCCCACAGGCAGCCTCTTGCCCACCCCTGCTTTAGCTGCTGACCCTGTGGAAATTGCATTGCAAGACTGAGACCTCTTAAGTCCAGCACCCACTGCACAATCTGAATAATTGGCTGCGGGAATACCAAGAGGCCATGGAAGTACTGTTTGTTCTGCAGGGAAGTTCCTTCAAAAAAGACAGATCAAGAAAAACATAAGAAGATGATTGATCTCTCAGATCACTTCTTTGCAGCAGTGTGCAGATTCTGCGTCCAACTGGCTCTTGAATCATGAGATCTAAACCACTCAGGTCTACTCTTAACAGGTCTGTGAGAATGAGTCTACAGGAGAAAAAAACAACTTTGAGCACCTGGGGAGAAAAAGTACATTTCACAAGGACAGCTACTAACCCATGATGAAGCAGAAGAGTTGCCAAAAAGGACTGCCTCAAAAAAGTATATAGGAACCAGGAAGCCCACCAAATAATCAGTGGGATGAGTGGATGATAGAGGTGCTCAAGGAGCACTCAAGGAAGATAGGGCCATTCTGGAGATGCTAAATACAGGCAGTCCCCGAGTTACGCGGATCCGACTTACGTCGGATCCGCAGTTACGAATGGGGCACTTCCTCTCCCTGGTCTCCAGCAGACCAGGAAGAGGAAGCAAAGCAGCGGAACGCGCAGCCAGCTGACAGCCCAGACGCGTCTGGGCTGTCAGCTGGCTGCGCGTTCTGCTGCTCTGCTCTGCTCCGCTCCGCTCTGCTCCCCCTCCCCCTGGTCTGCAGACCATTGGAGGGAGGGGGAAGCAGAGCGGAGCACGCGGCCAGCTGACAGCCCAGACGCGTCTGGGCTGTCAGCTGGCTGCGCGTTCCGCCGCTTTGCTTCCTCTTCCTGGTCTGCTGGAGACCAGGGAGAGGAAGTGCCCCGTTCGTAACTGCGGATCCGACCCGGGGGGGGGGGGGGCAGAGCAGAGCGGAGCACGCGGCCAGCTGACAGCCCAGACGCGTCTGGGCTGTCAGCTGGCCGCGCGTTCCTCTGCTCTGCTCTGCTCCCCCTCCCCCTGGTCTGCAGACCTGGGGGACGGGGAGCAAAGCAGAGCAAAGCCACGGAGCCCGAGGGCAGCAGGATAGCCACGGCACGTCTGGGCTGTCCCGCTGCCCCCGTGCTCCGCGGCTTTGCTCCAGACGCCTGTGGTACAGCAGCTGGGGCGCTGCCGGTTGGTCCCGTAGCGCCGCTCTGGGCGCCACTGGACCAACCCAGCAGCACCCCAGCTGCTCTGCCCCAGGTGTCCCCAAGTCAGCAGCTGCTGAAAATGACCAGTGGCTGACTACAGGAAGCCCCTGCCCCGGGCTTCCTGGAATCAGCCGCTGATCAGTTTCAGCAGCAGCTGACTTGGGGATGCATGGGGTTCTTAAGTTGAATCTGTATGTCAGTCAGAACTGGCGTCCAGATTCAGCCACTGTTGAAACTGATCAGTTTCAGCAGCGGCTGAATCTGGACGCCAGTTCCGACTTACATACAGATTCAACTTAAGAACAAACCTACAGTCCCTATCTTGTACATAACCCAGGGACTGCCTGTAAATTCTTTGCATCGCTTTTCACTGGATAGGGTATGAGGGAGATTCCCAAACTTTAGCCATTCTTTCAATAAAGGAAACAAATTGATATGTTAAATAGTAATAAGCCACCAGGACTACATAGTATTCCTCTAAGTGTTCTGAAGGAATTCAGATATGAAATTGCAGAACTACTGTCCCCGAGGGTGCTCCACTATAGGTGTCAGGCTCGTCCCGGCACCGTAGGTCGGAGACTCATCAGCCACGGTTCAGTCAGATCATGCATGCGTGGCAGCGTCGCGTGCCCTTTGCGCCGTTTGTGAGTCTGCACGCGGTCTGGCTCCCGCCAGTTCCTCCTAACCGTTCACGGTCGCAGGCGGAGCGAACCCCTTCTCCTCAGTCTGACTGAAAAAAAATCTGTAAAATGTATAAATACTTAGTTGTTAGTTATAGTTTGTCAGCAGTTATATAGTTTTATTCTCAGAGTTCGTCATTTTAAAAGAAATTATATATCCTTCGTTACTTTGTGTGTGTGTGTGTGTGTGTGTGTGTGTGTGTGTGTGTGTGTGTGTGTGTGTGTATATATATATATAGTGTCATTTTATCTTCAAAGTTTTGGTTCTTACTTTAAATCACTCGAAATGCCGGGGTCCCCCAGTTTCAAAAAATGCACAACATGCCGTAATGCAATGGTAGTATCGGACGGGCACTCAACCTACATTAAGTGCTTGGGCAAGGGTCATATCCTTCAGAAATGCCCGCACTGTTCCAAGCTGGTGGCTCGGGCCAGGTGTGATTGTGAGATGTGATTGAAAATGCTCTTATTCAATAAGGCGTTGCAGTCCACTGAGAGCGAGTGGTCCAGATCTCCAGCGTCCCCAGGAACACCAACAGGCAAAAAGTCATCTCCCCGACACTCATCCTCGGCTCAGAGAAGTGCGGGTGATAAGCCGGAGACATCCGGATCGGCCGTTGGCTGTCATGCTCAAAGGCATAAGACAAGACACAGCATATCAGAGCAGAGTCCGACCCTACATAGGGAATTGGTACTGGCACTGGCCACAATTCCAAGAGCTGACTCAGCACCAGCGCCGACAAAGCAGAAGACAGCGGCACCAATCAGGGCAGCACCGGCATCACAACCGGCATCAGAACCGACCACAGCACCGGTGCTGACACCAGCAATAAAACCAACATGGAGTCGGGCAGTACTGAGCACTCCGGTATCACCCATGGCACCGTCACCGAGTGCCTCATCGACAGCAAGCTCGGCACCAAT
Source organism: Pelodiscus sinensis (assembly GCF_052426305.1). Lineage (NCBI taxonomy): Eukaryota > Metazoa > Chordata > Testudines > Trionychidae > Pelodiscus > Pelodiscus sinensis. The sequence continues at coordinate 52,227,047 of NC_143061.1, forward strand.
CACCATTGCAGCACCGAGACCAACGGCACCGAGCTCACTCGATACACCAGCACCGCAAACAACAGTGCTGCTTTCACCTGCATCTTCGGCACCGGTACAAGATGTACCAGAGCACCGTAGACAACCTTCTCCAGCACCGGGGAAAGCCAAGCATAAGTCTAGGAGGATAATTACACCCTCTCCTAGCCCGGAACTGGCTGTCTTCTCTCCACAGCCTCATTCGCCAGCCTCCGGTTTCTCGATGCCATCACTGCATGAGAGCTGCGCCACATTAACTAGCCAGCAACACAGGCACTCACCATGATATTCACCATCACCACAGCGATACTGCAGGCACTCACACTCCCCAACGTACACGAGGAATAGATCTCACTCACCTAGATGACCCACACGATCATCGTGTTCCAGATATTGTCAAGTGACTCGAAGAAGGTACTCACTTGAGTATTCCCCAAGGAGGTATTACTGCCACCGATATCATCGACATCGTGACTACCACCATTGACACCGCTATTTGTTAGACCACTCTTGTTCTACATCCCCTCATTACCATCAGTGGCGTTCACATAGCAGTGTCAGATTACCAACACCTCCTCAACCACCCACAAGATCACCTACTCCCTCAGGAGAGGCACCTGTTCCAGTACAACAACCAGAGGCAGAAGAGATACCGACGTCGGAATGCACCCAATTCCAGGTGAAGTCCCCGACTGATCAGTCTTCTTCCTCTCCGGACAATGCGGTCTTTCCTGGTGATTCTTCCCACACAGATGATATTTGGCAATTCCATGACCTGTGTAAGAGAGTGGCGGAGACACAAGAAATGCAGCTAGGTGAAGTACAACAGAAGCAACACCATTTCCTGAAGAATCTGCAACCATTGCAAAAGTCTAGATAGGCGTTACAGTTAGACAATGCAATCTTGGAAATTGCAAACAAAATTTGCCAGACACCAGCTTGCTACCACGCCACACATAAGAGGGAGGACAAAAAGTATTTTGTTCCCTCTAAAGGGATGGAATTCTTATTCACGCACCTGCAACCTAATTCGTTTGTTGTTGATGCTGCTCAACAAAGAGCCAAGACCCCGCAATACAAAAATGTCGCCTCCGATAAAGAGGCTAAACATTTAGACCTCTTCAGAAGGAAAGTTTATTTGTCCGCCACGCTAACCCTGAGAATGGCGAATTATGCTGCCCTCCTCTCCAATAATAACTTTGATAATTACACAAAGTTAGTGACACTCCTAGAACACTTACCTGAGGACAAGCATCAGATATTAAAATCAGTAGTCTAGGAGAGCTATACTGCCTTACAAATTTCCGTCGACATCGCAGACACAGCGACTCATACCACAGCAACATCTGTGGTAATGCGAAGATCTTCTTGGCTCCAGATGGCTTCGGTGCCCAAGGAACTACAAGCAAAGGTAGAGGGTTTGCTGTTCGACAGGCAGAGTCTGTTTGCCGAAAAGACTGAGGCAAGGATTCGAGGACGACTCTGAGGACTCTCAGCATGTACATGCCACCGTACCACCACAAACTTTACACACCGTATTATAAGCAAAGGCCTTTTTCATACTCCATACCCAGATACAGGGAGTATGAACCACAACAGCAGGGGAAACCATGCCAACAGAAACATCGTCCTCAGATGGGTAGGACGCCCAACCCTCAATAACAGGCTGCCAGTTTTATGGTCTGGTCAAGGGACTGTAGACTATTCCCCTGAAATGTCACCCGGAATCACAGAAGCTGTTTCACCATCGTCTACGACCATACCAACACAGGTGGTTTGCTATCACCACCGACCATTGGGTCCAAGAGCTAATAACATCCGGCTAGATGATACCACTTCTTTCTCTTCCCCCTACTTCTCCCCCATCCCTGTCCCTCTTCAGGGACCCGTCTCATGAGGCCCTCCTAATGCAGGAGGCTTTACACCTTACACGTATTGAGGCCATGGAGAGAGTGCCTGAACAATTTCAGGGCAACGGATTTTATTCTCATTACTTTCTCACCGAGAGAAAATTAGGGGGATGGAGGCCTATCCTGGACCTTTGACAGCTCAATCGATACCTACAAGATGGTGACATTAGCTTCTATCATTCCAGCGCTCAACACTGGAGATTGGTTTATGTCCCTTGACGTGCAGGATGCTTATTTCCATGTTGACGATATATCCAGCACACAGACACTTCCTCAGATTTGTCATATGCAAATCTTTCAATACAGAGTCCTTCCATTCAGCCTATTGTCGGTGCCCAGAGTCTTCTCGAAGACACTATCGGTAGTCGCCATGTATCTCCACCGCCAAGATAATCATGATATTTCTATACCTGGACGATCGCTTAATCAAGGCACCTACTTACGATCATGCACTACGGGCCACCGAGATCACGAGAAAGTTATTCACAGCTCTGGGCCTCGTGAGCAGTGTCCCGAAATCCTCCTTCACACTGCAAAGGTCTCTTGAGTTCATCGGGGCATGATTAGATTCTACAACAGCAAGGGCCCATCTTCCTCTGGACAGATTCCACAAAATACAAAGCCTCGTGCACTCTTTCCATCAGCCCCAAAGTCCTCATACTTACCTGCTTGCAACTCATGGGGCATATGGCAGCCACAACTTACGTGGTGCAACACATGAGGTTGCATCTCAGATGCCTCCAACATTGGATAGCATCAATATATTGCCCAGGCAACCAGGACGTTCACAGGCTACTGGCGGCACCCCCACTAGTGCAACACTCCCTGACATGGGCTGTGTCTAGACTGCATCCCTCTGCCGACAGAGAGATGCAAATCAAGCCCTTTGGAAGTGCAAATGAGCCCGGGATTTAAATGTATCGGTCTTCATTTGCATACTCATGTTTCGATGCTGTGCCGATCAGCCTCAGTGTCGAAAGTGAAAGTAAAGTGTAGCCACGGCTCTGCTGACAGTGGAGAGCTTTCTTGGCAGCTCCTGTACTCCAACCTTTTATCCAAACCACATGCCTCTTGCCATGAAGCCTGACTACATACCTTGGACGTGCGTAGAGTGTTGGCTTTCTACCTTGAGAGAACACGTCCCTTCCAATAGTCACAATGGCTGTTGCTATGAATGGACGGATGAACGAACTAAAGGCCAACCTTTAATGTTGCAGCTTATTTCTAAACTAAATGTGAAATGCATCGCACGATGCTACTCATTAAGCAATAAGCCCATACCAACCTCAAAGAAAGCTCACTTCACTAGAGCGATGGCCACGTCAACGGCCTTCCTCAAAGGAGTCCCATTACAGGATTTCCACCGTGTGACAACCTGGTCCTCGGACATAACATTTGCAAAACATATCGACGTTCTTGTTCGTGACTCAGTACTGGCCTCCACAGTGCTCTCCATAGCACAAACATCATAATTCCGATCCCACCTCCGTAGACCAGGTTACTGCTCTGTACTCACCTAGAGTGGAGCACCCACAGGGACACTACCCGAAGAAGTAGTAGTAGTTACTCACCTTGTGCAGTAACAACAGTTCTTCGAGGTGTGTCCCCCCCAGGGGTGCTCCACGACCTGCCCTCCGCCTCGCTTCGGAGCCTCTTCTTTATGTCTTTCAGGAGTGACTCGATTAGGAGGAATTGGTGGGAGCCAGACCACACGCAGACTCACAAAAGGTGCGAAGGGCACGTGATGCTGCCACACATGCGCGGTCCGGCTGAACCATGGCTGATGAGTCTCTGACTTGCGGCACTGGGATGAGCCCAACGCCTAAAGTGGAGCACCCCCACGGGGGGGACACCTCAAAGAACCATCGTTACTGAACAAGGTTAGTAACTTCCTCGTGTGGTTTGTAACCTATCATTTAAATCAGCATCTATACGAGATGATAGTAAGGATAGCTAATGTGAAACCAGTTTTTTTTAAAAGGTGCCAGAGGTAATCCTAGCAATTGCAGGCCAGTAAGCCTGATTTCAGTATCATGCAAGTTGGCTGAAACTATAGTAAAGAACAGAATTATCAGACATGTAGATAAAATGGAAAAGATATAAAGAAGGGTAGCAAAAATGATTAAAGGTATGGAATAGTTTCCATATGAGAAGAGATTAAAAAGTCTATTACTTTTCTGTTTAGAAAAGGAGATGACTAAGGGGTGATACGATAAATGTCTATAAAATCACGAATGCTGTGAAGAAAGTGAATATGGAAGTGTTATTTACCTCTTCACATAACACAAGAAGCAGGGGTCACCCAATGAAATTAATAGGCAGCAGATTTAAATCAAACAAAATAAAGTACTTTTTCACACAGTGCACGATCGACATGTGAAACTCTAGGGGATGTTGTGAAAGCCAAAAATATAGCTGGGTTCAAAAAAGCATGAGGTTAGTTCATGGAAGGTAAGTCCATTAAGTACTATTATCAACTGGTCAGAATGTATCCCATGGTCTGGGTGTCCCCAGTCTCTGTTTGCAAGCAGCTGGGAGTAGATGACAGGATGGATCCACTTGTTTATCTGTTCTGTTCATTCTCTCGGAAACACCTAGCATTGATTGCTGCTTGAAGTGGGATGCTAGGCTATATGGACCATTGATCTGATCTAGTGTGGCCATTCTTATGTTCTTATTAGTTCCTGCAAATTATATGCTCTTCTTAGTTGCTGCAAATTCAGTTTTGTGGCTTGGCAGCACATTAGTTTCAGATAAATTTCAGAACTCTTAAGATGATAACGTTTGGTGTCTCCTTTTTATATTCAGCATTGATTACATTGGTGATAGCAGTAATATAATAATAAAGATGCTAAAATTGAAGGTCTTGATTCTGCTCTAAGTGACTCTTTGATAGAACCATAAAGATGAGGCTAGTATCAACTGAATTCTAAACAGGTTCAGTTTTCTTTTCTTCTTCTGGTACAGTTTTGCTCAGAAGTACCATTCCCATGTCATTTTCAGAAAGTCATTTTCAGAATATCTTTGAGTCGAGATCAGCAGGTATGTATTATGGCACTACTGTACTTTCAATACATTAACCCTTTCATGACAAGGAAGGGAAAGGCTTTTGTGATAGACACATGTTTATAAAAAGCATATACTAAAAGAAGTTAATGTTCATGTCATTGAGTTTAGCCACCTCTATTGTTCCAATTTACTTTAATGCTTTTGTTAGATAGAGGTCAGCTTTGGCACAGCCTTCCTGTGAAGTTTGCAGCAAAATGCTGAGCAGTTGCTGTCAAAATGGATCAACGTGGGCTCTTGTCAGTGCATCCTTGTCTCTGGAATGGCAATACTTGCAGAAGGGATTTAATGTGTTGCTGTTGGTGCACTTGTTGGATATCAATGACTTTCTGTCTCTTCCAGGCTTATGGGGGTGCGTATGATGTGATGAGTTCGAAGCATTTACGAGGAGATGTTAATTACGCGTGGCCTACAGCAGAGGTTGCAGTAATGGGTGCAAAGGTAAATGGGGGCTGTTTCACTTCTAACTTCTAGCAGCCATAGCTATCTCTGAAGAATCACTCAAGAAGCTTGCTGGGATGAAGACAGCTATGATTTTTCTCTCATGTAACTTGCTAGTTTTTCCTGTGGTGCTTTCAGGTATTAAATCCTGTGCCTTAAAAAAGAGCCTTTTTCATGATGGATTAATTATTGCAGCCCAGTTTCAGGGCATGTTTGTATGTCTTTCTAGGGTGCTGTCCAGATCATTTTCAGAGGAAAAGAGACAGATGCCGAGGCAGAATATGTGAATAAGTTTGCAAATCCCTTTCCTGCAGCTGTGAGAGGTACCTGAGACTTTGTTTTTTGAGTTCCTTTCTTAAATTCCTTGGTTGAAGTCCTTTGAAAGTCACATTTCACTTGTGTGGTCTGTGGACACAAGCTAACACTTTGATCAAATATTCAGTTATTCACACAAGGCATTGTAAAGATAAGGGATACAGAAATAAAAGTGGCACTAATCATGGTTTGAAAATTATTAAAACACTTTTTTTGCCCAATTCCAGCCACAAAACAATCTGAAGGGCTTCTAACACAATTTTTTTTGAGGTATTGGTTAGATGTAAGACACAGGGCCATGTCTGAGGTGCTGATAAGCATATTAAAAATGTTCTAAATGTAAGAAACATTTCAAAACCTGTACAATTTCCACAGTATTTTAGAGTGCTCCAGCAGTTGGGGTGGAGTTCAATGAGGTATGCTGGTCAACTTTAGGAGAAACCAGACTTTGGCCTCAACTTCAGTTTCCCCACCAGACACTACTTCTCCCAGGTGGCAGTCCCGTTTCTCAGTCGAAGCCATCATCTGCCTACTCTGTTGATCAGTATATTCATTTGTACCACGTTGTCATCTTATCAGGAGTACATACAGCCTGATAGCATGCACATAATGAATAGTATATAATACATTAATACAACATGATTTGGTAGATAATGATACAGATACACTTCTTCTCCAGAGTGTCCTCCTTTTTGAAAGTTCAAATATGGTAACTCTGCACAGCAAGATTAATTGTTTTCTGGGCAGTGGTTTATCAATAGACGTGCTATATGTTTTCACTGCCATGCATATTGTTAGGGCTTGAGCCAGAAAATAAACAGAATTTTACTATCAGATTCCAAGTGGAATTTGCAGAATTGACAGAAAATATATCTTGACGTTTGTAAATTGAACTGACTTAATTTGAACTGTAGGAGACTGTACATATAGAACTGCCCTATGATATTTACAGTTGAGCCCCACTGTAAATCTAAATTTCTTGGCTTTCTAATGTCTGCTTGTTTGATAAAGTTTATTGAAGGCTTTATAAGTTATTGAAACACATTGTAAATTTTAACTACAGTTTAACTCAAATGCTTCTCTTGCGAATTAATTTCTAATTTTACAATTACAATCAGTTCTCTAATACATGAATTGTTAAGTGACTGCATAGTTTTGATGATGCAAAGTAATTACATTTAGATATATTGTGGTTGGGAGGCAAAAGTGTGTATGTGTGTAATTTGTTTTTGGTAAATTGAACAGGATTTGTTGATGATATCATTGAACCTTCTACTACTCGAATCCGCATTTGCCGTGATCTGGAAGTTCTGGCAAGCAAAACACTATCCAATCCCTGGAAGAAGCATGCAAACATTCCACTGTGAATATTAAGGAGAATTAGCTGCAACATGAAGCCACTTTTGAGACATGGGGAAGGTGCTTGGAATACGTATATTATTTGCTTAAGTACTATGTAGCAATACATTTGACAGAATTGTTTTATCTGGTATTACATCATTACTTATAATGATCAGATTCTTTAGTCAGACAACAGTCCTGAAATTGCTTTCCCCTTTGAAATTGTGAGTCCAAATGAAGCCAAAGACCCCAGAGTCTGATCTTCTGGCATGGAGACAGAGAAGGAATATTCCATGGCTTTCTGTTGGCTTTCCTTTGTTATTTAGCACAGACAGAAAGGGCTCCAATAGAGAATTATGCCTTTGGATCCAGTCAGATCTTGGTATCAGTGGAATTTGGGAAGGATGCATCATGTATGGCTCCTGGCTTGTTGGTTCTGTCCCTGCATTTCAGCAACCATCAGATTTGTTAGGCCAAACTCCTAGGATAATCACTCTAATGGTGCTGATGGTAGGGTTCTTGAAGCACTGGAAATCATCCTGAATGCAGAGTCCTGAGGAATTTGTTCTTGGGATCCATGGTTTCGTTTCCTCTGTTGTTTTCTCCAGAGCTGTTGACTTTACACTCCCACTGAAGCAACACTCTTTAAGTGAGATCACATTCTCACAGGTGGGTGTAATAACACTTGGCTAGAAACTTAATTGTTTGTTTAATTAAAGTTGGATCTAATGAAAGGTGTAAAATGTGCTAATGTATCCTGATATTGCTTGATCCATTGTTACTTTTATCACACCTTCCCACTGCTGTTTGTGACAAGAGGCTGACAGAAGGGAAATTAATATACAACAGTGGAAACTGGTAATGGCTAATTGAAAATAAACAAGATATGCAAATTACTGCACTGGAAAATGCAGATTTGTGCATTTGGGATATTTAAATAGCACGAGAGGTGTTCAGCACTTTGTATGGGACTGGTCCTTGTCCTTGTGACGTGTGATGGTACAGATTGTCAGGAATTGGAGACTGAAGCAGAGCCAGTCTGTGGGCAACCTAACAAGTGCAGCCAGCCTATAGTAACTGCCTGACTGTTTATACTGCCAGAGCAATGGGTAGAGCCAGCAGATGGGTAGCAGCTACTCAGAGCATTCACCCGCAGCTGTGGTAGCTCCTGTACCTGTTTGTTCCCAGTCTTGCTTCTTCCTTGTTCCAGCTCTGCTCCAGTCTTCACCTCAGTCTTGCTTTGCTTTAAGTACAGATTTTGAACTTGGCTTCAGTTCCTGGCTTTTTTCTAGTCTGGCATTTGACTTTTGACTCTGGTTCTGACCCTTAGTTTCAGTTCTTAGCCTCTGACTCCAGCTCTAACTCAGAGCTCCAATTCATGACTATCTAGTCCTGCTCCAACCACTAGGCACGTCCGCCATGTCCTGTCTGTGACCCAGATGGAGGCACCATGTGTGAGAATGCTGGCATTGCTTCTGTTGTGTGAGGGTTCGTTTTTTCATTTTCATGTACTCGGTTCATTTGTTGTATGACTCATGCTGAGAAAATTAAATTAAAATCCACAAAGAAAGAAGTCTTCAAAGGAGCCATTTGTGCTGGGGAGTGCAGAGCTGTTAGTGCAGGTGAGCTCTTTCTGGTGTGGGAAAAAGAGGGACTAGGACCTGGCATGCTGCACCGCAGCAGAGACTTGATACAGAAACTTCCTGCTTCAGCTGAGGGACCTCAGGGAAAGAAGAATCACCTGCCTTCATCCTCTTTCGCAGCACTGCCTCACTCAGGATCAGAGTGCTCAGGGCAGTCTTCTGCAGACCTTCCGTTGTTGGCACCAGCAGTTTCATCTATAGAGGAAGCTTCAAAGAAGAGAGCCACCTACAGCAGCCTCCTTACAGGGACCTTTTACAATTACATTTTTAGTTCCAAAAGCTTCTTTTTACTTTCACCATTCTTCAGGTTCACTCCAGAACCTCAATAACCAGTCCTGGAGGATTCCCTGATCTACATGCCAGACAAATCCTCAGTTAAAAAAGAAGTCAGGGAACCTGTAATGATAATGTCTTTGAACCACATGTCAAATTAAGGATTTTAGTACCACTCAAATCATTCAGTCTCCTGTCATGACTCTGCATTAGAGGTTTCTTCCTCCAAAGTCTGATTCCTCTACAGACTCTGGCAGAAGGTCCTCTGCAAAAAAAAAAGGGGGGGGGGGAATGGATTGGATTGGGGAAAAATAAGTCTGGGAGAGGAGGGGGGGCATATGGGAAAGAACCTCCTAAAAGTCCTGAAGATAATAATTCTAACTTTGCTGCTTGGTTTGCTCCAAACTAGCCACACTTGGTTCCCTCCAAACTCTTTCTTCTAATGTCCACAGACATGGTCACATCAGCCCTCATGGCTTCAATAACCACAATTTAAAGTACAAGTTCTCCCACAATATACAGGATTTGTGTCTGAGTCATCTGCTGTAATCTCTTCTAATTTTGATCACTCTACATGTCAAATGCAAGGAACAACACATTTGAAGTGATGGTGAAATAGCAGCCCATCGAGACAATCCTTTTGATCCTTTACTTCATTCTTCTTCTTTTCCATTTCACAGAGTTCAGCTGATGACTTTAACACCTTTTAGAAATTATTAAAGTGTCTGGAAAAACTATTAGAAGTTCCTTTGGAAATAGTTTAGGAAAAAGCATATAAACACTTGGACATTCTACAGGTAGCATCCTGAAGCTGGGTCGCATTACCAGTTAATGAAGGGATGCTGGACTCAGCCAAAGATCTGTTTCTGATCAATCAGCTTCCATTTTAGCTACTGCAAAATGCACAGATCATAGATATCTGGTGCCATCTAAAAGATTTGTATATTTTGATGCTCATCTGGGTCCATCATCTCTAGCTGTTGCTGCAGCAAATGAATGATCAAAGGAGTATGGAAAATCTACCCTCAAGGAGAAACCCCAAGACAATGGATTTGTTTGGGAACAAAATTTACTCTTCTTGAGTTTTACAGGTAAGCATAGCACAATATTATTTTCTGCAGCAGGATAGAGTGTGAGTGTTAAGGACAAGTTATCTTCAGAATCTAGAGGTCAGTTTAAGCTATTTGTGAAGGGCAGCTAACTGCTGAAACCTCTTTTCTAGCTGTATTACATGAGGTTGATTTGAATGTTCATTCAGGGCAAGTTTCAACTACAGATTGAACCTCTCTGGTCTGGAACTATCTGGTCTGGCAACATCCATGGTCATGCTAGTTGCGGAGCTCCGGTGGACCCAGGGCTGTAGAGCCCAGACACCCTGGGGCTGGCTGTGGAGTCCCAGTGGCCCTGGAGCAGTGGAGCCATGGTGGTCCCAGGGCAGGCTGTGGAGCCCCAGTGGCCCTGGGACAGCCTGCAGAGCTACTGGGGCTGGTTGTGGAGCCGGGAGCAGGGGAGCCCAGCAATCTGCTGACAGACCCCAGGGGAGCCTGGTGACCATCAGCAGACAGGCTGACCTCTGGCCTGGCAAACTCCCTCCTTTGGGATCAGCCAGGTCCCAAGGATGCTGAAACAGAGAGATCCAACCTGCACAAAATTACAACCTAAGTTACATTAGCGTACAGCACCACAGAAATTAGACTGCTTTTTCATGCCCGCACTACGCTCCTTTTGTCAGCAGTGAGCATCCTCACGCAGAATGCTTGCACCATTTTAACTGTTAGTGTGCGGCATATGGGATGACTTCTGACAGGCAGCAACAATCAATGCAGGCAGCACATTATCTACATTGACACTGCATTAACCTAACTACATTGGCTTAAGAACCATGCCTTTCATGAGGTGGAGTTAAGTTGGTATAGCAGGCAAGTTATGTTGGTGGGAGCTGCATTTTAGCGCATACTTACAAAGTTAGGTCTATGTAAGCTGCCTTACATCAGCCTAAATCTGCAGTGTAGATCAGGGCTTAGTGACTACATGTATTCTGATGCAATATTCATCATACTTAACTGTCAGGTTTACCAAAAGAGATGCAAGTGATTATAGAATATTTGTCATTCAGTGGTTGGAATCTGTCCTGTGTCAAGGCTGATGACTCTACATTCATTAAAAGACTTGAGATCCACACTCAGATCATTGGGTTTGTTATGCACCCCTTGTTTCAGAAAGAAAGTTTTGTCATCCATCTTCATTCCTCAGCTATGAGAACATTCAATATCCTGATTCAGATTCTCAGTAGCAGAGACCTCCTAAACAATTTGTACAAGGAGAAAGAAGACAGCTTCACTACCTCTTCTGTAAGCAATCAGTTGGATCAGACACAATGACATCAAATTTGACTTGGACTAGTCTACAAAGGTGTTGTATACCCTTTACTCCACCCTTGGATTCCCATCTATCTTATTTCCTGGAGACTTGAGTGGCAATCACCACAGATCAATGGATCCTTCAAGTAACCAGGGCTGATTCTGCGGGTCAGTTTCAATCCCTGCCTCCTTGCTACTCCCCTTCATGGTGCCTTTTCAGGAACCACTCTCATGAGAGAGCCAGGCATCAGGAGATAGGCAAGCTGATCAAACTTAGAGAAAGAAAGAGTGAAAATTTCAGGGATATATTGGAAAAGATTTTTATTCTCCTTATTTCCTCTTATCAAAAAAGAAAGGTGGCTTGGGTCAGATTCTAGGTCTCAGGGACCTGAACAAATTCATCTGATATGTGAAGTTCCCCACATGGCAATTCTTCCTTTAGTCATCCCTATCCTGGATCCCATGGGATTAGTTCATTCCGCTCGACTTACAGGATGCTTACAGACAGTAAATATGTTTTATGGCTCTGGGAGTCGGGTGCCTTTCATAATTTAATCAACACTGAGGGTGTTTACAATTTCTCCCCCCCCCCCCCCCCCCCCGACCAGTCATCTTCATAAGGGTGAAGCCATGCACGCAGTTCAGAGTGGTAGGAAAGAAAATAATTGATTTATTTACATACCTGTATTTGAGTATTAACTTTAAAAAGGGAAAGCTGATTCTGTCACAGTCCACAGAGTGCATTGTTGCTCCCTTCATCTTGTTAGCAATGTGAGCCTTCCTCCTACCAGTTTTCAAACTTTAAAAAAGAAAATCTGTTTGCCCGGAGCGAAGAGCAACCGTGTTACAATGGAGTGGTGTTCCCGATCATGTTTCACAATGGCTGGTAGGTGAAATTTGTCACATAAAAACCCAGTCTGATTTCTCTCGCTGGCTATTTCAAAATACGGAGATTTTTGAGTAAGAGAAATATCCTCTGACCCAGTAGATGCAACCCATCCCAGTGAAAGAGTGAAGTGTTATGAACCGAACTACCATAACCCTTTGATTCTTTATAAGAGAGCCGGCCCCACTGTGTTTTGTTTATTATTCTTTGTTTTTTAGATGAACCTAAGGTAAACTTTAGCTGACCCTAGTGCTTTGTGTTAAATTAATAAGCAGGAAAATGTGCTTAATCATCCACTTTGCTTTTACTCTTAGCTGACCTAGTCCAAATGCCCCAAAAGGAATGACTTGTAATTAATATGGGGCAGGTGTTTTCTATTATTAGTGATAGTCTATCAATAGATGCTTTTAGATTATCAGTCACAGAAACCAGATACTGAAAACAGGTTCACAGCCAATAGGTCATTTTTCCTTGATCTCTTTCTACAAACACCCATGGTATACAAAGGAATGCCTATTCCTATAGGTTTGTGCTGTCATGGAAAAAATAGTGTAATTAATAAGGGATACTCATAAATGCACTATAATAGATAAAATCAGTAATCTATCAAATGGATAAGGAACATTTGGTATAGTAGATGGGTAGAGCCCTGCAAATCCATGGATATCCACTGACCATTTTTGCAGATGGTTGCAGATCCAAATTTTAAAGCTCTTGTAAATACGCAGATATTTACTTTATATGCACAAATCATGTTTACAGGTCACAGATCAGATGTGAAGCTACACAGGGCTCTACATGTGTTCTGTGATCAGTGTAACAGCAAACCATTAAGTGATGTCTTGATTGTTAAGTCATTAAGAAGCAAATATGGTGACAGATGCCATTAGCTTATTGATTAGGTTGAGATAAGCCTATCTTTTGACAGCAAAATCAATCCTGGAAAAACGCATGAGTGGATATTCCCCGTTCTAAACTAGAATATAGAGGATAAGTTGTTGGAAGATAGAAGTGAACTGAAGTATACTGCTGTCCCTTCTCCAGTTACATACATACATTGGTATGTACATTTCCTTTCTGTATTCTGTAGAGTACTGTATTAAGTATTGATTCACTAGCATACTCAAATAAAGCTTCAGATGAGTTAATTCATGTCTTACTAAATCTGAACATGCGACAGGTGTCAGAGTTTGTAATCTTTTTGTGCCATATAGTACGTTTTCTGAGCAGTCATGAGTCTGGCAATTTCCTAATTAATGTTCTTCCAGTACTCATATATAGCTTTAAGATTCTCACTGTAGCATCTAGTTGTCTTTGGTTTGGCTGAATGTCTGATTATCTCATATCCCGGACACAATTATGTGAAAAATATTCCCCTGAACAATGTTAAGTTTTGCTAGAATCAGCAGTAATATGCACAGCACTATGTCATAGAAGAGGTTCTCCTGCATACATAGCTACCACCACTCAAGGAGGTGGTTTTAGTATGTCAACAGGAGAGTTTCTGATGACATAGAGCAGCTATGCAAAAGATCTTACAGTGGTGCAGCTACAACCTCATTACTGTAGACATGACCAGAGACGCTCAGGGATTTACATACAAATAGTCATGAAATTCAACTGTGCAGAATACTTTCTAAAAAGTCCTGAAAACACAGACATCATAAAACTAAAGTGTCTCTTAGGACTTTTCAACTACATACATAATGGATGTAAGTCACTTAAATCTTACTGGAAGGTAACATAGGGTTAGTTAACCCATACAAGGGTATTGCTGACTTTGCTTGCTTACTTTGTGGGAAACCTCTCAAGTGACTCCACTTAGGAGGCTTCAGTGAGATAACTGTCCTACCATGAAAACTTTCCTATCATGTGTGCAAAGATGTAGGACCTCTGTGGTTGAGTGCATCATAAAGAACATAAGTGCTGCATAGGGGAATGAGTATAAATATGGTAAGTATGTACAGTACTGAAATAGGGAAATACAGTTATAACCAATTAGCTCATTTCATCAGTTAGTTATCATTGTGTTATGTAGTGTTATGGTCAGTTCATATGCTAGTTCATACATAATCAATGTATGCTAAATAGATTTAAGTTACTAGGTCATAGGCTTAAGGATGCTTGCCTCAAATGGGTGGTTTAGAAATAACCCTACACCGGTAATATTGCAAGTTTACTGCAAAAGATATGCCAATATGTGATGTTATGATAAAATTAGATTTCAGAAAAATGCCAGTTACTGTCCAAGATCATGAGATATCCAGTTGAAACATCCTGGAAAGTCCTGCCATCACTGCAGGGTACATGTTGTACATAGATACTAATGAGAATGAGAGTAACTAAAAATAATCTATGAAAAATGGAACACACCAATATTCATGGCGTTGGAACTGCAGATTGGAAAAGAGGGTTGGCATAATGCCATGGGTGTATTAAGAATAACAAGAAAGAAGAGATTGCTGGGTGGGTAAAAGTGGGAAGATCCCCAAGAGATGACCCAATAAGCAACCCCAGCAGGAACCATCCCGCTGTCAATGATTGTTTGAGAGGTCCATCAGACCCTAGAATATCTTTGAGGATGTGAGTATTTACTACATTTTTAGTCATTGCATAGATTTTTGTAGGATTTACATATTCATGGACACATAACTTTTACTCATTGCTTTCATAAAACTTGTAGTACAAATAAGACTTGTGGTTGTCTGCAGTTACTATCCTTGGACTTTGTGCATTTCTAAATTTGAGAAAAGCACCAGAGGTATTGTTCACTTTGAACTTGAAACTGTAGCAACAGGAGCTGACCCCTTCTAAAAAAAGAAGGCTACACAATACAATCTAGATTGCATGGTTTGCCTAATTGACAAGTATAACTGGATTTTTCTTTTTTTCAAAGAACACAGACTGGAATGCAAAATGATATATTATTGCTTCCATACAATGTACCAGATCATTGGGTTATTGCATTAAGATGTTTCCATTGTTATACATTGGGATTGTATCCACTAATGTAGTACTACATAATAAGATTCAAGTGCAGCTGTGATATAATTTCCTGTATTTTGTGGGTTTTCAATAAATGTAATAGATTCAAATGGTACTTCAATATAAGGCTTGAAATTCTGAGTACTGCAGTTTAAAAATAAAGGGCTAGTCTGAAGAATGTTATATTGGTAATGTATACTCAAAGACTACATACATCAGGGAATTCACAATATGATTTTCTCTTGTTTTAGTGAGATATTACACACAAGAGTATCTGCATACAATGTTTTGAAAAAAATTGTTACAAAATTGTTGAAATTATATTTCCAATAACACACACACATGAATGGAATCAAAAGAATTGTTAATAATTGACCCTTGTGTGATGAGATGAAAGAAACTTCTTGAGGAATTGGAGGTGATTTCTTTTTAGGTACATATTTTCATAGTTTACATGTAGTGTTAGGGTGAAATAAATTTTTAATAAATGATACTACAACAATGAAGACAATATGATCCTGACACCTACAAATAAAAATGGAAGCAACACATTCCTGTACTCACTATGTTTAATAGTGGACATTGACTGGACTCATGGGAATTGAGCATGGAATGCTCATTGAATGTAGACCCAAACAGTAGCATTTAACATGTGTGAAGTTGGTGTTAGCAACTCAGGTCATACTTACTTATCAAAAGTACAGTGTAACTCTTGCAAGAGGTGAGCATACGTGCCCTGCCTTCCAGAGGGAACCAGTGAATACTTCCGAAATCATAAGAAGGATGAATACAACTGCAGAAAGCGTGTATAGTTGGGGTGTTTACAGAACATGTATAATTTTCTTAAGGTAAATATCTTGATTTTTTTTGGAATTATACCATTGAACTACAAATGTGTAATAGAGAAGTTCAATTTTAATGTTCTTTTGAGTAAAGGAAAAATATATTAAACACTTTCTAAAAATGGGCTTTAGATGCTTGATTGTGAAATAATGTTGAAATGAAAAGTAAGCAGTTCTTTTTAAATACTTCTTATACTAACTTTCACAATTTGAAAATACCTTTTTGTGTCCAAATTTCAAAATTGAGATTTCACAATAGTAGCAAATTGTGACAAGGCAGTAAAACCCAACAAAACCAGCTGCAGACGTAACTGCTACTAGTAGTAAATTGTGATGTCAGCAATTGTTAAATCAGGAAGGGGGCTGTGCTGTTTTGGGCTAAGCCAAGCTTTGTAACTGTGTGTGCTGGGCTGATTTGAGCCATGCTGGGGTGGGGTCTGTTCTCTGCTGTTCTCAACCAGGGCAGATGGTGGGGAGGTCTGGCCTTTTCTGTGCAAAGCCAGGCTGTGCAGGGTTAGGGTGCAGCATAGCCCAGCTTGGACCAAGCTGTGGGGGTGTAGTCAGCTCTATTAAGCCAGGATGGAGATTGGGGCTGTAATAGGTTGTGTTAACCCAGGTTGTGTGTGAGGTGCATTGGGCTGGACAGAGTGGAGGAGTCTGGGCTGGTCTCCATATTGGGCTGAGCAGGGACTGGGATGTTGAGCAGAGCTGGCCAGGGAAAGTGCTGGGTTGAAGTTTAGGCTTTGCTGGGGAACATGGGTGTGTGTCCATAATAGACTGTACTAAGCCATGCTGGGTGGGAGCTTGAGCTGAGACCAGCAGTGGTCTGTATTGTTCTGAGTTGTGTTAGAGGGTTGTGTTGAGGCTAGCTGGGCATGGGTTCATCATATGCTGTGCTAAGCCAGGCTGAACAGGATGCTGTCAATGCAAGGCTGAGGCAGGTGAGGGGTTGGTGCTGATCTAGGCTGTGCTGGGAATGGAGCTGAAATGAGACAGGCAGGGGTCCATGCTGATCTGAGCCAGGATAGGGGAGTGGGTCTGTCCTATGTTGTGCTGAGCCTGGCTGGCTGGGGCTGAGCAGAGCTGCCAACAGGGAGGTTAAAAGTAGAGCCCAAGGGTTTTTCACCGCATAAGCAAACTATGAATTTGTCTTCCCCACATTAAATACAGAGAAAAATGAGACATCTGCAATGACATTTTATCTTTATTAACTTGTCATTTGAAAGAATATAAAATAAAAAAATGTATGTTTTCTACTTTTCTTAATTGTAACACATTTATACTGTATAGGGTAAACTGCTCAGTAGCTGACACTTTAAAGTTTTACCCACATTGAATTTGTGACAAGTGCTATAAAGAGTTGTATTTCAAGTTGCAACTGTCTTCCTTCCTAAGGAACTGATTTTGGGGCTGGGGGGGCGGGGGAAGCTATGGAAATCTTCCTTCCTTGCTACTGAATGAAGTCTGATTTTGAGTTATAACCCTTTTGCACTGGGTCATTGATTTATATAAACATTTAGCAATTTTGCTTTTTGTGCTCTTGCTTTTACAAATTGGGTAATAAGTTTTTTGAGACAAAGTAGGAGATACTTTGTGTTCTAGCGGGAGGGTGGCCAGTCCAACAAGTCTCTCCTTCACCATGGATGAACAAAGGTATGTCTTAATCAATTTTAACTTTGGAAAGCCACGTTCCCCTACTAGCAACAGAAACTGTGAAAGGCAAGAGAATTTGAAGAGCAATGAAGATGTTGTGAAAATTGTCTGTTCAGAAATAAATTTCAAGTACATCTTGAGATGTAAGATGTTAACTTAAAACTATTTAAAATAAAAAGGCTGGAATTTCTATTATTGAACATTAATTGCAATAGAACAGCAGGGAATGCATATGTTAAAAGATATTTAACATTAGCAGTCAGATGTTTGAAAATCAGGGCTTTGCTATTACTTTAACAACAAAAGTTTACAATAAATATACAATCTTAATCTTACAAGTATTTGTGATTCTCCTTTTACAATCTTGTTAAAACCTCATCAAATTTTTCAAGTCCAACACAATACAAATTCTTCACGGGTACAGCATCTTTGGGTTCACAGCTTGTAATATGGCAGAACAGCTGTTGTGGGTTGCTGACCAGCCTTCACTAAACGGGGAGCAATACTGACTCACATGTATGACTGGTCAAGGCTGGGCTACTGACTAAACTGCCAGACTCTGCCCCCAGGCAGCAAAGCCAGGTGGTGCTGTTTTGAAGCTATGCTGTGACACATTTTAACTGTATTTACATACACAGCCACGTGCCATGATGTGAAATCAATCTCAACTTTTGTCATGGCAATGATGCACTATTTTACACGTATAATATTCAATATGTTGTTTATAAGAATACATTTAATAGAAAAAAATCACTCATGTCTAATTTGGCACAACTTTAAAGCCTGGCACCCCAGATGACTGCCTAGTTTGCCTCTATGGCATCACACTGGCTCTAAAAGAGTCCTGGTCAACAGTAGTGGCAGCTGGGAAACGTGCCAGGCCTTTTAAAAATTGCCTGAGCATTTTAAAAGGCAGGCACAGGCGCATGGGCAGCGGATAGAACCCCCTGGCAGGAGGCTAGTCCCTGGGCTACACTCATCCCAACTCCCCCACTCAGAGAAGCCTCAACCCTCCCCAGGCCAGAGGAGCCCCGCACATGCTGCAGGCCTCGGTGCCAGGAGACCTGTGTCAGTCTCTCTCACACAGCGCCCCGGGCCAGCCGCAGCTGTGCCTCCGCTCCCCAGGCCTAAGCTGCTATGGGTGGGGAGCAGCTCGAGGAGCCCCATGCAGGTTAGGGGGCAGCCTCGTGGCAAGTGTCACTGGCTTTGGGTGGGGGAGGCTGCCGGCTCCGAAAAGGGGCGAGGCTCGGGCAGCCAGCCCCTCAGCACGGCCCAGGCCTGTGCCCCACCCCCCGCTGGCCCTCCGAGCCGGCCAGAGGGGGCGGCGCGGGGCTCCAGCCACTGCTGCAGTAGCAGGGACCGGGAGCTCCGGGGCAACGGCCCTTCCTGCCCCCGTCAGCGGGCCTGGAAGGGGAAGGCGCGGGCCTGGGGTCTGCTGCTGGGACGGGGCCCCTGGCTCGGGCCTGGGGCAAGGTTGGGCTGGGCCAGGCTGAGCCAGGGGCCGGGCGCACCGCGATGGCTCCGCGCGGGCAGGGGCTGTCCCCGGCGCGCCTTGCCAGGGCACGGCCGGGTTCCGCTAGGGGGCGCTGGCCGCCGCCCCCACCCCAGGGCTGGGCCTCTGCTGCGGGGAAGAGCCGCGGCCGGGCCGCGCATGCGCCGTGCGCGGAGCCAGGCGGCAGCGGCGATGGCTCCGCAGTGACGGTTGGCTCTAACGGTTGCTATTGACATTGCGGCGCGCAGCGGATCCTGCCGAGCGCCCAGCGGGGGAAGCTCTCGGCCCCGCGCAAGAGGCCGCAGAAGCGGCGCGGTGATGCGGCAGTGCTGAGGCCCGGTGCATCCGCCCCCTCCCCCGCTGCCGGATCGGGAGCCGCGGCCCGGGCCGCCACCGCCGCCCTACGCTGGGCTCGCGGTCCCGCCCCGCCCCGCGCCCCCATGCGGGGCCCCTGCTAAGCCGCCGGCGGGACGGGCGAGGGCGTGTGGCCGAGAGGAGCAGGCCCGGCGGGCGGGCGGCCCGGCATGGCCCGCAGCCTGGAGTAGCGCAGCCGCCGGGCCCGCTGCAGGCGGAGGAGGAGCCTCGCGGCCGCCGGACGAGCCAGGCCCCGGCCCCGTGACACTGCCGGAGAGGGCCGGGCGGGCCCTGAGGGGCGACGAGCGAGCCCGGCGCAGCGCGGCCCTTCGCCCCGCCCAGCCCCCGCCGGGCAGCGCCGCGGCCTCCGCGCCCCGCTCGGGCCGCCGCGCGGCTCCCGGGGTCCCGCAGCCCCGCGGACTTTCGGCCGGCGCGGATTCGCCGCCGCCCTTTCTTCTCACCCCGGAGCCGTGGGCGTCGGAGCGGCTGCGATGAACCCGGTGAATGCCACTGCTCTCTACGTGTCAGCGAGCCGCCTGGTGCTCAACTACGACCCCGGCGACCCCCAGGCCTTCTCCGAGGTCACCAAGCTCCTGCCTTACTTCCGACAGTCCCTCTCCTGCTGTGTTTGCGGTGAGGAGCTTTCTATTGTTCGCTGCACAATGAATTCGGGGCCTTGTGTACCCTGGGGAGCCCACAGCGCTGAAGCCGCCTTGCTTTTACACCCACTTAAATGGGAAATGGTCCCGCAAATCTTACCGTTGTTTAACCCCTTTTCCGGAGAGTGGGGCACATCGCTAAGATGTGACACCTGTAGAAGTCTGTATAGCTTCCAATGAAGTTAGACCTTTTTTTTTTCTCCGCCCCCCCTTGCCTATTTTCCAACAACTCCAAAATTGTTCACCTTGTGCCTGCATAAATTGGAGAAATGTAGAAAACATAACAAGAATGAGCATGCTGGGAACAAAACTTGTCTAATTTTTGAGATCTTATAAAATACCCAATAAAGGATTGCCCCCGAAAGTTTCCAAATCAGGTGGAAAACATTCAGATATAGAAACCTTGCTGAGTCAAAAAATTTTAAGTTCAGCTTTTTGCAAAAAAAACCCAGAGCACTATATATATATATATATAGTATCTTGTAATGGTTGTGCCCTGTGACAGAGAAGCTGAATTAGAACCAAAATGTTTTGACATCAGGCATTGGAACCAAAACATTTAACACGTGGGTGTGCTGTATCTCCCTGCCTACTTGACTTGCAAAACAGTAGATGTGGTAGTGCAGTTCATGCCTTGGTGAGGTGCACTGAATGAGGGGATAGGATGCTGATGGCGATCTTGTGTAGCTGTATTGGGGGCATGCACGAAATGTGGTAGGTTTGTATTGCTAGCTGGGAATGGAGAATACAGTTCTCTGCTGCCTTAAAAAAATAGCTTCTCTCAACTATCTTAAAAGGTTTTTGGAGAACATGCAGTACTGGTATAAAAAAACACATTGGAATGCATAAGGACAATAATACAGAAAGAATGCTATAAAATCAAAGGTATACTCAGAAATACTCTAGTCACTTATGGTCAATCTACCTCATATAGGATACAGCTGAAAAAGACTCTATGGTATATGATAATTATTAGAAATAGTGGGAAATTTTCCACCGACAAAACAGGAAAAATAATTGGGACAGTTTTCTTAGAAACGGAATAAGAGGGATGTGACAAAAGGTATACTAAATGGTGTAAAAGGCAGACCAGGAACTTTTATTCCTCTTTTCTCATAACCGAAGAGCAAAGGGAGTGTCAATTAATTTGAAACAGCAAGCTTAAAGTGACAATTTTTTTCACATAACAAATAATTACCCCATAGAGCTCAGTGCCATAAGATATAATTGGGGCCAAGAGCTTAACTGGATTTAAAAAAAGAATTCGACATTTATATGGATAACAGAAATGTAGCATTACAACAGTAAGGGTTAAAATAGAAGAAAAACACAGGTTTTAGCCTCTCTAGTTGGGCACTGTCTGGTCCAGCAATGTCCCTGGTCCAGCATGATTTTAGTTATCTGGTTGTCCACTTATGGGTATGGCCAAGTTTCCCCATGGTCCCATAAAGTTTGTTTGCAACTACCAGTCCTAGCTCTCAGTGTTCAGTGCTGTTATTTAGCTTTAATTTAACCGTAAATGTCTTCTAAGAGCTCAGTAAGCTGTGGAAGTATTGGTAATGCTGCTAGACAATATTGACCTCCTGTGGTTCGGCAAATTCTCTGGTTTGGAACTGGTCAGGTCCCAAGGTGCTGGACTATTTGGAATCCCTCCTGCTTTTGAACAGAAATCTAATTACAGTAAACTTCCGATAGTCCGGCACCTTTAGGACCCAGGGGGTACTGGAATATCAAATATGTTGGACTATCGGAAGGGGGGGGCTATGAGGGGTCTGGGGTGGAGTGGGGAGGATGCGCCCCTTGGTGCTGCAGGACCAACCCAGCAGCGCCCCAGCTGCTCTGCTCCAGGTGTCCCCGATTCAGCCGCTGTATCGGGGAAGCCAGGGGCAGAGCAGCTCCAATTGTCCTGCTGCCTGGAGCACTTCCAGGTTTCAGATGGTGCCAGACCATCAGGAGTGCCTGACCATTGAATGCCGGACCACTGGAGTTTTACTGTACATTGTTGCCATTTCCTTTACTTAAAGATCTTTTGCTTAATACCCTCTGTCTCTTAACTACTATCCCATCTTCTTCCTCCCCCTTCAAGACCAAGCTGCTTCATTTCTTTTTGTTGCCTTGACTTTCTGTTAACTTTCTCCATGGTCTTCTGTGGTCTTGTTTTCATGCTTCCTGTTCCATTGAGATTGCTCTTTCCTGGATAATCTGTGGGGAAGTTCAAGAGCTGTCTTTTCTTTTCCATATTTTTCCTCCTTGCTTTCTCTCTCTTTCACTGTGGTAAATCACTCCACCTATCTATTTGCTTTCCTCCATGGTTATTTTACCTTATAGACTGCTCCTTCTGTGTTTTGCTTGGCAGTTCCACCTCCTTCTTCCCCCTTGGGATTTTCACAGGCTTCTTCCCTGGGCTCCCTCTTATTTTACAGCTCTTCCTTAGATTAATTTGTCTACTCTCTTGCCTTAATATACCTTATCCGTAATTATAGCTTCCAAATCTTTCTGTCCTGACTTCTCCCACTTCAGTCTCACTATTATTATTTGTCCTACAGTAGTGCAACTCCCCCCCACATTTTGCTCAGTGTTCACATTGTAAAAGGAAGTCCTTGCCACAGAGAAACTATAATAGGCTCACCTTGATTCCATAGACCTTTCAGCATGTGAATAGTCCCATTGAATAGGAAAGTTTACCATGTACATACATTGTGTAACTCATCAATTTAAACTCAATATGACAAAAAGCAGACTTGCCATCCCTTTTTCTCAACTACTATTCAAGTCTTCATTCCCTCCTCTACTTTCCTATGGCAGAAAATGTGTGATCTGTTTCTTTGGCCCTCCAACTTTGGTTTAATTTTCTCATTTACTCCTTGTATCTAGTGTGTTGCTAAAATCTGCTGCTCCTGTACAGTATACCCAAAATCCGTGTGTTCCTTTCTATCCCTACTATCATAGCCATTGTCCTTGCCTTAAAGAAAATCTAAAAATGATTAAACAAAACAAAACTGGATTTGATCCGTTTTTGATTGTTCCTCAATCCTTCATTTAACTATCAAAGAAAAATGATCCTCTGTGTTTCATTTTTTTTTAAATGTAGCTATTAAAATAAGAAATCAGTATGATTCATATGTGATCTCCCTCTCTGTTTTCTGGAGTCCGTGTCTGTCTGTTTCCTTATCTCCAGTCTTTCTGTCTATTTGTTGATTTTAGACTATGATTCTGTTCATTTAAGTGGGGCTTTAGGTGGATACAATGTCCCCTTCCATAGAATGTGTTGCCAGATTAGGGCCTTAGTAATAAAGTAATCAGCATCAGGATTTATTTTACAGTGTTGGTGAGGTAGTGTGCAATTCGGATGCAGCAAATAAAATAAAGAACAGTATATTGTATAGTCTAGTTTTAAAAGTTCTAAGTGATAGGATTTCTCACACTTACATTGGGAGATTATTCTATAGCTTAATACATCTCACCATTGGAAACTTTACTTGAGGTGTGATTTAAATTTCAGCTTTTAAAATGCTTAATTATTCTGTTGATACCACCCTAAAGATATCTCATGTAGGTCTAGGCTTTTTTGAAACAGAATCTGTAAAAGGGCAAGCATATAAAGTGACTGAAATCCATTTGGAATCATGGTAATGCCTTAAAACAGAAACATCTTTTTTTCCTCACATTCTCTTTATAATACTTTTATGAGGATGAGGAAGGAAAAATTATTCTTAACCTCTGATGATAGGACAAGAAGCAATGGGCTTAAATTGCAGCAAGGGAGGTTTAGGTTGGACATTAGGAAAATCTTCCTAAATGTCAGGTTGGTTAAACACTGGAATAAATTGCCTGGGGAGATTGTGGGATCTCCATCATTGAAGATATCTAAGAGTAGGTTAGTCAGGCATGTATCAGGTATGATCTAGATCAGAGCTACTCAACATGTGGCCTTGCCACCTGTGGTGTGGTTTGGGCTTATGCTGCAGTTTGAGTTGATATGTATTTTAGTAGTTAAATTCCTGGACTGTTGTGAAGCCAAAACAAAAAAGTAGTCAATATAATGGTCTTCTGTTGATATGTGTTTTAGTAGCTAAATTCCTGGCTCATTAAAATTGCTGTCATATGGGTGGAAATCAGGTAAATATTGCATTTTTATTAATATCAGCAGAACGGACTTAAATGGAGCCTGCGTGTTGTAGAGTCTTGCCTTAATCTGTGTATTCATGCCCATCAGTGTGAAAGAAGCTATTCGCATGCATATGAAACCACATTTAAGTTGTGACCCTCAGCATGTGCTGTGAGTATCATTGTGGCCCCAGGGGCTTCCAAAATTTGAGTAGCCCTGATCTAGATAGTGCTTAGTCCTGCTGCGAGGGCAGGGGACTGGACTTGATGACATTCTAGTTCTATTATTCTATGATTCTATACTTTTAACAAAGTGTTAGGGCTTATCCACACTGTGCTGCAGACTGGTCCATGGGGGTGTGAATTGCAGGGCACTTTAAATCACCCTGTGTAAACCAGTCTTGGCAGAAATGTTTAGAGCCACATAGTTGTGCTATGATATTTGAAACTAGGGCCAGTGTTAGTTTTATTTATCAAAGGGGTAGCCGTGTTAGTCTGAATCTGCAAAAGCGGCGAGGAGTCCTGTGGCACCTTATAGACTAACTGAAATGTTGGAGCATAAGCTTTCATGGGCAAAGACCCACTTCGTCAGATGCATGTAGTGGAAATTCCCAGACGCAGGTATAAATATGCAGGCCAGAATCAGGCTAGAGATGATGAGGTGGATCCAATCAGGGATCTATCAATTTAGCCAATCAGGAATCAATTTAGCCAATCAGGGAGGCATATTTATACCTGCCTCTGGGAATTTCCACTACATGCATCTGACGAAGTGGGTCTTTGCCCACGAAAGCTTATGCTCCTACACTTCGGTTAGTCTGTAAGGTGCCACAGGACTCTTCGCCGCTTTGGCCCTAGTTTGTTACACCAGTGCAAATTTTTCTGTATTGATTAATTTAAACCAGTGCAAACCCCTAATTAAGATACACTGAACCAGCGTAGTTATTAGAGCAGGGGTTCTCAAAACTTCATTTCACTGTGGCCCTCTTCTGACGACAAAAATTACTATATGACCCTATGGTGGGAGACTGCAGCCTGAGTCTGCACAAGCCCTCTCATCCTGGGCAGGGAGAGAAAGCCTTGCCGCCATAGGTGGGTGTGCGGGGCTGTAATATGAGCTCTGCCACTCAGGGCTGAGGCCCTCAGAGTTTAGTCCTAGGCCCCAGCCAGCTTAATGCCAGCTCTGGTGACTCACCTTGGGATTCTGACCCATCGTTTGAGAATAGCAGTATTAGAGTAGACTGCATCAGTGTAGGGTCTCTATAGTGTGGATTTGCTGTAGTTGTAATTACACTGATAAAGTTACATAGATGCACATCTGGAATATAGACATGACCATGCAGCAGCGGTTCTCAACTTGGTTACCATAGTGGGCTGTATTTGTAGGCCACATTCAATACTACTTATATGGTCCTGAGGATGTCACATAGGCTGCAGTTCTGTTCTGAACTGATTGGACTGTAATCAGGGTGAAAACCACGGCCATACAATAGTATTTACTTTTACAGTGCGGCAGTGTGTGTGATGATTTTATAGACAAATGCAAGATGATTCTTCTCCAAAGAGCTTATAATCTGCAAACAGACTAATCCTGGATTTGTATGAAGCTTTGGTGCTTTTTTAGGTGTTTTGGGGACATGAGTTCTCAGGTATTGTTGCTTTTAAATTATAGTCTGTTTAATATTACAATTCATTCTAAAAACAAAGTTTTGTAAATGTTTATGCAACATATTCTTCCACTATGGAAAAAGTATGGAAATGTGAAAGGAAAGGTTATAAGTATTTTTTCTACTGCTTTAATATGTATTTTGCTACTATATTTTTCCAACTTTTTTTTAAAGATTTCCTAAACAATTTGGACCCTTTCAGGGCTTGTTCAGAAATTCAGTTGACTTTTCAGTATCAGCTTGTCACTAGCAGACAATTGACAGCTCTTACTCTCATTAAAAACTAAATTTGGAAAACTGGAACTTTAAAACGTTTATACTAGAAAGTGAGTCAGCACGGCCACAAACTACCACAGAAATAAACTTAAGAAACAACAATGGTCCTGTAGCACCTTAGAGACTAACCAAAAATATATAGATAGTATCATGAGCTTTTTGTGGGCACCACCCATTTCTTCAGATGTACCCACGAAAGCTCATGATACTATCCATATATTTTTTGGTTTAATCTCTAAGGTGCTACAGGACCACTGCTGTTTTTTAAGTTTTTGTAGTTATAGACTAACACGGCTGACTCTCTGATACTTTTACCACAGAAATATTAGCTTAGCACTTTGCAGGGAGAGTATATTCCAAAGGTGAACTGTAAAAGATTTTTTAAAAGAGCTGGGCATATCCTTTTTACTTTAGGCTATATGAAGAATGCCCAAAATGTTGGTGGTTTATTTTATAGATGTTTTCTGCTTTTTTAAAAACCTTATAAATAACAGGAATGTCAGGTTTGGCTTTCCCTGGTTTTGCTAGATACCTCAGGAATGTTTAGGTTTTGGACACTTAGCTACTATGTTGTGTAGCTGTTTGATATCGCTATGTTTTAGAAATACCTAGAAAAAATGTCACTTTAGTATTTGTCTAAAGTATTTGTGGAGATCATATAGCGGGAAAAGTAATTTTCATGCAGTGTTTGTCTAAGTCATTGGCTCCAAATTACTGTATCCTTTGTAGGAGTCTGATTCGTCTTGCTTACCCCAAGTTTCACTTCCCTTAAATAATAGTTATAAAATAAGACATAAAAATACAAAAGTGTCACAGCACACTTACTGAAACATTGCTAACTTATTTCTACCATATAATTATAAAATAAATCTGTTAAATGTAAGTGCAATATTTATATTCTAAGTCAGTGGTTCTCAGAGTGTGGTCCGTGGACCATTAGTGGTGCACAACATTTTGCACACGGGCCACAGGCTTGCCCAGACCCTGCAGCATGGAGCCTGTGCTGGCACTCTAGCCCTGCCTCTCCCAAGGTTGGAACACCAGCTTCCTGCTGTGGGAGGAGGGGAGGCCTTGTGGGCCAATCCGGGATGCAGGGGGAATGAAGCAGCTCAGTGTTGGCTAGGGCAGCAATTCCCAACTGCTTGTCCATGAACCCCTGCTTACTGGGCCGCAGCATGCTGCCAGGCCACTCCCCCAGCTGCTAATGAGCCCCACCCTCTGGGGTTCCCATGCAGCAGCAGGGTGAGTGGCCCAGCAGGCAATGGGATGTGCTGCGGCTGGAGCCGGCACAGCCTCACTGTGGCCCTGGTTCTAGCTCCGATGGCCCAGCTGGCAGGGCCACGTGATAGGCAGCTGCAATGCTCACCCAGGGCCAAGTGCTGCGTGGAGCCCAGCACTCATCAGGGCTCATCTTCTGTAGCAGCTGGGCTCCACATGATGCTTGGCCCCAGCTGAGTGCCATGGCAGCCAAGCTCCATGCAGTGCTTGGCCCCAGCTGAGTGCCATGGCAGCCAAGCTCCATGCAGTGCTTGGCCCCAGCTGAGCATCGCAGCAGCCGGGCTCCACGCAGTGATTGGCTTCAGCTGAGTGCTGCAGCTGCACTCAGCAGGGGCCCAGCAACCTCAATAGTCAGCTGGGACCAAGTGCCATTTGGAGTGTGGCTACTGTGGTGCTCAGCAGGGGCCCAGCACACTGCACTCAGCTGGCGGTTGGGAGGCAGCAGCAGGGCTAGGTGAGGAGTTGGGGTTAATGCTAGCAGGTTCAGGGGGAGGCTGACACTGAGGGGCACTGTGACATCCAGGAAGGGGAGCGGGCATGGGTGGACTCTGGAGATGGAGTTGGGAGGCAGGGCGGAGACTGGGGGCTGGAACAGGGGGACATGAGGGGATTGGGTGCAGTGGGGCTCTGGAAGCAGGAACCTGGCACTAGGGAACTCTGAGGGCGAGAGGCTGGCATCGGGGGCGGGGTTGGGTGCAAGGGTCTTGGGTCAGTGCCTGGCACTGGCAGAGTAGTGGAGGGTTGAGGGGCTCTAGGGGTTAGGACTAGCTCTAGGGGCTGGGGCTTTTTATACCACAGACCGGCAATCCCATTCACAAACTTTTGGCAGACTGGCAACATTTTATTTGCATATCTGAATATTCATTATTTACATAATGAATATGAAAGTAAAATGTTCCTGGTCCGCCAAAAGTTTGTGAATGGGTTTGCCGCTCCTCGGTATAAAACAAGTTGGGAACCACTGGGCTAGGGGAGTGGCAGTGCAGGAAACCACTTGCCTGGAGGTTTTCCCCATTGCTCCCATTGGCCAGAATTATGACCAATGGGAGCAGCAGGAGGAACAGAGCTAGGTAAGCACCCCCCATGACTCTCATGCCTCTAGACCCTGTGCCCCACTCCTGCACCCTCCCTCCTGCCCAGACACCACACCCAGTTCCTGCACCCTACTTTCCTCCCACTCCCCCAACCCATTCCTGCACCCTACCAACTGATTTAGGTGTATAGCAGTCGTTCTCAAAGTGCGGTCCACAGACCTCTAGTGACCCTTGACTACCTTGCAGGTGAGCCCTGGGCTCAGGGCCTGACCCCCCCTGGCAGCAGGAAGCCTGTGTTAGTGCTCCAGGCCTGAGGCCCCCCACAAGATTAGAGTGCTAGTGCTGACTTCCCGCTTCTGGGGCAGGAGAAGGGGGCGGTGGTGAGCCTTGTGGGCCAGATCCAGCTTGCAAGGAAAGGAAGTGGTTCCGTGTGCTGCTGTTTATCTCCCTGCCCCCTCCCCCCTCAATGGCTGGGGCAACAGCAGTGAAGGAAACAGCTTGTCTGGAGGCTTTTCCTGCTGCTCCTATTGGCCAGAATCATGGCTAATGGAAGCAGTGGTGCCTGGGAGTGGCGGAGCCCGTTAAGTCCCTCTCATCCCCCTCATGCCCAGACCCCGCACTCCCATTGCCTTCATGCACTGTTCTCTTGCCGAGATCTCACATCCCCACCCCACTCCTGCGCCCTCCCTCCCTCGAGGACCCCCTCAGCTCTTTCCTGCACCCAACCTTTTGGCCACTTCTGCACCCAACCTCCCCACCAGACCCCCACCCTTAGCCTGCTTCTGCACCCACCTTCCACCCAGACCCCCACCCTTGCACCCATTTTGTCATCATGGGTGGTTGACTGGTGGTCCGTGGAAAGATCTGAATTGAACCATAAGTCAAAAAGTTTGAGAACCACTGGAGTGTAGTATATGGCGGGGTATAAACCTGTTGTACAAAAATTTAGTTTGTACTGACTTTGGTGTTTTTTATGTATGTTGTAAAACTAGGCAGATAGCTGGATGAGAAGAAGTGCCCCCTGGAAGATCTCTCTGTGCCTGTATCAGAGGCAGCAGTGTGGGACAGCAGGTGGCTCCCTGGAAGCCAGTGCACGAGAGGAGCTGACTTGTAAGCCAGTTCCCCATGTGTACCGGCTCCCGCCTGCTGGCCCGGCCCACACTGCTGCCTCTGTATCAGAGGCAGCAGCATGGGGCGGCAAGCAGTTCCCAATGCATACCAGGAGCTTGTGTGTAACCATGAATGTGCACCCCAATCCCTTGCTTCATATCACTACTCAAACCCCTGAACTCCTGCCTCAGGTCACAACCCCCTTCTACTCCCTGCACTCCTCCTCCAGGTCAGAATCCTTTCTGCACCTCCCAGACCCTGCACTATGTTACAACCTTTCCTTCACCGAAACTCTCTCCCAGACTCCACATCCCCTCCTGCACTCCATTCATCTACCCCGAGCTCCCTTCTGCACCTAACCTCCATCCCAGACCCTGCAACTCCTCCATTAAGATCATGGAAGAGTGCTGCCTTTGATCACTTACCAAATTCTTGGAGTGGCCCCACCAGCAAAAATTATTGCCCATCTGTGGTTCAGAACCAGTTTTAACTGAACTGGTATAATTTTCTTGTGTAGTCCAGATCTGTGTGAAATTCAGCAAGCAACACTAAACAAGGCGTTTTCTCCGCTGTGAGGCCCAGGAACTGATTCTTCATTTCAAGGGTTGACTTTAGCTGCAGTTTCTGCAAAAGATCTTCTATGGGAAAGATTTCCTCTTAAAAAGAGGCTAAACCCTACAAAAGTCTAGTCAACATATTCATAAATTATCTGGTGAAAGGGGTAAACAGTGAAGTAGCAAAATTTGCAGGTGATATTAAACTGTTCAAGATAGTTAAGTCCCAAGCAGACTGTGAAGAGCTTCAGAAGGATCTCACAAAACTAGATGACTGGGCAATAAAATGGCAGATGGATTTTAATGTTGATAAATGCAAAGTAATGCATATTTGAAAACAAAATCCCAGTTATATGTGTAAAATGATGTGGACTAAATTAGCTGTTACCACTCGAGGGAAATCTTGGAGTTACTGTGAATAGTTCTTTAGAAACATCCACTCAATGTGCAACAGCAGTCAATAAATCAAACAGAATCTTGGGAATCATTAAGAAAAGGATAGAGAATAAGCCAGAGAATATCTTATTGCTTCTGTATAAATCCATGACATGCCCACATCTTGAATTCTTTGTGCTGATGTGGTCACCTTATCCGTAAAAAGGTATCTTGGCACTAGAAAAGGTTCAGAAAAGGGCAACAGAAATGGTTAGGAGTATGGAACAGCTGCCATATGAGGAGACATGAAAAAGACTGGGCATTTTCATCTTGGAAAAGAAACAACTAAAGGGGGAAGAATATAATTGAGGTCTATAAAATCATTACTATTGAGAAAGTAAATAAGGAAGTGTTATTTACTTGTTCCTATAACACAAACTAGGGGGTCACCACATGAAATTAATAGGTAGCAGGTTTTAAAAAAAAGGAAGTATTACTTCACATAATGCACAATCAGTCTATGGAACTCCTTGCCAGAGGATGTTGTGGAAGCCAGGATTTTTAGCAGGGTTCAAAAAAGTGCTAGATAAATTCATGGAGAATAGGTCCAATATTAACCAAGATGGCTAGGAATGGTGTCTCTAGCTGCTGTTTGTCAGAAGTGGGGCATAGGTGAAGGGGTAGATCACCTGATTATTACATGTTCAGTTCATTCCCTGTGGAGTAATTGGCATTGAGAAGACAGGATATTGGGCTAGATAGCTTATTGCTCTGACCCAGTATATTTACATTTACACTAATGTTTGTTATTGTCAGCCATCCAACCTCTGCTAACTTCTTTGGTGAAAATTTAAATACTTTGGCCATTGCTGCATTTGATATCCTTGTCTTGCTGTCCTCATTTAGTATAAGGCCTACCCTGTCCCTGATTTTCCTCTTTCTTTGTATGTATTTAGTAAATCCTTTCTTTTTACCCTTTAATTCCCAGTCTATTTTAACTTCATTTTGTGTTGTGGCCTTTCTAATTTTATCCCTACATGCTTGTGGTGGTGTATTTTTTTTTATATTCATCTTTGCAAATTTACAATGCCCTCTTCTTGTATGAATTTTTTTTTTTAAGTTTCACGTAATCGAAAATCCGGTTAAGGTATGGGTGACCTGTTCCCATATTTTCTGTCTTTCCATTGCATTAGTAGAGTTTGCCCTTATTTATGTCTCTCCTGAACTTTTTTCTTTGACTTGCTTCCCAATTCTGAATTGGCTGAGTTTTGCCCACTTGATGTCTGTTGTCTTTATTCTGCTGTTTTCTCTCCTATCATTCCTTAGAATCATGGACTTATCAACCAGGCTGCCTTCTTTCTTCAGCTTCTCAGCTATATCGTCCCTATTTGTCAGAATCAAATCCATTTGCTTTCTTCACCTTCTGTTGTAAATGGTTGTCACCAGTGTATTCCAAGAACTTGTTTGTAATCTGTGCCCTGATATATTATTTTTCTGATAGGTGTCTGGGTAGTTGAAGTCCCAAGTCACCACCAACTCCTGTGTTTTGGATTATTTTGTTATTTAAAAAAAATCTCATCAACCTCTTCTTCCATATTAGGTAGTCTATAGACCTTTACCATCACATCACCCTTGTTTGTTACCCCTCTTATCCTTACCTGGAGACTTTCAATGGGTTCCCCTCCCCCACTTCTATCTTAACTTCAGTGTAAGTGGATACATCTTCCATATATAAGGCAACATTTCCTTGGAACAACCTGGGTTGGTGTCTTCAGAGCTACTCAATGCCAACACTAACATGAGCCATCAGATACTAGGCTCTTTGGTACAAGAAAAAATCCCCTTGAATTGAAGAAGAGGGCTAGCTATATCTTATTCTTCTCAGAGCCAATTTGAAACCAGCCCCCAATCCTTCTCTTCTCCCCTCACTGTCACCATCATCAGAGGTGGAGATTGAGGACCAGACTCATGTTCTCCCAACCCAGAATTCTTCCTTACAGTGGTTACTATTACCATTCAGAGTTTTCTTATTACCAGGTGATGAGAAGACAAGGATATGGAGGAACTATTTTATTTATGATAAGCTCCCCGCCATGCCTTTACTCCTCAAAGCAAGGCAGTGACTGGGAACCCAGCATCCCCACTTGACAGTTTCAAGGCCTTCCAGGATCTTCTGGCCAAGGTAACTGAGACCCTCAGTGCTGAGCTGACAGAAGTGCAGGAAGAGAATCAAATTATTCTACATACTGTCATTCCCATAGCAAGGGAACCTAGCCATGTCAATAAATGAGGGTGTCCTTGCATAAATCAAGGACCCATGGTTCACCCAACTTCCATCCTTCCAGCATGGAAAGGGGAATATTGATCCTATCACGTGTTTCAGAAGTGGTTTAAATTGTGGGGGCTTTTTTCTGGAGGAAAAGCTACTGCACCAACATTCGGGAAATGAGCTAGGTCATCTTAGTACTAATACTAGCTATCCTAAAAAGTGGACTTGATTCAAATGGGTTGTCTAGCTGCCTTGTTTTAAATAAACAAGTAATGTGGTTTTGCATTGTTCCTTCAGTCAGCCAGCCCATGGTCTCCATCCCACAAATCTTTCTTGGTTTCATATCTGGCAGAGTGGGGGTGGGGGAACTCAGCTGATTTATGCAAGCTCCTTACAAGTGGTCTTTTGATCAGTTATTGGTTTATCAAATATTTCTCCAGTGGCAGATGCCAGCAAATTATTTATTTGCTAGCCACCTGTGTAAGTATCTGCCAGCCATCAGCTCTTCATGCTGAAAAAATACCAAGTTAGGAAGAAATGCTTTCTCCATTCAGATTGATGATTCCTGTACTTCCTATTCACTGATATTTCTGATTGCAAAGGACCTGTTTTAAGTCAGCAGCAAAAGAGTTTTTTCTTCTCTAACCTCAGATTGTCCCTTACTTTTTTTAGCTAAATTCTTGAGATTTTGATTGGTTTAAGCCTCATATTTTAGGACATATTCTTATTCCTCCTGTGTGTATATTTTTAAAATGTCTGGGATTGTCTAATACCTTTTAAAAACTTATTGGGTATTGCCCTTATTACTGCCTGTAGTATTTTAATTTTGCTTGTTTTAGTTTGAAAGCTCACGTGAGCTACTTATTCTCGAGAACTAACAAAGAGGATAACATACACTCATCCATAGTAATCTTTAATTCTACTTCTCTGAATAGCTAAAACAGGACTTGTAGTGTCTTCGCTAATTGTGTGGAGAGAAGTTTGAAGTGGTGTGAATTATTCTGATATATTCGCTTATCCGTTTTTGAGGGGTTTTTCTATTTTGTCTTTTTAAGGTTGTTTAAGATAAAGAATAATACTCAATATGTTATTTTAGTTATGTATCTATAAAACATTCTGGGTGATATTGATATACTTTCCTGTTAATACATTGCTGTGTAGCTAGATGGAAGTGATAAATCCTTGCAATATTGTTCAGAATACTTAGTGGTGGTTGTTTATTAATGGTTTCATTTCACATGTGATATGCAAGATACATAGTTTTCCTAACATTATGATCACCTTTCTGTAATGCTGAAGGATTTGCCACAGATTTGTGTTCAAGTTGAAATATTAGTTTAAGCAAAAACTTAGCTTTCATCTGAAAAGAACTTTGGAAATGTAAAGAGATTATAACTTGATGCGCTATTATCTTTCTAAGTCTGTAGACAACCTGAAGGATAGCTGAGCACAAGCCCATTCACCTCAGTGGCTGTTAACTCTGAAATCCAAACATGAAAATTTTCATGTATCAGCTGTTAACTGTCTCTCTGCTGATTATTTTAGCAGAAACAGTCATCTATCCCATAACCCCAAACTGTTTTCATGCTCTGAGCTGGCAAAAGCATTTGTCCAGACACTAAAACTTTCAGCTTTCCCCCCAACTTTTGTGAGGCAGTTCATATTTTGTCTTGGCACATAAAATTCCTTTTCCATTTTCAATATCAAAATATATGTGCACTCTGTGCTGATTGTATTTTCAGATCTATTTTGTTAAATTTGCGGTTTCTCATCAGAATGATGAAGAATTAAGATCCAGTTTACACCAGAGTTCAGAGACCTTGATTGTAATATTTATATTTATAATGTCACTGACACAGTTTCATATGGTAGTAGATTAGGATAATGTTATCTAAATGAAATTACTACAAGGTGAATGCACAACTGTTTGAAAAACTGTTCTCAAAGTGTAGTTATCAGTGGTTTGCTGTCAAAATGAGAACACATATATAGTGGGGTCCTGCGTGGCCTGCCCTGAATCCAATACTATTCAGTATTTTCATTAATGATTTAAATAGTGGGGGGGGGGAAGAGTACACACACAAAGTCTGCAGATGACAAGACGCTGTGTTAGGGTTTGAGGTGCAGTCCAGACTAGGGAAATAATAGTATAGCTGGTTAAACAATTAACCGATAAATGAAAGTGTTGTTGGTTAATGTTACCAACTGCACACAACCAACTCCCTTCCTCCATCCCCAGCTCTGCCAGTAAATTTTTTAGAGGGCTGGCCAGCAGTCCAGAGCAGTCCTGGCTCGCACTGGGTCCCGGGAGCTACTCCCTGTTGCAGCTCTGCATGAAAAGTAATTAGGACCAGGCAGGATGGCAGCCTGGCTCAGTCCTGGCTTGCACCAGGTCCTGGGAGCTACTCCCCCACTGCGGCTCTGCGGTGATACTGCAGAGACGCAGCAGAGGTAGTTCCTGGGAGTGAGTGCAAGCTGGGATGCCTTCACACCAGCACCTGAACTACTTGCCAGACCAAGCTTGGAAATGAGTGCAGTGATCACCCTTGTTGATTAATTGTGTAGTCGAAAGAATTTTTGTTGACTACACAATTAACGAATTACATGCTACTAACATCTGTAATCCAGACCAGAAAGGGATTGTGTCACCACTTGCCCTGAAAGTTGAGTGCACCACAATGCTTTGCTGCTGCAGCTTCCAATCTGAGACACACATGCCTGTAGACTGGTTGAGAGCATGAAAATCACACTCTGAGGGCTTGTCTCCATGGTAGACATGATAAATTGATCTCAGAGAGCATTTCTGTCGATGCTGGTACTCCACCAGGACGAGAAAAGTAGCTGGCATCAACAGCAAAGCAGCCCCCACAGTTCTTACCACTCGCAAGATGTCATGGTAAGTATGCCAACTTCACTTATGCTATTTGCATGGGTGAAGTAACGTAAATTAGATCAACAACGGGGGTTAAAATAGACAATACCTGAGTGTTGGAGTGCTAAATAGCCCTGGTTCAGCAGCTCTGGTCACAGGAGCCTGACTCAAACTGCACTTTGGTAACCCAGTCTTGGTTATTTCTTGCAGAATGACCTCAGCACACTTGCAGTCCCGAATTTTCCCAGAACCATGTGTTTGTAATATTCAGCCTTCTCTTCCACAGTCCAGAGAAATAAGGTTCTTCCTCAAATAGTTGTTCTATGGTTGCTTCACTCAAGGTGTGTTTGTGCCTTTGATTGGAGATTTCATATAGCACTCTCTGTTCAGCCTATGTCTGTATGTTGTTCAGTCTCCCACATTACCCTGTTGTTATATAACACTGCACAGGAGAATTACCATCAGTTCCTCAGCTTGAGACAGAGACTTAGCAGCTATCCATGTTGATCTTCCTTTAACTGTGACCCCATAGTTGAGCTTTTTATGATTCTTACTAGTTTTAAGTAGTAGTTGTGGTACTCATTGGCTCCTTTATCAGTAAAAATCACAAACTAGTAGATATTAGTGGTAAAATACAACCACACTAATTTAGGGATGTAAAATGTTAACTGGGAAGCATTAGTCTTACCAATTAACCTGCTTTAACCATTAACTCTTGTGCTGGTCAACCGACCCCCGTAATCTCCTGCCAGCCAGCTGTCTGGAGCAGCCCCAGTTGCACTGGCCAGTCAGCTGAACCCAACCCCCGCCCCGTCCCTTTAACTAGTTAATGGTTTATATGAAATACTTTAAAGTCATTTAAATGGTTAACTTTTTAAACAATAGTTATATCCCTACACTGATTACATCAAGCTGAGCTCCTTTATTGATCATCTCCCATCGGAACACGTAGAGTAGTTTCCAGAAGGCCAGCTTCTTTCCATAATGTCTCTGTAGAACTCTCTTGACACTGTTGATACTAGCAGTTGTTCTGTGTGCATGCTAGTAGTTATGTGTAGGTCCTCCTAGTGCCAGCTTTCAGGATTTCTGAGGCAGGTCCAGACTATGTTAGAGGACATAATGGCCATATTGGGTCACACAAAAGGTCCATCTAACCCAGTATCCTGTCTTCTAGCAGTAGCCAAAGCCAGATGGGCCCAAAGGGTGTGAACAGAATAGGTAATCATCCTGCCCAAGCCCATTCCCAGCCCTGACATACAGAGGGTAGGAAAACCATCCCTGTACATCCTGGCTAATAGTCATTGATGGACTTACCCTCCATTAATGTATATAGGTTTTGTTGTTTTTTTCTAATCCAATTAAAGTCTGGGCTTTCATAGCATCTTCTGGCAGGGTGTTCCACAGGTTAACTGGGTGTTTTGTGTGAAGAAATACTTAATTTGGTTTGTTTTAAACCTTCTGTCTATTAATTCTGTTTTGTGACCCCTGAAGTTCTTGTGTGATAGGAAGGAATAAATACATTTTCCTTATTTACTCTCTCCACACCAGTCATAATTTTATAGACCTCTATCATGTCCCCACTTAGTCATCTCTTTTCCAAGTTGAAAAGGCCCAGTCTTATTAATCTCTCCTCTAATGGCAGCCATTATATACCCTTAATAATTTTTGTTGACCTTTTTTGAACCTTTTCTGAGATCTCTCCCTCTATAAGTGTCTGTGTGTATTTATGAATATATATATATATATATATATATATATATTGAGATGAGGTGACCACATATTCACACAGTGTTCAAGATGTGGGTGTACCATGGATTTAGATAGAGGCAATATGATATTTTCTGTTATATTAATGATTCCCAACATTCTGTTTGCTTTTGTGACTGCTGTTGCACATTCAGTGGACATTTTCAGAGAACTATCCACAGTGAATCCAAGGTCTCTCTTTTGAGTGGTAACAACTTATTTAGACCCCATTATTTCCAAGGTATAGTTGGGATTCTGTTTTCAAATATGCATTACTTTGCATTCATCAACATTGAATTTCATCTGTCCACTCAGTTTTGTGAGATCCTTTTGAAGCTATTCGCAGACTGCTGTGGACTTTACTATCTTGAGTAATTTAATATCAAATTGCTCAAGATAATAAAGTCCACAGCAGATCAAAGGACCTTCTTTTTGATATATCCAAACAGTTTGCAAAGAGCACAGACAAGTCTGTGAACATAAAAAAGGACTCGAAAGCCACTCTATAGTCTCTGAGGATTTATACACCTACTGAAAAACAAAATTTAAAGTCCCAGAAAATACAGAGATCTTGCCCTGTTCAATGCTCTAGTTCCCAGAGATCTTATGAAGGCCAATGCAAAAGGCAGAGGTTTCATAGAGAAAAACATCTACAGACCAGCCTTTGGCCTCTGAGCAACAGTTTTGACTGGGTGGTCAAAATTCTGGGTTGCAAACTCCATCGTATTGACTGCAATGCTTTGTCTACCTTTCTCCATTTGGCTTGCACTTACAGCAAGCTTCAGAGTCTGTCACTATGGACAAGTGGGTTTTGGAGATTATCTCCACAGATACCCCCCACTTTACTTCCCTTCTGCCTTCCAACCCCCTTCCCCGTCTCTTTTCAGGTACACTTCTCAAAAACACTTTCTCAAGAAATAGACTCCCTACTCTTGGGAGCTACAGTACCTGTTCCCATACAAAATAGCGGTAAGGGGTTTTATTCCAAGTATTTCCTGGCTCCAAAAAGAAATGGTGGGTGAAAGCCTCTCTTTGACTTAAGGCTACTGAATACCTTTATGAAGGCACAAAAATTCAAAATGTAATTCTTACAGCCGTAATTCTGCTACTGGGTTGGTTCTGAGCCTCAGCATGCATATTTTCATATAGCTATCCACTCCTCCCACAGATGGTTTCTGTGTTTCAATCTAGCTCAGAATCACTTTCAATACAGGGTGCTCTCTGTTGGACCCACATATATTTTCAAAACACGTATCAAGAATCTTGTATGAAACAACATGCAGAATTTTTGATGGCTACCACAGAACGTCATAAACAACTTTGAACTTTTTTACAGTTGAACATTCAACAATCCCCTTGCCTCCTGTACAAACACTGGAATTCATGGACACTTATCTCAGTTTGATAGCAGCGATAGTCTGCCTCCAAGTGCACAGATTTGTGGCCTTATCCAATGTAGTCAACCCAGTCCAGATCAGCTTACAGACCTTGGTAAGGAACTGTTTGCAATTGCTAGGCTATATGATAGCTGGAACTTTTGTTCTAGACCATGCAAGGTTATAAATATACTGCCTTCACAGCTGGGTCTGGGTCAAGGCAGTTTATTCTACAAACAGACCCAGTCTAAACCAGTGTTTCTCAACCAGAAGTATGTATACAACTGGGGGCATGCAGGGGTATTCCAGGGTCTCATCTTGCTATTTGCCAAGCTTTACAGCCGGCTACATGAAAAGCACTAGCAAAATTGCTACAAGCTACAATTTCATACAGTGACTTATTTATGCTGCTCTTTATATTATACACTGAAATTTAAGTACAATGTTTATATTCTAATTTATTTTATAATTATATGGTAAAAATGAGTAAGTAAGCAAATGTTCAGTAATGGTGTGCAGTAGAAAATTTGGCTGCTTGTGGGATCATAAACACATTTCACCCTATTTTTACCGCTTTTTGTCTTTAACCAGAAACTTTCAACAAGTTTGTCTCCTATTTTCAGCTCAGCCCCTATGCAAAACTGTACATCTGTGATATACAAGGCAACTTTTTCCTTGCCTGTCCTTCTTGAGCAAGATGTTCCCTTCTGTAGCAACATTCCAGTTGTGTATTTTTCCATCAAGTCTGTGTGATGCCAGTTATATCGTAGTTGTAATTATAAGTATTGATAGTTCTTCCTATTTATTCCCCCTACTTCTTGCATTAGTATATGAACATAGAAATAGTGATTTGATTTCTACTCTGTTCCTTCTTGTTTCTCCTTTGACCTTATATCATTGCCCATGCTCCCTTCAAATTCTGACCTTTCATCCATTTCTCCATGTTTTTTACTTGCCTGTGAGCTTTTGTTTTCTCAGCTCGTTAACTGTAGCTTTCCTCCTCCTCTCCCTCCCCCCCACTAACTTAACCAGAGTATAACAAGGAGGTGGAAATAAAAGATTGTTGCAATACCAATATTTCCTTTCTTTCACTGTGAGTTGAGGAACTATATTAAGAACTTCACTCTTCTGCGGAAGAGTTTTCTATTTATTCCAGCATAACTGGATGACAATGTTGCAGCAGTTCTTTCTTCCCTAGTAGGGGGATGAATTCTGGTTGAATAGATGTTTTGTCATTTCATAAAAAGTTACTTTTAGGAACCATATTGCCTCGAAGAGATGAATGTTCAACTTTTTTTGACATTGTCTGATGGTGTAGGAATTTTTCAATTATGGTAATTTTGTGAAGGCATCCATGGGAACATTTGTCAGCTTTTGGTATTTCCAGTGGATATTGTTGCTATGTTTTCTGAAAGAGCTTGTGTGGAGCTCTAGCTTACAACACAAACATACAGTGTATTTATTTGCCATAGAAGATGATTTGTCTGTCTGATCAGTAATAACACTTTTGAAATCCAGAGGCCAGAGATGAACTTTGTAATACTTGAGGTTCATGAAGTGTTATTTGTGACTATCAGGCTGCAGACATATCAAAAGTAAATCAGAAGCTGTTGGTAAAAATGAGCTGTTGGTTTGACTGGTTGCATACTGTCATTGTACTATGTAACTCAATTGAGGAAGGACTTTTACTGAAAGCTGCCGATGTTCTGAACTTGGTCATTATGAGAGATTCATAGTTGGGAATGTAAAAGGTTAACTAGTTAATTGGTATGCCTCACCCCTAATGGATGAGGCTTATCGGTGCAATTAACTGGTAGAGGCTGGAGCTGCTCCAGCCCTGTGAGGGCCGCCACGTACAGGGGCTGCTTTGGTCAGCCCTTTCTGGCCTCACTCCTGGAAGGTGGCTTCACTGCTTCAGCAAAGCCTCCTTCTCAGGAGCAGGGCCGGCAGGGGCTGGGGCCCTGTTGCTGAGGAGGCTTTGCTGCGGGCTCAGTATAAAGCTAAGCCGTGTAACCATGTAACTACAAAGTTTTTAATCTTTAATTTTAGTGGTTACAGTTACTTTTTTAAACAACTTTTTACATCCCTAGTATACAGACTTGGTTATTAATTTGTCTTTGTGTATATAGAAAACTATGCCCAGGATATATGAGCAACTTCAGCTGAAGCAGCTGGATATGGAGGGACACCTTCCAAATCAGTTGTTTACACAAAACCAACTTCAAATACTCATATTTTGTCCAGCTCGGGAAAAGACAATAATAGATTGTTAGAGTTAGTGGGAAGATATTGAAATATCCTGTGTTGACTCCCTTCCCCTACCCAAGCTCTGAATAACCAAGAATTATCATGCTGAGAGAGAGCATTAAAAAAAGAAACTTGAAACTTCAGTTATCATTTAGAAACTGAGAGACAGTCTTTAGGAGGGAAGCTCCCTGTGAACATAGGATCCCCCATATAACTAGGAGTATGCTAATAAACTGGTAAAAGGCAATAGGTAACAGGTACCTTGTATCTTCCAAGTACCAGAGCAGCTAGAAGACACTAAGGATGTGATAGTGTATCTGTTTACAAGGTTAATTGATGAGCCTGGGTTCATCAGTTAACGTGTGTGGTTACACACAGTTCTGTTCCCTGCACTTCTACCCCTGTATCAGAGGCAGCAGTGCGAGAGCAGGTGCGGGTTGTGTGCACTTGGAGCTGTCTTAAAAGCGGATCCCTGCACATACTGGCTCCTGCAGAGCTGCCTGTCCCCTTGTGTAACCACTGAAAGTGTAGTTAAGCAACTGTGCAGCTTAATATTTTCAAATGTGTAGTATGTTAGAAAATGGTGACTGATATACAGGCAGTCCCCGAGTTACGCGGATCCGACTTACGAACGGGGCTTTTCTCGCCCCGGAACTCGCAGGAGGAGGGACCATCCAGACGTACAGTGGTCCCGCCACCGCATCCTCCGGGGCGAGAAAAGCTGCTCCGGGTGTCCCTGGTCTGTAGGGAGGATCCCCAGCAGACCAGGGAGACCCCGAGCAAAGCCTTGGAGGCGGCGGAGTCCCGCGCCTCTGCGACTTTGCTCCGGAGCAAAGCCTTGGAGGCGCGGGACCCCACTGCCTCTGCGGCTTTGCTCGGGGTCTCCCTGGTCTGCTGGGGACCCCCCCCAGCAGACCAGGGAGACCCCGAGCAGACCAGGGACACCCGGAGCAAAGCCTTTTAGGCGCAGGACCCTGCCGCCTCTGCGGCTTTGCTCAGGGTGTCCCTGGTCTGCTGGGGACCCCTCCCAGCAGACCGGGGACCCCTCCCAGCAGACCAGGGACACCTGGAGCAAAGCCACAGAGGCGGCGGGGTCCCGCGCCTCCAAGGCTTTGCTCCGGAGCAAAGCCGCAGAGGCGCGGGACCCTGCCGCCCCCGCGGCTTTGCTCCGGGTCTCCCTGGTCTGCTGGGGGGCGGGGGGCGCAGCTAGTGCACCCCCCCCCCCCCCAGCAGACCAGGCTTTTGTTGTGGATGCCTGGGGTAGAGCATCTGGGGTGCTGCCGGGTTGGTCCTGGGGGGACCTACCCGGCAGCGCCCCAGCTGTTCTGTTCCAGGCTCCAGATTCAGCCGCTGTTGAAACTGATCAGTGGCTGATTCCAGGAAGCTGGGGGCAGAGCAACTCTGCCTTGGGCTTCCTGTAGTCAGCCCCTGGTCAGTTTCAGCAGCAGCGGCTGAATCTGGAGCCAGTTCCGACTTACGTACAAATTCAACTTAAGAACAAACCTATAGTCCCTATCTTATACGTAACCCGGGGACTGCCTGTATTGCTTGTTTACTATCTTAACTTTTTGCTCATGATTTAGGTCAAGCTGCATTAGGATGGTAACTGGAATTTAAACACACAAAACAGCACATAAAATGTATTTTGGAAACATACACTTCAGGGTTTTTTCCATGACTTGGAGCATATTAAATATTTATAATTTGAGAACTGAGCCAATTGAAACTCAGGGAGAAACCATAAAATAATATTATAGGTTGAAGCTTCTGGTGCGATACATATTATATCTGAGAGTCAGAGAACCTGGTTCTAAAATCTGTGATAACTTTGCCAGTCTCTTGCACCCAGTAACACAGCCCCTATATCCTCTGCCGTTAATGCAGTGGTGCCTTTTGTCCCATATTTGCAAAGCTTTACCTCAAAAGTGAGTTGTTTCCCCCTTATTCTTTCTTTGCAATAAAAGCTGCTTTTCTATATAAAGTTTATGATAGAGGCTCATGGATTCAGCTTTTTTTTTTAAATGTATATGTTACCAGAGATTATAATAAGTTTAGGCCTTAACATATTTTATATTTAAATTCAGATTTTGTTTTAAACAGATTTATTTAAAAACAAAGATTAATGCATACTTTAAATAAAATCCATAGATTGTTATCTCCCCTGACTATTTCAGGGCAGTATTGCTGCAACCTCCCTCGGTTCTTCTCATTACCTACGGCTGGATTTAGAGCAAGTCATGTGGTATTTCCTCAGATGGTTTCTTGTCTTCTGA
This sequence comes from Pelodiscus sinensis, assembly GCF_052426305.1. Taxonomy (NCBI): domain Eukaryota; kingdom Metazoa; phylum Chordata; order Testudines; family Trionychidae; genus Pelodiscus; species Pelodiscus sinensis. The sequence goes on from NC_143061.1 coordinate 52,270,469, forward strand.
GATTTTGTTATAAATAGATTATAGTTAGTTAGTAGTACCCTTAATATAAATTAGGAATAGTTAGGTTAATTAATGATCCTATTGGAATGTCCTCACCAGAGTTTAAACACTGTCTGTGATGAGGGGTAACTGTTCCCAATAGCGATCCCACACGTGGTGTTTGTGTCTAGGGGAAGGACACTGTTAAAGAAAAATGCTCATTTGCAAGTCTCTTAAGAAAAGAACACAGGTGCCAAGGAAATTGAGGTTCAAGCAGCACCTTACTGAATGGGCTGTGAAGCATGCATATGCACTGAAGGCACAACTTTGAAGCTGAAAGCAAACTTCAGAGCAAACCAGTGTTCCTCATTCAGATGCTGATTCCTCCCCCAGGAGAAAGATATCATTCTCCTTCCTCAGGTCTTCCAAGAAAAAGGTGTGTCAAAATTGTTTGCAGCCAATCCGGAGGTCAAGGAGAGTCTTTCTCCTCTTCTATGAGAAGTACACATCAGCATTGTGATATTTCAAGTATGCAAGATGGAACTGAGCCATCTGCTTGCTCGCTGGTACTGAGGAAGCATCAGCTTGACTGTGCCAGTAGTGATAACGTCGTCACTGAGTTATCATGCCGTATCAGAATTGCTTTCCCCTCTTCCTGATTCCCTCACTGTTCAGGAGCATTCAATTGCTGGGACCTCATTGAGACACTGCCTGGCACTAACTGGAATCATTGCAGATGTATCCTAGTTGTTGGCTGAACTGATGACTGCAGTTCATACCACATCTTTGGGACTAGTTCCAACTTTAGCATTGTGCCATCTTTTGTGTCATTACCAAATAAGAGTGCAATGCTCCTGCCCCTCTGCATGCCAACCCCTGTATCTCTCTTGGTGCAGATTGTGTCTTGGATGAAGCTGGACATTTGTTCACCCCACGTAAAGTGGTTTCCCCAATACTGTCTGCTGACTTTGGGGATTCATCAAGTTGAAGATCAGGTACATATTACACACCCAGGCATGTGCACGCACCCCTTCAAGACAGAGTTAAACGACAATCAGATAAGTCACCTGAAACATCTAGGGAGGGATTCAAGGCATTCATTGCTGAAGGTCATCTGGTTGCCAAGACTTTGCTGTCAGCTCTAGACATAATGGGTGCAGCTTCCAGAGCTGTCACATTAGCAGTAACAGCATGAAGGGCATTGTGGTTGTAGAAGACTGCAATTCAGCATTTTTTATATTCTCTGAGAAAGTGGGTGAGACTTAACATACATTTAATCCTTTAAGGACTTGTGAGCAGCTCTGCATTCCTTAGGTATTTATACATCTTTTTGCTGGTCTACAATACTTTTTGCTGTAATACTACCTCACCAGTATTTCAGATGGACACTTTATTGGTTAAGATGTCAAGATAACTCCAGAAAGGGGAATAAATCTCACAGGAAAAACCTGCTGGATATAGTTTATCTAAACAGCTTATTGTCCTCCATTTCAAGAAGCAGCCTATTTGACTAGTAAATTAAGAGCAACAGACCAATTCCGAAATCTCAACCCTGTCGCCTCTATTTGGCATAGTTGTAGCTTTGTCGATCCCAGGATATTAGACATGGTGGGAGGGTTGTAATTTATTTTATTGGACCAGCTTCTGTTGGTGAGAGACAGAGAAGCTTTCAAGGCGCATAGAGTCCTTCAGGTCCATGTACTTCAATTTGGCAACACGCTATCTTGCTTCAATAATGCCTGGAAAACAGTAACAGCAGTATGAGATCGTATTAAACCATATGATTTCTGTCAAACCCCCCCCCCCATCCTTCTACCCAGGGTTATTTGATTTAAATCACCCCCAAAAAATTATTGATTTAAATACAATTTCTCACTGATATTACTTCACATACTTCTTCAAACAGTCATGCAAATCTGAGCACTAAAACTTGTTAATTTACAGCTCAGTATATCATTTTACATCATCTAATAGGGTATACTTTGTTTAATTTTTTTTAGATAACTTGATTTTTGTATTAATCTAGGAAATAGTACATAATGCTTATGTATATCATGCTGCAGATGCGGCAGTAGTATATTAGGAATTCTAAGAACTAAATTATACACACAAACACAATAGCACTTATATTTTATTAAATTAGAAGACTTACTGATGTAAACACTCAAAGGAAGAAAAGATGGTTACTTACCTGTATCATAACTATTGTTCTTTGAGATGTGGCTACAGATGTATATTCCTCCATCCCTTCCATTCCTTCTCCATCAGTCTCTACTCTTGATATTTGTTGTGAAGAAACTGAGAGCACTTTGGGTGATACTGTCCCTAACTAGCCAGGGAAATGTCAAGAGCCACAGAACATGAGTGCCATCCTGATGTGTACTGCTAGGAAAAGTTATCCCACTTGGGTACACTGAGTGTACACATCCTTGAATGGAATATTTGTTTGCATTCAAAACTCAACAACAGATACAATACCAGTTAAGTGTGGCTATTCAGGGACAGTGTCATTCAAAACTTTCTTGGTTGCTTCACAACAAACTTCAAGAGAAGTAGACACTGAGGCAGAGGGTGAATACAATCCTAGGAGTTTGGACACAGTATTCCATTACCGGTCTCACCAATGCTGCATAGAGGTAATATTGCCTCCTTTCTGTCTTATTCAATATCCTTTATGGATTGTATTCCCCTTTTGACCACAGCATCATACTGGGAGCTTGTATTCAGTAAGTTCCCACTGTGACCCTCAAGCCTTTTTTAGTCATCACTTTCCAAGCTATAATTCCTAACCAATAAACATAGCCTCTGTTCTTTATTCCTGGATGTATGGCCTTGCTTTTGGTTGTATTAAAATGCATATTTTAGCTGTGCTTAACAACTCATTCTGATTGCACAGTAACATTGACCAGTCCTCACTTTTTTGCCACTCCACAGATCTTTTGTCACCTGAAAACTTTATGAGCAAATGTATTTTCTTTCAGCTCATTGATTAAAATAGGACATAATTTTGGACCAAGAAATGATCCCTGATAATTTTACTTGAAAATTGATTTTAAATCAAAACCAACTGACTGTGCTTAATGACAGCTGACATGAGAGAATGCAATGGCAGTTCCCCTTTGTAGCTCAGCAGATAGGAATTTTCTAGGCTTTAAATGTTAAAGGAGAAATAGAATGATTCCCCTTAGTCCATCCTTTGAACCAAGGAGTGCTGCTGAGTGATTGGACTCTTAAATTTCATTTTTAAACAGCTGAATTAGAACATAGTTTAGTTTTTAATAGTTTGAAGTAAGAATAATACAGCGGCTGAGCTAGGCCAAGGAATAGAGAATCCTGCCAGCAAAAAGGGGTAGGATATGGAGGATGAGGGCTTGCTTTGGCTGCCACCACAGCTAACACCTGTTATATTTACTTTAAAATATGGGGAGGAGAAGAGAGGGAAAATGTATTTTAAGGTAAAATGAATATAGGGCTTTGTTCCTTTGATTATCAAAACCCAGCCATACACTGATCAGAGTTAGTGAATGGAATTGATAACACAAAAGACTCAACAAGTGAATCAGAACTTGATTTGAATAATCAGATTGCGCATCTCATTCCTTTACCTGGTGGCTCAGATTCCGTGTTAAAGAAAGTTAACAAGGGTTTGGCTTGTCTCATTTGGATCAAAAATCAGTTACACTCAACTAGGCCACGGTTGTCTTCTGAATAGATTTTCCAGACTGTGGTCTGAAGAGCTCTCTGTGCCATTCAAATGTTGTTCTATGTCCAGACATAGAAACCAATCATATAATATATTGTAACTAATATAAATTGTGATTCCCCATCACCACCAGTTTTTGCAAACAGTTTATGAATTAGTTTTGATTTCTGTTGTATTTGTAGTCAGTGTTTATAAAAAAACTCAAGTGAATACATTTCAGCTTCTTGTTTGTTATAGAAGTGGTTACAAATTTCTTTTGCTATGGAGATCACCACATTGAGATGGATGTGGTGTTTAATGAGGCAAAGCTGATACTGGTTTGCTTGAGACAGTGTTTTCTAAAGTCTGGGTTAACAGACAGCAACACATCAGATTACATTAAATTTTTTCTCTGCAGTGTAGTAACATTTTAAACACAAAGTTGTTTTACAACGCAATACAGCTTTTGTAACGAGTCTGAAATCTCATACTGTTTTTGTATTTTTTTTTCTCATGACCTTATAAATCACTGAAAAATATGCAGGAAATTCATATTGCTGTTAATAGGAAGTCCCTCTTAGGTTACCCTGAAAGCCGATGCCCATTGGTCTGCTCTAATAGCCTTCTTTTCTTTTTCCTCGTAGGAAATTTGCTACAGGATCCTATTGCCCCCACCAACTCCACGTGTCAGCATTATGTCTGCAAAACTTGTAAAGGCAAGAAAATGATGATGAAACCATCATGTAGTTGGTGTAAAGACTATGAGCAGTTTGAGGAAAATAAACAGTTGAGCATTCTAGTGAACTGCTATAAAAAACTGTGCGAATACATAACACAGACTCCATTGGCACGAGACATAATACAGGCTGTTGACTGTTCTTCGGATCTTTTGGCTTTGCTCAAAGATGGATCACCACTCCATGAAGACACAGAAAAAACTTCCGATGCAGCCATGCCTTTATGTTTGACACATTCCCCTTTACCTTCAACCTCAGAACATACTAATGATCCTCAAGCTAGTTTTTCCTCCATACCAGAAAACACACACAATATTGATATTAGAAGTTCTGTTATCAATGGGTTGCCCAATTGTAATGGGCTTTCAGTGGATAAACTTGGAGTAAACATGCCTTCTCCTGAACATACAAATACAATTGATGTGTGTAGTACTGGAGAATACATAAAAACTGAGGATATCTCTAGCAGTCTTCAACCTGTGTGTGACACAGTTTCTACTAGTGACTTGTGTGCATCAGGCATTGACATCTGCGGTTTCAGTGAAGATATAAAACCTGGTGGCTCACTATTGCTTAGTGTTGAGGAAGTTCTCCGAAGCTTAGAAACTGTTTCAGGCACTGAAGTCTGTGGTTCTGATTTGCAGCCCAGCTTGGAAGCCACTGTATCCAATGGTCCTTTTCTGCAGCTTTCTCCCCCACCTCTTAGCCATAATGTTTTCATGTCCACAGGTGCTTCTCCACATGGGATCTCCTGTACAGCAGCAACACCTAAGGTTGTTAAGTTAAACCGAAAACGATCTCGATCAGAAAGTGACAGCGAAAAGGTTCAGCCACTGCCCATTTCCAGCATTCTTTGTGGCCCAACGTTGGGAGCATCAGCACCAGTAACAGTGAAACAGGAAAATAAACTGTCTTTGCAGCCTGTGGCAACTGTACCCAATGGAGGCACTACTCCCAAAATAAGTAAAACTGTACTTCTGCCTAATAAAAGCATGAAAAAGACTCAAGAACATGCCCCCAAGAAATCTCACCCGAAAGCCAAACCAGGAATACTGAAAACAAAAGACAAAGCAAAAGAAAAAGTTGCTAGCAGTAATGTTATGCCAGGAAGTCCGACAAAAACTGTGTATAAAAAACCACAAGAAAAGAAAGGGTGTAAATGTGGTCGCGCCACCCAAAATCCAAGTGTTCTTACATGCCGTGGCCAACGTTGCCCTTGCTACTCTAACCGTAAAGCCTGCTTAGACTGTATATGCCGTGGATGCCAAAACTCATATATGGCTAATGGGGAGAAGAAGCTGGAAGCATTTGCAGTGCCAGAAAAAGCCTTAGAACAGACTAGGCTTACTTTGGGCATTAATGTGACAAGCATTGTGCGCAGTGCCAGCACAAGCACCAGTGTAATTAATGTGACAGGATCACCAGTAACTACATTTTTAGCTGCCAGTACACACGATGATAAAAGTTTGGATGAAGCTATAGACATGAGATATGACTGTTAAATCTTTTTTTTTCTTGGTCTTTTCCCTGCCCTTAGTAGGGGAACTGCTACAGTTTTAAGGCAGCTATGGTTCTGTTTAACTTGCCGAAGCTCCTGCATATAGATCACTTGTATCAAGTGTTTTTCATTGCTATGTTTTGTGTGTTAGTGTCTGGGAAATAGTTTGCAGATAATGGAGGAATTACCCTAAAACTATGTCTTTAGATCTCACAGCACCTCATAGTTTGAGATCACATGCTGATGTAAATGGTTTTAATACAAGATGACCTTTGGCAAGACACATATTAACCTTATTGTCCCAGTTAATGCTTTGTACACAATTAAAGCTTCCAATTAAATGTAAGGAAGTGTATCCAGTCAGTCCATCAAAATTGTGCTTGTTTATGATACGTGAAAGTAACTGCCAATTACACTGCCATAGGGCGTCAGTGTTGCTAGCAAATCACATCCCATTCATCTTGAAAATAGTTATTAACTAAGGAATACAGTGTTTGATTGACCCGTATTTTTTATCACAAACATTGGTTATCTAGAGCATGGAACTATTGCAAATCAGTAATTTCATGAAAAGAGAAGTTGTCCTTCACTGGAATTGGCTAAGAAGTAACAATACTAACAACTGCAGTAAGTAGTAAAGTGGCTGTCCCACGGATCCTGATTGAGCCTCTGTGTAATTGCTTTATTTGCTTTTTCTGAAAAAGGTAGATGTCTGACATATTTTATGTCATATGGCATAAACTCCATTCATCTTTGACATATTGCTGTTCATTTCATCATGAGAGAAAACAACTAATAAGCAAATACTTATATATACTTTACATATATAAATCTATTGATTTCAGTGGGAATCGCACGTAGTATTTGAGAACAATTTGACCCTAGGCCAAAAATATAAAAAATAAATCTGCTCTGGAATAAAATCTCTTGTTCCATTGGTGCCCTCCATACATCCTTGTTTATACAGCCTTTACTTGCCATTTTAAAATATGCATGAGTTAATAACACTCTACTGTGGATCTATTTACCCTAGGAAAATGGCCCATTGTTAATTGCTTCTCCTTAGTCAAGAAAGATAGGGTACATGGGATCAAATTATTCTCAGTACTCATTAAGTAAAGTATGCTGGATAGCTCATTTCCCCCCAATTGTTGATGCCCAGTTGGTGGATTTCCAGTTAATCTCTGAAAATAATGAAATAGTTTACAGAAGGCTTTTTGCATTTTGCACATTACAGCAGTTTTAAGTTTTTTATGCCATTTTTAAAAAGTCAGACTTCATGTTGCAGAGACATCTCATCTTTAAATGGCACAGCACAAATAAGAATAGTCTGACTAGCATTATTCTTCTAATTTAAAGGACAGATACTGTTATAACAGCATGTCTAAAGAGAAACAGTGCTAGAATTTTTCAAATTTCATTTTATGGCAGCCATATTTTTATTAATTAAATGAAACTTCCAATGAATTATGACATAATGTTGGATATATTTTGATTGTGCACAAAGCATGTACAATGAAGGTTACCTATCTAAGAAATAAGCAAAAACATTTTGGACACAAATCAAATGACACCACCTTTTGTTTTTGTAGTGTACCATGGTGTCATTTTCTGTGAACGTGGTCAGATAATTTTTTTGTTTTGTTTTGTATTCCCCCCCGTCTTTTTTGTGGGGTGGGGTAGGGTGGGGGGTTAAAGCCATAGGAAGAAAAATGTGATGTATGTGTCCAGTCTGTACTATTTTGTTTTTGTTTTGCAAGAAGAGTTGAAAAATATTTTTGATAACGAGAGTAAATGGTGGAAAATGCTTCTTAGTATTCTTGTCTTTATTTGCCAACCCAAGTACCTGAATTCTCTGTTTTTAACCCTCATGAGATTTAATGATGTCCTATTAAAACATATTTAGTTAAATTTGTATGTGATTTTGTGTGTTGATCAAGAGGATCCTACCCTTTTCTACTTTGGTGGTTTGACTTTGACCTACTCATGTAAATCTGTGTTTATTATTCCACTACATGTAAGTAAAGTAATCAAATGACAAACAGATTTTAGTGGAGATTGAGCAACATGGGTAGTTGCTTCTGAACACTTCCGCAAAGCTATTAAGTTTTGCTGAGATTATTGTTAGTACATTTATTTGTACTTTAAACTTTATACTTGAGTATACATTCCTGAATGTGGGAGTAGTTTTTAATTATTTATATTTTACTGTTGCATTAAGTGAGGTTCCAGTTGTTGGAGATTTAGGTGAAGTGTTTTTTGGAACCATTGATAGGAGATCCCTGAGCATTAATGTAACATTGCTAAATGGTAAATTCAGGTTGTTTTAAAAACAAGTTTCTTTTTATGCTACCACGTTCTTCAAATGTGTATTAAAATGTAAATAATTAATAAATGTTAGTTTTCTAATTCTATTTTGTAACTGCTGAGGGTACCAGTGTGGCATGTCTGGACGCTTTTTAGTTTTGGGGGAAAATTCTTTGCTTCTTCATAACTTAGTTAGCTTTTGTTTCTTTTTATTTTCTGCCTCCCATGTGTGTTGACAAGTAAATTAAGCAGTGGAAAAGGATTACAAGGTTGGAGAAGAGAACTGAAGTGAAATAATTGCATAGGTCCTGTCTTTCTAGTGCCATGTAAAGCAATCTGAATAGTAATTTAAATTATCTTTACCTTCATGTTGGCTGTGCTTTGGCTGTCTATACTAGTGAGTACCACAATTACTTAATACCACAAGCAGTGCTGCCCTCATGTAGTGGTGCAATAGCGGGAAACCTTGAAGTCTGCATTAGTGTAGACAGGACCACTTGGGACTACCTGGCATTTACTAAGTGTGCACGCCGTATCACCTCAGTTTTTCTGAAGTAATGTACTACTCTGCAAACTTTCTTCAAATTCTCTAGTTTCAGAACTGCGTCGGCTACAAAAGCTGGTGAAGGATGTCTATCAAAGATATTTCTGATGTAAGCTGCTTCTTAACTGAGAGCATGCTGCACAGGAAGATCAAAAACTTGCTTTCAAAATGCCCTTCTCTGGATCATGTAATATTATATTAACATTGTATTGTGATATGCTTGGGCTCTATTTACTTTAGGAAAATGGCTCATGGTAAGGTGCAGTTCATATGGTACAAAATTAATGTGGTTGTACACAGGTGTACCATCTGAATAAAAGAGTACAAATCCTTTTTCAAGGAATAGAAACTTTTAAACATTTTCCATGCCAAATTACTATTTATATATAAACAAGTATGTCCAAGTTGCAAGCACATCTAGTTTTGATGGACTTTAAATTTATTATTTTTATTGTATCAGCAGTACGCTTCATGTTTTGAAGAAACATGAAGAAAAATGGTCTTTGCCCCAATGGTCTTACATTTCTCTAATTGTAGACAGGCACCAAAAGGCTGAGAAACAATTAGATGAAATAGTAAGTTGATATGCACTGACATAATTCGGGCATTTGCAGGTCATGAAATTCTGTTGTTTAAATAACATCTGTTTTTCCACCTTGTAGTTGATACGTCAAAAGTGAGTTTTAAGAAGGATTAAAATGAGGTAAGAATGGCGGTTTCATAAATGGACAGTGGGAATATGTTACACCCTGAAGGGGCAGTGTGATGAGAAATGAGAATAGGAGAAGTTGAACAGTGCTTTCATTGCAGGGGGAGGAGAGGATGGGGTCTCATTATTGTGGGGCCCCAGCTTCTGATTTATTTTAAGTCTTTGGTGGGAGGGAGTGATGTGACTTCCTCTGTGTCTAGCAACAGTCAGATGTTGCTGGGAGAGCAAAGGCAGCAGGTGCTGCCACCCCATGGCTGGGGGAGCTGGAGTGCAGCAAGGGGACAGTCCAATTACAACCAGTCTTACTGCCCATGCTTGGCATTTCACTGATATATCCCAGGCTCCAACATCCTATTCTGCCTTCATCCAGGCAAGAATAAGAGGTGCTGTTTGGTGTCTTGGCCATCTGCTTGACAAGAATCAGCTTGCACTACTCCTCCAGCTGCAGGGCTGAAGAGGGAGAGAAGAGAAAGAGGGTCAGAGACTGGGCAAGCTGAGGAGATGGGAGGTCAGAGACTGGTTGAGTTGGAAGGAGAGGGGACCTGGAATCTACAAGGAGGAAAATGGACTGAGAACTGGTAGTAGCAAGTAGAAGGGATGCTATGGAAATGCAGACAGGGGAGTTAAGTGCGGGGAGCAGGCAAGGGCAAAAGGCAGGGGACATGCAGTTGTTAGGGGATGCAAGGGCAGAAGGTTGGAGGGATAAAGCAGGAGTTAACAGATAAAGTGGGTTAACAGATAAAGGATGAGGGGTCAGTTAGTGGTAGGGGTGGCATAAGGGCAGAAGAGGGAGGTAGAGGCAGAGAAGAGAAAAGCTCAGTTGTGAAACTGCGCTGACATCTCTCTCCAGGATCATCCACGTTTACTAAGGACCCTATTCATTATAATCTATCCCTGCTTTTTCCCCCAGAATTTGATCATTTGTAGATCAGAAAATGACGGAAGAATGCTCTGGCAGACTGAGTCCTGGATACAGGTTGTTGGAAATGAACTAGGCCTCTAAACATGTGAATGAGAAGTTTGATTTTGATGATTAGGATAATGGAACAACGTGGGCAGTGTGATCTAAGCGACAGTAAGGAAAAGATTTTTGGATAACACAAGGGGATATAATTGTTGATCCCAATGCTATGACACCTCCATAGAATGAAGTACTTTTACATTGAAAAACAAATACACCAATGCAAAGTAAAACAGCAAAAGTAAAACCACGACAAGCAATCTCTTTGCTATTAAGTCTTTAAATGCTGTAAACATTACCTAATTATAGAGTAAAAGGTTAAAATACGTACAGATTAAATTGCAATAATTGTTTATATATTTAATTCTTAAAGTAGTTTGTGCTCTTTATTAAAACTGTTAATTGCATAGATTTAACATACTGTGATTTTAAAAACAGCATATTTTTAAGGTGGCCTATACAAGTGGTACCCTCAGTCAAACAAGCATGAGAGCCTGACATACAGTGTGCTCATTATCGGTTCTGTTGACACCAGCTATGGCAACCTGAGCTATTTGGTACCAGGGTCTTTTCTGGCACTGTAGTAGTTCTGGTATAGAATCATAGAATTATAGGGCTGGAAGAGATCTCAGGAGGTCATCGAGTCCAGCCCTCTACCCAAAGCAGGACCAACCCCAGTTCAGTCATACTAGCCAGGGCTTTGTCAAGCCGAGACTTAAAAACCTCTAGAGATGGAGATTCCACTACTTCTCTAGGTAACCCATTCCAGTACTTCCCCACCCTCCTAGTGAAATAGTTTTTCTTAATATCCAACCTAGACCTCTCCCACTGTAACTTGAGACCATTGCTCCTTGTTCTGCCATCTGTCACCACTGAGCAGATCCTCTCTCCATCCTCTTTGGAACCTCCCTTCAGGAAGTTGAAGGCTGCTATCAAATCCCCCTCACTCTTCTCTTCTGCAGACTAAATAAGCCCAAATCCCTCAGCCTCTCCTCATAGGTCATGTGCTCCAACCCCCCAGTCATTTTGGTTGTCCTCCCCTGGACCCTCTCCAATGCGTCCATATCATTTCTATAGTGGGGGGCCCAGAATTGGACACAGTACTCCAGATGTGGCCTCACCAGAGCCAAATAAAGGGGAATAATCACTTCTCTAGATCTGCTGGCAGTGCTCCTCCTAATGCAACCTAATATTCCATTTGCCTTCTTGGCTACAAGGGCACACTGTTGACTCATATTCAGCTTCTCATTCACTGTAATCCCCTGGTCCTTTTCTGCCAAACTGCTACTTAGCCATTCAGTCCCCAGCCTGTAACAGTGTTTGGGATTCTTCCGTCCTAAGTGGAGGACTCTACACTTGTCCTTGTTGAACCTCATCAGATTTCTTTTGGCGCAATCCTCTAATTTGTCTAGGTCATTCTGGACCCTATCCCTGCCCTTCAACATATCTACCTCTCCCCCTAGCTTAGTGTCATCTGCAAACTTGCTGAGGGTGCAATCTGTCCCCTCATCCAGGTCATTAATAAAGATGTTGAACAAATCCGGCCCTAGAACCGATCCTTGTACTCTGCTAGAAACCGACCGCCAACCTGACATCAAGCCGTTGATCACTACCCGTTGGGCCCAACAGTCTAGCCAGCCTTCTATCCATCTTACAGTCCATTTATCCAATCCATATTTCCTTAAGTTGCTGGCAAGAATATTGTGGGAGACCGTATCAAAAGTTTTGCTAAAGTCAAAATATATCACATCCACTGACTTTCCCATATCCACAGAGCCAGTTACCTCATCATGGAAGCTAATCAGATTGGTCAGGCATGACTTGCCCTTGGTGACTCCATGTTCACTATTCCTGATCACCTTACCCTCTTCCAAGTGCTTCAAAATGGAATCCTTGAGGATCTCCTCCATGATTTTTCCAGGGACTGATGTAAGGTTGATGGGTCTGTAGTTCCCTGAATTGTCCTCCTTCCCATCTTTAAAGATGTGCACTACATTTGCCTTTTTCCAATCATCTGGGATCTCTCCTGATCTCCGCGAGTTTTCAAAGATAATGGCCAAAGTCTCTGCAATAACATTTTCCAACTCCTTCAGTACCCTCGAAAGCATTAAACCTAGACCCATGGATTTGTGTATGTCTAGCTTTTCTAAATAGTTCTTAATCTGTTCTTTCCCCACTAAGGGTTGTCAACCTCCTTCCCATACTGCATTGCCTAGTGCATTAATCTGGGAGCTGACCTTGTCTGTGAAGACTGAGACAAAGAAAGCATTGAGTACTTCAGCTTCTCCCACGTCATCTGTCACTAGGTTGTCTTCCTCATCCAGTAAGGGCCCTACACCCTCCTCGATCACCCTCTTATTGCTAACATGCCTGTAGAAACCTTTGTTACTCTTCACATCCCTTGCTATCTGTAATTCCAACTGTGCTTTTGCCTTCCTGATAATCCCCCTGCAGTTTCAAGTAATATATTTATACTCCTCCCTAGTCATCTGTCCAAGTTTCCACTTCTTGTAAGCTTCCTTTTAGTGTTTAAGCTCACCAAGGATTTCCCCAATAAGCCAATCTGGTCGCCTACCATATTTGCTTTCAATACTGTGCATCGGGATGGCTTCTTCCTGTGCTTTCAATAAGGCTTCTTTAAAATACTGCCAGCTCTCCTGGACTCCTTTCCCCTTTATGTTAGCAACCCAGGGAATCCTGCCCATCAGTTCTCTGAGGGAGTCAGTCTGCTTTTCTGAAGTCCAGGGTGTGTATTTTGCGACTCTCCTTTCTTCCTTTTGTCGGGATCCTGAAATCTACCATCTCATGATCACTGGTTCCCAAGTTGCCAACCACATCTACTTCCCCTACTGGTTCCTCCCTGTTTGTGAGCAGCAGGTCAAGCTGTGCATGGTCCCTGGTTGGTTCCTTCAGCACTTGTACCAGAAAGTTATCCCCAACATTCTTCAAAAACATCCTGGTTTTAGCTACAAACTAATCAGGAAAGAGATCTTGGCATCATCGTGGCTAGTTCTCTGAAGACGTCCAGGCAAACAGGATGTTAGGAATAATTGAAAAAGGGATAGAGAATAAGATGGAGAATATCTTATTGCCCTTACATAAATCCATGGTATGCCCACGTCTTGAATACTGCGTACAGATGTGGTCTCCTCATTTGAAAAAAGATAAACTGACATTAGAAAAGGTTCAGAGAAGGGCAACTAAAATGATTAGGGGTTTGGAAGAGGTCCCATATGCGGAGAGATTAAAGAGACTGGGACTTTTCAGCTTGGAAAAGAGGAGACCAAGGGGGGATATGATAGAGGTCTATAAAATCATGAGTGGTGTGGAGAAAGTGAATAAAGAAAAGTTATTTACTAGTTCCCATAATACAAGAGCTAGGGGCTACCAAAAGGAAACTAATGGGCAGCAGATTTAAAACAAATAAAAGCAAGTTCTTCTTCACACAGCGCATAGTCAATCTGTGGAACTCCTCGCCTGAGGAGGTTGTGCAGGCTAGGACTATAACAGGGTTTAAAAGAGAACTAGATAAATTCATGGAGGTTAAGTCCATAAATGGCTATTAGCCAGTATGGGTAAGGAGTGGTGTCCCTAGCCTCTGTTTCTCAGAGGGTGGAGATGGATGGCAGGAGAGAGATCGCTTGAGCGTTACTTGTTTGATTCACTCCCTCTGGGACTCCTGGCTTTGGCCACTGTCGGCAGACAGAGTACTGGGCTGGATGGACTTTTGGTCTGACCCAGTATGCCATTCTTATGTTCCTGGATTGTCTGTGTACTGATATATTGATCTCCCAACAGATGTCAGAGTGATTAAAGTCCCCCATGAGAACCAGGGCCTGTGATCTGGAAGCATTCTCTTAGTTGTCTGAAGAAAGCCTTGTCTACCTCATCCACCTGATCCGGCAGTTTATAGTAGACACCCTTGTTGCTTCCACCTCTAAACTTAACCCATAGACCCCCAACAGGCTTTTCTCCCTCTATATATACTGGAGCTCTGAGCAATCATACTGCTCTGTTACATACAGTGCAACTCCTTTTCTCCCCTGCTTGTTCTTCCTGAACAGTTTATACCCTTCCATGACAGTGCTCCAGTCATGTGAGTCATCCCACCAAGTCTCCGTTATTCCAATCAAATCATATTTCTCTGACTAGGTCAGGGCTTCTAATTCTTCCTATATTTGAAGGACATTTTGATGTTGGAAGATCCAGAGTTGTCTTTGTCAGGTGCCGAGCATCTCTGAGTATCAAGATCTCAGTCTCTAAGTAACCATTCAACCTCATTGCCCCCATGTGGAGGAAAAGGACTCCCAGTCAGCCTTGTCAATTTCTGAGGCGTATTCTCCCACACATATCTTTGGGAATTTGCCTTTTTTGCAGAGAGGATCTTGCTCCAATGTTGGTGGAACCTGCTTTCTTATTGGACCCTCACAATGGCCATATTGGGACCTGTGGGCTGCCTATTGACAGCAATTTAACAGTCCATCATCCCTCAAAGAGGCTGGAGTTTCACATTATTCTTGGAGTGCTGTCAGTGCAGGTGCTCTACTTCAGGTGTTGGTACATCCTAGTGCTGTCGATCAGAGGCTTACAGTAGCAGTGTCCGAATAGGACACACATGTAGTAACCATCTTGCAGTGCCATTGGTGCTGCTTGTGACACACATATGACCTGGGCTCTCTATTTCCTTCTCAGCTGTTATCAGCTGAAGATGGAGCTCTAACAGTGTTACCACTTTTCCCTAAAAACATTAGCAACATGAGTTTCAGGGGGTAGCCAAGTTCGTCTGTACAGGATAAACTTTAAAAACAACTAATGGTCTGGTAGCACTTTATAGACTAACAAAACATGTAGATGGTATCATGAGCTTTCGTGGGCACAGCCCACTTCTTCAGAAAGTCCGGTCATCTGAAGAAGTGGGCTGTGCCCACGAAAGCTCATGATACCATCTACATGTTTTGTTAATCTATAAAGTGCTACCAGACCATTAGAAACATAGTTTAATTAGATTGAAAGTTGTTGTTAATTTATCACAAAGTTATAGTTTATTGGAAAAAAGTTTTATATTGTTAGCACCTTTACGGGGGATGGTTACTGTTAAGATGCCTGGTTACTCAAAATTCATACACTTCAGCTCCTGCCCCAAAGCTATGCCCATTTTAGATGGGTGCTCATTGTGTGTATTCTATCTGAGTGAGGGGCATATCCCTCCTACTGCATACATTTGAAAGCGAGAGCCCACCTAATAGGGTTCTGTGGTTAAAAATGATCTTAATGGAGAAATCACCACAGTCAGACAAGCAAATTGCTTCTCCGGACACTCCTCCAAATGGGGAAGGGAGATGTACCCCCTAAAAGACCAAGAAAAGAGGGCTCAGACTTCTTCACAATGAGCATTGCAAATACAAAGGTGGACTCCTGCCAGGTTGTGACCCCAGATGCTGAAATATGCTCCCATAAGCATTTTTTGGCACACCAGGCACTTCCAGCACTACTGAGATCCAAGCAAAGGAAAGGCAGTTGAGGCACAGACAAAGACATGTCTCCACAGCGCCGAGTTCACCAGCATGGGACTCTGCACCGAGCATCTCCTCAGGCATCATGACTCCACCCTCAGCACCAACAACGCAGAGGGCTTCAATGGAGAAAAATACATCAGCACCATCTGCACCGACTGAACAGTCACAGCATCAGTCGGCACAGATGCCAGCATGGACAAGAGCAGCAGACCCCAGAGCACCAACAGACCGGACATTGGCTCTGATACGGTCTTTGATATACCGGAAAGACTTTGTGATATCAGCACTGCATGCGCCAATAGTCCAATACAACGAGGGCTCCTCAACAGGCTACAGAGGACATCCCACCCATGGAGGCTCAGGATTAGGAGAGAACATACAAATTAATACAGACCAAGAAACTACATCTTCTTTCTACTTCCCCAGAAGAGGCTATTATGCATCAACTGCCCACTTTGGTGGATGATTTTAAGAGTTTCAGAAACTGTTTAAGGAGGTTGCTCACAGCTAGGACATCCCACCTGTGGAGATGCTGAGAAATCAGCACAAGCTGGTACAAATACTGCAATAAGTATTTACTTCCGAGATCGCTTTTCATCTCAACAATGCAATCTTGTATCCAGTAGAGACCATTTGGCAGTCACCAGCCTCAATTCCACAAACATGTAAAAGGATTGATAGAAAGTACTATGAACCCTCGCAATCGGCAGACTTTCTCTTTGCATATCTGCCCCCAACTTCTTAGTAGTCGATGCTTGAATCAACTCTTCAAGCAACCAGAGTTCAAATCACACCACAGGAGAAAAAACATGAGACTAGATCTATTTGGGCATGAAGTATATTCTTCAGGTACCCTAATATTCAAAATGGCCAAATATTCTGCATTATTGGTAAAATAAGGCTATAATAACTATGGGAAACTTAGCTCGTTCACAGCAGAGTTCCCTGAGGAGAGTGTCACAATTTCAAGCATCATCAGTGGAAGTCAACTGATAGCCAAAACAGCCAAAAGTCACTAGCCACTACAGATATGGCAGCCAAGGACCACAGCTATAGTAATGTGCCAGGCATCCTGACTACAGATCTTGAGTATACTCAAGGGCCTACAGAAAAAGATAGAATATTTACCTTTCAATCCAGAAAAGCTTTTCTCAAAGAAAACTGACACTAGAGGTTGGCAACAACAATGCTCCAGCTTTGACAAATGCCCCAATCACAGGTGCTGACATTCCCAGACAGCTCCTCCAAACCACAGTTTTGAAAAGTTGGTCAAGAATTTGTCTCCCTCACCAGACAGCACCTGTGCCCAATCCATCCCCAATTTTCAGTCATTTAACTTAGCCCTTTTATCACATCTCGGTGTCAATAACATTGGACCAATGGGGTTAAAATGATTCCAGTTGAGATATACTATCCCCTTGTGCTTCCAGACCACCTACCCTCCGCCTTCCCTATCTCTACAGGGACACATTTCACAAACGTGTTACAACAAAGAATAGACCTTCTACCACTAAGTGTCATAGAAAATATTGTCACAATTCAAAGGGAAGGGATTCTATTCACATTATTTCCTGACCCAGAAGAAGAACAGGGGATGGAGACCTATCTTGAACCTAAGAAAGGTCAAGTTTGTACACTTGCAAATATTCAAAATAGTTACATTGGGCACAGTTCTCCCAGTGCTCCAACAGGAGAACTAGTTTTCAGCCTTTGACCTCGGAGATACTTATTTTCATATCACTATTCATCCCTTGCAGAGGAAATGTCTGCAGGAACACTTCCAGTACAGAGTATTCAGCCTATCTATTGCACCAAGAGTTTTCTCCCAAGCCCAATCTGTGGTTGCGGTATATCTAATGCAAACAGGGAATTATGATCTTCCCTTACCTGGACGATTACCTTCTCAGAGGCCAAACTCGACAAGAAACTATGGACATAGTCTGGATCACCATTTCACTATTCCAGGAGTTAGGGTTACAAATAAATGAATGGAAATCAATTGTAATCCTGGTCCAACATCTAGGCTTCATTGGGGCACATCTTGATACCATAGTAGCCAAGGCATCCCTGCCCCTAGCCAGATTCACCACTCTTACAAACCTTCTCTCAGAGGCACAAGCCAGTCCCCAAATAGGGGCTTGCATGGTCCAACAACTACCAGGACACTTGGCAGCCACAACATTCATGGTGCAACATGCAAGAATGGTTAAGCCTAGTATAGGAACACATACCCAGCAAACAACCTACACAAATTACTCTCAGTACCACTCACTGTCCTGGATGCTTTACAGTGGTAGACAAGAACACAATACTTTTTTATGGGTATCCTGTTCCAACAGGAACCCTCATTGACTGTGATCACCACAGATGCTTCACTGATAGGGTGGGGCACACACATAAATTAACATACGATTCAAGGCAAACAGTCTCAAGTGGAGATTGTTACACATTAACTTATTAGAGCTGTCTGCAATGCTGACAGGCATTTCCTACCTCATATAAAGAACAAGTCCATTCTCATCATTACTGACAATGTTGCATGCATGTTTTACATCAACTTCCAAGGAGGAGCTCATTCACACTTTCATGGCTTCACTGCATAGCAACTATGGATCTGGTACATACAACACAACATAAGCTTCACAGTATGCTATCTACCCAGCCATCCGAATGCAATGGTGGACACACTCACCTGATACTTCTCCCAAAGCTACAAAATGGGGGTGAATGGTGAGGTTCTGAGATCAATCTTCAACCATTGGGGCATTCCCATTATCCACTTGTTTGCATCTCTAGTGAACCACAAATGCACAGGTTTCTGTTCGCAAGCAGGATTGTTGCCATGATCACTGGGCATCACTATCAAATGTGAGGCATAACTCATTTAGGTGTTTCCACCAATTCCACTGATATCATACACAAGATACAAACAGACAGGGTCAAAGTTATTTGCATAGTCTTGATATGGCCCAAACATGGTACCGTTGCATGATGAACATGGCACCTCACGAGTTCTCCCTTGCCATCCAGATCTGCTGTCTCAGCATAATGATCATACTCTTCATCCAAACCTGGAGATACTCTACCTACAAGCATGTCTCCTGCATGGTTCCATAATAATGAACTAATCTACTCAGAACAAGTTAAACACATTTTGTTAAACACCAGGAAGTTGACCACATTTAATACTCACGTTTAGAAATGGAAGAGGTTCTCTGCATGGTGTCAAGACATTTGATGATCTCTACCACACCACTACCATTAGTCTTGGAACACCTACTGGAGTTGAAAAGTTCAGGTTTAGCAAGGAGCTTGATCAAAGTCCATCTTGTGGTCATTTCTGCATTCCATCAGAATATGGATGGAACCTCAACATTTGTGCAAACTACAAAATGCTTCTACAATCCCCATAATTCTAGGAGCAATGAGCAAGATCAGGCAGAAGGCCATAATGATTCTCATAGTGGTCAAGACAAGCTTGGTACCTTGATCTTCTTCAACACCCTGTGGGTGCTCCACCTGCCCTCTACTTCAGAGTTTGCAGTAGGGACTTTGTGATAGAAAAGGAACTGGTGGGCTTGGGTAAAGCTCACAGCATCAATGGCACTGTGAGACTCTTAGGGCATGTCTAGACTACATCCCTCTTTCGAAAGAGGGATGTAAATTAGACAGATCAAAATTGCAAATGAAGCTGGGATTTGAATTTCGCACACTTCATTTGCATAATGGCAGCCATGCGTTCTTTTGAAAGTGAAACCACTGTCTAGACACAGTTCTTTTGAGGAAAAAAAACCCTTTTTCGAAAGATCCTGTACTCAAAAAACGAGATTTACAGGATCTTTCGAAAAAGGGTTTTTTTCTCCAAAAGAACTGTGTCTAGATGGTTTCACTTTAAAAAAGCCCTTTTTCGAAAGAACGCTCAGCCACCATCATGCAAATGAAGCATGGGAAATTCAAATCCCGGCTTCATTTGCAACTTCAATCTGTCTAATTTACATCCCTCTTTCGAAAAAGGGATGTAGTCTAGACATAGCCCTAATTTGCATCCACAGCCTCCCGGACACTGCTACTGTAAAGCTCTGATCAAGGCTGCTGGGGCACATCAATACCTGAAGTGGAGCATCCACAGGGACACGTGACTCCAAGAACCTCAGTTACTGCACACAGTGAGTAACCTTTCCTTCTCTCTTTGGCTAAGCATGACAGGAGGAGTTATTTCAAGAGCAGGAGTCTGGGGCAGATGAGTTAGCCATCATCTCCATGTCTCCACAACCTTCCATGGCATATGACATCAGGCAGCTTCAGGACCTCATTAGACGCCTCGCTGACACCCTATGGATCAATCCCTCTGGAGGAGGTCAAAGATCTGCAGTACAAGTTGCAGGATATTTTGCAGTTGGCAACACCCTCCAGAGTGGTCCTACCTATAAATAAGGCTCTCACGAATCTACCTCAGATGATATAGCAGATGCCAGCCACTCTCTACACCGATCTGTAGAAGGGGGAGATAAATAGTACATACCCGTTAAAGATTCTGACTTTTTATTTTCCTATCCCCCACCTAACTCCATAGTTGTGAATGAATGGGGGTGGGCAGCACTTTTTGAGACCTATCCCCTACGACAAGGACCAAAAGCAGCTGAACATTTTTGGACACAAATATTACTAGTTCCCAACTCTTCAATTCCAGATCATGATCAGGCAGTCATGGCCAAATAAAATTTTACAGAGGCCACATCTACCCTACCTGTATGTCTGCGAATAAGCCATCTCCTCCTCACAAGCAACGTATATTTCAGCAACCTAAGCACTGGGGTGTGGATGGTGCTCTGCCTGTCAATGTAGCTACTATCTCTTGAGGGTGTGGATTTATTACACCAATGGGAGAGTTCCCTGATTAGCATAAGTGTCTTCAGCAGATGTACTACAGTGCTGCAGCTGCAGCAGTGTGGCATTTCTAGTTTAGACTCGCCCTAATTACAACAAACTGATGATTTTTATAGAACAGATTCCACCCTGGTCTCTCTTCAGGGACTTGTCTCACAAGCATCTACTAAGACAAGAAGTGGTGTCTCTTCCCCTTGTAAGAACAGTAGAGCTGGTTCCTTTTCCTTACAGGAATAGGGGTTCTACTCAAAATACTTCCTAGTGCCAAAGGAGGATGGAAGATGGAGGCTAATTTTTAGATCTAAACTGAACAAGTTTGTGAAATCTCAGAAGTTCAGGATGGTAACTCAAGCAACTATAATTCCTTTACTAGAAGAAAGGGATTATTTTTAATGTCTAAACCTACAAGATTCCTATTTCTGTATAACTACACACACACACACACACACACACACACACACCATACAGAAAAATACCTACAATTCAGTATAGGCCAAGATCATTTCCAGTACCAAGTGCTTTCCTTTGACACATCTTGGCCACAAAGGTGCTTTCAAAGGTTCTAGCAGTAGTGGCAGCTTACCTTTTGCAGGATGTGATTCCTGTCTTCCCATTGTTCAATAGCTGTTCCTTTGAGACTGTTTTTAACCCAGAAGGCCTTTGCTGTCTTCCAAGAGTTGGGACCAGTAGCTGAGTGTTAAGAAATCTACACTTGTATCAGTACAAAGGATACAGTTTAAATCTCCCTAGACTAAGGGTATGTCTACACTAGCCCCCTAGTTTCAACTAGGGAGGCTAATAAAGCTGACCGAAATTGCTAATGAAGCGCTGGATTTAAATATAGAATCGTAGAATACTAGGACTGAAAGGGACCTCGAGAGTTCATCGAGTCCAGTCCCCTCCCCCATGGCAGGACCAAATACTGTCTAGACCATCCCTGATAGACATTTATCTAACCTACTCTTAAATATCTCCAGAGATGGAGATTCCACAACCTCTCTGGGCCATTTATTCCAGTGTTTGACTACCCTGACAGTTAGGAACTTTTTCCTAATCTCCAACCTAAACCTCCCTTGCTGCAGTTTAAGCCCATTGCTGCTTGTTCTATCCCCAGAGGCCAAGATGAACAAGTTTTCTCCCTCCTCCTTATAACATGCTTTTAGATACCTGAAAACGGCTATCATGTCCCCCCTCAATCTTCTCTTTTCTAAACTAAATAAACCCAATTCTTTCAGCCTTCCCTCATAGGTCATGTTCTCTATACCTTTCATCATTCTTGTTGCTCTTCTCTGGATCCTCTCCAATTTCTCCACATCTTTCTTGAAATGTGGTGCTCAGAACTGGACACAATACTCCAAGTGAGGCCTCACCAGCGCAGAATAGAGCGGAAGAATGACTTCTCATGTCTTGCTCACAACACACCTGTTAATGCATCCCAGAATCATGTTTGCTTTTTTTGCAGCAGCATCACACTGCTGACTCATATTAAGCTTGTGGTCCACTATAACCCCTAGATCCCTTTCTGCCGTACTCCTTCCTAGACAGTCACTTCCCATTCTGTATGTGTGAAACATATTGTTCCTTCCTTATAGTAGCCCCATCTAAGTTATATTTGCCTAGTTTATTGATAAGAATATCATGAGAGACCGTATCAAACGCCTTACTAAAGTCTAGGTATACCACATCTCCCTTATCCACAAGGCTCGTTATCGTATCAAAGAAAGCTATCAGATTGGTTTGACATGATTTATTCTTTACAAATCCATGCTGGCTGTTCCCTATCACCTTGCCACCTTCCAAGTGTTTACAGATGATTTCCTTAATTACTTGCTCCATTATCTTCTCTGGCACAGAAGTTAAATTAACTGGTCTGTAGTTTCCTGGGTTGTTCTTATTTCCCTTTTTATAAATGGGCACTATATTTGCCCTTTTCCAGTCTTCTGGAATCTCTCCAGTCACCCATGATTTTCCAAAGATGATAGCTAGAGGCTCAGATACCTCCTCTATCAGCTCCTTGAGTATTCTAGGCTGCATTTCATCAGGCCCTGGTGACTTGCAGGCATCTAACTTTTCTAGGTGATTTTAAACTTGTTCTTTTTTTATTTTATCTTCTAAACCTACCCCCTAAATATCCTGTGCTTGATTAGCATATTCCCAGCTAGTCGTCATTTTGGAAACTGACTAGCCCGAAGTAACTGCCTGTGTCTACATGCGGCAGAGAAGCGCGATTCCTAGATAAACCCCTTAGTTTGAATTAACTGTTAAACCTCATTCCATTTTAATGGAATGTTTAACTTAGCAATTTCGGTCGTCCTCACTTTGGGTGGGGTTCGATTACAGGTCACTGAGTATAAGGCTATGGGACTGGACTTAGCTTGTCCTGATGGAGGGGAGATGACAAAACGAGCAGAGAGCTTGCATGCCACACCCCATGAAGGATAAGAGGGGAAGGGGACTTAGTCTAAGGCCTTGTCAACACTAACCCCGGCCGTCAACCTAATTTCTGTAACATCATTTACGCACTTGGCAGTTTTGTGGGCAGTAAGGTTGGTGGGCCTGCTCTCCCCTTGACTCTGGCTACTCATCTCATCCTGGCTGAGTACTGGCCTCCACAGGAGACTCCTGGGAGATCGATTTATGGTATCTAAGCAGACACGATACATCGGCAGCTAGTGAATCGATAACTGCAGCACGGATTCCTGGTATAGTGATGACAAGCCCTTAGGCACGATTTAACCTGCCCCATTATTCAAAGTTGGAACTAATTAAGCTCCATTAACAGTCTTTTGTTAAGTGATCACTAGAACTGAAATCACCTGTGGAACAGCATTTCTTCCCCGCCTGCTTCAGCAATGACGTTCTCTTGCCCTTCCTCCCACCCCAGAGCTAAAAATCACAAATAGCAGCATGGAACCTCAAGAGCCTGACGTGCGGAGGTCACAGTAAGGAAGCAGGAAGCAGCAGAAGATGACATTATGCACTGGAACAGCTGGCACTGTGGCGGGTGGAGCCGTGAGGCAGCTGGTGAGCCGCATGGTGGGTGACTGGTGCGGCAGCAGCCTCAGAACAGGTACGTGGATAGATCATACATGGTGACTCCTTCTCCCTCCTGGGAGGGAGGTGAACTCAAAGCTGCACTGCTGTATTCTAGGTCTTCACTGACCAAGGACAATCACTGTGATTGGGATGTGGTGAGGGAGCAGAAGGGCACCTGGTAAAGGACCTCTGAGTTGTAGAATACAAGAACTTAGTTTTATGGTCATGAATTTTGCTTGCAGCATTTTTCCTACTTAAAGCCAGGTGACATCCCTCCTTTCATTTAGGGTACATCTAGAGCAGTGGTTCCCAAACTTTATGCCCCCTTTTTGATTTTTGAGAAACCCTCACGCCCCCTCCTCCCAAAAAAATAGCAGCAAAACTTGGGGTGGGATTGACCGGGGAGGCGGTGGCTGGGTCGCCTCATGCCCCCCCTGGAAGTTTGGGAACCCATGCTCTAGACTTTCTTTTTTCGAAAGGAGATATATAAATTCAGCACTAATTTGCATATATTCTTCTGATTTTTTTTTTGAAAGCGTTTTTTCCGAAAGTGAAAGCAGTTTAGACTTTTTTTTTTCCGAAAGAACCCTTCTTCCTTAAAAAAAAAAAAGAGGTGTACAGGGTTCTTTCGAACAAGTGGGGGGAGTCTTTAAAAAAAACTATCTAAACTGCTTTCACTTTCAAAAAAGCGATCAGAAGACTATGCAAATTAGCACCAAATTTGCATATAAAATTTCGAAAGTGAAAGCAAGTCTAGACATGCCCTTAAAGTTTATTTTCTACACTCAGCCTCTCTCTCCATGAGGGGGGAAGTATTGCCCCTTAGAGATGCCTCGGGCAGGGTGTGTTGTTTTCCTAGGTTACTGGAGGGCAGGGAGGCGTGAGGCTCAATCAGTTCAGTGTTGTATTGTTAAAGGAAACCGCCTAAATATTGAACCTGGCACTGGTTGCTGCTGATTCCACCTGGCAGAAGGGTTAAATAAATTCCATTCCAAGTTGTTAAACCAGTCTGTGTCTGTTCCCCCTTCTGTAAAGTGGACCTAACTACAGAGGGATGTTCTGAGAATTAATCATCTACTGTTTGTGAAGTGGTGTAGATGCAAAAAGCACTACAGAAAAGCCAACTGACTATAATTAGGTGTGATTATGGCATTTGAAGAAAGAAGAATCACTTCTGGTTGGCTAGCTGAAATCTACCACAAATAGACAGACCCATGGTTATCTGTATACTGTCCATGGATGGTTCCCTAACAATTTGCAAATCATAGTACTGTGCATTGCAGTCCCCTTGCAGCACAAAAATCTTACTAGCAGTGGTAAGATACACTTGTGAGCAGCTCAGACCATGCATCTCACCGTATTATTATTTATTATAGAGCATGAAGTGATGGTGAAGGCTGAGTGGAGTTCATCCCCTCCTCTAGAATCATATACTTTTTTGGGCACCGAATACATTTTTCAAGTGACGTGATCAGTACATTAATTTATTAGTTGAAAGACCCATTTTTAATATGAACTTAGCTTCCTGTGCCAGGCCTCTCTCTGGTCCCTGATGATTTGAGCTCAGTCATTATCTGCACAGGAACTGGCAGAGAGGTAAATCCTGTGTCGCTCCAGTGTGAAGACAGGCAGGCTTAGCCATCATTGCTTTCTGTTTTTCTTCACCATCGACAGTTTTTCCTTCAGCCAGCTCATGTTCTCAGGGCACTGAGACCACATCTTTCCTTAGCCCAGATACTCATCACATTCATTCATTGGCTCTGCTCTACCTCCTGTACTGCAAACCAGCACCATATTCCCTGAGGGCAATTTGACTTCATTCCCCATGGGCCAAACAGAAACCGATCGCCATCTCAGTTAAGGGCAGCATATGGCCTCAGTCCCTTTTGGGAGCCAAACGAGACGGTGGCCGTTTGAGAAGAGGGAAGTGTTTTGAGAGCAGGGCTTATGAAAGAGGTGTTGTGGCTCAAGCAATTTATTTTATTTTCATCCCTGACACAGCAAGCCGGGGCTATGAACTGCCATGTCTAGAGGTACCAGGGCTGTGCGCTGACCCAAATTGCGCCCTGCCTGAAAGGCTTCCCAGATAAGATTTGAGACACCAGGCTCGGCTGAAGAAAAAAGCTCAGTGATGAAGATTTATAGTTTAAAACAGTTACCCTTAATCTGGAATAGTTCTTTTAAAAAAATTGCCTGTTTCACTAGATCTGTCCAACAAGGCGACAGGCGGAGGGGAAGGGAGGCTATGTGTACACGGCGGAAGGGAGGGAGCTAAAGAAGAAGGGAAAACTGCACAAAAGGGATAGGGCAGGATGGCCTGTGAGGTGTGGGTATCAGGAGCAGGTGAAGCACGGGAGGGAGGAAACTACTGGATGTGCAAGCTGGCTGCTTTGTGATGCTGAGATGCTACAAGGCAGCTGTAAAACTAACAAACCCCAGACTGCTCTGAACTGTTCCTCCGCAGCATGAAGCAGCCTTTATCTTCACATGAAGGTTGACCCGGCATGGCTTCACTGCATTAGACGCTATTGGATACCAAATGGAACCATTCTCTTTGGGTTTCTTTTTTACTGTCCGTGTAAGATGGTTTTAAGGAAATGCCCATCAAACAAATGCATGAAGGTGGTTGTTCAGGTTAAGTAACTACACTGATAATTTACAACAAGCACCTGTAAAGGGAATGATATAATTAGCACAAAAATAA
This sequence comes from Pelodiscus sinensis, assembly GCF_052426305.1. Lineage (NCBI taxonomy): Eukaryota > Metazoa > Chordata > Testudines > Trionychidae > Pelodiscus > Pelodiscus sinensis. The sequence continues at coordinate 52,297,029 of NC_143061.1, forward strand.
ATGTGGTAAATTGTGGACATTTGGAGAAAAGAATGTAAAAGAAAGCCACACCAAAGGAATGGGACTACAAGGTTAAGGCATCCAACAAGCTTAACTTTCCCTGTAACATGGTTGGGGTGCGGGGGGGGGAGTGGGGGGAGGGGCAGGATCAGTTGTTCTTAAAAATCAGTAATTTGGGATAATAGATTATTAATAAATGGGTGTTGCATAGTGTCACTATAGGGCAGAGTGAAGGGTGTTTGGGTGCATTTACTGTACATTTTCATACCTTATATGCTTGGATATTTTAAGGTTAGCCTTAACTCTGAATTTCTTCAGGTTGTAAAGCATGCTCTGGGGCCCATTAGAACAGCCCTGCAATGTTGTTACCTAAAAAGTACACTCAACCTTTTATGAGTATTATACTCTTAATTAATTAATTGGTATTGCAGTAGTATCTTAAGGCCTGCGCCTCACAGAGCTAAACACGTTAAAGGCTAAGATTATAGATAACAGATGGATACAACAGATAGGGGAAGCACAAGGAAATGGTGCTAATTCTGGTACGCCCAAGAAGCAGCTCTCATACTACATCAATGCCCGAATTGTTGAGTTGTTCTGTAGGCATTACAATAGAGCAGAATTGCGAGAGGACAATATGGTGGCATCCTGGGTATTTGCAGCAAGTTCCTGCCATCCGTGAGAGAAAATATAAAAGTGCTTAAACCTGCATTCCATCTTAATTGTTTTGTTTTTGGGTAGCGGTGTCTCTGCATTGCCCTGTAGGGTGAATAAAGCATGCTTAACAAATAAGTGTTTGGGAATATTGCTTCTTTCTAGAATGAACAGGATATTTTGATTAAAAAAAAGAACTTAATTGTAGCTGAGATTTGATGGAAATCTTTTTAGATGTTCATTTAAACAGAGTTAATTTGGCAGACTGGTAAATTAAACAGCACAGAGTAACTAATGCAGAAATAACTGCCTTGAATTAATTTGGTAATGACTATTGTTGAAGTTACATGCAGTTTTATGATGTTTAAGCATTAGCTGATTGACCATTATTGCACATGGAGATTTTATAGAATTTGTATGTCAAGAGAAAAAGGAAACAAAGTGCAGTCGCCATATTTAATAAGTATGCACAATAACAATTTGCAAAAGCCTTTTTATAGAAATTATCTGGCAGTTACACATGAAAGAAAAAAGGGATCCTGAATTACAGTGTATAAAATAAAGCACTTTGCCTCAAGGAAGGATTTTTAAAAAAAAATCCCTAAATGTCTAAGGACTCTCCATTTAAATACTGAAGATACTAGTTACATATCTTCCTTTCATCTATGAAGAAAGATCCGAGATAACTAGTTTGTCTGACTTGTCTCCAGTTTCAGGGAGAGTTAAAAGTTCATCTGTTTCATAGTCCTCTTCAAATGATCTGCAATGAAAGAACAAAGCCACTGTCACATGTTTCAACATGTTTACTTTGTTTATAAAAATCTAATGTTTTCAGATACAAAAGTATTTAAACTTTCATGCAGCATTTTCATTGCTATCTCTAGTTCTATTAAAAACGAGTGGTCCTGTGGCACCTTAGAGACTAACCAAAATATATAGAATCCTGAGTTTTCATGGACAAAACCCACTTCATCAGATGAACTGGAGTGGAAATAACAGAAACTAAGATGTGTATAACAATAGGAGAAGTGACTGTCAATTGTAGGACCCGAGTTAATAAGTTAAGTAGGCTGGATGTGTCCCATTCATAGCTATTGATGTGAAATGAGAATGTCAAAGACATGGGAAATTTTATAGTGTGTTAACTAATTCATGTCTTTATTCAAGGCTATGCAGACAGCGTCAAACATGCAATGAACTCCAGTTCAGCAGTCTGTCTCTTTAATTGGATGGTGACATTCCTTTGTAGAAGAAAGGATACTTTTATCGACTGGCCAGGGAGGTTAAAATGTTCCCCTACAGGTTTGTGTGTGTTACTGTTTCTGGTGTCTGATTTGTGTCCATTTATCCTTTGTCACAGACACTGCCCAGTTTGGACAATATCCATGGCAGAGGGGCATTGCTGGCACTTGATGGCATAGATTACATTAAACGATGTGCAGTTGTACAAGCCCCAGATGTTGTGGCTTCTATTACTTAAACTTTTAGGCTACGTCTACACTGCAGGCTTCTTGCACAAGAACTGTTTTGTGCAAGAGTTCTTGTGCAAAAGGTCTTGCACAAGAGCGCATCCACACTGTCATGTGCTTTTGTACAAGAGCGTTCATGGCAGTGTGGACACTCTCTTGTGCAAGAAAGCTCTGATGGCCATTTTAGCCATAGGGGTTTCTTGCGCAAGAAACCCCCGTTGCCCGTCCACACTGCTTTCTTGTGCAAGAGCTCTTGCGCAAGAGGGCTTACTCCTCAAGGGGGAGAGGAATAACTCGTGCACAAGAAGCCCTCTTTTCCGACGCTTTACTGAAAATGTACTTGCGCAAGAATGCACGTGCAGTGTAGATGCTCCTCAAGTTTTTGCGCAAGAACAATTGTTCTTGTGTAAAAAGCCTGCAGTGTAGACATAGCCTTTCAGTCCCATACTGTACTGTTGATTTTTGCAATCCCACCCACCAAGAGAGCAAAAAGATACAAGAGCACAGAGGGACATTTTGGGAAGGTTTAAATATGAATCTCTTTTTCCTGTTAATATTTAAGAATGCCCTTTAAATTACAGCATAGGAAAATTATCACTAAGATTCTCCTGTATTTGTGTCTACACTGAGCACCACTCTCAGTTGTGTGCTGTGGTCAGTGACTCTTTTTAGTGTTGATAGCTGGGGACACGTGCCTGATGTTCTAGTCCTTTTCACCTGGAGCCAAGGGTAGGAATAATCTCACTCTCCCTAGCAGTGCCTAGTTCCCCTCCCTGCTGCAGCAGCAAGGAACGCTACTCTAGCTGAGGGTTTCTATTTTGAGAAAAAGAGTTTCGGTTTAGGATTTTTTAATCAGGTAAAAACACTTCTGTTCTAATGGAGCCGCTTTTTCAGCGCTGCCATTGTGGTTCCAACTGGTGCTCCTCTTGGTGCTGATGGTGTCCATTAGACACCTTTGCCTCCAATATAGTTCCAAAAGAACTTAGTGTCTAAGAATCGACCAAACGTCTCTGGCCATAAAAACTCAAAGGCTGGGCTGCAGACCGTTCTTGTGCAGGCGGCCTTGGCTTTGCCTCGCTCAGACCCCAGCTGGAAGCCTCATCATCCACCTCCTTGTCTTAGACCTCAGTGGCTCTGAATTTCCCTTCGTTCTCAGAGGAGCTGCTATAGTAGAACTATGCTAGGGACTAATCAATATCATGGTTAGCAGGAGGCGCTCCATCAAAGTCATACCCGTAAAGAGGAGATTCCTTTGGGTTCTTCTACCTGAAGTTTCTCCATCCTCTTTAAAATGGAGCGCAGGGTGCCAGGCAATTTAAATTCTCCCCATGACCTTGGATGCATTCAGTACCCTGACATTGTGGAAATCTTAGGCCAGATTTTTTTTTTTTTTTTTGGCAGCAGCCACACGGCAGCCTGCATCTCGTGCTGCGCGGTGTGTGGCACCACTGAACAGAGCCTTCCTGTTAGGCTTGAACTCAGAGGGTGGCATCTTGTTAGTGACTCAGATGCCGGAACCCCATGGGAGTCATGTCCGTCCATCAGTCTGTCAGGGCTACCAACACTGCCCAGTGGGCCCTCACTGGGGTTACTGGGCCTATCTCACTTGACTGAATCGTCTGCAAAGGGTAGAAGAGTAAGATCTCCAAGGGGAAGTGCCTGCTGGGTTCTTCGGCCTTTTCTTCTGGATTCCCGTTTCCCCTGTGCTCGCAGAGAGAGGGAAAGGAAAACATCAGCCCAGCCCTGCACTTCTGTGAGGCCTCTTCCCCTTCCCTGGCATGTTCTGGGAGATGAGCAGCGGGAGTGCAACGTGCCAGCCTGCCTCCCAAGAATGTCTCCTCAGCTTTGATGTTGGAGAAGTTCAAAAGACCAGAACTGTCCTTCCAGGCGGGAGGGCTCACTTGGTGCCTGCTGGAGGAGCCTGCCTTGGTTGCGTCTTTCTCCCAGGAACCAGCTGGTTTGTGTCAGGGACTGAGGACTCAGTCTCTTCCTCCGGCTCCCCCGCTGAGTTCCAAGGTAGGTAACACCCATTTCTACTGCATCTGCCTGGCACAGTCAAGACACCTTGGTGCCACAGGGCCATCTGCGTGGCATGAACGTTGTCTCATTCGCAGTGCATTTCAGAAGCTAGAATCACAGAACACTAGGACTGGAAGGGACCTTGAGAGCTCATCAAATCCAGTCCCCTCCCTCACGGTAGGACCAAGTACCGTTCCTCCCTGACGGGAGTTTGTCTAACCTCTCTTTAGTATCTCCAATGATGGAGATTCCACACCACCCCTCGGCAATTTATTCCAGTGTTTAATCACCCTGACAGGGAGTTTTTCCTCCCTTGCTGCAATTTAAGCCCATTGCTTCTTGTCCTATCCTTAGGATGTCACAGGAGGCAGGATAAAAATTGTTCTCCTTGACCTCTTTTAGATACCTGAAAGCTGCTGTCATGTCCCCCTTCAGTCTTCTCTTTTCTAAACTAAAGCACAGTTCATTGTCTTCCCTCATAGCTCATGTTTTCTAGACCTTTAATTATTTTTGTTGCTTTTCTCCAAGTCTACTTCCCCGGTTGCTCCACAGCTTTCCTGAGATGTGGTGCCCAGAACCGGACACAATACTCCAGTTGAAGCCTAATCAGCACCAAGTGGAGTGGCAGAACATCACAGGTCTTGCTTGCAACACTCCTGTTAATACAGCCCAGAATGATGTTTGTTTTGGGGGGATTTGTTTGTTTGGGGGAGGAGGTTTGCAACGGTCACACTATTGACTCATATTCATCTTGTGGGCCACTGTGCCCCCTGGATCCCTTTCAGCAGTGCTCCTTCCTAGACAGTCGCTTCCCATGCTGTGTGTGAAACTGCTTGTTCCTTCCTAAGTGGAGCACTTTGCATTTGTCCTTATTGAACTTCATCCTATTTACCTCAGACCATTTCTCTAGTGTGTCCAGATCACGTTATATTATAGCACTATCCTTCAAAACTCTTGCCACCCTCCCAGCTTGGGATCAGCTGCAAGCATTAGAAGCAGAAAGGATCGATAGGAAGATCCACATAATGAGCCAGAGGCTGACTTGATACCATGTGACATTTTGATTAAAAACTAAGCCTGCTCTAAGTCACAGAGTAAGTGGATTAAAAACTGGCTTACTGACAGCTCTCAAAGTGTAACCATAAGAGGGGAATCGTGTGTGTGAGAGAGAGAGAGAGTTTCCCACAGGGACTGGTTCCTCCCCCATGCTATTTAATATTTATCACTAAGCTGGATGGATACAACAGCGTCACGGATGAAATTTGCAGATGACACACCGAGTGGGCCATAACAAAAAGGACAGGTCTCTGCTGCAGCGTGGTCCGGATTCCTTGGAAAACTTCATCTAGAGGGTTGTTGAAGCCGATCACTGTATCCAAACAATCGATGCTCACGTGGGAGTTTCCCAGAGAGCGTTTGATAGGCAGGCCCTCGGGGAGTGTGGGGCCCAACCCCCAACCCTACTCCACCTTCCCTCTGCCCTTTTCCCAAGCCCTGCCCAGCTCCTTTCTACCCTGTGCACCTTTTCCCAACCATCCCCTCCCCAATCAACGCAACCTGGAGGATGACTAGGGGGGCCTGGCATGGGGAGGCAGCAGGGGTCAGGCCAGCCGGCCCGCATCGTGGCAGCAGGAGCCTCGGGAAGCAGAGCGACCTGGCAGCCTGCTTTGCTCTGCCACCCTCTCCCAGAAACCCACGTTGTGCAGGAGAGCAGAGCAGGCCGGGGGGCCGGATCACTCCACTTCCCACCACTGCAGTAAAGCAGAGTGACCCGGGTCAGCGATGGCAGAGCAGGCTATTGCATCGCTCCACTTCCCGTGGCTCCTGCCACTGCGGAGAGCACAGAGGGCCCCTCCCCCCCGTAATTCCCAGGGCCTTGCGGGCTGACCTCAGCAGTAGGGATCGGCCCCAAGACGGTTGGGGCAGTGGCTGCAGGGCTCTGCAAAGCACAGGCCATGGGGTGGCTAGTCTGGTCCAGCTCTCAGTGTGGGAAGCAGGGGGAGGGCTGCAGTGGGGCTCTTTCCCTTGACGGTGTTGGGGGAAGGGTTTGATGCAATCCCGAAGCTACCGGGTGAACTGTGGTGCGGAGTCTCGTTTGAATTCTTTAGAGCGATGGTACTGGAGAGCTGGCAGTCGGCCTCCTTCGTGTAGGTGCCACAGCCGAGCACTACAGTGGCAGCCGCTTTGTCTGTTTCATCGTGACCTGGCAGCGAGGGATCAGGATCGGGACAGCTGGCCTCCCAGCCCTGGAGAGCTTGTGGTGAGTGTGATGCTTAAAGACTTCACAATCTATGCAATGGCCAACTTTGTGACTTCAACTACAGTGGAGTCTCTGGGCAGATGGTTCTTTTTTCTTAAGACAGTGACAGTTGTCTGGGGGGGGGGGGGGGGGGCGGCGAGTATTATTGTGAAAGAATTCTTTGTTCTCATCCCCAAATGAAATTTGCATAACACCTTGCAAGGTTTTAATAAAGACACTGGATTTATGGTTTATTACAACAGCTTGTGAGCCCCTAACGACCCTGTTCATCCTATGCCTACAGAGGTGCCAAGTGACTTTTTCACCTTGAATGGTCTCTTACGACAATGATTCTCAACTAGGGATGTGCCAAGGTCTCCCAGGGATTATATTACTGCATCAAGAACATAAGAACGGACAGACTGAGTCCAACCAAGGGTCCATATAGCCTAGTGTCCTGTCGGCCGACAGTAGCCAATGCCAGATGCCCCAGAGGGCAGTGAACAGAACAGGTAATTTTCAAGTACTCCCTTTCCCATCACCCATGACAGAGGCTAGGGCCACCACGATTCCTACCCATCCTGGCTAATAGCCATTGATGCACCTAACTTCCATGAATTTATCTCGCTCTTTATTGAACCCCATTAAAGTCCTGCTCTTCACAACCTCCTCTGGCAAGGAGTTCCACATGCGCTGTGTTAAGAAAAACTTCCTGCTGTTTGTTTTAAACCTGCTACCTGTTAGTTTCATTTGGTGACCCCCTAGTTCTTCTGTTATTTACCTGGTTTTACAACATGCTACATAAAAAGCACTAGTGAAGTCAATATGAAGTAAAATTTCATGTGGACAATGACTTGTTTGCACTGATCTATATTCTATACACTGAAATTAAGTACAATATTTATATTCCAAGTAATTTATTTTATAATTAAACAGTAAAAAGGAAGCAATGTTTCAATAAGGGCTGAGGAGGGCTTTAAACTAGGTTCGACGGGGACTGGTGAGCAAAGCCCACAGGTAAGTGCTGAATGTGCGGGACTGGGAGATGGGTTGGAAATGGGGGGGACTACGGCCTATAATGGCAAGGAGAAAGGAGGGTCAGGGCACAACAGGGAGGCAAGATCAAATCAGTATCTTAGATGCCTATATACAAATGCAAGAAGTATGGGTAATAAGCAGGAAGAACTGGAATTGCTAACCAATAAATACAACTATGATATCATTGGTATTACAGAAACCTGGTGGGATGGGACACATGATTGGAATGTTGGTATGGAAGGGTACGGCTTGCTCAGGAAGGACAGACAGGGGAAAAAGGGAGGAGGAGTTGCCTTGTATATTAAAAATGTACACACTTGGACTGAAGTGGAGATGAACGTAGGAGATAGCTGTGTAGAGAGTCTCTGGGTTAAGCTAAAAGGGGTAAAAAACGAGGATGCTATCATGCTAGGAGTCTACTACAGGCCACCTAGTCAGGTGGAAGAGGTGGATGAGGCCTTTTTTAAACAATTAACAAAACTATCCAAAGCCCAAGATTTGGTGGTGATGGGGGACTTCAACTATCCAGACATATGTTGGGAAACTAACACAGCGGGGCACAGGCTATCCAATAAGTTTCTGGACTGCATTGGAGACAACTTTCTGTTTCAGAAGGTTGAAAAAGCTACCAGAGGAGAAGCTGTTCTGGATTTGGTTTTAACAAATAGGGAGGAACTAGTTGAGAACTTGAAAGTGGAAAACAGTATAGGGGACAGTGATCACGAAATAATAGAGTTCATGCTCTTAAGGAAAGGTAGAAGGGAGACCAGCACAACTGAGGTAATGGATTTCAGGAAGGCAGATTTTGATAAGCTCAGAGAACTTGTAGGTAAGGTCCCATGGAAAGCAAGACTGAAGGGAAAAACAACTGAGGAAAGTTGGAAGTATTTCAAAGGGACGTTGTTAAGGGCCCAAAAGCAAACAATTCCGCTGTGTAGGAAAGATAGAAAATATGGCAAAAGACCAGCTTGGCTTAACAAGGAGATCTTGCATGATCTCAAAATAAAAAAGGAGTCGTATAAAAAATGGAAACTAGGACAAATAACAAAGGATGAATATAGGCAAGCAACACGGGACTGCAGGGGCAAGATTAGAAAGGCAAAGGCACAAAATGAGATCAAACTAGCTACAGGCATAAAGGGAAACAAGAAGACCGTTTATAAATACATTAAAAGCAAGAGGAAGACCAAGGACAGGGTAGGCCCACTGCTTAGTGAGGAGGGAGAAGCAGTAACAGGAAACTTGGAAATGGCAGAGATGCTCAATGACTTCTTTGTTTCGGTCTTCACCGAGAAGTCTGGAGGTGTGCCTAACGTAGTGAATACAAGCAGAGAGAGGGTAAGTTTAGAAGATAGGATACACAAAGAACAAGTTAAAAATCACTTAGGAAAGTTAGATGTCAGCAAGTCACCAGGTCCTGATGAAATGCAGCCCAGGATACTCAAGGAGCTGATAGAGGAGGTATCTGAGCCTTTAGCTATGATCTTTGAAAAATCATGGCAGACAGGGGAGATTCCAGAAGACTGGAAAAGGGCAAATATTGTGCCCATCTATAAAAAGGGGAATAAGAACAACCCAGGAAACTACAGACCGGTCAGTTTAACGTCTGTCCCAGGGAAGATAATGGAGCAGGTAATTAAGGAAATCATATGCAAACACTTGGAAGGTAATAAAGTGATAGGGAATAGCCAGCATGGGTTTGTGAAGAACAAGTCATGCCAAACTAATCTGATAGCTTTCTTTGATAGGATAACGAGCCTTGTGGATAAGGGAGAAGCGGTGGATGTCATATACTTAGACTTTAGTAAGGCATTTGATACGGTCTCACATGATATTCTTATTGATAAACTAGGCAAATATAACTTAGATAGGGCCACGATAAGGTGGGTGCATAATTGGTTGGATAACCGTAGTCAGAGAGTTGTTGTTAACGGTTCTAAATCCTGCTGGAAAGGGATAACAAGTGGAGTTCCTCAAGGGTCTGTTTTGGGCCCCGTACTGTTCAATATCTTCATCAATGATGTAGATATTGGGATAGAGAGTACGCTTATTAAGTTTGCAGATGATACCAAACTGGGTGGGGTTGCGACTTCTTTGGAGGATAGGGACATAATTCAAAATGACCTTAGCAAGTTAGAGAAATGGTCAGAGGTAAACAGGATGAGGTTTAATAAAGAGAAATGCAAAGTGCTCCACTTAAGAAGGAACAATCAGTTCCATACATACAAGATGGGAAGTGACTGTCTAGGAAGGAGCATGGCGGAAAGGGATCTAGGGGTCATAGTGGACCACAAGTTGAATATGAGTCAATAGTGTGATGCTGTTGCAAAAAAAGCAAATATGATTCTAGGTTGTATCAACAGGTGTGTTGTAAGCAAAACTCGTGAAGTCATTCTGCCGCTCTACTCTGCACTGGTTAGGCCTCAGCTGGAGTACTGTGTCCAGTTCTGGGCGCCACATTTCAAGAAAGATGTGGAGAAATTGGAAAGGGTACAGAGAAGAGCGACAAGAATGATTAAAGGTCTAGAGAACATGACCTATGAAGCCAGGCTTCATGAACTGGGCTTGTTTAGTTTGGAAAAAAGAAGATTAAGGGGGGACATGATAGCGGTTTTCAAATATCTAAAAGGGTGTCACAAGGAGGAAGGAGAAAATTTGTTCCTCTTGGTTTCTGAGGACAGGACAAGGAGTAATGGGCTTAAAGTGCAGCAGAGGAGGTTTAGATTGGACATTAGGAAAAAATTCCTAACTGTCAGGGTGGTCAAATATTGGAATAAATTGCCAAGGGAGGTGGTGGAATCTCCCTCTCTGGAGATATTTAAGAACAGGTTAGATAGACATCTGTCAGGGATGGTGTAGACGGAGCTTGGTCCTGCCTTGAAGGAGGGGGGCTGGACTCGATGACCTCTTGAGGTCCCTTCCAGTCCTATTATTCTATGATTCTATGAATAATAGCGTATAAATTAATAATAATGCTCACACTTTTATTTCTATGTCTGATTTTGTAAGCAAGTAGATTTTAAGGGAGGTGAAACTTGGCGTGTGCAAGACAAATCAGACTCCTGAAGGAGGTACAGTAGTCTGGAAAGGTTGAGTGTCATGGTTTTATAATCTATGTTCACTTCTTATGCTAAACAATCTGTTCCACCTTGTATTTAGCGGTGACAGCAGGAGTGCATTTCCCAGACCTGTAGTAGAGGCTTGTATCTCTCATCCTCTAGTAATACTTTAAGGTTTCATTTTCTATTTACCTTGCATTTCTAATCCAACTGTAATACATATTTACTCTCTTTCTGAAACAAACAACGAAGATGATCTACGTTTTCTTCCTTCTAACATTCGCTGCCTGCTCGTCTGAAGTAGGCAAATGCTCTTCTCTCCCTTTGCAGCCTAGTTTAAGGCAGTTTTTCTGTATACAAAATGTGTGGGATTACTGAATGTAAGGCATCAGAGGGGTAGCTGTGTTAGTCTGTAACTGGAAAAAACGTAAACAACGAATAGTCCAGGAGCACCTTAGAGACTAACAAAACATGTAGATGGTATTAAGAGCTTTCATGGGAACAGCCCACTTCTTCAGATGACTGGAGTTATTAATAGTCTAGTTGCTAAATAAATAGCAGATGGGGAGAGAGGGAGGGGGAAGAGAAGGGAAAAGAATCGTCAATTAGAGTAGCATGTCAGCACCTACCCTTCTTGTAATTGCTCATTTCCAGATTCTTCAGCAACAAGGAGCTCATACTCTTCCGCAGCATATCTATCCCAGTCTGAGGGCTCCGGCCCATCGTTTTCAACATCCTGAACAAATCAGAAAAGGAAATGTCCTTACGGGTCTACAAACGAGTTTGGCAAAATCTTCTCCCCCCTCTATAACCACAAGCATTTCTGCAACTCTTGCTGTTGGGGTTTAAATTACAGATTGGTCGAGTTCTTTACGCAAAGGGCTGAATAGAAATTATATATTTCATATTAGGCTTTAAAACTCAGATCTAGGTGGATCTGACAGCCACCGTGAACAATGGCATTCCAAAAATGTTTAGCAGGAATAACACTGCAAATCTGAACTTCTCTGGCAGGACATTCTGTAAGAGGAAGGGAACTCCCCCCCGGGGACTTGTTCTCAGATCAGTCCAGGCTTTAGAAAACACTGACACTACTTTGAATTGCTCCTACAACCAACCAGGCAGCTTCTTTGGAGCACAAGGGCAGTATGCTTAGAGCATTCTTCAACAGGCATGAGCTGGGCCAGGCCTTTCGCTCCAGATGAGCTTTTCAAGAAACATACGATGCTGGCCCCAGGTAGCAATTCAGCAGTGGGGCCTGGACAGCTCAAGGTCCTGGATCAATCTGGCACACTGGGTCTGTGCAATGCTGGCAGAGGTGTCAGGGGCCATGTAAACACACAACAGGAGCCAATACAGATGGGAAGGAATGCAGAGTCTCTTACTGATAATGACGTACCCAAAACAGACACTTTCATTAGATAGAGGGGAACACCAGCTGTACAATAGTTCAAGTGACCTAAACTCTGCACAGCTACTCGGCTTGCCTTGGCATTTGGTGTTCACCTAGGGTGTGTGCAATGAGCTTATTGCTAGGACTGTCAAACAATTGAAAACATTGATTGAGATTTTAAAAAATAGCTGCAATAGATCAGTTTTAATTGCACTGTTACATAATAACAGACTACCAATTTAAATGTATTTATAAATGTTGTTGGATAGTCCCCACACTTTCAATTACAGCACAGAGTACTAAAGGTGTACAATGATCACTTCATATAATTTTTATGAAGTAAAAAGGTAAACAAAAGAAACAGTATTTTTCATTCACCTCATACAAGCACTCTAGTGCAATTTCTGCATCACGAAAGGGCAGCTTACAAATGCAAAGTTAATATTTTTGTTATATAACTGCACTCAAAAAGAAAACAATGTAAAACCAGTCCTATTTCTTGTTCAGTCAATCACTAAGAAAAATAATCTCCCCCCCCCCCCCGCATTCCCCTTCTGTTCTGAAATGTGATTTGTCCTTTTCATATGTGTTCATTTTTTTAAATTGTATCCTTTGGTATATATGGTTGTGACTATTTTCTTCCACTATTTGATCTGAGGAAGTGGGTCTGGCCCACGAAAGCTCATCACCTAATAAACCATCTTGTTAGTCTTTAAAGTGCTACATAGTCCTGTATTTTGTTTAAGAAAAATAAGTTTGTTTATATTTGTAAGACAGTACTGCCTGCTTATTTACAGTGTCACCTGAAAGAGTGAGCAGGCATTCCCACGGGAAAGCTGTACTATAAAGACAAAAAGTGAACTGTACATTTAGTATTCTGTTGTTGTAAATGAAATCAATACATTTGAAAATGCAGAAAAATATCCAAGAATATGTATAATTTAAAGTGGTATGTAATCATGACTTTTTTCCTTTCATTCATTTTACATTAATTGCTTGAGTTACCTGTGATTGACAAGCCTAATTCTTATAGTGCCAAATTTGGTGTCTGTGAATGACCAATGTGGGCCTGAGATACCCTGTCCTATCTTCACCCTAGAAACATCTTTTCTTACAATTTCTACTAGTGAGCTACAGCCTGACACTGTCAATTGAAACCCAACCCTTGTCAGAAATCTGAACATGAACGGCCTGGGCACACTGGTGCAATCTGCCCCGCAAAGGACTTTTTGGTGGGGGTAGGGTGAAGAGGGGAAATGCCCTCGGAGTAGAGCAGAACCTTCAGAAGGGGCGGAGGTTGAGCATTCTCAAAGGACAAAGGGGCGGTGGAGCAATTAACGCAGTGAGGGGCCTGTCACTAGAGCCCAGCAACCCCCTCCCCCATACAATGGCAGAACAAACCATTGTACCCTGGGCCTTATACCCAAACACGGTCTGTGAACGAGCGACGTTTCCTCTCTGGTGCCAGAGAGCGGGTGCAGCGGATGGATTGCTCACTTAAAAGCTACACCGGACAAGACCAACGTGTATTTTCAGAGCAGCTTCGTCCAGTTTCGCCTCCCACCCTCTTGCTATTGCTGCTGCTTGTCTCGCTACATACAACAAGCTAAACGTCACCCATACTAAGGTTTGGAGCAGCAATGTGTGGAGACCCTGCCTTGTACCTTCTGTATCGCAAAGGGATCCCGCTGTTCGTTGTCCAGGTACTTTTCTAAGTTAAAGAAGGTGTTGTAGAACACGTGAGCCATCCTGCAGCGCTTCAGGTCTCGCAGTGTCACCCTTCCTGCCGAAAGAGCACACGCTATTTTAGTGGCACATTCTTAATTAGTTGCACAACAGGCCTCAGGCAGCACAAGCCGTTTCTACGTTGGGATACCGCCACCAGCAGGTGTTGGGTTTTCAAGCTGCCAATGCCCGTTTGTTACGTAAACAAACAGCGCCATCCGGCCTGGACCAAAGGCGAGCATCTCCTGCGACTGTTTCGCATTTGGCTTTGTCATGCCTGTCTAGTAGGGCCCATCTTGGGCTCTGCTGTACCCTTGCTCAGGGCCCAGCGCCTGTTAGCACTACACTCCGCATTCTGCATGACCAATGCAGAGATTGCCAGCATGTGCTGCAACGTCAATGGGTCCACTGTGGTTTTCTTGCCTCAGGCTGTTTCTAATCGGGCCACTTTTGTATTTCTTGTGGGAGCCTCTCAGGTAGGCTCCCTAATGAGGCGTATTTGACGCATGTTCATGGACAGGCTACTGTTGTAAACAGCTCCTTACCAGGCTGGTACTGACATTTGCTGGCTTGGTTTCAGGTTCAGGATTACCCGCTGAAGGCCAGCTGGTGCTTTGCAGGCTGCTTTTGTTTGTGTTTTGTGCTGGGGCTTTCTCTAGGTTTACTTTTTGCTCCTAAATACACTCATGAATCGCAGCCAAAAGAGTGGCCAGCATTGCTTTTCCATCTGAGTGCAGGGCTGCGGTGTTTTAATCAGTGCTTTAGCAACATGTGTTGCTGGACAATCATCTTACAGCTGGCCATGAGCCAGGCTGCTCGCTGTCTGTGGCTTTTGCCTTGTTTAGTGTAAGGCTTGTTCCTCCTGTTGTGTTGATTATTTGCACCTACACTCAGGAGATGCGTGTGATTACCTCATCCCAATCCCGCCGTTCCAGGACAAGGGGCTGAATAGTGGCTGTTTCAACTGTAAAGGTGATTTGAAGGTGCAGTTTTGCTGTGAACGTCCCAATACAGGCTATATTTTGATACCTACAAAAGAACTTTTTAATTAACCCTCCCCCTCCCATTGAGCAAGACTGAATCTAAACAGTATTTTAAATACTATTATCCATTATTTAATTGGTGGGGGTGGATTTTCCATCCTTCAATGAAGATTAAATGTCTCTCGCTAAAAGAGGTAACAGCCAAGCTGAGCAAGACTGCAGGAGCCTGTTGTAGGAATGGCTAGATGGGGTGAGATGCTGATAGATGTGTGTGGCTGTGTGCGTGTGTTTGTGTTTTCTTTGTGCGGTGCCCCAACCCCGTGCAGACAGCTGGCAGGGCCGACCTTGAGCAAACCACTTTATGACCACAAGATCCAAAGGCACCAGGCCGGATTTACTGTCAAACATGGACATTAGCAGCACCGGGCCAATTCTAGAAGGATGCTGAGACAGGTCTGCCCACCCGTGCTAAAGGACACACCGTGGCAAATGGCAGGCCTTTTCGTTCCCCCTCGAATGAAAGAGCCTCCCTCTGACAGACCCCTTTATACCCTCATACAAACAAGTTCATGCTGCCCCTCTCATGTCACCTTAGGCATGGATGGTTCAATTTAAATATATTTAATTTGTACTGTTATTCCGAGCGTATCATTTAGGAAAGGTCAGTGTCTTGCTCTTTGGGAAATGTTTTCTGACCATCTTTGATTGGAGGACGTTTGGGTAGCTCTTGCTATCAGGATGTTTGGCTAAGTACTCTTTGGCTAGCACTTAAACACGTATATTTCTGCCCCATCAG
Organism: Pelodiscus sinensis; assembly: GCF_052426305.1. Lineage (NCBI taxonomy): Eukaryota > Metazoa > Chordata > Testudines > Trionychidae > Pelodiscus > Pelodiscus sinensis. The sequence goes on from NC_143061.1 coordinate 52,312,404, forward strand.
CCCTGGTCTTGCCAGATTCTGAGAGCCGGTCCTGCAAGAGCTTAGTTCTCAGGCTCTTTTCCTACTACAGCTAGTGCAATCCAGCTGGCCAGAGCGGATTACGATAATGTGCCCTTCAGGCTGTAAAACCACTGCATGCCAGAATTTATGCCAGAGCTTGGATTCTAATGCTGTGCTAAACTTTCTGGTGGGGACTGTTTTGGTCTGATGTTCTTGCTTGTCACTCAGGCCGAGGGTAGCACATCAGCTGAAGCAGGTTAACTCAGGTGCTAAGCCTGCCATTACTGCAGCAGGGTGGGGACCCTGTGAATGCCAGCTCACCCACTACAGGGTGAAACAGTGTCTTTTGACCTCCTGGGTGATGTTTTTATCCCTCCCCGAGCGGGGTTTTGCCCACAGGCACTTTGTGAGAGTTTTTATCTGGGCTAAGGAAAGGAAGAGAAGTGCTGTCCCTATGGGTGCTCAATGGTCCATGGCTGCATTCAGGAGACCATCTGCCACAGGAAGAGAAGGGCCCTTTTAAGCCCCCATTTCAGAGGGACAGACCAGAGAAGGAAGGGATTTTCTCTTTCCATACACCCAGACTAGCTAAAATGGGACTCAAGACTCCATCTTTGCATGTTACAAGGCTTCTAGCTGCACCCATAATGTTCCCTCTAATTTTTCCATCCACATGTGGAATAAATTTGATGTGCACCCCAAGTAGAAACACATGCTGCTAGCTGTGGGTGCTCTGCCAAGCAGCTGAGTCAAGCTGTACCAGTGACCATACAGCTGTATGGGCCAGATGCTCCTTATGCTCAGAGAACGCCAAAGATGGGGACGGTGCTTTCCTTGAGACCAGAGGGCTCTGAAAACAGAGACCAGGGCTGAGTGGGGTTGCTTGCTGAGAGACAGTCTACAGGGTGGGTGGTAAATGCTTCTGGCAGAGCCAGAAGCAGCAGCAGCCTCAGTGGTACTGTGAAGCGGATGAGAGTCTGGGGTGGGCAAGAGGCTGTCAGCGAGCTAGATCAGCACAGGTCAGGGACAGCGACAGCCGCATTCAATGTGGCTGCTCTATTCTAGGAGGGAGGCTTTGTGCTCTGTCCTGCCCCTCAGCAAAATCTCTCAGCTCCCATTGGCAAGTTTCTGATCAATAGCAGCTGAGATATTTTGCTGAGGAAGAGGCAGCCAATGAAGCCTCCTCCTCCCCTCCCCACTCCTTCACTCTGCCTGGAGCAGAGCCCTGTGGTATCAGAGGAGAACATCAGTTGGCCAAAGTGTCCCCCCCCATTATGTATTTACTCTCCTCTATGAGACATGTCACCCAACTCCTGCTTGTTTTGCATCATAAATTTAAGAAGTGGCCCCGGTAATTTAGCAAGAATTAGTCCCTAAGGCAGTGACTGCATGGGACTGTTCAGGGAGCATCCACCACACGCAGAGCTCACTGCGGAGCTCTGCGCAGCCCTGTTGTGTGGCTGTGTGAGAGGATGGCTTTGGTGCTGCACAGTGGCCCAGAATGGCTTGACTGGCGTCCTCCAGCCCGGCTAGGGCAAACCCCTCTCTGCACACCCAGGTGCACAAGTCCTGCCCAGAACTTGGCCTTACAGAGCTTTAGACCCTCAGCCACCAGCTTCTGAAACATCAGCGCTGCCCTTCTACCTCCTGGACTATTTCACTGCAGGGCTAGGGGGCTGCCCTACGTCTCTTTGTGGTATCAGAGGAGAACATCAGTTGGCCAAAGTGTCCCCCCCCATTATGTATTTACTCTCCTCTATGATACATGTCACCCAACTCCTGCTTGTTTTGCATCATAAATTTAAGAAGTGGCCCCGGTAATTTAGCAAGAATTAGTCACCATAAATCCCTTCCTCCCAAGCCCTTGATTGTTACCGCTTGTGCCGGGATGGGCAAGCAACCTTCTTCTCTCCCACGTCCCAACGTTTAGCACAGCCTTGGGCGAGGCTGGTGTAGTGGGGAGAGAATCCAAACAAAGAGCACACGGGCCTTGCTAAGCACCCCCAGGAGGTGGGCGTGACAGCAGCTCTTACCATCCCTGTCTGGCTTCACCAGGTCCAGCATCTGGCACAGTAAGTCATGGAATGGCAACGGCTCGATGCCCATGGCCTCCATCCGCTCGCACTGTTCCTCGTAAAAATACTCCAGTTCATACATGGACAGCACACCGTCCCCATCCACGTCCAGGCACCGGAACCAGTATTCAATGCTAAGGAGCAAGAAGAGGTTTCGTCTTTTCCTGTTGGCAGTGGTGCAGAAGCCAACAATATTACCTGGGGCACCGGAGAGCGGAGCCGTGTGAGCGTGAAACAATCACCACGTCAGGAGCCCTCGCGGGGATGATTTGAGGTTGTACCTGCTTCGAGCAGGGGGTTAGACTAGCTCAGTGTTTCTCAACCAGTGGTACGAGTACCCCAGGGGTACTCGAGAGACGTCTGGGGGTACACGGACAATTGAATTTTGGAGACAACTGAATTTTTTTGTTTTACAGTGTTTTATTATTTTTGAACTTTTTACACCCAAAAATTGCATCGCCTACCAGGCTACGATTACGTTGTTCAAACAAATGTGTTGCAATGGTAGAAAAAATGGCGTGTGTCTGAAAACTGTAGGTACTGGGGGTACTTATAATTTTTTTTAAAGGGGTATTTTATAAAACAAGGTTGAGAAACACTGGACTAGAAGACCTCCTGCGATCTCTTCCACCCCTAATCACTATGTTTGCTGTGTCGTGTGTTACGGGCTCTGCTCTAGCCCAAGATGGGGTTGTTCAAACAGAACAGGCTAGTTGCTGGAGAACAGACGGCAGGAGCTAGCGTAGGTTGAGTGTTTCACCTCGTGCTCTGGGCTCTTCCGAGCAAGAGGCAAAGCTCTCACGTGCCGTGGCTTTTGCCAGAGACAGTTCTGGGGCAGGACTGATGGGAAGCCAGTTCACGCTCCTCATCCCCAGTCGCTGTCCTAATCCACCCAATGAGGCTCAGAGTGGATGGACACAAGGCAGGAGAATGGGGTGGGGGGGTGTAGTTTTCTCCCACACCGACTGGTTCACACATCTGTCTTCAATCAGGGGCTCCCTGGATTGTGCTTTTTACCACCCTTCCCCAGGCAGTCACCGCAGTGCCCAATCCCGCCTGAATGGCCTGTCCTGTACCCTCACCGCTGCTAGAACGGGTCAGAACGAGGCAAGTCTCCTACAAGAGGGCAACGGTGTGGCAAGAGGGCAGGGATTAGAGTCCAGCCTCCCCCTTCGTTATCACCAGCCTCCCACCCACCCAAGTCACTGACTCGCACTAAGAGCTCAGTGCAGGAATCACCTCTCTGATAAGCAGCCCCCCTAAAACAATCCGCACCCTTTAGAGCCCCAGAAACCAGGGTCCCCGCCCAGAGAAACCAGAGAGACAGGCGTGTGTTCCCGGTGCTGGCCTGGCGGCAGAAGGCGGCTGGCAGGCTGCGGTCCTTATACAAAATTGGGTGGGGGCTCACATGGGAGGTGTGGGGGGGGGGGGGGGGGCAAGATGGTTCTCTGGTGCCCTGGCCTCCCCCCCTCATGTAGCAACCTCGATGCCTGAGAGAAAAGCCTCCCTGATGCCCCACAACAGCTGGCGGGTCTGTGCCTGCTGGCAGCGTTTGCACCTAGCCCTGCCCGTAGGCAAGGCCAGGCCGGGCCCTGCTGGGGAAGGTGAAATGCGGCGCCGAATGGGGCAGCTGGGGGTGAAGCTACAACAGCTTGGGCCTAAATCTTGGGGAGGAGGGGGGGACTGGGTGCCCTTGGGCTGGCAGTGTGGGGACCGAGACTGCAGTTATGGCTGCTGTCCAGGGGTGCTGTGGTAGCCGGGGGCATTGCCCCGGGCCCAGGCATAAGCCATGCTGAAGCCAAGAGCAGGGTCTGCCTGGTGGTGCTAACGACGGCTTGGAGCTTCTTCCTCCCCCCATCGCTGCATCTCTCCTGAGGCAAACATGGGGCAGGACAGAGCAGGACGTGATGGGAAGTTGTGGGGCCCTAGTGAAGTCCAGGGGCTAGAGAGAAGGAGGCAAAGCAAAGGCTGGTTTTACCCAGTTTTCCATTGGTAAGTTCTCTGCACGGGGGATCCGGCAGGACCACTCCTGACTTGCCTGGCAAGGAGCCGGCTTGCAGTGGGCTTTGCACTAACCAGTAGGCCCCACTCCCCTGTGCTTTCCGCGTGTCTCTCTCCATGCCCTTCCCACAAGTCCTACCTTGTGGGGCTCCTTTTGTCTTCCTCAGCAATGAGGAGCCACACGAAATCTGCATAGCTCAGCCGCCCCTCCTTCTGCGCGTCGCTGCCTCTGCAAGACACAAAGCGCCCGCGCCGTGACAACAGGAACCCAGCCCGCAGCATTGGGGGGGGCTGGGAATCGCCACACACCTGAAAAACACCCTCGCTTGTTCTATCAGGCCGGTAGGAGCGCCTGGGATTGGTCAGCCCCTCCGACCCCCACTGACTGGGCCTGGCTCGGGGGAGGAGCGCACCGGAGAGCAGATTCTGCATTCGGGTCCCTACCGGCCCTGCAGAGACCAAGGGGCTTCTGACGCTCTTCCCCCAGAGCAGTTAGGAGCTTTTGCAATGATGCTTTCCTGACGGTGCCACAGGGCTAGGACCCCCCCCCTCCCGCTCGCCGCCTCTCCCACAGCCCAGTGCGTGTGGGACTGTGCTAATTTGACAGGATGTTATTTAATATCACCCAGTGCCCCCCCTTCCAACTGGCTCTATCCCACGACAGCACTGCTAGCACTTTGCCCTCCCTCGGGAATGGGGACCATACGAGAACACCCGGCACTTCCAGCGAAGGCTGACACGGCTCCTGTTCTAGTTTTTGCTTCCTTCCATTTCATTCCCCAGCCAGAGGGCTCTGCCGTACCTCACCACTGCGCCACTGAATATCCGCTCAATAATCCGGGTTGATAAAGCTGCAAATGAAGAAAAATGAAGCATCAGGACCTAGGCACGGTCAGCCTCATGGTCTCTCAGCGCTCTGTGGTGGGCTCAGTGTGTGGGAAGGCGCCATCCCACACCCAGACGGCTGGCCAGCAGCCATTTTAGCCCAGCCCAGCCTTACACCGCAGCAACAAATCATTTCAGTTCTCTCTCGCGCTGTCACTTCCTGTGTCCTCCCCTCCCCCCAACAAAACTAGCGTCTCCTCACAACACGGCGGTTCCGGATCATCCAGGTCTAAGGAGCGTGCCATACTAGCACTATTGGCACCCCTGGGACTTGTCCACGAGCAAGGGCTGCCGTAGTGACAGGAGGACTTGTGGCACGAAGGCTAGTGCAGCACGTTTAGGGTACGTCTAGACTACATGCCTCTGGCGACAGAGGCATTTAGATTAGGCTACCAGACATAGTAAAATGAAGCGGCGATTTAAATAATCACCGCTTCATTTAAATTTACATGGCTGCCGCGCTGAGCCGACAAACAGCTGATCAGGCGAAGTGCAGGCTGGATGAGGCCGTGCTGCGCCCCCTCCCCCCCAACCAGATGGAGCCACAAGGCCCATAGCAGCCTGTCCTCTCCCCCAGCCAAGAGAGGAAGTGCCTCAGAGCCCCTCCCAGGCCTGGAGCCCGGCAGGCCCCTGGGTTAGTGCTGAGACCACGCAGGGAGAGGAGCCAGAGGTCCCTGGGCGAATGAATAAGGAGGCGGGAGGCTAGTGCCCTACGACGGGGTAAAAGCTGAGGGTTAAACGCATCTGAAACGTGACCGGGCAGCGAGATTCAGAGAGGGCTGAGCAGCATTTGGAGGGGCCGGGCGTTTGGCTCCCGACTCTCGTGTCCGGCCTGAGGCTATGTTGTGCAGACGAGCTCTCTCCCTGGTGCCTTTCCTTGGGGGCTGCTGTTGCTTTGTCCTGAACAAGGCGCCTGTGCTTTAGTGCTGCCTCGGGGGATGTGGAAGACGTGTGGGCTGCGGCTGGTGCTCCTGTTGGGTTCATGGAGGACCACCAAGGAGTCTGGGATCCTGAGCTTGCGTAATCACCACCTGGCGGATTCGAACCAGCTGGCTCAAGCTGCAGAGGTTCCTACACTAAGCTGCAGAGGGCCCAGGTTCGGATCCGCCTGCAGGCAGTTACGAGTGGGGGCTCTGGAGCAATGTTTCTGAAAGCGTGTTCCGCAGCACACCGGGTTCTGCGAGGCAGTCGGAGGTGTGCCACAGAGAAGAAAGTTCAACAACTTTTCCCTGGTCCTTTTTTGTTTGCTCAACAAAAAGTCCTTGGTGTTCCACATTAAAAAAAATTATTGTTTGGTGTTCCTCGGTCTTAAACAGTTTAAGAAACACTGTGCTACAGCTTGTGCTATCAAGCCAGCTGGCTCCCAGCTAAGCTGTAGAGCGCCCTCATTCTTCTCTCTCGCTGTAAGTGTCTAAGTGCCACTCCATGGGCCAGCAATCCCCCCACTAGGTGTGTGGGTTACACTTGCATAAGAACACGTCGTGGCCGACCATCCCAACCCCTGTGGCTAGGGCCAGAACATGGAGGAGCTGCCCTCATGCCAGAGACCTCCTTGTGCTCTCAGGATCTTGTTTTCAGGGCACAAAGCTTCTTCAGGGCTATTCCCCCCACCCCACGCTCCACTGTCACTTGAACCGCTCGCCTTCCACTCGCGGCAACAACCGGAGCCAGCTGCTTGTCCCTCTTGCTATTTTTTTACAGCTACGCTCTGTTTCCTCTGCTGAGCTACATCATCCCCCTGCAGCCACTGGCCACGGAGCTGGATGGCTGGATCGCCTATTGCAGCACCCCTTCCCCTAGCCCTAGGAATGGCTCTGTCAATTAGCACCAAGTGAAGTCCAGCAAGGGAAGCTTCCTGCAGCTCTTACAGGTTCCAGTTCCCACCATCCCCAGCCCATGCCCTGGCCTGGCGCAGCAACTCACCATGATCGTTGTACCTAGCCAGATCCTTCTGGTTGATGTAGAGGTCGTGGTCAGTGTCCAGCTCCCAGAATTTACAGTAGATGACATAGAAGTGCTCGTAGGAGAAGTAGTCTGTGATTTGGTTTATATCGTCCTCTTCCTCCAAAAGGGCAAGAGTCTGAAATGGCACAAGTGGGATGGGAAGTTAACTCTAAACTAGACAGGGAGATGCTGCAGCAACTGTCTAAGCACGGAGGGGGAAATACACGTTGGGAACTAATCCACCTCTTTCCCAGGCGCTTGCTGATTCGGATTATGCAAATACATGATTTACCGAGGGACTGAGAAAAGAGGGACAGCGACAGACAGACACCCTTGCTCGCACATGGAGCTGCCCACATGAGAGTATGGATGTCTGCATGAACAACTCTCATCCCCAGAGAGTCCTGTTACCACCACCGGGGCGGAAGAGGGAACCAAACAGCCACCTGCAATTGCCCCAGCGTCTGCACACGCTGCCTTCCATCACCCGAGACACTCAGCAACATTTGCCTCTGAGAGTCTCAAATCTCAGCAGGAAATGGGGCGCATCCCTTGAAAACCGGCTCCCCCCAGCACTGTCTCAGAGTGTGTGGGGGGAGGCAGAGACACAGTGGGAAACAGCGCGAGCGGGGCCCGGGGCAGTCCCCGCTCGCGCCAGTCCAACTGCCGTGCCTCTGCCTTTTAAATGTAGCCAGAGCCCCGGGGGGCTATAGGAACACAAATATTTCAGAATAGAAGGCTAAGGACATACTTGCAGAAAGTTGCTTTTCCTCATCTCTGTTAGGGTAATTTTCCCAGACCAAGATCTATTGACCATGTAGAATATTCTCTGTATGACCTGCAAAAAGCAAACACATGAATAGAAATCTTAAAGACATCTGGTGTCTAAACTACATCAGTTCATAAAGCTGAGTGAACATATTCCCTTGCTTTAGTCAATGATTAAAAAAAAAGCAATTTACCCTTTGGATTTACAAGACAATGGACATCAGATATCTGCCCAAAGGCATTGCCAAACTCATCCACTTTAACCTCACCCACAGGAATTTTGCTTTTAACAACAAACATGACTTCACTCTACCAAAGCAGTGTTGACTCTTCCCCAACACATTGGATTTTTGTGTGTGGTTGTGCCTGTGTATCTATGTTATCAAGACCACATGCGCTATCTATTGTATTCTGTGCCTTTCTAACCTTTCTAATCTGGCAGGGAGTGTTTCACAATTGCCATCTTGGTCAGAAGGTCAGAAGTACGTTCCTACTGCTACGCTCTGTTCGTCAAGCATGGAATTTCCATCTATAGACATCAAGGTTACACTTTGATTCATTTAAGATTCTGACTTCATTTGACCATACTTTCCTTCAGCTAGGGTGCAACACCCCATCAGCGTGACCTATCCCATTACTCCTTTCGTATCCTGTGTGATGGAATAGATCCCTCTATTCACTCCCTACAAAGTGTAAAAATCTTTGTAGAAAATACACCTTGCAAGATATCATTTGGAACCTATAATTTGCTGGTCTGTGTTGTCCCGATAAAATATGTGTGGCAATATTATATGTGAAGTTATAAGATTCCAACGTATCATGTCATTAACACGCTTCGAACCTCGCAGCCCCTGGCTAGGCAGAAATCGGCAAACAGGTCTGCTGTAAAGAAAGGAGTATCGGCTTTCCTTAATTTGCATATAAGCAGTAAACAGAGTTATCCATCAAGAAAGGAACACGAAGGAAGCTCAAACAAATGAGAAAAAGCCAGCAGAGAATATCTTTCCGCACAGACATGTGGTCTCCTGGTTCTCCGATGGAAATGTTTCGGGGGGAGGGAGAGGACTGAAATGATAACAAAGAGGGACAGAAATCCAAGGCACTTCTCTGCCCATAGCATTCACTACACCTGAAAAAGCAAAGGAAATAGCCATTGACTCTGGGCGAGGGGTCCTGATCTGAAGAGTTTGGTCGGTAATCTTGTTGCAAGCACGTGCTGAGAAACGCTGCTTGGGTCTAAGATAGTCTGTTCAATCAAGCACTCGAACATGTTTTATCTTTTCCTTTCAGCCATTTCCGACATTTATGCCTCTTGACTTGTACTTACTTAAAATCTCTCTTTGTAAGTAATAAACTTGTTTTATTGTTTTATCTAATCCAATGTGTTCAAACTGAAGTATCTGGGTAACGCCACTTAAGGTAGTAAGATGGTGTATTTTTCCCTTAAAGGAACAACAGAGTTAATATATTTGGACTGTCCGGGGAGGGCTGGACAGTACAGGACATAAATTTCTGGGGGAAAATCTGGGACTAGGGACGCATTGGGGTCACCCAGCAGTGAAACCCAAGCTGGCAAGAGCCAGAATGTGACTGGCAGGCTGCAGTTACACAAACATATCTGGGGTGACCTGCATGCTGGTGGGTGGTGTGAGCAGTCCAGGTTGCAGCAGCCAAGTACCCCAAGTTCCAGGGCAGGCATGGGACAGCTTCCCACTGGTCTGGACTGTATGTCGGTACATCCCAGCATGTTATTACCATGTCCCATTGATTAGCCTCCTTTCACCAAGTTTCTGCGACGCCGATTATATCAATATCCTGGTTCATTGCCAGGCACTCTCTGTCCAGTTCACACATCTTAGCATTCAGACTTCTAGCCTTTGCCCAAAAGCACTGGCACATTCTGTCAATACTCAGTTGCTTGCTTTCACACGTTTTAATGGGGACTTTTACATTTGACTAGTTCTCACTAGTGCAGAGCTGTACTTGACCAATTTCTTGCCCTTTCCTCTTTACTATGATACAAGAGTCCCTCTTTGATAAAGTAATCTCTAGGGGATGTCAGCTGTCTATCTTAGTTAAAACATTCTTCACCTTTTTAATTTCATGCGCTAGAAAGCCAATTTCACTCCTTTTCCAAAACTTTCCCCAGTTCCCAATTAACTTAAACTCCTCCTCCCTACGCTATCATTTCATGCACACACTTAGTGCCTGCAGGTCTGTTTGTCCTTCTAGCCCTGGGCACTCTATTCCTGGCTCTGAACAGGTCTGCTGGGTGACACTGGGCATGAGGTACTAGGCCAAAGAGGGTGGGAACGACTGTGTGGTCCAGTGGTTAGGCACGAGGCTCATACTCTTATTTCCTTCGCTATCATGATGCCTGTTGTCAGGACAGCGGCCAAAAAAAAAAAAAAAAATCCAACCTGCAGCTCAAGGAAATGCCAAAACGGTACAATACAATAGCCCACCATTAGCAGCCTGGGTAAACACACATGCTTTTCCAAATACCTCACAACACTTGCTCACGAACCGTGACAGACTGTAAAACGGGGGAGGGTTGGGATCGCAGGGCAAGGTGGAGAGACCCAGAGACCCTACCGTAGTAATGTAGCGGGAATGGAATTCTGGAGCATCCTTCAAGAACGTCAGGCCAGGGTGCGTCTCAACCACGTCCTGAAAGACAAAACCAAGTGAAACTGGAACAAGAAGGTGTTTTTCTCTACTCCTTGTAATCGGAGTTTAAGAATGACTGAGTTTATAATGTGATGTTCTGGGGCACTTTTTAAAAGGCAACGGCAGCATTTAGAAACGAAAGTTACACCATTTTAAAACTAACGTACAGGCATTTCTGGACAATACGCACCTGCTGAGCCATTTTGATTTACTTAAAGACAGAAAAACAAAGGAAGAATTACTGAGCAGATGAAAACTCGTTTTTAGAGGTAGAGAAAAAAAAAAGTGAGTTACCTGGACCACACAACTCTTTCCGCCCCAAATTCCCTTTTATTTCCTCACAGATACTGATATTTGTCTTACTGATGCATCAGAAATAAGTCCTCTTCTGAAAGACTAAGCACAGCCCTTCCTCGATGTCTTTCCAGAGCAATACCCAACAACGGGGAAAGCTGCTTTTTTAAATCTTTTCACAAAGATACACTCTCGTGTGGTTTGTAGGAAATACCCAGTGCCAGTCAATACCTCCATCGGCGGCATAAGCACCACAGGCCTGCACTACAAGCCTCTCCAAGGGCAAGTGGATGTTTCCATGCCTGACTGTGCCCCATCTCTAAGAGGATCCTGGGAAGGCTCCAAGCATGTTGCATGGCTTCCTTGAAGGCCAGTGGCAGTGAACAGCCACCGCCTGACTGACCAGCAGCCCAGGAAACATTACAACAGTTAGTTATTTCAGGGATAGTCTCTGGCCAATGCTGCGCAAAAGGTCTCATAGATGATCATAGAGGCTCCCTTCTGGCCTCAGAATCTATGAATCTACAAAAAGGATTATGCAGCTCTTAGATTGCACTGGCAGCTGCAAACTGGAGCTGGTGTCAGTCAGGAGAGGCAACATGCACAGTGGGGAAAAAAATGTAAGAAGTGCCGCCCGGGAGCACGAGAAAAATCCATCCCAGAAGTCTCACCCACCACCTCAGAATGGTGCCAGTTTTGTTTGTGGGAAGGCAACCACTCGCTCAGAGACCCAATTTTGCCCCTCAAGGCATCTTCACGTTTATGTACGTTGGGCAGCACAATATCAGAAATGACTGATACCGAAGGGAGCTCAGGGAAGGGCATGAGCCCATGGCCAGAGAAGCCAGAGGGACTAATTTATGGAAGGAAGATTAAAAGAGCTAAGTACATACAGAGCTTGGCAAGCAAAGACTAAGACAGGACATGATACGGGGACACACATATCTGAAGGAGCTAGACACCTAGAATGGAGAGGGATGTTTGTTTAATACAGAACATCAGAGTAAAAGAAAAAGCAATGGGATGAAATTAAAACAAGGATAACTTAGGTTAAATACAAAGAAATGTTATTTGTAAAGTAGAATATAAATACGTAATCGTCTAGGTGGCATATACAGTGTTTTATTTTCATAATTCTTTGCAAACGTGCCAATTGACAATTGCACTTGGGAGTCTGGGAGTAGTAGTATGATTAGGTAAATTAAATAATGGTTATCTGCACTCTTAACCTGCAATGGTTTATACTTTAGTCTATATCATCTATTGGTCTGTTTCACGATGCCTTGTATGTTCTCCAGTCCCAAGGTTTGAGATTTGCAGATACAAGCATGCAGAAATGCTGAGTGAGTTCAGTGCATCTACCTGTTAATTCCAAACAGTTACCCCAACTGGAGACTACGGGTTGAGTGAAAGTTTTGCATAAATGAGCCTCCCCCACATTACTATTTGGAAGCCCATCCAGAGCTCTGCCTGCCCTTTACATTCACTGAAGAAGTTACGAACAAATATCCTAAATTAGCAAAACCCATTCCCCCGTGCTCACCCACCCAGGTTCTGCTGATCAAGGGATATGTACCTGAAGTAGCGGGATGAAATCTTCCTGCTCTAGGTAGTCGCAGTTGGGTTTTGCTAAAAGGTACAGGAATTTGGCTGCATCATCATGGCAGCTCTGAAGTAATCTAAGGGAGAGAGAGAGAAAGAGATAAGGGTACAAAATACTCACACTAATTGGTACTCTCCGGGGACACTGCAATCAGAAGCCACAGTCTGAATGTCAGGCTCTCTTATTTCAAGTGTCAAATTTCACCCAGGAGTTAGGCAACTTACACAAAGTTGTTGTGACCATGTAAGTTATGCAAACGGCTGGTTCTGTACAGTGTGTGCAGCTGAAGAGGAAAGGGCGTCGAACTGGGCATGTAGGGTGGTGTAACATTAGATGTGATCATGTAAATAGACTGTTATTTTTTACATCTCTTTTTTATGTCTTGCTCCAACTGCTAAATAAAACACCTCTGTTTAAAGGAGGAAGTTGGTCAATATCACAAGACCCTGAAGGGAGGAAAGGAAGGTGTCTGAACCCTGACAGCCCTGCGGGGTTACAAGTAATTGGTACATGAGGCCATGTGTTCTGTGTCTGCCCAAAGAGTGAAAGAATAATGAGATTCCAGCCTTAGACAGCTAAGGGGCAAGAGGCCAAACACTTGAGGGGGGCACTGGCACAGTTAGCCCCATAACTGTGATGACTGTCACATAGCAACTACTGCCTTGAAGAAAAAGAAAAAGCCCTCTGACAGAAATGGTTGTGGTGCTTCTTATCACGGTGTCCCACTGCTCAGGAAGTGACTTGATCTTCTCTAGGATAAATTAATCTAAAATTGAGTTTCTCTCATCTCTTTCTACATAAGGCAGGCTTTCTAGGCTGCATAACATTCTTCCAGCTCTTTTCTAAACCTTCCAGTTTTTTGAAGTGTTGATAAGAGACCTGGCCACAGTATTCAATAACAGACTCACGAATGCCAAATCCAGTGGCAATATCACCTTTCTACTTCTACCTGATTATCACCTGCTTGGCCAATTCTTTTAAAGCTCTTTGTTGCAAGTTATCTGGTCCTGTGATTTTAAAAAAATGTTTTGCTTTAGCAGTTTTCTGTTTAATATTCTGCCTAATTACTGTTTGAATATAAAACGTTTAATTAACTGTGTAAGATAAAAATAAGTCAGCCAGCTGCTTTTCAAATGCAGAACTGAAATATTTATTGAAGAAACTTTTCTGCACCATGATTAATAATTTTCCTATGCCCATCTAATACTCAACCTACACCCCTGTTAGCATTGCATTTGTTTCTGATAGGTTTTAAAAATTCATTGTTATTGTCCTTAGTTCCACTGACCACAGTTTTTTTCCACTGATACCTTCAGCTTCCCTTATCAGTTGAAAAGATTTATGTCTTCGCATTGCCTGAAAACTTTGTTTTTAGAACATGACTCTGCCTCTCTCACTCTGAATGGATGAAATTCACCTTTGTGCAAAGCAAAAGCACAAGGCACTTGAATCTCATTTAGGCCCTAATTTGCGGATTTCAGAGGGAATTCCGTGGCATAGTAGGCTCTTGCTAGCCCTCTGCAAAAGGGAAAATTTCACTATGTATATGTGTAAGAGGGCTAAATATGGCCCACCAAAATCAATATTCATAGACTCATTGAAAGGTAGTGCTAGAAGGGACCTTGAAAGGTCATCAAGTCCAGCCACTACATGGAGACAGGGCCAAATAAACCTAGATCATCACTGACAGGGGTTTATCCAACCTGGTTTTAAAAACCTGCAATGATGGGGATTTCACAACCTCCCTTGGCAGCCTATTCCAGAGCTCAGTTAGTGTCATGTGCCAATTTTATAAGCAATCTTTCTGCTCATCCGAGTCATTAATGAAAACACTATTAAGCTGCCCCAGGACTGACCATTATAGGACACCACTAGATACGGCTTCCAGCTTGACAGTGAATCATCGATAACTACTCGGAGTACGGTCTTTCAACCAGCTGTGCACTCAGAGCAGTTGGGTGTGTAGCAACTGTCCTAGGCCCCATGGTGGCTGCTTCAACCGTCCTCTGGATGGGAGCCACAGGGGCCTGGTGTGGTGTAGCAGCAGGGGTCACCCTCCCGCGGCACTCGCCGAGTAGCCCAGCAGCCTGCTCTGCTCCCTCCTCCCCCCCGGCTCGCGGCTTCTCTGTGGCAGCAAGAAGCAGAGCGTTCCGGCCTCAGCCCCAGGGCGGCTTGGGGGAAGCAGCCAGGGAGACAGCGACTGGGCGGAGCAGGTGGAAAAGAAGGGGCGGAGCAGGGGGTGGGCTTGCGGGAAAGGGTGGAGCAGGGGCAAGTGGGGGTAGAGCAGAGGTGCAGCAAAGTCCCCTGGGGATGGCCTTGTTCGTACCTACCTTGTAAATATTTCCTCTCGACCACTTTTCCCTGCTCACAAGAATGCCATGGGGGCCTGTGTCAAAAGCCTTGCTCAAATCAAGGCAAGGCTGCCAACATCCACTTCTTGTGTCATTCTGAACTTTTAAGATTGACACGGCCACTTAACATTGAGTAGCCATTAGCGAGGGAGCCAACGAGATGCCCTACTAGACTCTCCCCCCATAGTTTAATCTTTTTCCAAGACTGCAGAATTTGAGGATGCTGCCAAACTTGACTGACAGAATTCCCTAGCATACTAATCACCCCAAAGAGGCAAACAAAGACTTCTTTTGTCAAGGGTGTGTGGGAAGTGGAGAGGGTGGGGGAGGGAGGCTGTGGCGGGGAGAGCTAACAGGGTGTGGTGCCTTACTGAATGGAAACATGCCCTATAGGATGATATCTTAGTCTGTGACTCTGAGGCGTGACTAGTTCAGAGGAGTGGAACGTTATTCCAGTCTTTGCTATTTCCTACTGCATAATGTTGTGGGTCAAGATTAACATAGTCATCTAAATAACTGGTGTCTATAGAACCAAAACGTGCACAAAAAATGAAGAATTCTCAGGCTTTCACTAAGCCACTACTGATAACAATCATAACAGGGACTGAGAAACACTGTACAAAGCACCAGGCTGCAGAACCCTCCCTAGCTATTGGGTTGGAAACAATAAGACACTCAGAAAAATTACTCCATCATTTCCAAGAACTGCAAAAATTAAAACACATTTGCTAGTGATTACTTGGCATTAATAAGAACTAGTTATTACAGACTTGCATTAACGCCGATGGACATTTTCATCTGTGAGTAGCTTTATGCTTGTGCACAGTCTTGTTCAACGCACCGGGAATACCCATGTGCATAAAGTTATGCACATGTTTAAGTACTTGCTAAAAGCTGAGACCTTAGATGCCTGAACACAGGAAATTATAGAAAACGGTTAGAAAAATAAATGCAGTGTTCAGTCATAACACTGCCCTGGGAGTTCAAGTTTCCACCAGGATCCACTCCTCAGCCAGTTCTGCTATAAATCTGAGGTGCACGTAATCTGGTTTGGCTGATTTAAGCGTTTATCTGTAGTAGATGCGCCTCCTTAGTTAATGATGGAATATAAAGTGTTCCATCACTGTATGTCATGAATATATCTCCATTCCCAAACACAGAATGTGCAATATATTTAATCAAAGTAGCTCCATCACACCAGTCTGAAAACAGGGATAAATAGAATAGTCCACCTAGAGGACTGTGTTAACTCTCCCTAAAGTAAAAGATATGAAGTGGAGATTTCTGATGGTGACTCTTAAGTGTAGGCAATAGGCCTAGCACACAGTCACCGCAGGCCCAGCCCATTAAGGGACAGATTAAAAAGTATGCTGAGTTGCCATATTTTTCCTCCATCAACTTGACTGACGGAGCCTCAGACCCAGTTTTCAACAACAACTCTTTAAATGTTTGGTTATTTCTTCCCTTGAAATTGCATCTTGCGTAGCTCAGTGACAAAACTGAATGGGAAGAGCATTTTTAGGAGAAGTAATGAAATACCGAAGCAAAAGTTAAGGCAAACTTTCAATAGCCTGGAGCTCAAAAGAGCATGAGTTTTAATTGCTCTTTGCAGGAACATGCTGCTGCGCTGCAGAGCAAATTGGACAATTTTCAGGCAAAACCAACTTTTAAACCCAGCACTAAAGGGAAACTAATATAGGGCTTAATAATGAGAGCACCAGCTTTAACACTGGAGAGGCTGTTGCAACACTGGATGGCAAATTAGACACGATACGCTTCCACTGCCTGCTGCAGAGCTGTGCTCCAATGTGGTCAGGGAGGCACAAGGGTGGAAACACGCAAAGTGCCCAAGCGGGAAATATGCCAAGGAGAGGCTCTGCCGCCAGGAGGAAAGGGTATGGCCCCCTCTCCCCCACTCCACCCAAATGGACAAGTTTTGTGGGACTCTCCCTCCAACAGGGGTCACCAGACTGGACTGGACCATCCTCCCCACAGTAGGTCCTGGTGTCCTAGGGAACGATTCTATCTCAGGACTGACTCGGTGTCCGCCTCTTTGTACTTCAGACGGAAACATTAGCAGATATGGGTGACTTCTAGTCAACGGCTGCAGAACCTATTAATGCAGCGGGGAAACACACACTCAGCAAGTGATGGGGAAGGTAACTTGAAACCCATGTAGATTTTGAAGCATGGATTTCTTCAGAGAGAAGGAGGAGGGATTTGAAGCAGCTGGTGAGAAAGCGGGCGTGAAGAAGTGTTAGCAGGGCAGGCTGTTGGGTAGCTGGCCTTTTCCTCTCCCCAGGAAGGATGTTCTTATTCGCTGTACTCACTGTCTCCACATAGCTACGAACGAACGTACAGACACAAATCCCGTCCTTTCTCCCCCTGCTGCATTGAACATGGCGGCTTTCCAGTACAGAGGGCAGCCACAGACCTGCAAATCAAACACACAGACACGTGGTAGCAGAGGGGGCTAGATGTTAACACAGTCACAGACAGGGCTCACTTACATATAACCCGTGTGTTCTGTCCACAAGCAACCTACTCAGGCTCTCACCGCAACACAGGACCTGCTGCCTCTCACACCTCGTCAGGCCAGCGTGAGACGTCAACGGAGTCAAGCAACCTCCACCAAGGACACCGCTCCCTGGCCTGCCCATGGTGCTACACAGGCAAGAGCACCGCCTTTGTCGGATGGTGCATACAGAGAGGGGCAGTTTCCAGTGGCTAGGACTCATGTCCCATAGCAAATTATAAGTCAGCATCTGCCCTGGCTTTTACTTCTGGATGCAATTCAAAGAGCTGGTCTAGAAAGCCCCCCTCCCTTCCCACGCATCATGAGCGCTGGTGCTTCAGAGAAGCAAACCTGCCAAAGTCTTTGACGCTGCAGAACTTTCCAGACATCATCGTCACTTCAGCCTCCCGCTCCTGGGCAATTCAACTGAGGAAGCAGAGACATACTGGAGCCTGCTGGTTATATCAGCCAACCTCCGGTGCCCTGAGATCTGTGTATGGACCAGGGATACGAAAGGTTCACCGGTAACCATGGGCAGGGGGCTGCTCCAGCCCCATAGGGCGCCCACCATCGGCAAGGGCTGCTCCAGAAAGGGCTGGGAGCTGGTGGCAGCCCCATCCCCTACATAGGGACTGGATGGTGGGCCCCCACAGCAGCTGCCCCAACTGTCCTATACTCAGGTTAGCCCCCGGGGTCCTAGGCAGGCTGGGTGCACACACTGCAGCAGCAGGAGCTGCAGGGAAGTGGAGTGGAGCGATGTGTCAGCCTCCGCTCCGCTGCCACCTCCCATGCAGGCTGGGGCTGGGATGCTCCGTTTCCTGCCACCGCAGCCAAGTGGGATGACCTAGCAGGCCCGGGTGATGACGGCAGAGCAGAGGATGCTGCATCACTTCCCCCCCCACGCGGTGAATGCAGGGGGAGCCCCAACCCTGCTGCCGCCCCACACCAGGTCCCTCGGAACACCCCGCGCCGCATCCCTCAGGGCAGGAGAGCGGAAGGATGCCATGGGGAAGAGGGTGGAGCAGAAGCAGGAAGAGGTGGGGCAAGGGCAGGGCAGGGCAGGGCAGGGCAGGGGGGAAAAGTATGAACACACTCTGCCATGGCCACAGGGATTTTACACGCCGGCAGTGGATTATGGAACTGCCTAGGCTGTAGAAGGCCCCGGGGTCGCAAGTTCGAGACCCCTGTTCTAAGCAGATGCAACCACCTCCCAGATGTCAGAATGCCCACGTGGGGCTGGCACTCGGACGAAGAGCAACGGGTTCAAGCTGCATCCAGGCGTGACCAAAGGGGAAACGCAGGGAAGCACTAACTGAGATATAACCCCCACTAATCACGGAAAGCCTCTCACACACGTTTATCCCTTTTCTGTGTGTTGAACCAAGTTCTCTCCCGGGCTCCCTTTCCCCAAGCTTTTCTCCTTCGTTGCCCCTCTTCCAACCTGAATACCAGCCAGCTGAGTGACTACTTCCGGACGCGACCAACCTGATTTCAGTCCACTGAACGTGAGTCAGATCTAGGTATGCAGTGAGAAAGGATGGAGGTTCACATTACACCGTTTGACTCATGGAGGCTGCTAATTCTACTGCGCTTCCTCCAGAACCCCAAATCTAGTGTCGTTTCAGTACTTCTGTATTCCCACAGGGTACCTTGTCCCAGCTGGATGTCATCAGGTAGCGTGCCGGCCCAGGGATGTCTCGATGTACCACTGATTGAGGCACTGGTTTGCTCTACAGAAGCCCTGCTACTTTGCCTAATGATGCGTTACCTAAATTCTCATCTGTCCAATGGCTGCCATTGTGTTAAGAGCCTTAGTAGAGTACGCACTTGAAATGTGGGAGAAAAGGGTAACATGGTCAACTGCTTGTGAGCCAGCGCGCTGTTCTGTTCCCCGGATCCAGGCTCCCACATGCAGACTGTTAGAGCTGCTAAGCCTGCCCTATACAAACTCATCCCCTAGGGATCAGTGTCACAAGGGCTGTAGCTGGCCATAGTCTGCTTCTGCTAATCATGACCTAACAGAGACTGACTGCTGTGCTGCAGGGAGTGTGACCAAGCTGCATCCCCCACTACAAATGTGCCAGAACCCCTTGGGTATGTACTTGGATGAGTAACTGCGCCACTGCTCATGCCACCCTGGTGCGATGAGAGCTGCTGTAAGCACCTCCACTCACAATGGCAACCATAGCCAGAGTGTGCCTGCTTCATGCCATCTCAGGATCACAGGGGCAGAGAGCCGATCACAAACAGGGCAACTGGCAATGTCTGCAGTTGCAGTACACCAGCCCTCCTGCCTCCTGGCACAGGCTGGCACCAGTGCATCCGGGACCCGTGCCTGTGATAGGTTTGCAGTCAAACCTAACCCACAGCATGAACCCCTAGGCTGAGATCCTGAATGCTCACAACGAAGCGCTCATGAAAGGCTAACAATGATAAATGTCTGGTGAATAATTTCAACTTACAAAGCTGAGAAAAAGTGAAGCTGTTTATGGAGATTAGCGAACAGGAAAACAGGCCAAGGATCAGTTTTTGATCTCATACCCATCTAATCCTGGTATAAATCCATGTATTTCAGCTCTCAGTCTGGATCTGTACCAGCATAAGTGAGGTCAGAAGTTAGCTCTATATGCCCAGGACAAATTATTCACAACTGTGCTTTACGCAACAGCGGTGCCTGTGCTCTCCGCTAAATACCTCAGCACTTCTGAGAGGTCTGCCTGCTGGCCAGAGAAGCTGCCATTTTATGAGTCAGATTTGACTCAGCACGTATCAGAGGTGACACACGGCACCCTTCTCCCAGGGAGACCAACAGGGTTCGTTCTTGGTTTTTTATTTTCTGAATCTAAGTCATTCCAACTTTCGGTACATTTGCTCTTCGTGCACCAAAAAATATTAGGCTGCAACTAGAGTTGAGAGATAATTGATACGTGTAATTAATCTTTCACCGGCCCCCAAGCGGCGAGTGATCTAGAGAGTAGTGGTTCATTTACCTTGGCAATCTTTCCCATTTCATAAATGTTGGCTCTCATATCTTCCAAGGCAGTAAAGCATGCCTCGATGCTGGCAATGGTCTCCTCCGGATTGGCGCAGACATTGGGAAGCCCTTTGGGGAAGTAGAAACGTGGAATGTTTATGGACACAGGGGCATTGGCAACGGCTTTATTCACAGGCACAAGAGGTCGTGGGCTGGCTGGTGACTTCAAAGGGGCTGGGGATGGAGTCCCAGGCTTCTTCTCTTGCTTACTTTGAACCTGAAAAGATAATGCAAGAAATAAATTCTTTTCCTAGATTCTTTTTTTTAAAGGGAGGGGGAAACCCTCATGCTCCACACATGCAGCCAGACACTAACGCGCATCAAATATTCTGTAATTTATGCGTGTGCATAAAAGACACAAAAGTGCCACGTTCAAATTATTATTAATAAGATTGCAAAGTCGATCATCTAAAAGCTGGGAAATGGCCGATTTAAAGTTGCTTCCACAACCTTAGCTCCACCCCTCGGTACATGCATATTATGACAGCGATGCCAATCATATATTACTTTTTCTACAGGGCCTCTGCCTTATTCAGCGTACAAGATGGCTTAAAACAAACAGAAGGAAGTTTTTCCTTCAGTCAGCGCACCGTCAACCTCTGGAACTCCTTGCCAGAGGATATGGTGAAGGCTAGGACTTTAACAGGGTTCAAAAAAGAGCTAGACAGATTCATGTCTCCCCCCATTGATTGTTCCCAGCTTCTGGCAAGCAGAGGCTGGGGCCCCCCTTCACCCCCCCCCCGCCCATCCTGGCTTACAGCCATCGATGAAGGCAAAAAGGGAGGGGAAAAGGCCCTCTCTGTCAAAACTGGCAATTCTTGTTGCCAAGTCTAGAAGAAAATGACCTCGAATGGTTATGGACCAATGTCCTAACAGATAAAGCGCTACATGCGGTATTAGTTGGTGTCTAAGACCACCAAAGGACACTAGGAATTCCCTTCTACACACCCACCTACAATGTGTAAGAGAAAAAAAAACAAAACCCCCCTGCATGCTCATACAGGACTTCAATCTGAATGTCATGCACCAGAGGTCCTCAGCTGCCAGTACTGAAACATACTTGGAATTTCAAAAATTATCGATGATAGTTTCCTAACTCAAAAACAGGAGGGATTTCTATATTATACTTAGTCTTAACTTATAAAAAAGATCTGATACAGAGCTAAAAATGAATGGTATCTCTGGTAAAAATGTTCATGACTTGATTACATTTATAATGTGCAAACAGAACAAAGTCTAGGTCAAGAATTCACATGCACTTTTTGTTTGTAGTAAGAGAGCCACCTACTGAGCGCCCCCTCATGGCCAGAGGTCACTTTGCTCTGGCCTGCCTCAGTTTCCTTCTCAGTGAGGTAATGACTTCACTGTAAGAGCCCACAAAGATAGGCCAAACACTCTATTCTGCATCAGTATCTCTTCTTTAATGGAGCCTTCTAGAAAAGTATGTGAACAACATTTACGGGTTCTTACTTTACAGCCCAGGCAAAAATTAAGAGTCACAAAACAGGAAGTCTCTGAATACCAGCAGCAGCTCCTAGTGTAAAGCCTCAAGCTTGCTCAGGGTCTTTCCCAGAGTTCTCAGGAGGAGAGATTTGTAATTCCTTCCTTCTGTTTCTTCTTTGTTTCTCTCAGGCTTCCCTTCCTAGAAATGCTGTAATCCCTTCTTCCTCCTTTTGGTACTCCCAGATGCTCTTTTATATAGGAATTACCTGACCCCTCTCAGGGGTGTCTGCATGGAAACCAGTATGATTGGGTAGGCCATAAAGATGCAAGCCATGTTGACACAGTGGTCTCAAAAGGGGCAATTTCACAAAACTGAAAACAATTATGAGCCAAATCAGCATGCAGGAAGAATTTAAAATAAAAAGAATATGAATGATAATTGAAAATTGTTTAAGAATACCTAGATACACCAAAAACCATAACCCCACAATGGAAGAAGAAAACTAAACTGGCAGATTATTTATATAAAATAAGAAAGGGTAAATTGATAGCAATGAATAAAATTCAGAAGCTAAGAAATGTAGAACTTTGATAAAAGAAGCCAAGAGACACAAGGAGAAATCTATGGCAAGAAAAGTACAATAAGGAGTTTTTAAAGGATATTAGAAACAAAATGAATCCCGACTATGGTATTTGTCCATTACTAGATGGTAATGGCAGAATTATCAATAACAATGCAGAAAGGCAGACATGTTCAATAAATATTTTCTGTTTTATAGTTGGGGATGGAATAACATAATTATATCATATGCTAACAGACTTTCCATTCCACTAGTATTTCAAGAGCTGTTAAACTACAGTTACTGAAGTTAGACTTTTTAATTTAGCAGGTCTGGACCACATGACTCCAAACATTTTAAAAGAGCTGGCTACGTAGCTTTCTGTACCATTAAATGTTGTTTTTTAATAAATCTCAGAGCAAGCAGGGAAGTTCTAGAAGCCTGTAAGAAAGCTAATGTGCCAATATTTGAAAAGCGTAAATGGGATGACATACCTAGTTACAGACTTATCAGTATCACATAGACCCTGGCAAGATAATGGAGAGGCTGATATGGGACATGATTAATAAAAAAATTAAAGTAGGGTAATAGAATTAATGCCAATCAAGATGTATTTATGGAAAATAGATCCTGCCAAGTGAACTTGGCATTTTATTTAATGAGATTACAAGTTTCGTTGAAAAAGGTAATGTTGATGTGACATCCCTCCGTCTTCTGCGAGGCATTTGACTTGGTGCCACACAACATTTTTATTTAAAAAAATACAAGATTAACATGGCAAGTATTAAATAAATTAAAAGCTGTCTGACTGTTATATCTTAAAAGGTAACTGTAAACGAGGGAGCATCAAGTGGATATGTTTCGAGTGTGATCCGACAGGGATTTGTTCTTAGCATTATACTGCACTACCATTTTTATCTACAGCCTAGAAGAAAACAAAATCCTTATTGATAACGACACAATGATTGGGGGAGCGGTAAACACTGAAAAGAATAGGTCACTTACACAGAGCCATCTGCATCACTTTGTAAACTGGGCCAAGCAAAGAATATGCATGTTAATATGGATGAATGCCTCATCTAAGAACTAGGAACATAGGCCATACTTACACGATGGAGGACTCTATCCGGGAAAGCAGCAATTCTCAGAAAGATTTGGAGGTCATAGTGGAGAATCAGTTGAACACGTATCCCAGATCAAAGTTGTGCCCAACAGGGCTATAAACAGGGTAATCTCAAGTAGTAGTAGAAGGGTTAATTTTACCTATTCATTTGGAATTAATGTGACCACTGCTGTAACACTGGGTCCACAATTCAAGGAGGTTAAAAATTGGACAGGGTTCAGAAAAGAGTTAAGAGAATAATTAAAGGATTAGAAAACATGCTACAGTGATAAGATTCAAGGATCTCAATCTTTCTTAACAAAGACAAGGGGTTCAGTCTATATAAAATTACAGACTCAAGTAGTTACATGAGGAACAAATATTTGATAACTGGTTCTTCAATTCAGCAAAGAGGGGAACACCATGATCCAAAGGCTGGCAGTTAAAGCTAGACATTCACACTGGAAAAAAAGATCTAAATTTTAAGTAGTAAGAGTAATTATTAACCATTGGAACAATTTACAAAGGATGGTGCTGGATTCCTAAGTTGCTCTTAAGACAGCAAGCCAGATCATAGCTTATCCTACCTCAAGATGACAAATGGCATTCAGAAGCTAATTATTTTGAATAGTTTGTTAATAACTGGCAGAGCCGGATGATCTTTTGCGAAGACAACTGTGTGAAAGCAAGTGGTGCCGTCTCAACGTATATAGTCAAAGACAGGGTGGCAGAGAAATTTAGAAGAACAGGCTGAAGATTTCCTCTGGCTTGGACAAAGTGCAAATGGAGGGCTGTAATACTGTTAATGGTGTCAAGACATTTGGAAAGGATTTGAGGAAACACCGCAGCAAAATGTTTAAGGATGAGCTTACATGACAGGCAGAGAAGAAACAGATGAAGCAAAAACTTACTCCACTTCATTTTCTCGTCCATGTTGTCCACCCAAAGCTTCAGGGTAGCTAAGTACAAATAAGGCTGATGCTGCTATGACATGGGCATTGAGTAATCAACCCACAGAACAGATTTCAGGGCTGGAGAAGAATCAGTCCAAACACACGTTGGCTGCTGACCCTATCTGTAAAGTTGAATCCCTGGCTGTCCAAGAAGATGCAGGGTTTGGAAAAGTCATAAGCCAGCTTTGGAGCTGACGCAGGGGAGCACGCTCGCCTGGCATAATCTCCCAAGACCAGCTATGCTGGCTTCAGGGCAGATTTGTGTCAAAAGAGCAGCACAAAGCTGCCACAATGCAACAGAGGTCTGGATCACTGGGCATGGCACGTAAAGCAAAATACCAACCAGCCAGGCATTTGGGGACACCCCCCAATGGTGCTTCTCTTAAAAACAGTGCAACAAAGTTTTCACCATCTTTATCTATTTCTCCCTACACCTGTGAAGTTGTGGTCCTTGTCCTAAAATAACAAACAAACCAAAAAACTGTTTCCCCTTGTTTACGAATAAGACATTTTAACTCTGCACTCTAAGCCTTGATGGTCTATTTATAAACCGGTTGGTATCTGGCTGCAAATTACTCTCTGCAAATAGACAAGCCTAGAGGGAACATAGTCGCATGCCCTGCTCCAATAAAAACGCACAAAGTAATACAAAAAAAGAAAACGAAACCCCAGACTTCAAACCTGGGCCTGCTGGAATGACTTCTGCCTCTTCTTGACCCGCGATGGGAGAACAAAATCACAGCCCCTCGCAAGGAAAGCTAGCTCTCCCCTTAAGTCTGGGTCTCTTCGCAGAGAGCTTTCCTTGATCATCATCTTGTTAAGTTCCTGAGCAAGCGTTTCGCTTTCCAGCTGTGGACCACAGTCTGGGCAGGCAATCACGTCAGCCCCAGTGGGTCACTTTCTTATTTTTGCACTTCACAGGCCAGGAGCTACAAGTGATTTCAGGTAGAAACATACTAACTCTCCTCTTTCCTCACAGGGAAGTGTCCTCGCATAGTATCTCAATCCCAAAGCCAAAGCCCCCGCCCTTCCCCCCCTTTTTTACTGACATTTAAGCTATCCCTCAGCACTACCAGTATCTCCTGATGCCTTCTTGCAATACTTTATCGAGAAACATGATCTACAACAGAATCTATTCCCCTGCTGGCTATATGACAGATAATCTGTCCTTGGCTTGTAATAGGCCAGGGGTATTGTGGGAAAGGAGGTACCCACCACCACTACCAAGAGTGCTAAAGTTAGACACACTGCAAAAGTTGCTAAATATATCACCTTGCCCAATAGTACTTATTTTAAGAGCTTCAAAGCTGAAATTTGATGTGTAAACCTGCATCCGTCAGCCCCTGCTGGGCCAAACACATGCTCTAAGCACCGGCCAATGTGGAAATGGTGGGAGAGGTTTATGATGCCTCTGCTTCATGAGCTGACTAAGCCGTGGAGCAAGACTCATTCTAACTCAAATTGTAGACTTTTATTTTTACAAAAGCTTAACTTTTACTCCTCATTTGGAAAAAGCAAATCACCTTGTTTCTCTCCATTTAAAAGAAGCCTGGTAAGGTGACCTTGGGTAATAAACTCAGGCATTTTGGAGCAGTGGTTACAAAAACGGTTTTATAAAGAGACCTTAATGAGTCACCCTTTCTAGTTACTTTTTCCATAGCTCTCACTTTGTTGTCTCTGGCATGAGGAGCAGCCAGTGTCTAACTATGCTACTCTGAAGAGACTCCTACAGAGGATCCTGGTTTATGATAGCTGGGTGCAAGCTTGATTCTCTGATCCGTATAACTGTATGGAATCATGTGACGGGACGAGCAAATATCAGTTTTCTAGGAATCCTCTTCTAGTCTCTACCATCCCCAGTGGGGTTGGATGGTCCCAGCTGCTTCACCAGGAACTTACTTTCTGAGTTTGGGAAAACACAGCTGAGGTGGTCTTCCCGATGACGCGCCTGTTTTTATTATAAACGTGCTTTTGAGAATACAAGCAAATATCCCTACAGTGTCCCATCATCCACCAAATTAAGGCCATATTGAGCCACACTCCCGGTGTTGGTCCTTTGCTCTCACTGGGACTCTTGTAGGAGGTCCAGAAATGCACAGGATTTTATCCCATGCAGTAGTTTAAAAGGGAGACCTGTCAATGGTTGTTGGACCTCCGCACACGACAGATTTGGGTGTCACTTGTCCCAGCCGCAGGCTTCAGTGTTCACGAGTGTGTGCAGCATTCCCGTAGGAGTCTCATTCAGACAAATGGCTTATGTGAGCATCCACTTACTAGAACATGAAGCAGCTGACTAGACAAACTGTGCTGCAATGGAGAACAAGGAACGTGGCCACTGGTAGGGTTTCCAGATGGTTGAAACAAAAATACTGAGCCGCCCCCCCCCCAAAAAAAAAAACTACAGGAAAAAATTCTGTTGGGAGGGAAAGGGGGGGGGGAGAGAGAGACCAAACTTGGGGGTTTTTTGTTCAAGAAAAGGTCTTTTGCCCAGCAGCCTTGGGGAACCAGGTAAGCTTGGGGGCTGGGGTCAGGGGGTGTTGGAAGCCGGAGAGGGACTCAGGGGGGAGGGCAGGGAGGCTGGGCACTGAGTGTTTGTAGGGTTGCCAGGTGCCCGGCATTTTCGCCTCCTGGCCGGGTAAAAATTCAGAAAATACCGGACAGCTCCGGTGTCCAGTATTCTCTGAATTATTTTTACCGGACAGGAGGCGAAAATACCGGACTGTCTGGGTGAATACCGGATACCTGGCAACCCTAGCAACAGCATATGTGGCACAGCCAGCTCTGATCTGGTGCAGGGTGAGGCTGCGTGGGGGGGGGGGGGCGGTTCCAGAGATTAAACAATTAAACAGCCCCATAGCTTGACCCCCATGCGCCCAAGTCGCCGGAATGGGCGAGCGTCTAACTGCACCCTTAGTTCTAATGCTCCTATCGCATAAACCCCGATGCAGCACCTAAATGGGGGACCCCCATGAACGAAGAGGGAAAAGAGAATGTGGGGAGCTGCCAGCTGGCATACATGGCAGAATTACACTATTCTTTGGTTTCTCTATTGATCTGCGGCCAGAAAATCCAAGAAAATTTTCTCTCCTGGGTTGCCTATACTCCAAGGTGACTAGACCAGAGCCCAGCACGGGCTATGCGTCATATTATGCTACAAAAGGACGTTCGAATGAGAAAGTGGTGTCAGTCCGATCCTTGTGTTCAACTGGACACCTTTCCTTCAGCTTACCTAAACGGAACACAGGGCTTTACCATTGTAAGTCCATCGCAGGAATGGGGCAGGGGAAAGGTCCAAGACAGCACTCTCCAGAGACAGACAAAAGTTTATAATTAGTTTCCAATTTCTTTATTTTAATTAATTTCTAAAATATTGTGGCAGCGCTTAGATGCTCCAACAGGACTCAGGGCTCCACTTTGCTGTGATCTGTTTCCACTGTCACATGGCAGGGTATCAGATGTTGATTTATTTTGAATCAGCAGTGACAGGGCATTTTTATCTGGTCTTTCACTGAAATCAGGCAAGCCTTACTGAATGACCAGAAAGATACCAAAGGACTTCTTGTAGCCACAGTTTTAGTAACCTGTCTTTAAAAGAAGTCCCCCTATACCTGTGTGGAAAAAGGGATGTAGTTATCTGGAAGCCAATGAGTTTTTTAGAATTGTAGAAATTTACTTTTCATGCCCAGGTAAATAGGTCATAGACAAGCTAAGAAGCTTCTTTTCTTGCTTTGACATTCCAGAAGAATGTAACTGACAATGAGGCCTGGTTTGCCAGATGTGAGTTCCAAGCACTGGAGATACAGCAGATTTCAAGCAAATTCCTTCTAGTTATCAGGACGCACAAAGGAACTAACAGAACTGTGCAGCAGAGAAATCTCATATTAGTTCTGCTGACCTACAGGGCAAAGCCCATACCAGTCACCAGAATGAACCCAGCTCAGCAGAATTTCTGGGTCAAGAGATCAGAAAACACTTCCGAATTCTGAGGCAACTCTTCACTGTTAAGTGGCCCAGTTTAAAGGATGAGGTAGAGAGATGCCACAAGTCAGAGAGCTCTTATTTACCCAACAGAAGGCAGTCAGACACTCGCTCAAAAGCTAGATCTGGAGGCCCAGTCCTGATAAAGGAAGACGAATGAAACTGCTATCGCTAGATATAGCTGCACCCCATTCCTACATGGCTGGGGCTGATCCAAGCACTCCCTGCAGGTGAACTGGTCAGTGGTTTCAAACCCAAGTGAACTGCCACAAAAGCCCAATAGCACTGGCATTTCCATTAGCAGTCACAGCTTTAGAGGTTTCAGGTGCCAAGTGTTTTGTTCCATTGGGCAGGCGTGTTTGGGCTATTTCTCCACAGTGTATTACTTTCTAATTTTCAAAAAATAGTTTTGTTCTTTTTTCCCCTCTCTATCACCTATGGCTGGCTGGGGAGATTTATACATTGCTGTAATTACTTGACGGGAGACTGTTAAGGAATAGGAGGAGTCTGTCATCCTGGGAGCGGTGACTGAGGGCTCCCTAGCAATATGTCTTATATTCTCTGTTCATCTACGAAACAAAACAGGTCTCTGGTCAAGGTCCGCCCCCGCCCAAGGTGAAGAGGCCGTGTACTATCAAATCATGAAGTTTCCATTCATGGTTGATCGCAAAATGTCTGCAGAGTGAGTCTCCAAGTACATTCTGTGTCCTGGCAAGACAGGCTATAGACAAGAAGATCTGAGGATTGATGCACCAATTCCACAGATTAACTGCCTCTGTGCAGCCGATCTCACTCCTCTCCGCTGGTGGACATAGATGACATCTTCACCAAACAGGGGATACCAACCAGAGACTATTCACCTCACGGACGTCTGAGGTGATGGAACCGTGCGAACGGAAGAAAGGATTGGCAAGTCTCTCTTGCAACTTAGGGTTCCAGGAGGTTGTGTGCACCCTGGATAACTGAGAAGACCGGTAATGTTGGGTAAATGACTGGACTAGAATTTTCATTTCAGGGCAGGACTGTAGGTGCCCAACGAGTAAAGAGACTGTAGGTGCCCAACGAGTAAAGGACCTGGAGTCCTTTAGCATATCCAGCGATTCATCTGTCTTATGGTTAAGTGCTCTGTATCTCCCTAGAAAACCAAAAGAATCAGGCCAAGACTCCCCACACGTGACTATAGCCATAGCCAAAACTCTGAAGGAGGTATCTGCTGCATCTACTTGGAGGACAATTCTGACCACAAACTTCCTTTCATCAGTAAGTAGGGCCCTACCAAATTCATGGCCAGAAGGCTCAGACTTTGAAGTCTGGAGTACTCGACATAGTCCAGGACCTGCACATGGGTATGGGAGGGGATGGGTGAAAACCTGAACGTCTCTCTCTAAAACAAGCACTGAAACTATTAATTATCAGAACTAAGGTAAAAATAGAATTGGTAAAATCACAATAAAACTCATAAAAGTATGTATAATTGTCTTTTTAGGCAGAGGCTAAACCTTTACAATTTCGAACTCAGACCAGGTGGCAGCGAGAAGGAACTCGAGATGAAGTCAGTCCACTCTGCTCTTTCTTACCTTGGATGGGAGCATGAGACAAACCAGGGCACATGAATGGGCCAACAGACACTACTTTCAAATTCTCCAACCTTGGAAGCATGGTCACAAATGCATCACCCTCAGTGGAATATAATATGAACCATCATTTGAAGAAAAATAAGTTATAACCCAATTGGTGACTGACTTTGCAACCTTAATAACCATTTAAACATTCAGCAATTTTGTCAATTTTAAAAGAAGCAAATTGGAAAAGCAGAAATATCATGCAACATCATATTAACACCCCCGTGGGACATCAGCAGAGTTGGAATCATCAGGTTCTCCCTCACAGAACTAATGGAGTAACCGATAGCAGTAGTAGGTTTTTAACCTTCTGTGTGGACCAGCAATAGAGAGACTAAGGCCACTTTGCCAGTGGCCTTCACAGATATTTGTAACAGAGAAAAGATGAGGCTCAGGGATCTTGGGTTCCATTTCATGCATTGGAGGGAGCATTCTCTAGTGGCAGAAATTCTTCCTTCCTACCACCTACAACCTCTCTCTGTCCCTGTCTCAGTCTCATCTCTTCCCCACCCCTAGCGCCTGATTCCAATCCTATTCTCTCACCGACACAGTTCCAATTTCCACTCCTTGGGTTTCTCATCCTCATTCCCCGTTTCTTCACCCCCATCTGCCACTGGCTCCTTGCCTAGCCACTTCCAGGATCCCCATGAATTTCCAGTCCAGTGTCCCTCTCTCCCCCTCCACCAGCCTCCAATCTCAGCCACCTCCACCCAGGTTCCTTGTCCCAATGCACTCTTTCCTCAGTTCCCCAGGGACTGGTTCCTGCCCCCCTCTCCATTCAATTCAGGCAGGTGCTCTTCCACAGGACCCAGCAGGAAACAGCCTCCCTGCTCTGAGACCCAGTTCTGGTGTCTGGCGCCATTCCCTGCAAATCGGTGCACCAGGCCAGAAAGTCCTACTGTGCTCCAGTAGCCTGCAGCTGGAGCGTATTCAGTGGCTCCATGGTGGTGATGGCACATGCACACTCTGGGCACAGGCAGAAGCTGCGCTCCGTGAGAGCGGCACTGTGGGAGATTTAACTGCTAAAAACAAACAAGATGCTGGCCACATGGGCACATGCACCTCCACGTGGACACATGCTATGTTAGCTCAGATTAGGGGTAAAAAGCACGTGGCACCATAGCCAAAACCTAATGAAGATCCCAATCAATTCACTACCTCTCACTGTGTCAGTGACTCCATCTGAAAGATGCGGTTTTTGGCTTTACAGCGAATACCCAACGCTTGTTCATCCGAAGTGCTCACAGCACTGAAGACAAGCGAGTAAACCTGGCTACCCTCGTTTTACAGTCGACTCCTTTAGTGTAACAACCGCTCTCCTGAAACAGTCTCCTGTCTCTTCAGATGAAGCCTGGCAATTGTCAGCTAAACACAATTTTCCAAACCAAAGTCACGGTGGTATGGCTAACATAGCACTGTCTTACAGGGACTGGCTGGAACACTGACTGCCTCCCACAGTTAGTTAAAAAATCCCCTTGTTGCTACAGGACAAAAGCAAAGCAACAACCACAAAACCGTGATGCTTGCTTGCTGCTCTCTGTGATATAAAGACAGCATCCATGTTTTATCACTGCGCCTTCTGTTTGTCTTTGTAATACCAGGGGCTCACTTCCCTTTTTTCCCTGGGGGACTTCAGAAATCTTTGGGTAACAGAAAGGTGACATTCCTGAAGAAGGAAACTAATTCTTTAGCTTTCCCAGGCTCAGATGAGGAAGTTGCATCCTCACCCCGGACTGGGAACTGAAAGAACAGTGGCTCAGGGTTAATCTCCGGCAACAGCCATGTTCCAGCTTTCCAAAGACTTCCACTGTCCCCCAGGAGAAGAGGGAAGCCCAGGACACATATTCCTCAGGCTGGAAAAAAAATCAAACATAAAAACCCCAGAAATGTTCCCATCAAATGAAAAAAAGTTGGTGCTATCTTTATACATCAGTCAGGAGCAATACATATCAAACAAGGTTTTTGTTTGACATTCATAGTTTAAGGGCAGCTACACTCTTTCCAATGACCTGGCTTTGTAAATAAATAAATATGGGTCTGAGGAGGGTAAGACCAACATTTATTTCAGAGAGTTTGGGCCTGACTCATTCTCCTCTCTCTTGCAGGAAGGAATCCCTCCCTCCTGCTAGTGATACCGGACAAGGTTCTGTTTGCAGCCTGCTATTAGCAGAGCTGCCTGAAGAAATACCGAGGGGTCTAAAAAAGGATTTCCGCACCCCATTGTCGGAACCAGAAGAGCTCCCCCCCTATCTATACCACTGCCGGTAGCTACACACTCAAAAAAACCCACGAAGCCTTGGGGGCCAATTTGGATGCAGAGTTCTTCTAAAAATCTGGCCATAAGTTCCCATTGGCATTACTGGGCACAGAGCACGGTTGAAAACCTGGCCCTTACTTAGGTGCCTAAATGGGAGCTGGGCTCTGGAGCGTCTGGCCCCGCCTGTGTATCCTGAGCACTTGGAAACCTGGCCCTAGGCTTGTTTGAAAATTCAACCCAATGCCAAATGCAGGGCCACCAAGCTTGTTCAAGCAACCGAGGCCATGAGCCATCCCCACCACCTGGGCAGATCCACACTGGGCTTCACGGGACAATGGCAGTGAAACTGGCTGCCAGGAAGTTGGGCTGCCGGTTCGTGGAACTAGGGTTGCCAGGTGTCCGGTTTCCTCCAGGACAGTTGGTATTTTGGCTTTCCGTCTGGTTTAAAAAAAAAAAAAAAAACTGTTTTCCTCAGACAGATGGCTGGTGGCATCTGCGAAGGTGGGGTGGGAAGCAAGGAGCATGCTAATTTAAAGGCGCAGTGACCTTTTTTTTTTGTTTTGTACACCCAATTTTTCCCTGCCTGTTCGGGATTTTTTGTGAAGGTATCTGGCAACCCTACCTGGAACCCTGCTGCAGAAATGCCAGACTCCATGCTGGCTCCTTGTGCTCGGAAGAGAGAGTGAGTAAAAGAAACTGCCTCTTGCCAGCTTCTTTTTCAGGGGTGATGAGGGTGCGGGCTCTGCTGTTCACAAGGAATGCAGGATAGCAGGGTAACAGGCCTGTGGCTCTGCCTGGAGGCAGGGGCACACCAGTGTGTGGTGCTCGGTGATGAAGGGAATGGTAAGGGAGGCTACTTTGGCTCACCCCGGTCCAGGGCATCGGTAATTTGTTTAGCAATGACATTTCCTTTCCCCTCGGCTATAAAGGGTGCACTTACAGGACAATGCAAGAAGAACCAACCCAAGCACCACCAGTAAGGAGAAAAGCTCTTCCTGCAATGAGGAAGCGGTGATCTCAGATTGAAACTGTGATGCATTTTTTTTCAAAGCCACCTTTCAATCTGTGTCCCCGTCGCATTCAGAGAGTCGGGCATGACCTGTCATGTGAGCACATACATTCATTCAACAGTCACACGTTTTTCATAGTTTCCAGTGTCACAGGCTTTGAGGTCCTACCTTGATCACCTCTGGGGCCTGCTGAATCAATGTGGGGACAGTGTCTTTGGTTGTGGCACTTGTACCAGTTCTCTGTACAGCTGGGAAGGACTGAGAGGGAGTGGTCAAGGTTTCCTGAAGAATTTGCATCATTTCCTTCTCTTTGGATAAACTTCCTTTGCCCATTTGGCTTTCCACCAATTCCTGGGCAAAATCCTCAATACTTTCCAGGATACGCATTAGAAGGGCTTTGTCGTCTTCCTCCATTTTGTGGCCATTGGTTTCCAAGGTCTTTGATAAAGGGGAAGGAGAGGTCTTGTCAGGGAATAAACAGACTTTATTTTTGGTTTCAGGTGTTAGAGGTTGGACCTTCCCACCTTGTTGGCCAAGGCTCTTCAAACACGCAGGATCATTCTGCTTTGCGGTGGGCTCCTTCAGTGTGCTCTCCATTTTCTGTGAAAAGTGCTCCAACTCCAACAGCAGCTTATCTATCTCATCCTGGTTGGTTTTCCTTGATTTGCTTTGTTCTCCTGAAGAAGCGTTATCCCTGGAATCACTCTTAAGAGAATCAACCACTTGTGTAGAACCAGTGTCCTTCTCAGAGGCCTGAGCGAGAGCTTCCGTGTTCACTCTGGCCTCTTTATGGACTACAGTAAAATCTGAACTTCCAATTTTCTGCTGGCTGGTCTCTAAACTCTCCCAGCTACCTTTGCTTTCTGTCCTCTTTTCCTTCCCTAGTGCTACCTCCCCATCTGACTCCTCTTCAATGTAGAGTGTTTCTGTGGAAGACACGCAGTTGGAAGGGCTTGCTGCTAGTAATGGAGATACAGTACAAACATTTTTCACAGTTTGAGAGTTGTTCTGCTGTGTGGCATTGTGGAAGGAGTCTGAGGTAAAGCCCCCGGCGTTGGTTTGGACAGGTTTTGGGGTGCCAGATGTGCCAATCTCATGCTGGCCCTCTTGCAGTTCTACAGCAGGAGAGGGTCTTGTCATGGTGGGTGGCAAATGCACAATATCCTCGTATCGAGGAGGTTGCTCATTGCCGAATATTGGGGAAAAGGGAGCCTGCTGCAACCCATGCAAACTGGTCACCAGTTCTGCCAGCTCACTGAGTTCCAAGTGACTGGGCTGCTTTAGATCAACGGGGAGCTTTTTCAGGTAGGAAGAAAATCTAGTCATCAAATTCTTATATATCATCTCAGAGCTGGGCAAGGGGTCATTATCATTGGCCCCACTGGTCTCGCCTGTCGATTTCTTTTTGATGCAGTGCTTGATGATATCGGTACATTTTTTCAGGTCCTCGGAGCATTTGAGCAGAATGTCCAGACACACTTTGATATCTCCACCAGAAGAGCTGTCCAGCTTGTGCTTTTCCAAAATCTGGGTGATAAAGCTCTCTTCAGAGAAGGGCTGGGTGGAGAGGGAAGCGGCAGCACTCACGTTTCCCTCTGGGGAACTGCAGCTCGCCTGCCATTTCTCCCCAGCGGAGGGAGTCTGCGGCAAGCCAAAGGGAGGACAATTCTCCTCATTGCTAAAGTGTCCATAAATCAGATCAAAATCAAATGACCGTCTGCTGAATGTTTCTGATCTCACTTTCCTTCCCTTTCGGTAGGTCACATGGCTGGAAGAGCTTCTGAGCCTTTCAAAGGAGAATTCCTTTATTTTACCACTGGCCAGGTTTATCGCTTCCCCAGTGATGTCCTTAAGACTGCAGCTGGCTTGCAAAGACAACCCCTTTTTGAGCCGGGGATTGCTTGGGAGGATCTGCTGATAGTCTTCATTCCCAGGCAAAGACAGCCTGTGCTCAGGAGCTGGAAGTCTCTGGTCGAGATCTGCCCCTTTGGCATTGGACGCAGGGACGTGAAGTAGCTCTGCACAGATTCCGCGGTGGGCCACGATGCACGCCACTCCTCGCCTGAACACCTGGCAGGTCCCGGCGCAGTAGTGCACCGTGTGCCGAAAGTGACAGTCTATCACCACGCTGCTGTAACAGTTCACAGACGTGACGACAAGCCTATAGGCCGCTGCCATAGCATGAACTCCCCTGGGGACGGAGGCTCTGAAATTCACCACAAACTCCGAAGGGCCAACCGCCCCTTCAGACCCAGGCTGGGGTTAACGGAAACATTCCCATTTCAGCCTCATCCCACTGGTTAAGAAAATAACTAGAGGGAAAATTCTGGGCTGTAAAGTCTATAATCCTGGCGAGGCCCGGGTCGATGTCTGCAGTAACGTTGCAACAGCCCCAGCAGCACCGATAAAGTTTGATTCGGGCTGATCTGATTACATAATATTGCTCAAAACTGTACTCCACGTGGAGATTACTCGTCTGACCACTGCATCCATCGCTTCCTTTCTTATAGTCCAGGGTGGTTCAGTAAGGGACATTTTAGAACACACACCAGATCCCAGGCTAAAAAATGACAATGTTATTTTTTCCCCTTATATTTCTTCTCCTTCTTCAGGCCTGGGATGTTAGGGAGGGAGGCTTTGTGCTGAGAAAGGCAGGCACTAATCGCCTGTAACTAAACTCCTGTCGTTAAGAAGGGAGACACCTGCAATAAAAAAAAACAAACCAAGAGTCAATATCATTACTAGTGAGAATACGCAACCTGAACTAATACAGTACCAAACATAAGACACGAGATCTAATTCCCAGCACGATGTTGTATTGGGAAATGGCACGATGAGAATCAGTGGGCCAAACATAATGCAGTTGAAGGCTGCCTTTGTATTTCCATTCTAAAGACTCTTTTCTTAGCTCTGTCTCATATTCCACAATGTATTTCTTTAGGGCTTCTCAAGGAGACTTTTTTCCCCTCTTAAATGGAGCAAAAATGTTTTGACCATTTTGGGGAATGAGGACAGATAGGGAGAGAAGATCAAACCCAGACTGCACACTGTGATCGCATAATTAAAGTCACACATGTAATGAAGACCAACACAGGGGCTGCAATAACATGGCTGTTTGATGCCTGAGCTCGGAGGCAAAGACATTTGCCTCCTTTGACCCCCCCAAACATGCTAAACTCTCCTTCCCACCCTCAATATAGAGCTGCAGAGAATGGATCCTTCAAAAATATCGGGAAAGATCCCTTACGAAGAAGAGAGTTTCTGGCTCACAACCTGAAGCACCCTCTCAGGCCCTACACAAATACACACAACAGCCGAACTAGGCAGAAATACCAAAGCTGGAAAAAGAAATCGCCACCAAACCAGACACTAGAGTTGACCGCTGAGTTTAAGGTCATAACAGCTGCTCTGAGAACCCAATCTCACATACAATATGATGGGGGCTTATTTAGCTACAACTAATCAGGAAAGAGATCTTGGAGTCATCGTGGATAGTTCTCTGAAGATGTCCCCTCAGTGTGTAGTGGCAGTCAAAAAAGCAAACAGGATGTTAGGAATCATTAAAAAAGGGATAGCGAATGAGACGGAGAATATCTTATTACACTTTTATAAATCCATGGTACGCCCATATCTGGAATACTGCAGGCAGCAAGTTTTAAACAAACAAAAGGACGTCCATATTTGACACAAGAAAAGAGCCTGAATAGACAAGTTACCACAACACAGGGTGCGATTCAGACCAGGACCAGCCGTTTTAGTTTATTTGTACAATAAAAGAGAGCTTCTTTACACTATAGCTTCAGGGGTACCTTGCATCAGCCAGTCAAGTTAAAATATGTATCTAGATTGAATGTGCTGAAAGAGGAAATTGTATGCATAGATGACGAACACATCCAGTCATTAAAGAATCCTGGGGGTGCCAAATATCACAAACTATTGGAGTAACTAGAAATTGTACCTGGTGGTGTTCGGGTCCTTCAGGGCAGGGGGCTGGAGGGTGCAGGAGTCAGGGCAGGGGGTTGGGAGGTGGGGGGTGCAGGAGTTAGGGATTTGGAAGGTTAACTGGTAAGAATTATTCTTAATGGGTGATGCTTACCGGTTCCAGTTAACCAGTGGGGGTTGGAGCAGCTCCTTTCCGACCACAGGCAAGGGACTGCTCCAGCCCTCTGGGGCCCACCGTGGACAGGGGCACTCCAGCCCCCCTTTAAATGGGATTTTACAACCCCAGCAGCAGTCAGGGCCGGGGTGGGGTGGGGGAGTTTCTCTGGGGCCAGCCAAGGTAGCAGGGATCCCCAGGCCTAGCATGCTTGCTGTTCCCCTGTGGTCATTTTGTAGTATAACTGTCCCTGCTATCGGAGCCCTTCTTTCCATTTGATGAGAAACAGTTGGATTCTAGGCACGTCCTATTGTCTCGGCACAATGACTCTGCTTTACGTTAGGATAAGAGGAAGACGCAACCAAATTTGGCAGTCCTAGCTCTTACTGTTTGGGAGGCATTCTTGAACAAACGGACTCTCAGACAAACAGACACATACACATACATACACACACACAAATACATAGTAGATTGTTACCAAATGATCCTTCGGTAATAGCCTTAGGGCTTCCTAGTGGAAAAGGTCGCTCAATAGGAAATGTAACATTCATCTCTTGCCTGCTGGTAGCTGCAAGGCTACCAATAGCCTCCTGCTGGGAAAAGAAAAACCGTCCAACTGCAGAAGGATGGTTCAAAAATATGAAAAGTGGTGGCTATGGAAAAATGATAGCTCCAGTTATGTACCCAACAAACAGAGGACAAGGAGATATTTAGATATTAATACCATTCATACAATACTCAGGCAAAGCACATTAACCCCCTCCAACCACCCTCAAATCCAGCTTATCTGTCAAATTATTGTGAGTTTTAGCATTTGATAGGCATGCCAGTTTGTGAAATATGTGCAATTAGAAAGTTAACTCTCCTTGCAATGAAATTACTAGGAAGAACACTGTGGCTTGCCATGTACGTATTTAAGGAGAGTTCGGACAAGCAGCTGTCTGGGATGGTCTATGTGCTTCCAGCTCTACACACCTACCAATGCATGGTTGGGACGCTCTCCACATTCGTTCTCAGGACTGCATACCACATCGCAATGATCACACTCTTGAAAGCCACGTCCCCAGGCCACCCTCCTTCTAATGTCGGTGTCTGCAACGTGCAGGCACCTGCTGGCTGAACATTCCATCCTGCCTCCGCTGGCTGCCAGGCACAGCTGGGCCGGGCTGCAAAGGAACCTGCCGCTGCTCCCCTATTCTGGTGCCAGTTTTAGCCCATCCTGGGCTGCGAGAATCTACGCCAGCTGGCTGTAGCCCCCAAGCACCCAGGGGCTGGGAGGGGCACTTAGGGGGGTGAGTGCCATCAGTCACAGCGATGACTCAATAGGCCCTGGGATAAAGAGACGTCATTTTTTAAACCTTGGGAGGCTTACCACACAAAACACTCTGAATTACATAGACTCCAATTCGGCAAAGCTCTGAATGCTAAGTGTGGGACCTGGTGTCCCTGATGTGTTTGCTGAAGTGCTTTGCTGAAGCTGGGCCACCGCGCGCGAAGTCTCCAAAGTCAGCTTTTTAATGCAGCGGCGAGGTTTTTTCCAAGCCGAAAAGCGCACACTTGTATGTCTTTAAAAGCATCTTTGGTCCTTGGGCTTGCACGTCCTTTCCAGCACTGACAGAGGTGGACTGCCTAGGCTCAATAAAGCCCCTAATTCTTTCCATTCCCAGCAGGTGCTACAAAAAGGACGTTAGCAGTCAGTTCTCCTCTCCCTTGGTGGGGCAGGCCCTAGGCTCCCTACGCAATGAATGGGGAGAGACAGGAGCCTACGGGTGCTATCCACAAAAGCCAGGACAATAGGCAGAGGAGCGCGTGAATTAGCCATTGGCAGAGGTGGACGAGAGGGAGTGTCCTCCCCTCTCACAGAGCTGGGCTCCTACACCTGGGCCCCGTAGGGAGGTGCCTCTTTCTGCTTGTAGCTCACAACTGGGGACCTTCTCCGGCAGTCGGCCGGTTTAGACACCCAACATGTTTCTTACAGCAATCAGGTGCCTGCCTCAAACCTACCAACCTGCCGGAGGAGGAGGAAATAGCAGCACTTGTCTTACGCCAGTCAGCTCAGTGGTTAGCACACTGGTCTAGGATATGGGAGACTCGGGTTTAATTCCTCTGGCAGAGGGGGAAGCCCGATTTTAACAGGAGCCTCTCTCCAGCTCCCTTAGTCTCTTCTGCTGCAGCTGTTCCATGGTGGATACTTAGCCATCGGGCCAGGCCAAAGCAAGAGAGGACAGCTCTGCAGTCCGGTGCTTAGGGGGACACACATAGGATGTGGGAGACCACAGTTCAAGCAATTCTTGGATTATTTATCCACACAGGAGCAGCTTCAATAGGAGATCTCGAGGGAGCCCCAGCTAAGAATATCCCATAGCTTAGTAGCTAGAGCCTTACCTGAGAGGTGGGAAACTCCTACTCAAATCCTTTTCACCCCTCGGGCAGGGAGGAAGAATTGAACTTGCGTCTCCCACGTCCCAGGGGGGAGTTCTAATCGCTGTCTAACGCTTATAAGGCAGATCCTGGCACCACCAGCTCCTCTAGCAGCCAGAGGCTGACTGCGATCCATGGGTGTTTCTGAGCACCCAACAGACTTGGGCCCCACCCACAAATTTGGCAGACAAATGCCGATGTTCCCATGTGAATCACCCTGGGGCTTAGGCTGAGACAGACACCTAGAGGAACACGTGCATGCCTCAAAGAGGAAACAAAGGCATGGAGGGAGCGGCTCCCCTGAAAACCCAGGTACTGAGTGAGGTCAGGTGTCTATAGAGTCCCACAGAATCCTATGGATCACAGTGGCACCAAAACTAGCTCTTAGGAGCCTATCCTAGCATAATGACTAGAGCTCTCCACTGCTCTGGCTTCTGAGAGTTAACTCTCCTAGTGCGTGTTCCCATGCCCCTTCCAGTCGAATTCAAAAAGTCCCAAACAATGGAGCTGCTACCACGGCCTTAGAAATACGATTCCATGCTCTAATTCAGCTTAGGAGCAACACATTGTTCCAGATATTGAGCCTACATTTTATTGTTTCTGCTTTACCTCCCTTGTCTCAAATTATGGCCTCGTACCAACCTCAGTAGTCGTTCTCCACCCTCACTGTTTACACCTGTCCAATACAAATGGATGATTACGTCCATCCTTAGGGCTTGTCTCCACTTACAACATGGCAGGAAAGACATTCCCTATGGCCCAGCAGAGTATGTACGTCATCTCGCCTTCCCACACCCTTGAGCGACGTACTTATAAAACACTGTGTTTCAATAGAACCCAGTCCCCTTAGCCCTGTTTGTTGCTTTTCTCTGAACTCTTTCCAAATTGTCAATATCTTTCTGGTACTAACGTGTCTGGGCATCAACACAGTCCAGACAGAGACTCATCAGAGCTGACAGAGGAGGGTTATTACCTCTTGCTTCCATGATAGGGCGCCTCTGCTCAGAAGCCCAAAAGCACGTGGATTCCTTTGCCGCCATATCAAAGAATTCCTCACATCCTTTTAATTGTACTAACATGCTGCACCTTGCCAGTTACTAATTCTTACTGCATCTGAAAATGTGCTCGACTAAGAACTGTCAGGTAAAGAAGTACTTGGGACTTGCCACCAAAGAAAGAAGAAAAAAAAAACTTTTAAAGTTAACGCAGAAAGTCCTTTCCTCACTGTACCTCTTCTTGTCCCTTGGCTTTAACATGGCTAGCTTAGTATGTGCTACACCAGCGGTTCTCAACCTTTCCAGACTACTGTAGCTCATTCAGGAGTCTGATTTGTGTTGTGTAAGCCCAGTTTTCATCTCGCTTAAAAACTACTGCATGCAAAATCAGAGATCAAAATACAAAAGTATCATAGCACACACTTACTGAAAATCCCAAAGGGGTAGCCATGTTAGTCTGTAACTTTAAAAACAACAAGTAGTCAGGTTTTAGAAATGGAAACACACAGAAACCTGAAAGGGAACATTTTAACCTGCCCGGGCACTCATTAATGGACTTAAAAGTAGCCATTCTTATACAAAGGACTTTCACAAGCCAACTACACAGATTGAGAGAGAGACTGAGAGAGAGAAAGAGATTGAGAGAGAGAGAGGAATTGACCTCCCTATGCAAATATGACACCCTTGGCCTGAACAAAGACTTGAACTGGGTAACATGTTATAACACCAGCTTTGCTACATTCAACACCCTATTGCAGTGTTTCCCAGTTTCATTTGGCCACAGAACCCTTTTAAACTCAAAATAATTTTGCGGAACCCCTAATAACAGTCTTATATATGGAACTGAAAAAGTAGACCACAAATAAGTAAGGATAATAATAAACAAATGCTAAACAAGGTCATGAGATCTACAATTAGTTTAATTACACAAATCAACTGGAATATAAATATTGTACTTACATTTCACGGTATAGTTTCTACAGCGGTATAAATGTCAATGTCTGTATGACATTTTAGTGTATATTGACTTCAATGGCACGTTGAAGTATGTAGCGTGTTGTAAAACCTAACAAATATCTAAATAAGTTGATGTACCCCCTACAAGAGACCTGCGTACCCCAAAGGGCATGTGTCCCCCAGCTGAGAACCGCTGTGCTATACTGCAGTTTGCCTTGTCTTGACTAGTTTTAGAAGGTGTTAGACTGAGCCAGAAAACATGATCTAACAACACACTTTAAATCCGAGTCAAGATGAGGCATAAAAAGAGCCTTCCAGTTATCTGATCTTAAACATAGCTTGAATCTGCTCTTCTTGTGATTAGAGTTTGGTGACTAACACCCTCTCTTCATGAATAGTAACATTGGAAAGACTAAGCGCTCCCAAAAGAAACATACTTATTTCACTCTTTTAAGCCTGAAGTTTTGTTCTAGTTGTGCCTCTAGAACAGTACATCTGAACTGTGGGTTAAGACAGACTTTGGATAATGGCTGCCACGAAACCAACTTCAACCCAGAGGATAAAGAGTTAGTTTCACAAAATGACATGTGAATGAATGGGGCTTCTTGTGTGGTTACAGAATAATGCTTTATATCTTTCCTATCTGCAAGCAGGCATGAATCACTTTTGAAGGGGGGAAAATTGCTGCAGATATCAAGGATATAAAAGGTTATTCTGTAAAACACACTGGAAGCTCTATTCACATCCAGATTATGCTGGTGTGAAATAACTGAACAATGGCACTCTGTTAAATATTCCATTTACTTACATCCTGTGCGCCTAAGAAGCATAGGACAGGCCTCTGCAGCTAGTCTCTAAGGACCTGTCTACACTTAAAGTTCTACTCACTCTTCCTGCAGTGGGCAGCTGCCTCAATGTTAGCAGCAGAGTATTTGCTAGAAGGCAAAGGGAACTCCCCAAAGGAGCACAGTGTTAGGTGAGTATCAGATTCTGAAATACTAATAGCTGTATAAACCCATAGGTTTTACAGCAGCCTTGACAATCTACAAGGCAGCTGTCCACAAGGCAATTCCCGCTAAACAAGCTGCGGTCCCGAGCAGAGAGAATAAGACATTTTTACTCAAGGACTTTTGCCTGGAGAGTGTCTGTCTTCATCCAGGCTGAGGTAGGCGTTTAAAGGATGTCAGGGAAGATCAGAGCCTCTGTAACCTATCTACCATGGGTCATCCACATTGAAGCTGGGAAAAGGCAGCAAAGAATAGGAGAGATTATGATGGGTGAGTGGTGTCAGGATCAGACATTTGCGTTCTCTACGGATTCTCTACACTGCAGACTGGAGGCAGTCTCTCAGCCCTGGCACACGGACTCACACGAGCAGGGCTTGAACGGGGACACTAGAAATAGCAACATGGACACTGCGGTTCACATTCTAAAGCCCATCTGAACCCCTAGGGTCAAAGCCCCAGCCCAAACCGGAATGACCACGGCAGTACAGTAGCTCAAGTATGAATCTGCCTTCCCAGACTGGGAGGCTTGCTCCCAGCCGCAGTATAGACACACCCTAGGCTTTGGCACCTGGACGGCTCACAGGAAAACCTGTTTGAAATTTCATTCGGATCCAGTCGCAATACGTTTTCTCATGGTGACATCTTTGTAGTGAGGTACCAAATTCTTCATTCCACTTAGACAAGGAAAGAGAGAGGGCAGAGTCATATCTAACATCCAACAATGTGTAACGCTGACCAGCAAAGTTCTACTTTTCAGAATAAAAAGGCTGGGTGGAGAAAAGAAGCCCAATCTTCAACACTTCTTGGATAATTCTATAAAGAACTACTCCAATACCGACTTTTGGGGAAAGGGGGCCAGGGAGTTTCTGTGTATAATGTTGACGATACATACTTAACCTCATGTGACATGGGCCAAGGTTCCTGTACTCTATCACATTACAGAATTCTATTTCCATTAATTCCAATCCCCTTCTTTTTGGAAAATGACTACATATAAAACACTGTATCAATTAACAGTCAGGATACCATGGAGCCTGCAGCAAGCGTGATCCACATCTGCTGCAAGACCCACAGTTTTGGTGTGCTCTGGTACAATGCAACAGGAAATTCTAGTCTATGGTCTAGTTCGTTACACTCTAGTATTTCTAATGGCATACACATGAAAATATATACAGAAGGATACTGTATTCCTTCTGCTATTAATTTTGATAGTAAATGCAATGTATTTATACCATCCTTACATTTTCGGTGTGATCCAAATTTTGCACTCAGAAATGCACAGCTGCATTATAGAACTTACAGAAAGAAGTTGAAGATTCTGGCATCAGACTAGGGGACAGCTGGGAAGGCAGGGGAGATATTTCAGATGTAGAATAGACTCATTAGTTTGATATTTCTGCAAAAATAATCAGCAGTGAAACCACGTTGACAATGACGAGGTTTCAGAGTTAACGCTCTCTCTCAGGGAGCAGTTCACAACTCAAAGCTATTACTTAAAGTCGGCTGTAGACTGAATAAAACAACACAGTGTCTCTAAAGCTCTCTTCCTTTTTACAAATGCTTGATTTTTTTTTTTTTCAAAATTCTATGGCAAGGTGGATTCAGAAGTAAATTCTGTGGCCACAGATTATATGAGGTCCTACCAAAAGTGTCCACCTACAAATTGTAACGCACACAACTGGGTTTCCACATAAAAAAGATCTGATCACTCTACAGACAAAACTGCTCTCAGACACTTTCTAACATAACCTTGGAGGGCCCTGCTAGAATTTGGGGAAAACAGGGAGTTTCCAAAAACATCTCATGTTTCAGCAGAGTAGGAGATTCTTAGAATGGAAAACTCCATCTATAGCCTCCAGAGGAGAGGGTTTCCTTATAGATCTTGCTTCATTTTCT
Source organism: Pelodiscus sinensis (assembly GCF_052426305.1). NCBI lineage: Eukaryota > Metazoa > Chordata > Testudines > Trionychidae > Pelodiscus > Pelodiscus sinensis. Next base: position 52,356,841 of record NC_143061.1, read on the forward strand.
CAAATATAAAAAGACAAGACCTGGGAAAATATTCTCCTGCAAATCATTCAGAGCCTTCAGTCTCTGGTGTAATAACTCGTGGAATGAATGAAAATGATGGATATTCATCTTCTACTTTTATATCACCTGTAGCTCCAAAAATTGCTACAGGGCTGTACACTACAGTTTAAAATGTAGCAAGGACTTTCCCTTTTATCTGGCTGCAGCCTGTAAAATATGAAGAAACAAATAACAAAAGCATGCACTTTGTGATGGTTGTAGGTGTTCCCTTGGCAACTTGCCAGCCACTGTTAAGACACTGACATTCACTGCAACTTGCAAAGGTGGTGACTGTTAAGGTTTATCTTATGCTCTGAGTTAGAAACCTTTTGTGGCTACTTCATGGTTAATTGCCTTTACCACAAGATGCTTTTTAGCTGTGGGCAGTAAAGTTTTTTTCCTTGTGCTCATAAAATCTCTGAACAGGTGATCCTAATAAAGCCCTGTGAAGTGTATTCCTGTATTTTAAAAATGTAGAGATGACTCCCTTAAATTCTCCAGAGTTTTACTATCTGCCCTGACTTTCCTGCTAGTCCCTTTGACTGTGCATCACAGTGAAAACGTGACATGCTTAACTGGATATACACCACGGCAAAAGCTTCACATAATTGACTGGTCTGTCAGTAGTAGCAACTGTGGGAGTATGAGGGTAGACAAAGCTGCCGGACCCAACACAACTTTAACACCAAGTTTGTATCTGTTCTGAGAAAGGTTCCACAACACAGCATCAAAAACACAGCCTTGTCTACCCTTCTGAGGCTGCACCGGTGTTAGCAACAGTGAGAAAGAGTTGCCCGAAATACACCATGCTGTCACCGCCACACAGAATTGTTGAAATGAGCTACTTGTGCATTATAAGCCAATATTTGTTAATTCCTCGCCAATCTCATATGGAAAGCAAACCAGCATACAATCTATTAATACTAGCAAAGTTACAGGGTTTGAGACCAGGGCTCTACTAGTTCAAGTACTCCTTCCCATTTACTTTGCACAGACCTAGGCAGTCTGAGGACAGTGTAATACGATCTCATTCCAAGGTCAAGTTAGGGATAGAAAAATCTACAGAACCGTTATTCCAGTAGTGTCACCCTCTGCGGAACTCCTCCCATGAACACAGTGGCACCAAACACGGCAAATTTAAATCAATGATCTCAGAGGGGTAGCTGTGTTAGTCTGTAACTTTAAAAACAAAGAGCAGCCCTGTGGCATCTTAGGGCATGTCTACGCTGGGGAGTTATTTTGAAATAACAAGGCGAGGCATCCATACTACCTAGCCTGTTATTTCAAAATAATGGGCTTGTTATTTTGAAATATCTACTTCTGCTTGTGAAGAGGAATAAGAAATAGTTATGTCGGGAGTTATTTCAAAATAACCTGATAGCCTTAGAGACCCACAAAAATAACATAGGAGTATCATGAGCTTTCGTGGGCAAAACCCGCTTCTTCAGAAGAGCCCGAGTGGAGAAAAAGCAGCCCTAGTGCTCATGTTTGTGCTAGAAACCGGCCATATGTGAGGCTTTGTGAGCTACGCCACTTACTGACTGTCATACCTGCTGGTGCGGATGCCACCCAGCCATTGCTGTAATGTACTTAAAGTAGTAATATGGGTCACCCAGTGTTATTTTTTTCAGGTTTGGCATCAATCAGGGACCCCTGAAACTCTCTCGTACTATAGAACCAAAAGCTTTTCCCAGATGGAAAGAGTGTTCATATGACTGTTGACAAATGTGCTATCTTCTCATTTTGATAGCGTCCATTTTTTTTTTTTTTGCAGCTTTTAAGGCTATGCGCCATGATTCACTTCTGCAGATAGAAAACTGTGTCACACACGTCACCTTCAGTCAGCGCTTTAAAAGCCTTTCTGCTAAGCACCTGTTCCTCTTCAATCATGTTCAAAGCACATATTTCTCTCCACCTTAGTCTCTGTCACAGCCCTTGCCACCAGTAAAGGCTCAGCAAGGCAACGTATGAAGTCCAGCTAAGCCGCATAGTTTGCATTAGTCCTGTGGTCACCAACCCCTCAATCGTGATTGACTGGTCGATCACAAGGCATCTGGGGCCCTCCCATTTCCCCCCACCCCCAAGAAGCCCCACTACCTACCTCCAGCGACAATGGAGGTAGTGCCAGCATCCTACAGGGTGGAAGAAGTCCAGCAGCTGTGTACCACTTCCAGGGTTTCAGGAAGTGCACTGGCTGCTCCCCGTCCCCCAAACAGCTGGCCCGGTACCACAATCCAGGTGTGTAGCATGCTGAGGACTTGTTGCATGGGGGGAGGGGGACTTCCCTCCTCTGCGTGGGGGAGAAAGGGAGAGGCGTCCCTGGAGGAGATGCGTGCCAGGGACAGCCTGTCCCCTGCCCCCACCAACAGCTTGTCCCCTGTCCCCATTAGCACCCTGTCCCCTACTCCCACTGGCACCCTGTCCCTGCTCCCACTGGCACCCTGTCCCCACCCCAGCAGCCACTAGCACCCCTCCCCAGTACCATGTCCCCTGCTCCCACTAGCACAGTTGGGGCCACATTAGTGAGGCTTGGGGTGGGTGGCTGGTTTGGAGGAGTTATTTTTTTGCATCTCACTTGTGTGGCACCAACTGACTTTTCTGTGGGTAAGTGACTCCTGACTCAAAGCAGGTTCCCCGCCCTTCTCATAAAGAAAGTGCTGAAACTTTTTGAGTTTGTCATAATATTTTATTTAAAAATGAAGCCTGGCCAAGCCCCCATCTGGCCGCAGCATCATAACACCCCCACCCCAGACTCTAGATCTGAGCCTATCATACACTGGCACCCCCTGTCCTGAGCCTCTCATATCCCCAAACTCCTGCACCCCCACATCCCCAGCCTTCTGCCACAACATTTCTGCACCACCCACACACTGCAAATGTGTCCTGAGCCCGTTATACGCCCAACCTCCCTGCCCGTAGCCCCTCACATACCCCAACCCAAACTCCTGCACCCTCACATCCACAAGCCTGTAGCTTTCTCAGCACCCCAAGCCTCCATCTGACCCCAACAATCCCCAGCCTGGAACCCTCTCCCCAAGGCTGCATCCCCTACTCCACCTCCTCCTGCAACCAAATTCCCTCTCAGAGATTGCATCTCTCACCCCTTCCCACACTCAAATCCCTCATTCCCACCCCATAGCCCACCCATCCTGTCTCAACCCAGTGAGGGTATGGCTAGACTGCAGGAGTTTTTCCAGGATTCCAGAGGTATCCCAAGAAAACTCTTCTGCGTCCAGGGATGTGTTTGTTCTTCCACCCCTTTTTTTTTTTTTTTTTTAAGAGGAAAAGCAAACATGCTCTTCCGGTAACCCCTGTGTTCCTCGTTCCACAAGGAATAAGGGGGCTTCTGAAAGAAGGGTTTTTCTGACATTTGGTCCAGTCTAGACAGGTCAAATGTTGGAAAAACCTCTTCCTATGGAAGAATCAGGAAAAAAAAGCAGCAGTGTAACCGTACCCTGAGGGTATGTCTAGACTACATGCCTCTGCCGGCAGAAGAATGTAAATGAGACTACTCGACATAGTCAATGAAGCAGGGATTTAAATATCCCCTGCTTCATTAAAATAAAAATGGCCGCTGCGCTGTGCCAGCTCAGTTGATCGTCGGCACAATGCAGCAGTCGAGACGTGGATCGGTCGGCAAGGAAAGCCTTTGCCGACCGATCCTGTAAACCTCATAAGGTATCAGTCAGCAAAGGCTTTCCTTGCCGACCGATCCCCGTCTAGACTGCCGCGTTGTGCCAATGATCTGCTGAGCTGGCATAGTGCGAAGGCCATTTTTATTTTAATGAAGCGGGGATATTTAAATCCCCGCTTCACTGACTATGTCAGATAGTCTAATTTACATGCCTCTGTTGGCAGAGGCATGTAGTCTAGACATACCTTGAGAGAATATAAGGGCTGGGGATAGCAAGTGATGGAGAGGAGGAGAACAGAGAGGGTAGGGCTTCAAGGAAGGGGTGGGATCTTGGGGGAAGGATGGGATGGTAGATCTTGGCTTCTTCTGACATTTAAAAAGTGATCTTGGGCATAAAAAGGCTGGAGACCACTGCATTAGTCCTATCCGTATTTATTTCTGTTGCTTTTACCTTTTAATGCAATACATTACATATGTTCTTGTTGTAGCACTCTATAGATTACCCAACATCGTACGCATGGGCGTCTTTTGGACAAACACACTCCCTATTTTCCATGCAATAGTCTCATTAACAGTGACTGATTCATACCCTTTCTTACCTGTCTCGCATGTTGAAACTGTACTTAATGAATGCCTTCAGGCTTCTGGCTTCCCTCAAAAGAAGTAAGTATTCTCCAAATACATGCCATAGGGCCTACTATTATGTGAATCTCAACCACAGTTGGCACTGTTCCCCGCATCTTCAATTTTTTCTTGATGCTCAATGTCCTTCCTCTCAAACTATGCCAAATTCAGTTTATGGGTACATGTCTTACAGCATGAAAGGTGCACCAAACATCCAATGCAGCAGTATTCCCCAAAGATTCAGCTACTGGTTGGTACTCTGTTCCCCCACTGACAGCTAAACATGATCAAGATCACAGAAATAACAAAGATTTGTAATAAATCACTTTGGGATTGTAATTCACTATATTAAGTAACATATGCTGCATAACTATGTGCATCACGTTTGCAAACTGATTCCATTAATTTCTGGCTGGATGCAGGTGTCATAGCAAATGCCTCATAACAGTTTTTGGCATAATAAACAAAGCCGATAATCAATACAACTGAACCACTTCTTTTTTTGTCAATGGCAAATCAGCTGGAAACACTCCTTCCATTTACAGTAATCGGTAATATTAAAAAAATTGATCAAGTACCATGTTCTGTACATTAACTGACAACACAGATGACCTTTGTGAAGGCCACATGTTTGCCATGCCAGAGTTACAGTGCAATTCAAACACGAATTTTTCAACATATTCTCCAATACATAGCTACATAATGGTGCTAGGTTTGTCACGTTTGGTACCACTGTATTTGGGGGAGAAAGGACTTTTGAATGATACTCAATTTGACTTGTTTCCAATGATGCTGGATTATCAAAATTTAAAACAACCGGAGGAGCTGGTGCGAGGAGCCACGATAGCGAGTTCCCCTGCCATGACATACAAGGGGGTCACCACCAAAAATTGAGTCTGTACATTTTTATGAATCAAATGATATCTCGTTACTTTATCACTATTTTGCCCAGGGAATTACACATACTCCCAAACTACAGAAGGGAGAGCAGGAAGCTTGTGCCATTTCAGGGACTCCTTTCCCTTCTGTTTCTTACACAGGTTTCATATTCTGATACTTGACCTTCAATGGCAGTGTGTGTATCTAGTCCAAATAGGACACCTTGGGTTCTTTTACTTTTCAGCATCCGTACAAGCACTACAAATTATGTTTAATATAAGTCAAGGCCAGAAGGAACCATTTTGATTATCTAGTCTGACCTTCTGAATGACACAGGCCACAGAACTCCCAAAAATAATTCCTAAAGCAAATTTTTTTAAATCTTGATGTAAATATGGTCAGTGCTGAAGAATCCACATAGATTGCGACACAGTCCATTAACCTCACTGTTAAAAATGTGTGCCTTACTGTCTGAATTTTTCTTTCTTCAGCTTCCACATAATGGTACATGGTAGACCTTTCTCTGCCAGGCAGAAGAGTCCATTAGTAAATATCTGTTCCCCATGTAGATTCTTCCAGACTGTAATCAAGTCGCGCCTTAACCTTCGCTTTGTTAAGCTGAAGAGATTGAGCTCTTTGAGTCTATCCTTATATAAGGCAGGTTTTCTACTCCTTTAATCATTCTTGCGGGTTTTCTCTTAACCTTCTCCAATTTACCAACATCTGTCTTGAATCAGAGAACTGGACACCACATATCAGCAGTAGTCATAGCAGTGCCATACAATGAGGTAAAATAACCGCTCTGCTCCTCCCATTTATGCATCCCCACATTGGATTGACAATTTTGGTCTGGGATACGGCGTCCTTGCTATGCATGCTCAGAAGGGGCTACAGTAGCCCAGAGGGCCAAATGAACCAATTAGGAGGAGGAAAAAAGCCTTAAATAGGAGAAACTCACTTGTGAAGAAACAGGCCAGGCTTCCATGAAGTTGGGAAGCAGGCAGCAGCAGAACGTTGCAAGGAAGTCAGTTAGAGAGACAAGTGGCATAATGTTGCTCCTTTGGAGGAGAGAGTTTTGGGGCTGTGTGACAGGGCGCCTGCCCTGCACTGGCCCATTAAGACCAGGACTCAGGCTCTGAGCCAGGGCTAGAAAGAAAGAGGCCAGCTGGAGCGGTTTAGGGCCAGTGAGAGCCCAGCTGACAACTATCTAGGGCAGCACAATTGGCTTGGGGAAGCCAGCTGAACCCATTAGAGGAGTGAGAGCCCCAGCGGGCAGGTATATATAGAGAAGCACAGGTTGCTTTGGGGAGGCAGTGGAAGGCTGACTGCAGAGGAAGCAGGAGCTCCTTGGAGGGAGCCAGCCGAAGTAGAAGGGCTGGAGCAGGGAGCTCTCCCGCAGCAGTTGCCAGGGACTCCAGGAAAGGCCGGAGGAAGGCGGAGGCGAGTTGGGGCCAACCGGAGACTGCCGGCCGAGGGGACGCTGGCCTGGAGATCGCAGCCAGCGGGGCAAGTCCAGGGGAAGGAAGCCAGGGGATCCAGGTAGGAAGTGGCCCAGGGCAGGAGCGGGAGCCGCCCCTCCTGGCCTGAGAACCTTGGTGCGTTCGGCTGGATGGCCCCGCCGGGGGAGTGACCCGGTACCTGGTCGCTCACAGGGCCCTGGGCTGGGACCCGGTGGAGTACGGTGGGCCCGGGTCCCCCTACCTGGGGTGCGCCCTGCTACAACAGTTATAAACTGCTTGGTGGACTCGGCCTTGCTTAAAGGGCCAGTTATATACTGCTTTGTGGCCTATGATGAGCAACCCAAACAGACTGGAATTCGCCCTGCGAGGGGCTATATGAGGACAGTCAGGGGGCACTGAGGCACACTGGGGGCATGCACCCCCTGACAGGCTGGCAAACCAGACAAGGAGGGGAGAGCCAGAAGGCTAGGAAAAGATTCAGGGAAACGCAGCTAGGTCTGGGATGGAACAGACGAGGTTGACTGCAGACTAGGGTGCCTGAGCCAGAAGCCAGAAAAGAGGGAGGACCTAGGTTCCCTAACCAGCCTCTGGAGAAGTAGCATCGGCAGGACCGGAACAGAAAGAGTCCTTGAGCGTGTTGGTGGCATGTGATTTTCCAAGCCCAGAAAGGGAGACCACCCACCTGGTGACCTGCGCCAGAGGGTCAACCCTTTAAGAGTGCGCTGAGGCACTGGGGCAGGAGAGGGTTGTAAGCTGTGAGAATGGCAGAGGGTAACCACTGGCAGGGGCAACGCCTAGCAAAGCTAATCCCCAGAGCAGCCAGGAGGAGGCACTATCCCGCAGAGAGTAGCCACCCCCTGTCACATGGCCACAGCATCACACTGGGAACCAATCACGGCAGGACCCACTTGAGAATTACACCTCCTTTATAATTACATTTTGAGACCTCTGTTAGCCAAGTGTTTAATCAATTTAATGTGTGCCACGTTAACATCCTTCTAATTTTTTAATCAAAACAGCATGCAGTACCAAGTGAAATGCCTTACAGAAGTCCCAGTATATTATGTGAACATGATCAGGGCTGGCAACAGACTTCATAGGGCCCTGGGCAAAGTGAATGGGGGACTCAGCTTTTCCACCCCAGAAGGGGCAGGGCCTCTGGCCCCCAGAAAGGGGCGTGGCCTGGGCTAGCCTACCCACGGAGCCCTCAGTGCATCCCAGACCATGATGACTTAAAGGGCCCAGGGCTCTGTCGACTGCAAAAGCAACCTAAAGTCCCAGATCCTTTTAAAATCACTAGGCCCCAGGGCAGCTGCCCTCTTTGCCTACCCCCGCAGCAGACCAGAATACTATTATCTTTATCAAACTCGTAATCTCATCAAAAACAGAGATCTACTTTCAATAAACCCATGTGGATTTGCATTTCTCACGTTACCCTGATTTAATTCTTTATTAATCAGGTCCAGTATCAGTTGCTCCATTATCTTGCCAGGATATCAGGCTGACAGGCCTAAAATTTACCCTTTTTAAAAAACTGAAACAACAGCAGCTTTCTTCCAGGCTTCTGGAATTTGCCCCGGGCTCTGAGACTTACTTGGAATCAGCTAGCTACACGACCAGATCCTGAAAAACAAATTCTTAGATGCAAGTATCTAGACCTGCTGATTTTAAAATGTCTCACTTTAGTAGCTTTTGCTAAACATCCTCCAGAGATATTAGGGGAATGGAATGAGTGTTATCACCATACAATGAAATTACATCATCTGCTTTTCCCCAGACACAGAACAGAGAGCTGCATTGTTGTTCATAACACTACCATTTCCCTCTGGTGATGGACCACAGTCCTCCTCCTTATTGTTCTGAACTCTGCTGGCCATGTGTTCTTGGGTCCCTTCCTTTCTCACTTTTTCACAATTCCTAACTTCTAATATATGTTCATGATCAGGGCTCTCCAGCCACGCTGTCCGGCGTTCTGCGCATGCGCAGATTGCCCGAACCCGACTCTTCCGGGATGTAATCTACTCGCCACGGGCAAGTAGATTACATAGATTGTCGAGCCCTGTTCATGATTATTAACCTCGCCCTTCTTCCATTTGCTATCTATTATTATTATTAATATAGCTATCTTCGGTTCCCTACTAAACCATGTCAGTTTTTCACCCAGTATGGCCTTCTTCCTCAATTGAGAGATTGGGGCGTTTGAGGCAGCTAGTAAGGTGTTCTTTAGTGATTCCCAAATCCTTTTTTTTTTTTTTAAATTAAATTCTCTCTCTCAGCTGATTTGGCTCATGATCATTTTTACCTTTTTGAAACTGGCCCTATCAAAGCAGCAAGTGCTCTGTGAGAGAGTGTGCGTAAACACGGATATAAATAACTCGTCTGAACTTTATTCTACTTGCACATTATGAATGTGATCAAGTCCTTATCTTTTGTACCTAAGCTCCTGTTAATTTTCTGTTCTGAGATTAGTTCCTCTTTAGATTTTAGGAAAAGGTTTATTGAAAAATTCCCTCATGATGGCTGTAACACCTATTTAGTTAGGAAAATGTCATCTATGATGTTTAAAATCAATAAGATTAGTCATTACATTTGTTTCTTTTGTGCAATTATCAGAGTCCCCTGGGTGTCTTATAAAAAACATGCAAAGCTACCAACCAGAGAGCTGAGCCTAGTAAATACACCAACACTGGATATTCCCTTTTCTGCATTTAGTGTTAACTTAAAGCGTTAAGCTGAATCTTAAGCAAACAAAGAAAAGCTTTCCCCCCCCTCTTTTGCTTATTCCTAGTTCCCTCTCTTTCAATGAGATGCTCCCAATCCCCTTATTTGTTCAGCTAAATCCAACAAAATAGCTCTGATGCAGGGTTATGCACCTGGCAATAAAGTGACTCTGAAGAAAATAACCCACCACCCTACTACTTGGGGTTATGATAAGGTTTGGGTGGTCTCAGCTACAGCTGACTCAACAAGTAGAATAAAAACTACAGGTTCTTAGAGATGCTGGTTTGAGACATGTTGGAAAGCTTGCAATGCCAGGAGGCCTGCTCGATACATTGTATGGCTAAATAAAAGGGGACAAATTCATTGCTGCGCTATGCCTCCTATGTGTTAATGAGGCTCACACAAAGGAGTTAGAGGTCCAGAGTAAAGTTTCCCTCTGGGAACATCCCCAAGCAGAAGGGGCTTTTGCATAACTTCTGCAAGGCTTCATATGCTCACAGTGACCCACTGGAGACCAGTGGAGCAGGAGTACAAGTTAGGGCAACTCTCAGGTTAAACATGGCCTGGAGGAGTCCTGTTAAGGTGGTGTGAAAACATGATTTTGCAGGCAGCACAGACTGGGACAAGTAATGTTTAACAGCATGTCAGCTGATCATGGCTAACCCCTGGTTCTAGCAGGCTTTGGCACACTGCTGAACACAACCGGTCTAGGCCTACACCTAGTGCAAAGGCCCATTGCACACCGGGTTATTTAATACAGCTCCTCAAGGTCATGTCCTAACACTTCCTAATAGTCTATTGAATTCAAGAACCATGTGAACTCCAATACATAAGGTCTGTCCGTACCAGAATGCCTGTAATGGAGAGCCAGCCTTCCCGTACCAGAATGCCTGTAATGGAGAGCCAGCCTTCAGGACTCAGAGATATGGAACACTTAGCAATATAAAGGAGAAACTTAACCTTAGAGGAGGTTTTTTAAAAGCAGGTTTCTAGCTGATTCTTGTGGCACTAGTCTTGAAAATATAAACCAAGTGACTGTAGGAATCTATGGAAGAAGCAGTAGGAGGTTGAAGGAAATCTAAAAATCACAAACTTTTTATGTAAAAGCTAGATATGCTGGTCTATACTTGATAAGTTACCTTCTCTGATACATAAACAACAAGTGATAGGCAGATGAGAATTCACTCTTACTAGTCATGCCTTCCATGAATTCATTCATCTTTTTGCTAGTTCTATCTTGTCTTCTGCAGAGTTGCAGCTGTTAAAATGTAATAAATTATTCCAAAAAGGTGCAGCATGTTCTAGTGCTCAGAAAAGTCTGGCATTTTTACAACTTGTGATTTTGGCTGAACCACACTAGAATCACACAGGGCAAATATGATCCATGCAAATTAAATACTTAAGCATGGATGATTTTTCCATTCCTCCTTTAAAGAAAATGAAACCTCTTTTATAGCCCGGCATGCTCAGTAAATAGCAGGAGGCTGTTCTCCTGTAGCTTTACTAAGTCAGGGGACTTTTTAAAAAGCCCCATGTATTTATCTCATTTTTTCTACTAAATACACTTGATCATAAACTACCGAGAACTAGAAATGATGAGGACTTGGGAAAAAAAACATAGACCTGACAAATGGAGGTGATCCTAACGTTTCACTGAACAGTGCTCAGTAACTTAGCAGCGATTCAGTATTTAGTTTTACCCTTATTGTTAAAATTGGTTCCAGGACTTATTTCCATTAGTCAAACCCCACCCTGAACACAGAATTAATAAGTTCCTCTGGACCTTTCTACTGCGCTCATCACGTGAGTATCTGAGTGCTTCATACAGATTAAGGAATTTATTTTCACAACACTGCCATGAGGTGAGATAAATATTTTCACTACCATTGTGCAGATGGGAGACTGAGCCAGAGAGAGATTAAAGTGAAAAGTATCCACTGATTTGGGTTGCCCAATCTGAGATACACAGAATTTGATTTTTCAGAGTACTTGATGTTGTATGGCACTTTACGTGTTCAGAGCACAGCTCCCATTAACTTCAGTTGCATCTGAGCACTCTGCACTTCAACAAATCAGACATCCAGGTCTCTGTATCTGTGTAATTTGAATGCCAGTCTCTCTCACCCACAGAAGCTGGTCTAATACTAGGTATTATCTCACCCATCTCATCTCTTTAAGCACCCAAGGAACACAAAGTTGGTGATCACCTATGAAACATCTGGTTGATGTGACTTGACCAGCATTACATAGGAACTCTGTAGCAGAGGCAGGAGTAGAATCTAATTCTGCAAAGCAGCATTCAATTACCATGAGATCACTTCTCCTCTTGCAGCAATCCCTTGCCTCCTTCACCACGCACCTTCCAACTTCTGCAACAAAGGAGATGTGGATCCTACAGACAAAAGCCTGATTCATTACACAACCTTAATTCACTCCCAGAGCAAGTTCATCCATTCATTCCACTGACTCAGGGGTCCTATGGAAAATGCAGTATGTGGTCACGTAATTAGATACTGTATCATAATGCACACAGACAAGAGGGCTGAATTAGCTTGCAAAGACAACTTAATTCTGGAGTTTCCTAACAGGGAGAGCTTGATTTTGTAACCTTAATGTTCCTTTAATGCAGTTTTGCAGATGTAATTACCTTGCTATTTTAAAAAGTAAATTAAATATGCAGAAATTTCATTGTGAGAGACCACACTGACACCCACATAATTCACAAGCAGGACTAGAACCATTATATCCATCACACAAACTTCTGTCACTGGAGCTAATAAGACCATAAGAACGGACATACTGGGTCAGACCAAAGGTCCATCTAACCCTGTATCCTGTCTGCCGACAGTGGCCAATACCAGATACCCCAGAGGGACTGAACACACCAGGTAATCCTCATGTGATCCCTCCCGTCACCCAACTCCAGAGAAAAAGAGGCTCGGGACACCATTCCTTCCCACCCTGGACAAAAGATTCACGGAGGTTACATCCATCAATGGCTATCTAGCTGTTTTATTAACCCCGTTCAAGTCCTAACCTTCACCACATCCTCTTGCAAGGAGTTCCAGAGGTTGACTGTGTGCTGACTGAAGAAAAACTTCCTTTTGTTTGTTTTAAACCTCCTGCCTATTAATTTCATTTGGTGACCCCTAGTTCATAGATTGTGGGAATAAGTAAATAATTTTTCCTTATTCACTTTTTCCACACCAGTCTTGATTTTATAGGCCTCTATCATATCCCCCCATAAGATGTGTCTACACTGCAGGGCTTAACTCGAAATAAGCTACACAAATTGAGCTACGTCAATTGTGTACCTTATTTCAAAATAAGAAGCATCTACACGGCATTTATTATGAAATACAGCACTCTTCCTTCAACTTCCTCATTATACGAGGAATAAGGGGTTACAGACGGAGTAAGAAGTCCTCCTACTTGACAGTATTTTGATGCTACTTCAAAATAACTGCCTGCTGTGTAGAGGCAGACTAAGTTATTTTGGAATAGCGCGAGTTATTTTGAAATAGTGTTGCAGCGCAGACGTACCTCAAGTCTCCTCTTTTCTAAGCTGAAAAGTCCAACTTTTTTTAATCTTTCTTCATATGGGACCTGTTCCAAACCCCTAATCATTTTGTTGCCCTTTTCTGAACCTTTTCCAATACTAATATATCTTTTTTGGGATGAGGCAACCACATCTATACTCAGTATTCAAGATGTGGGCGTACCATGGTTTTATATAGAGGCAACGCAATATTTTCTGTCTTATTCTCTATCCCTTTTTTAATGATTCCTAACATTCTATTGGCTTTTTTGACTGCCACTGCACACTGAGTGGATGTTTTCAGAGAACTATCTACAATGACTCCAAGATCTCTCTCTTGAGTAGCTGTAGTCAAATTAGTCCACATTATATTGTATGTACAGTTGGGATTATGTTTTCCAATGTGCATTACTTTACATTTATCAACAGTAAATTTCATTTGCCATTTTGTTGCCCAATCACTTCGTTCGGTGAAATCTCTTTGAAGCTCTTCACACTCAGCTTTGGTCTTAACTATCTTGAGCAGTTTGGTATCACCTGCGAATTTTGTCACTGTTTACCCCTTTCTCTAGATCATTTATAAATAAGTTGAATAGGATGGGTTCCAGGACAGACCCTTGGGGGGCCCCAATAGTTACCTCTCTCCACTCGGAAAACTTGCCATTTATTCCTACCCTTTGTTTCCTGTCTTTTAACCAGTTATCGAACCATGAAAGGACCTTCCCTCTTATCCCATGACAACTTACTTTACTTAAGAGCCTTTGGTGAGGGTCCTTGTCAAATGCTTTCTGGAAATCTAGTATACTATATCCACTGGATCCCACTTGTCCACGTTTGTTGACCCCCTCAGAGAACTTTAGCAGATTAGTAAGGCATGATTTCCCTTTACAGAAACCATATTGACTTTCTCCCAACAAATTATGTTCATCTATGTGTCTGACAAGTTTATTTCTTACTATAGTTTCTATAGTAATAGAGCAACTAATAGCAGTAGTTAAGCTGTCCTCTAGGTCAGGGGTTCTCAACCTCTTTCTTTCTGAGCTCCCCCTACCACAGCATGTAATAAAAAACTCCAAAGCCCAGCTGTGCCACAACAACTGTTTTTCTGCATATAAAAGCCAGAACCGGCATTAGCGGGTACCAAGCAGGTCAACTTCCACAGGGGGCACCTTGAAGCTAAGTTGCTCGGGCTTTGGCTTCATGCCTTGGCTAGTGAGGCCCAGGCTGCAATACTGCACACTAGGTATTTGGCTTTCTGTCATGGACCTAGCAAATTAATGCCGGCCATGCTCAACGGACCCCCTGAAAGCTGATCGCAACCCCCCCTTCCTATTTGAGAACCACTGTTCTAAGTGGATGAGAAGAGGGGGCTGACACACCCACTTTTCAAATGGGCGTCACAGGTGTTTTCTGACGGCAGAGGAATGTTGAAACTCAAGATTCTTGTCCATTCTGGCTCTGAAGAGGAGTGCTCTCTAGTGGGCAGATTCTTCTGCCCCAGTTTTCTTCAGCTTTTCCCTCTCCTGTCTCTTACTCCCACTTCCTCAATTCCTCATTCTAGACATCCCAGCAACCTAATGGCTCCGTGTCTCAGTCTCAGGTTATTTCTACACTGTGCATTTACTTACAGCAACATATATAGTATATGCATAAGAACATACGACTGGCCATACTGGGTCAGACCAATTGTCCACCTAACCCAGTGTTCGGTCTTCCAGCAGTGGCAGTGCCAGATCCATTGGAAGGAATGAACAAAATAGGACAATCATTGAGTGATCCAACCCCTGTCATCCAGTTCCAGCTTCTGACAATCAAAAATTTAGAAACATCCAGAACATGAGCTAATATCCTTGACAACCTTGCCTAAGAGCTATTGACCGACATATCAGGTAACTCCCAGTTATTATGTTAAGTGAAGCATATAAATAATACTTCTCTATTCACTTTCTCCACATCATTCATGATTTTAGAAACCTCCATCCTATCCCTCTTTAGTCATTTCTTTTCTAAGCTAAACAGTCTTAGAATCATAGAACTGGAAGGGACCTTGGGAGATCATCAATTCCAGCCCCCTGCCCTCATGGCAGGACCAAGCACCATCTAGATCAGTGGTTCTCAACCATGGGCCATATGGCTCCCCAGGGGCCACGCCCTTTCTCTAGGGAGCCACATGGGGAAAAAAAGGTACATAATTTACCTAATGTTCCATTTTTTCCAACTAACAGTGGCTCTGAGGGGGACCACAGAGGTAAACGAGGCTCAGAAAGGGGCCATGAGCAAAAAAAGGTTGAGAAACACTGATCTAGATCACCCCAATAGATGTCTGTCCAACCTGCTCTTAAATATCTCCAGTGACGGAGAGTCCACAACCACCCTAGGGAATTTATTCCAGTGTTTAACCACCCTGAGAGTTAAGATGTTTTTCTTAATGTCCAACCTAAACCTCCCTTGCTGCAATTTAAGCTCATTGCTTATTGTCCTATCATCCATCAGAGGTCAAGGAGAATAATTTTTCTCCCTCCTCCTTGTAACACCTTCGTGTTGGGATTCCGATACTTCCTCTAAAGCTATTTTAAGCACTGCAGCGACTCTTTTAAAAAGATCTTAAAAGTGCAAAAAGTCATGTGTAGATGGCAGAGGCATGACTGCTCCGTCCAGAGAGGAAGAAGAGTTGTCAGGAGGAGATACATCGGGGGCTGATTGCTCTGTGCCCGTTCTTGAGCATTTTCTTCCAGTTGTGCAAGTGAAAGTGCACTCTGGTGTACAGACACCTGTGGCAAAGGTCTAGAGGTAGGCTGCCTGGCAGAGTCTGTAATATAAGCCTCAGGGACTCCAGTACGGCCAATGTGGTGGCATCCAAAGATGCCCGTGCAATGGAGGTTTGTCAGTTGTACTGATGGTAAGGAGTTGGTCTTGGAGGGGATGACTTCTTTACTCTGTCCTCATATGGAAGCTATTTCATACGCCTTGTCGGTTCTTTTTGCAATTCTAAGACATTGTTTTTGAGATGGGGAGGCCAGAACTGCATTCAATATTCAAGGTGTGGGCATATTATGGTTTTATAGAAGGGCACTATGATATTTTCTGCCTTATCTACACCTTTCCTAATGGTTCCTAACATTGTTAGCTTTTTTCCACTAGTGCCACGTTTTCAAAGAACTATCCACAATGACCCCACCATTTTTATTTATACTTGCGATTATGTTTCTTCATGTACTTTACCCTTCACTTGTCAACACTGAGTTTCATCTGCCGTTTTGTTACCATTCACGCAGTGTAGTGAGATCCCATTGTGACTGTTAACAGACAGCTTTGGACATAAATACCATGCGTAATTTTGTATCATCTGCAAATTTTGCTACCTCACTATTCACCCCTTTTTCCAGATCACTTATGAATATGTTGAACAACACAGGTCTCAGTACAGTTCCCTTGGGGATCCCCGGCTATTTCCCCCTCTCCATTGTGAAAACTGACCATTTATTCCTACCCTTTTGTTTCCTATTTTGTAATTAGCAACTCATGAGAGGACCTTCTCTTATCCCATCACTGCTTATTTTGCTTAAAGAGTCTTTGCTAAACTAAAAATTGCCTCTTCCTTTGTGGCTTGACCCAACCCTCTGGTTAACTGGTAAGCATGCCAGTAAGGCTAATGCTTACTGGTTAACCAGTTAACCTTTTACATCCCTAATTTAGCATAGGCAACAGGGAGATTCTGTAACACAAGTAGCTCTACAGCCCCAGAAAACAAATAAACAGTACTGATAAAGAACAAAAACTAAACAAGAGTACAGAAGCAAACAGCTGCACTCAACCATTTGTTTCTTCCTATGCCCTGCAGTAGCAACAGAGAAGCTGTGGCATGTGGAACAGGAGGCTGGAAGAGGGGGTGCCCACAAGTAAGATTTGATCTTAAGGACTGGGCTCTTGCATGGCCTGACCTATGCTGCAAGACTCTTATTGTTGGCCTGTTGTAACCAACATTTTGGTTCAGATAAAGCCCTGTTTACACTAGAGCTCTTGCACATGCCCCAATGGGTCAGCTGAAAGACACACTTCTTCAGGGTAGAAACTATCCTTGGCAGGAGACTGGACATCCATTATTAAAGACATGGTGCAATACATGCATAAAAGTTTCTACATTTGCTTTATCAAGGATACTCAGGCAGTGAAGAGAACAAAGCACAATTCAGAAATATTGCGTGCTGACCAAACGCGTTTCAAGAGACAAAACAATTTAGCGAAAAATACAGACGGTATCAGGAATAAGCAAAAGCCACTGGAACGATCCAAGCTCACCAAAATGCTGCTCCACCGTGGCACAATATATCTGTAGATATTTATATTTGCTCCTAGTAGATGATTTATCAGTGTATCCAAAAGTCCTACCTATGCCGGAGGCATATAGTTGTTGTGCTGATTTCCAAACTCAGAGCTGTGCTTGCAAGGTATCTGATCCCTAAAGAGCTATCAAGTGACAATATCTCAGCTGCAAAAAGACAAATGGACAATTCTGCAGCATTGTAGGAACTGCAATTCCCTCCATCTACCGTCTAAACAAAATTGAAGAGAGAACCAATGTCACAACTAAGTGACTGTTTCATGAAATTTCTACCTCAGTCAGAATCCCACTTCAAATTTTGCCTGACCAGCCCGGTAGCCTGCAGCACAGGAATGGGCAAGATGGTGAAACACGTCTAACCCATAGCAATACCACAACCCAGCAAACAGCAATACCTGCACCCATGAGGAACACAAGCAACAGAAAACCCTTCTCACCTGTTCATTTAGCGATATAACAGAGACCCACCAGTCAACCGTAAAGTCGAGTAGGTGACACCATTAGAAGACCTCGGAATCAGAATCTGGTCACCTTTTAAACACTATGAACTCCTAGTCCTACTAAAATAGGAGTTTTGCTTCCCAAGGGCATGTCAGGCATAGTGCATCCCAAACTAGGCATCAGTGGTGCATACTATCCAAAGCAGCGAATCACTCGACAACTGAACACTGAGTCAGCAGTAAAGGCTGATCTCCAAGTGCTAGGAACCTGTGACTCACAAGAACATGATCCAGAAAGCAGTTACCATCACTCAGAAGAGATGTTCATGAGGGATTCCCCTTCAGTGAGGAAGACACTAGTTGCTAATACCCTAACTTCATGTAGGATCCTAACACTGCAGAAAAGTGCAACCTATTGTAAACTGGCACTTTAACAAGCAGTGTGTGAGCAGCCCTGGAGCACTTCCCCCTCCTACCACCCTCCAGCTGAGTGTGTGCACACAAAGACACAGCAGATGCATTGCTCCAGCGCTAGCTGATGAAGTGTTTACAGTTTAATTTTCTCAGTTGGGTGCTCAGGGCACGAGGGGGGCCATGGCCAGGTTCTCCTCACAACTGCTGGGCCAGCGCAGAGCTGCCCGCTTGCAGGACGCGGTCCTGGACTGAGGGTCCCCACACGCTGGGGATTCGTGCGGCCAGGCAGAGGCCACTAGGTGGGCTTTTGCGCCGCTATTTTTAAAAGGCATGAACGTGCCCCCTGGGGCTCGCCCGCAAGCTCCTGCGAACGGTGCCTTCCGCCAGCCAGGCTGGACGCCAATGCCTCCCCGAACCCCCGGCCCCGGGCAGCCTGGAGCGGGCAGCAGGGCGGGGGCTGCGGCCAAAGCACGCAGCGCCCGGCCGGGCCGTCCGGTGCGGCTGGGGGTCGGGCAGCCGCGCGCACCGCCCGGGAGCGGGGCCGAGCCGCGGGGCGCCCCGGCCGGAGAGGAAGCGGGGCGGGGCCGCGCGACACCTACCCGCCGGTCTCCTCCGCGCGGCCGGGCTCCGGGAGCGGGCGGCGCCTGCGGGCCGCGGCGGCAGCCGGAGCAGCGCGGGGGCCGCACGCCAAGGCGGAGCCGGGGGAGGGCAGCGAGCGAGCGGCCGGGGCAGGCGCAGCCCTGCGCGGGCCGCCCCCGCCCCGCGTGTCACTTACCCCGTGCGCCGCAGGGGGCCGCCCCTGCCCGCGGCCACCCAGCGCGGGGGAGGAGCCGGGCGGCCCGGAGAGCGCCCGGCCCGGGGCCGGCTCCCCAGCGGCCCCCGCAGGGCTGCGGGCGAGAGGAGCCTTGCCACGTGCCCCAGCCCGGAGCGAGGACGGAGGCGGCTCAGCGGGCGGGGAGCGGCTGAAGCTCTCGCCAAGGGCCCAAAGGCGGGACTAGGCGCCCCAGCCCCTGCGCGTCCGGCGGTGGGGACGGGGGCTCGCCCGCTGCTGGCCTGTTCTCTTCCTGCCCTGGGGCGGCGGGCACTGGCGGCTGTAGGGAGACAGGCTAGTGGAGGAGGCGGCCCGCGGTCTGACCCGTGTGGCCAAAGCAATAGCTGCAGAGGGGGCACGAGCCCCTGACGCCCCTTCCCCCTCTGCTCCCTCGTGCCCTGACATCCCCTTCTCCCCTCCCCGCAAGCCACATACTGGTGACGGGAGAGTTAAGGGTCGCTCTGGAGCCAGGGGGCCCCATCTCCACACCCATACTGAGCATGCTCCCAGGGAGACACCAGCCCAGCTTGGGTGGATGGAGCAGGAGAGCAATTGTGCTAGTGCCCGTGTCTGTGCTGGTTGGGACGCTGCCAAGGCCCCACACAGTTGGGTCCGGGCCCTTCCCCTGGGGAGGATGGCTATGAGGCTGTGACAGCGAGGGGATGGGAAATCGAATGCAGCCTGGGAAGACTCCAGGGGGGACTCGGAAGCTAATCAGTGGCTCCAGTGGAGGAACTGAGGCTTGGGTAGGGAGTGGCCCAGGGGACAGGTGCATAGGGGTGCCTGATCTCTAGGCTGTACATTGTGAACTACTATTTATTGGGCCCTGGGTCAGAACCTGGTGAAGCAGGGAAGGTCAGATGTAGGAGTGGTCTGAGGCCGGTTGCGGCAGCTGGCGCCCTAGGCAGAAGGCACGATCAGTGCCCCTGCCTGCTTGGCCGTCAATGGCCATGACGTAATCACGGGACACCCTGGCTGGCAGCGCCCTAGGCAACTGCCTAGGCTCACGGGACACCCCTGGTCAGATGTCCCTTCCCCTGGCCAGGGGCTCTCTCTGCCGAGTGACCAGGCCAAAGGCCCTTGATTCTGAGCAATATGGCCAACCTCAAACATCAAGCCCTGTAACCCAGTGGTCACCAGCACGTATATCAGAATTTTCTGGTAGAACTTGGAGCCTCTGACAGGTGATCCTCACTGGTTTTGCCAAGAGACTATAAAGTACCAGCACTTCAGTTGCTCCTCTTCCCACTGCTGCACATCTCCTGCCCTTGGCCTTGAACCTGTGCCCCCCACATCCCCAGGGAGTGTCCGGGTAGGAAGAGGAAGGCTGCTGATGTCAGGATGCAGAGTGGGAGGAGGGCACCTTATCTCCATAGAACAAAGAGGGGGCACAACAGGACTTGGGATGGAGTTTGCTGGCTGTTTTGGGGAGTGGTGCAGGGCCAGGGCAGGGGTGACCCTGCCTTAGCCCCACTGCGCCACCACCCAGGAGTCATCAGAGGTAAGCGGTGCCCTGGTGGTGCCCACATCCTAAACTCCTACTCCAGTCATGAACCCCTCCTGCACCCCAAACCCCTGCTCCAGCCTCCCTGCATACAAACACCCTCCCAGATCCTGCACCTAGGTGCTTAAAAAGGGTGGAGGCCCCTGCTCTAACCCATGGTGGAGAATGTGGGCAATGGTTAAGAAGACCGTCAACATACTGATCAAAGAGGGGCTATGGAAATTGAAAAGCTGCTCAAATGGATGCCAAGTAACCAGCAACTACAGGCAGCCCTGCATCTACATATAGGGCTGGCCTTAGGAAAGATAGGCCAAAATACCAGTTCACACAGGGCACCTTCTCCCCCTCCCCCACCATGATATAAAAAAAAAAAAGAGAAAAATACTAAAACTTACTTTAATATGTACATTTAGAACAATCAGGAGATAAATCAGAAAGATATTCCCAATCCCAAATATTCAGGTATCAGTTCTGAAGCTTTAATACACATTTTATAACACATGATTGATACTGTGTGTGCGATATCTTGAGT
Source organism: Pelodiscus sinensis (assembly GCF_052426305.1). NCBI lineage: Eukaryota > Metazoa > Chordata > Testudines > Trionychidae > Pelodiscus > Pelodiscus sinensis. Next base: position 52,377,779 of record NC_143061.1, read on the forward strand.
AGCTAGAAAATAAGCAGATTTTATTTTTATAACAGACACACTCTGTGTTAATGCCGATATCTATTCTGCTTAAGTGAACTGTTTCTCACACCATTAAAATGTATTTACTTAATTTTCACACACAATTAAGTTTTTTTCTCCTTTATTAAGAACAGGATTTTTTTCTAATTATTTTGGCATTTATATTTACCAGTCACAATCATGTACATGATTAACATTTGACTTCATCATTACTGTTACTATTATACTTGAGTTGGAACTGTGTTTATATTAAGGATGTTAAAATGCGGTTAATTAGACTAGTCAATAAACATTCCATCAACTAGTCATAGGCATTTCCACATTCCTCCTTTGCAATGTACAAGAGCCCCAGCAGGGCTCCCCAGCTGATTCCGGGCTCCACTGCCCCTTTAAAGAAGGCGGAGGCGGCAGTTTCAAAGGGGAAGTTGCCACACAGATAATCAGCTGTTAGCAGAGCCCAAAAGAACACCCAAGGGCCTTCTGATTCCACTCCAAGTAGAGGAGGTGCCCTTTGAACAAATAGGGATGATCTGTTGGGTCCCCCGAAGAAGACCGTATTAATATACCACTACATATTAGTAATGGTTCTCACACATGCACATACGTACCTAGTATTTTACTACTTGGTACTTCCTATCAAAATGCACAGTGTACATACATTCTCTGCAATTTTCTTCCAAACTTCATTAAGGATTATAGTACTATTATTTTAACTGGTCTTTGCATTTCATAATTTTATTTCTCCCTTATGGTTAAATTCAGTTCTTTGAGTATTGAGTTCTAAAATGCCTAACTTGCCCCGGTGGGTGTAATTCTCATTATTATTTTTATTAATATATTGTGCTTTATCATTCACTATTTAAAATGGTACAATTAGTATCCTTCTACAATGTTTTAAATTGGTATAGGTAAGGTGAGGATGAGCTAAATTTACAATTAGCTAAACAAACACATAACACTTTAGACCCGTGATTCCCAACCTTTTTCCCCATGGAAGAACCCCTAAAATAATTTTTCATATCTCGAGGAACCCCTACCTATGAAAACATTTGCTTGGCTAGAAAAAGTTGACAGCGGGGAGTGCAATTCATTTACTGCTAAATTATTGTCAAGAAAATTTATTTGTAAAGAGCTGTTATATATTATATATATATAGTCAGCTTACATTGTAAGAAAAAAAAATTGAGTATTTTTCCTATCTTTTTTGTATTATCTAATCTTTTTTTCAAATATCAAATCAAAATAAAGTTTACTTAAACATCAAAATAAAGTTCACATCCAAAGTCAATATAAAGCTTACTTTCAGTGTGACACTTGGACTTGTTTCTTTTTGCACAAATGTTGAATTCTTGGCTGAATTTTTGACAAACACACTCGCAGTTCTTCCTCGACAGACAGCAGACGATTTCTTTCTTTGCTTTTAATGTCTGTAAGACATGAGAAAGGTTGTTCACAGAGGTAAGAAGTTGAAAACCTGGAGTAAGATAGTCACGGCATTTCAAAATTTGTATTTATTTATTCCACGATTTCTCGCGGAACCCCTGATGATGGCTTGCAGAACCCCAGGGTTCTGTGGAACCCCGGTACGGAAACACTGTTTTAGACACTGTCCAGAGGAAAGTCACTTATTTTCAAATTGTATTTTTAGTTATATCTGTAAAAAACTTAAAATTCATACAATATAAACTAAGGATGTAAAAGACAGAACTATCCGATAAGCAATGCTTATCGGATAGTATTTTGACTAGTCAACATCCCCACCCCCTTTGCTGCCTCTATAATAGAGGGGCAACAAAGAGAGAGGAAGGGGTACTTCAAAGTGGTACTTGGGCAATTTGGTGCCCCAAATTTTGTGGTGACCTACGCAACTGCATGTTTTGCATGTGGGTAGGGACGGCCCTGCCTGAAAGTCTGGATCAGAGTTCCAAGCTCTTGTCAGGTGTGGACAGCAGCAAACAATAGTATGAATAACCCAAATCCATGCATGGACTCACCTTTTCAGCCAGGTTTTTGCACCAAGTGCATCCAGTATTTGTTATCCAATGTTTGAATTTGTTATCCAACATTTTTTCAGTTTGTGCCACCCTCAAACGGGCAGAACGCCCTCTGGCCACAAGGAGGATTGCAACTATAGAGACACTTGTGGGTACTGCTAGGGGAACTCTGAGAGGAGAACTCTCCCCTTGAAATGCCAGTGGCTAATATTATTCCCAAAGAGGCTGGAAGGCCTTCCCTCAAGATTGTATCAGGTAGATGAGATCTGATTTGCACTATATTTTGGTAGATCTTTGCAGTGGTCCTGGTAGGGTTCTGCATACCCCTTTTGTTCCAAGGTCCTGATTCAAAGCCCATGGGAAGCTTTCTATTGATTTCAATGGGCTTTGAATGAACCCCAAAGGTCAGAGCCATGTTTAGGTGACCCAAGCAACCACCTGGGATGCTAGGCTTGGGGGCACACCAGACTCAGGGTGGTCTTTCCTGTTAGTGACAAAAGGGAAGGAAATAACATGTTTCAGGTAGCCCACATGTCGATTCTTGGAGGTTACTGAAAAATTAATGTACTGGACCTTTGTAGCATCTTGTGGAACCTTCCAGACCTTGTGAGGACCAAATTTTCCTCCAAGCTCTTAGAATACTGTCAGCCATGCCAAGGAGCAGGGTGTTACCAATCAGTCAGTGAGCTATAAGTGCAAAGTAAAGTGATGTGAAAGCCCAGCTGTGATATTGTGAACCTTGAAGAGTGTAAACAGCAACTAATAAAGGACATATTTAATCAGATGCCAGAGATATCTATTGAACCCCTATCTATGAAACAATACACATGAAATACTACTACTTCTTTTGTCATGTTTAACATATGTGACGGGCTATTATGGCAATAAAAACAAGGTACTCAAAAGATTAAACGGGGAGGGGAAGGAGCGTTCAAGATACACGTCCCCTGAGGCATCATTTGGTCTAAGGACAGTTTTGCCAAAGACCATAGAGCAGTTCAGTATCACCATTGTAAACTTAGAAATGCAGTAGAGAATGATCACAATTCTTAATATTAAAAGAGAAACCTTTATACAATATTTGCAACTACAGTGGAATAAAATGCTCAGCTCAGTGATTATAGGGTTTAACAATGTTGTTGCAGTTTTCCCCAACTCAAAAAACCCCACCACAGCTATTTAAAAAAAAAACCAACTGGAAAAAGCTCAAAAGGTTTTATGATGTGACAATGCAAACCACATTCTCTACAATCCATTTTATAAGCACATTGCCCAGAATGGGAAGCTTGAAATTAAATAAAACATGGAGAAAATAAATGAGCTCCCCTCCACTGTAAAATGTGTTAGACTTGCTTGCCATTCTTGTCGTCATGTTAATTTTGATGGACTGAATGAGCCCAGAGTCATGTTAACACATTTGACTCTGTCACGGTACAACACTATGAAGGCAAACACTGTGGGGTTTTGAGTACAATGACCTTGGTCTGCTTACTCCCAGGGCAATAGATTTTTTTGGAGATACAGAAAAAGAATTAAAAACAAAGCATCTGTAATATAAAGTACTAGCAGATGTACCCGGTGTTGCTTGGGTCTTTAACTGAAGCAGTTTTGTTTTTTGAAAATAAATGAAAAGTGTCCATGCTTTCTTTAAATGGAATGAGGGTTCAAGGGTAAGAAGAGGCAGGGGATGAGTGGCTTAGGGCAGGGGGTTATGAGCTCAAGGCAGAGGGTTATAACAATATAGTTTTTCTGTAGCCATATTGGAAGGCCTGTAGCCATATTGGTAGGCCTAAACTAAAGCCTTCTTCTGCAGCCAGACTGAAGAGCAGCAGCCATTAGCTGTAAAACCTGGAGTCACATTCTATCTAAATTGCGTTAAAATAGCGTCACACTAGGCTGTAAGAGGGAGATCCTGTCCTAATGGCCCCCACTGTCACCAGATAAACAAAGAAACAGATTTCAAGATGGGTAGAGAAATTTTAGTTAACAGCATTTAGTCTGGCAAGAAACTATTTACCAATAGTTATGGTTGTGGAATCCACATTCTATGATTATTGTCCCCACTTTCCTATTGTTTGTCTGTATGATCTCTGTCTGGTTTGTAACTGTTTCTGTCTGCTGTATAATTTTGCTAGGTGTAAATCAACTAAGGTGGTGGGGTATGATTGGTTAGGTAATTCTGTTATAGTATGTTATGATTGATTAGTAAAATTATACTAAAATAATTGGTTAAGGTATAGCTAAGCAGGACTCAAGTTTCACTATATAAGCTGGGGTCCAAGAAGGAGACTAGCAAGAAGAAGGAAAAGGGAAAGGAAGAAAGGAACACCAAAAAGAAGGAGGGAAGACCTGGAAGAAGAACTCATCTCCAAGACATGGCCTGAGACTAGAGCTGCCAGAACTCCTCTGTACAACCATGATGAGCAGCAGCTAGATCCAGAGAGACTGACCTTGCCTGGCCAACAGGGGAAGTCTGCCTGCCTTTATCAGGATTGGTGAGCATGACACTGTGTGCTTAGCATGTGTATTCTTGCAAACTGTCAATAAATAGAGAATAAGAATATTACTGCGTAAGTCTTTCAGTGGCAAGAGATCCTGCAAACCCACAGGAAGTTCTGCCCTGAGCCCTAGGAATTGGGTAAAGGTATGTGTCCCTAAAAAGTGTGGAAGGGAAAGAAATTTGTGCAGGTAACAGGGTGGAGACTTCAGGGCAGAGGGAAGGAGGTGGGGGGCTCAGGGGAACAAGGTGGGAGGCGCAGGACTCAGGGCAGCAGGCTCAGGACAGGAGATTGGGAGGTGTGTGTGGGAACTTACCAGGGCCACCTATGGCAGCAAGAGTGGTGCTGCTCCAGCCATGTCAGTGCAAAGATACAGATGTGGAGGTTTATAGATTTATATTTTTCCCTAGTTCTCCACAAAACCTGAACATTTTCAGATGCTTACCATCACTTTCTGGGGCAGGGGGGCGGGAAGAGGGCTGTACTTCAGGACAGCTGCATTTTCATATAAAACTCATGCCTGCTGCAGCATGCCAATTTTTAAGAGCTTTTTCCTGTGCATGTAGATTTTGGAGCACTTTGAAAATGAAAAGCAACTTATCTGTGTGGAACTGAACACCAGGAACTCCTTGACCAATTGGCCCAATTCACATCATTCGTTCTACCCTCACCCTGTTGGAGCAGTATGTTTTGAAATGCTCATAGTACAGCCCTGTAAACATTTAAATCAGCTACTTATTGGGGTATCTGAAGAAACCCATGATCAAGGGACCAACAACTCACATTAACTCTCACCTTGGGCCTGACGAGGCACAGCAATTTTCAAAATGGTGTGAGTTTGTGTGGATTTTGAAACAATTTAAAGTTACTAGCTTTCAGCAGGAAGCAGAGCCAGATCAATCTTTGTGATGGCAAACGGCACTACAGTAACCCCCCCTCAGTTCCCCTCCCCCAACCTGCAATGGTTCTCTCAGCCTTTTGATTACTGTGGTAACTCAGGGTATGACTAGCCTACATTGTTTTTTCGAAAAAAACTGGCCCTTTTCAAAAAAAACTTCACCTGCGTCCACACTGCAATCATGTTCTTTCGAAATTAAAAATCGAAAGAATGCAGGGTTATTTTCAACATTGGTAAATGTCAGATTACAAGGAAGAACGCCTTTTTCAAAAACGCTCTTTTGAAAAAAAGGTGTGTGTGGACGCAGAACAGGGCATTTTTTTAAAGAAGAGGCCATTGAAAAAAGCACAAGTACCCTGGTAGCCATTCTGTGAATAGCAATCAGGGCTTTATTTCGAGAGAGTGTCCATACAGTCTGGATGGTCTCTTTTGAAAAAGCAGATTGCTTTTTTGATCTGGTTTTGAGATGTTCATGCTCTCTTTCCAAAGAAGCTTTTTCAAAAGAGCTCTTTCAAAAAAGCTTCTTTTCAGAAGAAGCTTGCAGTCTAGACATACCCTCAGCTCTGCAGCAAGACACAAAAGTCAAACCAAAGTCTAAAGGAAAACACACTGCCAGTCTGCCCCAGACTTGTGAAGCCCTTCCTCCAAAGGGCTGTCCTGTTTCACACAGCAGCTTTCAGTCCTTCCCTGCCTGGGCTCAACTTCCTACCTTCCAGACAGCCTCTTCTCTTTAGCTACAGAGTTTGCCTCTGTGAGGAGGCACACTCATCTTTATGGAAGTATGCCTGACTAGAACATAACTCAAATATGCTTTAGGCAAAATACTTCCTGTAACATATCATTTAAAAAGTTATAATCTGCTGAATGTGTGTATTCCATTTGGGTGCATTTATCATTCCTGGTTTTGAAGTTATAAATATGAAGCATAAACCTGTGTACTGATCTAGACCTGCTAAGTAAGGGCCATTGATGGTACTTAAGGAGCTCAATGGCTTAGTATTTAGGACAATGATCTTTGAATAGACTTGCTTTTCCTGTAAGCTGAACTACAGTTGGTCTTACAAACATGTGACCAGGTCACCTGGTACTGAAATCTATCCTGAATTTTGTACTTTTCCACAGAGTGTGAGGACTTGAACAAAGACTTCCTTCCCTTGGGAACTTCTATACAAAGCATGGAAAGTAAACAGTGATGGTCTTAAGCTGGCTTTAGAGACTGCCTCCCTACCCCAAGAGGTTACATGAAAATACCTGCATACAAAAGGGGTGGAAGGGAACGGCTGGACACAGGTCAAAAAAGACATCTCTAGCCTGAGAAGAACTTTATCTGAAGTAAAAACTAGAGCAAGAAATTAAGATTTGTAACAAGTAATCTAAGTGCCATGGTGTCCAACCAGTTCTGGCGAACTAGCCACACTCAACCAACTGAATAGCCACATGTGGCTTGTAGCTTAGTGCATTGGACACCATGGTCTTTGTGTATTTGGCTTAGCTGGTGTTTTGTTGTATTTTGCTTAGTAACTTACTTTGATCTGTCTTCTATCACTAGCAATCACTTAAATCTTACTTTTTATATTTAATAACTTATTAAACCCAGTGTAAATAATTGTTACCTGAGGAGGGACAACAGCTGTGCATAGCTCCTTTTCATTGATAATGGGGACTGTCGTGGCATAAGCACACCTTGTCTCTTGGGGGGAGGATACACGGGGGGGTGGACACCACCTAGTCATCATTGAATTATTGGCAGTCTCTCTCATGGACTATGAACACCAACCTTTGGTCCAGGATAGTACCGCCTAATGTCTAGAGTCAATGAGAGGTAGCCCTCTAACTCAGGGCAGCCCATTCTAGTAGCCAAAGTCAATATGGAAGGGCCCTTTAACTTAGGGCAGCATGGCTTGGTAGCCAAAAGTCAATAATTGGGGGATTGGGGCCAGTCACCCCAGGAGAGGGACCTGTCCCCTCCTTACTCCACTGGTTCCCGACCCAGGGCCCCATGAGTGGCAGAACAGTCTACCACTCCCTCAGGGGGGAATTCTGCAAAACACACCAAGTTTACCTGGGTGGGAGAGGCCGCTCCCTCATCCTCCCCGGGTAACATCCAATCAGTTCTGGTGAGATGGCATCCCATGAGGTGGCTGGCTCTTCTGGTTTCCCGGCAGCTGCTTCTCCCTGGGGCTGCTCTGGGGTTGCGTGGTAGCAGTCTCCTGGGGCTCTGGTTCCCGCTGGCTGATGCAGCCCTGGAGCTCTAGCTGAAGGTCCTGATCCTTCAGTAGCCAGCCCAGAGTGAGCTGCTCTGCTGCTTTTTATGCTGCCCCAACATTTGGAGCATGCCCAGTCTGGGTGAAGGGGCAGGACTTCCTCCACCCACAGGGTTTTAACTCCACCTGTGTCAGCGGGGGGTATGCGCATCCCGTCATAGGGACCAATAACTTATGAACTTTGTATAGACTTTATGTAGAGTGAGACGGAGTTATCTGGGGGTCTGTTCCCACGGGGGCTGTGCCTTTGACTGAGACTTCCTGGAGCTGAGCTGCTCTTAGTGTCTGTATTGCTCTGCTGTGGGCGTGACCTCAACTCTGTACCACTGCTGGGGGGAGATTAGAGATTCTGGCTTAGTAGGCAAGGGTGGTGGGGTGCCCCAGAGGGCAGGTAGGTGGGCTCTATGGTATTTTCAGCACAACTGACAGTCTTGAGGGGATCTCTGTGACCAAAAGTGTCACAGCTTCCCTCGCAAATTGGCCACACAGGGAGTCCCCTTGCCTGCTTTATACGATAGGGTCCCAGCACGCGGATCCATAAACTACTGGTCCGTTTGTTCCATCACTCAAACTCGGTCTACCCCTAGTTCCTGAGGCCTGGCCTCTCTCGAGTCTCTGAACCGAGGAGTCAGACAGAAAGATCTGAGAACAAGCACTTCTTCTGACTTGGGACAGGGTCTCCACAGCTTGTCTGCCTGAGACTACAGCCCATCATTCTTGCAGGCTTCATGGCCCACCAGGACCGAGAGTAAATTCCAGGGAACCTCCCTGCAGTTCTGTCCTGATTCTAGGCTTCCTTGGCTGAGCCCAGAGAAGGCCTTTCTGAGATTCAGGAGATAATCACCTGCCCTCACTCCCAACCCGCTCCCCTGATCCTCCTGGAATGCTTCTTTTTAAAAGGGACCGTGCCATGGAACAAGTTTTGCTGACCCTGGGCTCACTACTCTTAAAAGAAACATCTGTCACCATCCAGGGTCTCTCTAGAATTCTAACCCTTTATTTTCCTCAGCTAGCTGGATGGTGACAGATGTTTCTTTTAAGAGTAGTGAGCCCAGGGTCAGCAAACCTTGTTCCATGGCAGCCCTTGTCCCTGATCTCTCAGGGTATGTCTAGACTATGTGGCTCTGTCGACGGAGCCATGTAGATGAGTTTACTAGACATAGGAAAATGAAGCGGCGATTTAAATAATCACTGCTTCATTTACATCAAAATGGCCACCGTGCTGTGCCGATCAGCTATTTGGCGGCACAGCGCGGTAGTCTGGACACTCCGTGGTCAACAACGGAAACCTTTGTCGACCGCTCCGTTATGCCTCGTGGAATGAGGTTTACCATAGCAGTCGACAAAGGCTTCTGTTGTTGACCACGGAACATCCAGACTACCGCACTATGCCGCCAAACAGCTGATCGGCACAGCACGGCGGCCATTTTAATGTAAATGAAGCCACGATTATTTAAATTGCCGCTTCATTTTCCTATGTCTAGTAAACTCATCTACATGGCTCCATCGATGGAGCCATGAAGTCTAGACATACCCTCAGGGTCTGCTGCTTGGCTTCTAGCAAACTAGCCATTTTCACATGGTACTTGTGAGCTAAGAAGACCAGAGATATTATGCAGGTTAGCAATTTCCCAGGAAAAGCTAGTTTAGGGTTAAACAAATAAATCAAGTTGAACCTGATAAATAGAGGTTTAAACTGGGGGAAATAAAATTATTAGAATTATTTAATTCAAATAGCTAAAAAATATTTAGCAATTGGATAATACTTTTGTTGTAATATGGTTTAATTTTAATTAAACTAATACTAGGGGGCTGTGCCTCCTACTTGCTATGCTTGCCAACCCCCCTCTCTCTGGGGGTAGGTGTCTGTCCAGGAGGACGGGGCAGGAGCTGGCTGGGGGCAGGGTGTCTAGCCTGGGGGAGGGTACAAGAGCAGGGGAAGGTGCAGGAGCAGGCTGGGGGTAGGTATCTGGCTGGGATGGAGGGGGCAGAAACGGGCTGGGGGGCAGGGTCTTGGTGGAAGGGGTGAGGGGCTGAGGGGGGGTGGGTTCAGATGTCGGAGGGGATGTGGGGTGCCCCAGGGCGGGGTCAGGCTCAGATGATGGAGGGGACCCAGCCCCAGCAGCTCCTTCCCAGAAGTGCAGCCCCCCCGGGGTCTGAAGTGAGAGCCAGAGCTGGAGCAACCCATGTCTAGAGGGGATGGCACCAAGGCTGGCCCCAGCAAGCAGCTGAGGACGGGGGTGGCGGCAGCATGTGGATGCCGATGACATGATGACATCATTCTGTCATCCTGCAGGAAATTTTTAAAAAATATATAGAGAGAAAACAAAAAAGAGCCTCAACCTAAAGCTGTACCCCCTGCATACCTTGCTTAGGGGACAATCTGGCAGTGTGTTTAATCTCATAAAAAAAAAGTATCAGAGCCATGCGTGATTGAAAAACTTTGAAATGACTTGGGTATGAGCTTTGCTCTACAAGACAGAAGAGTATCAAATAATAAGTCTAGATTCTAGAATGTGTGTTATTATTGCATATGTAACCAGGGTGGATTTGTTTAAATCACCAAGAAAAATAATTTCTTTAAATCAAGTTTCCCCCTAATACTTCTTCATAGAACTCCAAAGCAATGGTGCAAATCTGATCACTAAAACATGTTAATTTACAATTCTGTACAGCATTTTACATCATCGAAGAGGGTATATGTTGTGTGATTGTTTTAGATAACTTGATTGTTTTAAATTTAGGAAACATTACATAATACTTATTACCTGTGTGAAGCTGCAGAGGTAGTAGCAGTACATTAGGAATAGTAAGAACGAAATCACACACACAAAACTGCAGAGCACATATATTTTATTAAACTAAATCTTAGGCTTTGTCTACACTTCAGTGTTTTTGTGCAAGAAGCCTTTTGCGGAACAGTTCTTTCACAAAAATGTCTTGCGCAAAAGTGCGTCCAGACCTCAAAGAGCATCGCAAGAGCGATGTGCTTTTGCACAAGAGAGCATCCACACTGCACGGACACTCTTGTGCAAGAAAGCTCTGATTTCCATTCACAGAATGGGCATGAGAGCATCTGTGCTTTTTCCAATAGGGGTTTCTTGCACAAAAACCCCTCTGGAACATCCACACATACCTTTTTGCGTAAGAGCTGTAACGCAAAAAGGAGTTATTCCTCGTGGGGAGAAGAATAACTCTACCAACAAAAGCCCTCTGTTCTGTCAATTTTCTTGCGCAAAAATGTGCTTGAGGGTGGACGCTCCGCCGGTTTTTGCGCAAAAACCTTGTAGTGTAGATATAGCCTTAAATGTTACATAAATGTTTCATATTTACAATGGCAGTTGTCTCCTGAGTTGCCAGCTGACAGCTGTTCTTCAAGGTTTTTTTTGTAATTTTCAAATGTTATAAACTCTAACAGATAAGTCATCACAACACTAAATGTATGGGCTCCTTAAAACTTCTACAATTGGCTCCCACTGTCATTTTGATTCACAGATTGAAACAGAAATATGAGTTTTCCCGCTTCTTTCAACTCCCAGTCAATTTCTGAGATTTGAGTGAATAATGCCAAATGAAAATATTCTCTCTGCCTACAGTGGAAGCTACTGGTGTGAAAAATTGGTTTAGCAACTGAAGGAACTCTGTTTCAAGGTTCCTAACTAATGATTTTCACTGATTCAGGGGAATTACTTTGTTCAAAACATCATGGCTGTGTCTAGACTGCATCCCTTTTCCGTAAAAGGGATGCAAATTAGACACATCGCAATTGCAAATGAAGCGGGGATTTAAATCCCCCCGCTGCATTTGCATAAACATGGCTGCCGCTTTTTTCTGGCTCGGAGCTTTGCTGGAAAAAAGCGCCAGTCTAGACTGGGATCTTTTGGAAAATAAAGCCTTTTCCAAAAGATCCCTTATTCCTTTTCTTAAGAGGAATAAGGGATCTTTTGGAAAAGGCTTTATTTTCTGAAAGATCCCCGTCTAGACTGGTGCTTTTTTCCGGCAAAGCTCCGAGCCGGAAAAAAGCGGCAGCCATGTTTATGCAAATGCAGCGGGGGAATTTAAATCCCCGCTTCATTTGCAATTGCGATGTGTCTAATTTGCATCCCTTTTACGGAAAAGGGATGCAGTCTAGACACAGCCCATCAGTAAACATGTACCGATTAAATACATTTCAGGGGATGGAGCGAAACTACTATGACAGACATAACTGAAGAATGATTTTGAAATGCCCATATCACAGCAGCATCATTAGCTTTGAAGTTAGGTATCTATCTTTATACCTGGGGTTAAGAATGCTCACAAGAAAATGAGGGTGGAATTAGTGTTTGATTTATTCACTTATTTATTGCCCGCAGTTTAACTTTCTGGTGAGGAATTTTTTTGTCAATGCCTCTTGAAATGCCTTCCAAATTTCAACAATGTCTCTGAAGTTTGTTTAGGGCTATGGACAATAGATTTCAGTATACCAAGCATATCCTCTACATTTCTCTTTAATCCAATGTTAGAAACTTCAGAAGTTTTATGAAGTTAATTCTTAATAAGTTGTTCAAAACAATCAACCACTTACTCCATTGAACACTGTGGCTACGTCTACACTACAAGTTTTCTCAGCAAAAAATATGCTAATGAGGGACTCATTTTCATGAGTCACTATCTCATTTGAATATTTTCTTCCGATCCATTTTTGTGCTAGGGGTTTTTGCGCAAAAACAAGCAGTGAGGATGTTTTCTTTTTGCGCAAAAAAACCCTTTTTCGGCAAGACCAGTATACCTGGGGCATAAGGATCTTGCGGAAAAAGGGGGTTTTGAGCAAAAAGAAAACAGCCACACTGCTTGTTTTTGCGTAAAAAACCCTAGAGCAAAAATGGATTGGCAGAAAATATGCAAATGAGATTGCAACTCATGCAAATGAGCCCCTCATTAACATATTTTTTGCCGAGAAAACTCGTACTGTAGACGTAGCTTCAGAGGGAAAATTAGTTTGTATCCTCCTGCTCTCTTCAGTGAAGCTGAAGTAAAATGGTTGTTACAGAAGTATTTTGTGACTTTAATATTTTATTTTATTCCTGGAGAAGATGTACGTAAGTCTTTGGCTAAAAGATGCAGTAAACGGGCACTGCAATCATATGTTATTTAGGAGCAGTGTTCCTTTTCTTCTAAGGTTCTTCTCCTCTTTGCCTTGGTTGTAGCATTGTCTTGTGACAAACCTGTGCATGGGACAGTTGAATTTTTGTTCACTGCCACTTCTTTTAAATATTCTGTTGTGTGGGCATTCCCTGATGTATCTATTGTTTCCGAAAGGTATGCAGCCCCATCTTCTGTTGTTACACAGATACACATTACTGGATCATTGTGTACATTGCTCCAGCCATCAAGGCTTAAACTGGCACATTTGTCCTTGATATTTTTTGCATGCTGTTCAACTTTCTTCTCATACACTCTATCAAGCAACCTTCCACCAATGTTTGCTCTACCAGATGGAGTGTAGCCTGGTTGTAACATGTCAATGAAGGTGTTTATGATGAAGTGAATTTTAGCCACCAAAGCTCATGATACTGTTTATATATTTTTGTTAGTTTGTAAGGTGCCACATGACTACTCATGTATAAACTTACAGACTAATACAGCTACCGCTCTAATATAAAAAGGAGAATTTGTGGCATAAATGAACCGAGCAATCTTTTTATCTATGGTGTCTTGATGGTATTTGCTGGTCCTTACCACAAACCTGTCCGTGGTGATGGTTTTACTGAATGATTGAAATGTTTTGCTTGCTACTGATACTCTGTGGTCTGAAATATATTTAATTGCAACATTGCTACTAAAAGTACCAACAGATGATTCCAAAGTTGTTGCAGTTAGACAGTCTAAGTCTTTTATGCTTAAATGATATCCTGAAATAAAATTCAGAAATTATCTTGAATAGTCATTCTTCTCACTCTAATATTCAGTTAATCTTTTACATTTTTTTCGGCAAAGAGGAATGTCCAGTTCCAAATTACCAAAAAAGCTAAGTGACTGAGCTTAGAATGCACTTGATTTTGGAGTAAACCCCATTGAACTCACTGGCACCACTGTGCCCTGTAAGCTGAGTGTTTGGGCAGCTGCGCAGGATAGATTCAAATGATGCCAAGTTGATTTGCAGAGCACCCACAGGCGGCAGCATGTGTTTCTACTGGTGGTGCACATCTGCACATGCCATGGAGCATATAACAAAATGTATTCTGCCTATGGATGGAAAAAATTAGAGGGAACATTGACTGGCACCTCTGTTTTTTGAGAATACAAATATAGGATGGGGTTCCCTTGGGAAAGCAGAGCTATGCTGAAGTAAAATAGGGAATAGACTTATGGCATCACAATTATGAACATAAGAACGGCCATACTGGGTCACACCAAAGGTCCTCCTAGCCCACTATCCTGTCTGCCAACAGTGGCCAATACCTGAGGCCCCAGAGGGAGGGATCACAACAGGTAATCCTCATGTGTTCTCTCCCCTGTCACCCACCTCCAAAGAGACAGAAGCGAAGGACACCATTCCTACCCATCCTGGCTAATAGCCGTTGATAGACCTAACCTCCATGAATTTATCTAACTCTTTTTTGAACTCTGTTTAAGTTCTAGCCTTCACCGCATCCTCTGGCAAGGAGTTCCACGGGTTGACTGTTCACTAAATGAAGAAAAACTTGCTTTTGTTTTTTTTAAACCTGCTGCCTATTAATTTCATTTGGTGATCCCTAGTTCTTAGATTGTGGGAATAAGTAAATAACTTTTCCTTATTCACTTTTTCCATACCAGTCATGATTTTATATTCTTCTATCATATCCCCCCTTACTCTCCTCTTTTCTAAGCTGTAAAGTCCAAGTCTTTTGAATCTTTCTTCATATGGGACTCATTCCAATCCCCTAATCATTTTGTTGCCCCTTTCTGAACCTTTTCCAATGCTAATATATCTTTTTTGGGATGAGGCAACCACATCTGTACTCAGTATTCAAGACGTGGGCGTATCATGGTTTTATATAGAGGCAACACAATATTTTCTGTCTTATTCTCTATCCCTTTTTAAATGGTTCCTAACATTCTATTGGCTTTTTTGCCTGCCGCTGCACACTGAGTGGATGTTTTCAGAGAACTATCCACAATGACTCCAAGATCTTTCTCTTGAGTAGCTGTAGCCAAATTAGTCCACATCATATCATATGTATAGTTAGGATTATTTTTTCCAATGTGCATTACTTTACATTTACAACAGTAAATTTCATTTGCCATTTGTTGCCTAATCACTCAGTTTGGTGAGATTTTTTTGAAGCTCTTCACAGTCTGCTTTGGTCTTAACTATCTTGAGCAGTTTGGTATCATCTGCAAATTTTGCCACCTCACTGTTTACCCCATTCTATAGATCATTTATAAATAAATTGAATAGGATGGGTCCCAGGACAGACCCTTGGGAGACCCCACTAGTTACCTCTCTGCACTCGGAAAACTTACCATTTATTCCTACCCTTTGTTTCCTGTCTTTTAACTGGTTATCAATCCACAAAAGCACCTTCCCTTTTAACCTATAACAACTTACTTTACTTACAAGCCTTTGGTGAGGGACCTTGTCAAAGACTTCCTGGAAATGTAATATACTATATCCACTGGATCTCCCTTGTCCACGTGTTTGTTGACTGCCTCAGAAAACTCTAGCAGATTAGTAAGGTATGATTTCCCTTTACAGAAACCATGTTGACTTTCCCCCAACAAATTATATTCATCCATGTGTCTGGCAATTGTATTCTTTACTATAGTTTCAACTAATTTGCCCGGTACTAATGTTAGACTTACTGGTCTGTAATTGCCAGGATCACCTCTAGAGTCCTTTTTAAATATTGGCGTCATGTTAGCTATTTTCCAATCATTAGGTACGGAAGCCGATTTAAAGGATTGGTTACAAACCACAGTTAATAGTTCTGCAATTTCCCATTTGAGTTCTTTCAGAAGTCTTGGGTGAATGCCATCTGGTCTCGGTGACTTGTTACTGTTCAGTTTTGTTCCAAAACCTCCTTTAATGCCATCTCAATCTGGGACAATTCCTCAGATTTGTCACTTAAAAAGAATGGCTCAGGTTTGGGAATCCCCCCAATATCCTCAGCTGTGAAGACTGAAGCAAATAATTCATATAGCTTCTCTGTAATGACTTTATCATCTTTGAGTGCTCCTTTAGCATCTCGATCGTCCAAGGGCCTCACTGGTTGTTTAGCCAGCTTCTTGCTTCTAATGTACTTAAAAAAAAAAATTGCTATTTCTTTTTTAGTTTTTGGCTAGCTTTTCTTCAACCTCCTTTTTGGCTTTTCTTATTATATTTTTACACTTAATTTGACAAAGTTTATGCTCCTTTCTATTTTCCTCACTAGGATTTGACTTCCACTTTTTAAAAGATATCTTTTTATCTGTCACTGCTTCTTTTACCTTGTTGTTAAGCCATGGTAGCACTTTTTTTCATTCGTTTACTGTATTTTTGAATTTGGGGTATACATTTAAGTTGGGCTTCTATTATGGTGTCTTTGAAAAGTTTCCATGCAGCTTGCAGAGATTTTACTTCCGTCACTGTACATTTTAATTTCTGTTTAACTACTGTAATTTCCTCATTTTTGTGTAGTTCCCCTTTCTGAATTAAATGCCACAGTGTTGGGCTGCTGAGGTGTTTTTCCCACTACAGGGATGTTAAATTGTATTACATTATGGTCACTATTTCTAAGTGGTCCAGTTATATTTACCTCTTTAACCAGATCCTGCTCTCCACTTAGGACTAAATCAAGAATAGCCTCTCCCCTTGTGGATTCCAGAACCAGCTGCTCCAAAAAGCAGTCATTTAAGGTATCAAGGAATTTGATCTCCGCATGCTGTCTTGAGGTGATGTGTACCCAATCAATATGGGGATAGTTGAAATCCCCCACTATTATCAAGTTTAATTTGATAGCTTCTCTAATCTCCCTTAGCATTTCATAGTCACTATCACTGTCTTGATCAGGTGGTCGATAATATATCCCTACTGCTATGTTCTTATTATTGGAGTATGGAATTACTATCCATAGAGATTCTATGGAACATTTTGGCTTATTTAAGATTTTTACTTCATATGATTCTACATTTTCTTTCACGTATAGTGCCATTCCCCCACCAGCATGATCTGTTCTGTCCTTCCGATATATTTTGTACTCTGGTATGACTGTGTCCCATTGATTGTCCTCATTCTATCAAGTTTCCGTGATGCCTATTATATCAATATCCTTCTTTAAAACTAGGCACTCTAGTTCACCCATTTTATGGTTTATAGCAAAGATGTTCCAAAATAAGAGACATGTATTATTTAATATAAAATAATAAAATTACACTCACTGGCAACTCTCGATTTCTCTTAATGCAGCATTCTGTACCATATACTTGGGTGATAGATTCTAAATCTAGTTAAGTAATTAAAAAAGCCATAAACACTAACTAAGCTAAACTCTTTTTTTCTGGCAACAGCCAACATAGCAATTTGTTTGGGAATTTACCTGTTAAATCACACTTATATGAAAAGGCATAGAGAGTGTCTTGAAGAATGATGCATTGCAAAGTTGGTCCACACTGTTCTTCAGACATATGCACATAATTTTTCCCCAATAAGTGGTTTTCCTTATGATATTTCATTCTTGCAAACAGGCCCTGTATCATCATCTTGCACTGCTTACACTTGACACATTTTTCTTTTTTACCCAGTAAATTAATTTCTTCAAAATATTCCTAGAGAGGGTCTCTCTTATGGTCAGAAGCCATAACAATTTTTCTGTGGTAAAAGTGTGAGGGACTATAGGAAGCCATGTACGTGCTGAATGTTTTCCTTTTTGCTTTCCAGTCCATTCCACTGTTCCTTTCAATGCAGCCTCTGTCCCTTCCTATATATTGTGTGTCTGTCTTTTAGACAATGTCTTAACTCATTCCTCTATCGTGCTTGGCCCAGGTTCACTACTACATAAGCACAGAACAAACCAATCCTATCCAATTTATGTCCTCTTTTGCACATGTGATTTTAGTCTGCTGAGAAACCTGAAAGTGAAAGTCCAGACCTTTCAAGAAGCAAGAGCTGGTATTTAGGCTAGTCAGACTACAACCATTAATTCATTTTTATGAGACTGTAAGTGTAGGTGTTGCCTGTTTGTGATGAGATGTACTTGTAATGGTTATTTTTAATAACAGTATTATTAGTATTTTATTGATTTTAATTAAAAAACATGTAATTAAAAAAATCATTGATTTTTATCCACCCTGTATATAACCATTTGTTTCCAATATTTTCTGCTTACTCTCATTTGAATCTCATCTCTCTTTTAAGAAAACTTTTGCCTATTTTCACTATAAACATATGTAAGTTAGTGTGTTAAACTGAGCCGTGAGCCCAGGTGTAACGGGTAAGCTGAACTGTACTTCTTCTTTGGGAGCGGCAAATCTGTGAATGCTATTGTCCAGTGGAAGAGGGGCTGGAGTCTCCAGGGAGATGCTCAGAGATTGGAAAGTGCCCATCACAGGGGTATGCAAGCTATGGCTAGCCAAGCCTTTTAATATGGCCCATGGCCCATCCCATGGGAATGATTGACACAAAGCAGCTTCATGCCACTCAAAGTGCTGATTGCTCACTGTAGCTCTCTGCACTGCAGGCTGAGGCTTCATGCATTGCCCCACCCACAGCACAATCTCTCAGCTCCTATTGGCCGGAAACCAGCCAATGGGAGCTGAAATATTTGTATGGGGTTGGGGGCAACGCACAAAGTCACCCCCTCCCCGCAGTGACCCATGGAACAGCTCGCCTGCCTGAGGCTCCTGCTGGCTGGGAGCGGAGAGAGCCCGCCTCTGGCCCGCTATGGGCACGAGACAGCCTGCCCCACTCAAGGACACAACTCCCCTCCAGACCCTGCTCCTTGTACATCCCCTTCATTCCTCCCCCTCCCCCCCTCCCTGCCCACCCCCGCACCCACACTCCCTGCCGGCGGGACCTGGGCTGGCTGCGGGCATCGCTGTCTCCGTGCCAGCTGCCCCGCTGCAGGGCGGCGAAGGGAGCGCGGCTCGTGCGAGCAGCTCGCGGGGTCCCTGCGGGAAACCCGGCCCCTCCCAGCGGCTCCCCGGCGGGGCCGCTACAGCAGTGCGGGGCGGCTGCCCGCAGGGGCCGCTGCTGCGCGCTAGGCAGAGCGGCCTGCAGGGGGCGCCATGGCGCGCCAGGACCCCGGGCTCGCACACGCGCCACGCTCCCAGAGGCACCCTGCAAGCCCGCGCGCGCACGGCGTGCGGTGCCCGCCTCCTCCGTACATGCACGCGCACGCACCCGCTAGCCCCGCCCACAGTTGGCCCGTGAGCGCGCGGGCCGGACTCTGGCCACGGGCCGGGCCGGGCCAACGCCACAGCCGCAGGAGGGCTGCGGATGGGGGCCGGCGGCAGCGCGGAATGGGCGATGCAGTAAGCACGCGCGGCGGTGGAGGCGAGAGCTGTGACGCGTCAAGCACGCGCGATGGGGGGGGGGGGAACGACGGCGAGTGACGCAATAAACGCGCGGGGGCGGGGCTGGTGACGCGTTAATCCCGCGCGCCCGAGGGGCTGGTGACGCAGAAAGCCCGCGCGGCGCGATGAAGGTGGCGGTGGCCGGCTGCTGCCATGGCGAGCTGGACAAGCTCTACGAGACGCTGGAGCTGCTGCAGCGGCGCCACAACGTGCGCATCGACCTGCTGCTCTGCTGCGGGGACTTCCAGGCCGTGCGCAGCCAGGCGGACCTGCGCTGCATGGCCGTGCCGGCCAAGTACCGCCACATGCAGACCTTCTACCGGTGAGCGCCGGCCCGCCTGGGCCCCCACGGGCCTCTGGGTCCCGGCGCCCCTTGGCTGGGAGGGGATCGGCTCAGGGATCAGAGGGGCAGCCGTGTTAGTCTGAATCCGCAAAAGCGGCGCGGGGTCCTGTGGCACCTTATAGACTCACTGAAGTGTAGGAGCATCAGCTTTCGTGGGCAAAGACCCACTTCGTCAGATGCATCTTTGCCCACGAAAGCTTATGCTCCTACACTTCAGTGAGTCTATAAGGTGCCACAGGACTCCTCGCCGCTTTTGCTCAGGGATGTCAGTCTGTTAACTGATTAATGCTACAGACCATGTGCATTCTCTCCCCCCCCCCCCCCCCTTCAACACACACACTCTTTGCCAGTACATTTTTTAGCAGGCTGGCCAGCAGCCCAGCTCAGTCCTGGCTTGTGCTGGGTTTGGGACCCATTCCTGCTGTAGTTCTGCATTAAAAGCGTATTAGGGGACAGGCAGTCTGGCTGAGTCCTGCCTTGCGCTGGGTCCGGGAGCTCAGACACCCCTCTGTAAAAACCCCACTGGTTTTTAAACTGGCTCCCTTCATGTACCAGCTCCTGCATGGCACCCTGCGCTGCTGCCTCTGATACAGCAGCAGCAACAACATGGAATGGGAGGAACCGTCTTGGGATTGAGGCCAGAGCGCACTGGCTGCTGGCCCCACCCCCAGGAATTATAGATGAGTAATTGATAAGAATTCATGAGGTTAATCGACTATTTAATTAACTGATATTTAACATCCCTAATTCTTCAGTGAGCTGGTGGAGGCGGGGTTCCCTTTATGGAAACACAATCCAAAACTGAGCATTGCTGCTTGTATGTACAAGTACATAACAGTAGCTTTGCTTTCAGTGTTTTTGTGGAAACCTCATGATTGCAGCCATCAAGGCTTAAACTGGCAAATTTTTCCTCAATATTTTTGCCTGCTTTTCAACTTCCTGTGGTGCGTAGGCCTGTTAAACAGAAAGACTTGGGGCTCTCTTTGCACAAAGCAGATTGTGAGGCTGATGCTTTCTGAAGGTTACATGTATGAATGCTGGTTTGGAACTATAAAATCATCTGATGGTTATCTTTTCAAAATAAAAAAAAATCCAACATAAGTTACTTTTGAAATAATAACTCCTGAAATAACAGTTTCAAAAAGGCATTATTCCTCATCACAAGCAGGGGGTTGTTATTTCAAAATAACAAGCATGTTGTTTTGAAATAACTGTCTTGCTGTGTTGACCCTCATCTTGTTACTTTGAAATAACTTCCCAGTGTAGACGTGCCCTTCTATGTGGGCTCATGTAGGCCCAGTCTCTTCTGTTGTTTAAGCATGTAAACATTTTGGAATATCATTTGTGTATTGTTAAAGTGATGTTTTTCTGCTTTCTGAAATAGGTATTATTCTGGAGAGAAGAAAGCTCCTGTTCTCACAATCTTTATTGGGGGCAATCATGAAGCCTCAAATCACTTGCAGGAACTGCCATATGGAGGATGGGTGGCACCAAACATTTATTATCTTGGTATGGAATGTCACTTCCTTTTTTTTTTTTTTTGCAGCCTTCCTGTATAAATATGGGTTTGAACTTCTAGGGCTTAAATAATGAGGTATTTTCTATAAAGTCTTTGTCTGCCTAAGTTGAAATACATATTACTATTTTGAATTTTGTTTGTGGAGTACTGGTTATATATTGGGAGAACTGAGGGGGATTGAGTTCTGCTTCAGATGGTTGGTCCAAAATTAACAGAATGTAAAATGTCTTTGGCTGGGTGATCTTGCAAGCCAGAGTCCTTGATTTTCATATTTTTAGTTTCTTTCGGTATTTTTCCAGGACCAGTGTTTTAAATTGTTGAGCATTCTCCAGTTTTTCTCTTTATCCTCCACCTCACCCTTTCTGTCTAATCTTTGATTTCTAATTAGCTCTGAAATTTCCTTTGGGATGACCTGCAAATGAATGGATTGCATCAAACAAGATGTTGAGCAGGTGGACTTTTGTGCTGCCGTGGACAGATGTAGATGGCAGTGTTTGTATGATGACCTGACAAGTTGATGGAATAAGGGGACGATAACCTGCCATCATATTAAACTCTGTCTCCGCAGCTGAACTTAATCTTCTTAATCTCTTTACTTGTGCTACATTCTCTCCTCTTTACTTATCTTTCTTATTTCTCAGGACCAAAAGCTCTGTGTTATTGCTGACCTTTTTTCTTATTTGGTTTCTTATTGGTGGTTTGCCCAAACTAGCTTAATTATCCCTGTGACAGGGTGCAGTCACAGAAGTCCCCTTGGGATTGTTCCCTGGTGTGCTGATTATGCCACTGATGCCTGCCTACCTTGCTCTGAGGCTCCCCACCACCTTGTCCTTTCTAGGCCAGATCCTCTGGTCTCCCACAGACAAAGAAGAGAGTTGGAGATCCCTCCCCCTGCTGAGCAGTGTAGATACTGAACCACTGTGGCTCTCTGAGGACTCAGTTCTAGGGTTCAGCACCCAGGAAATTAATTGCTAAAAGGGATCAAAACCCCAAATAAATCCATCTTTCTTTGTGTAGAAGCTTTACGCAGGGAAAGCTTATAAGGTAAGCTCCTTTTATCAGTAAAAGAGAGATGTGCACAGTAGTTGCTTCCCTCCAGGTAATAATTATTTTAACACTAGGCTAGCGGCCTGGCCTGGGCCACGTTGCTTCCTGTGGCTCCCCTTGGCTGCTAATGGGAGCCATGAGGCTCCATGGTTACAGAGCTGGTAAATAAACACACCAGAGCAGACAGTTAGCAGGTTTCTCAGAGTGGTTTTGTGGACCACTTTGAGAAACACTGCTCTCAGGTGCCACAGAACTACTCATTGCTTTTAAAATTACAGACTAACATGGCGACCTCTCTGAGACTTTTTATCTGAACAAATTCTTTCATTTCTAGTGCACATTGTGTTCAAGTTGAACAGACCAGATTACAATTCCTGAAAGCTCTCTGGTTTCCTGTATATGTAGAGAATTGTACTTGAATCTCTTCTCATTCTAGGTTATGCAGGAGTAGTAAAATATCGTGGTGTAAGAATTGGTGGAATTTCTGGCATTTTCAAGTCTCATGATTACAGAAAAGGTAATATTCTTAACGCATACATTCAGAAACATCTTGAAATTAAGACTACATGCATACTTTTTATTAGGTGTTCTATTTATTGTGGGGGTTGGAGAATTTACAGATTCTCTAAAGTTCTTGTAATCCGATTTAATTTAATGAGTGGAGATTGCCTGTCTCCTAGAACTGGAAGGGACCTTGAAAAGTCATTGAGTCCAGTCTGCTGCCTTCACAGCAGGACCAAGTACCATCCCTGACAGATTTTTGCCCCAAATGGCCTTCTCAAGGATTGAGCTCACAACCCTGGGTTTAGCAGACCAATGCTCAACCCACTGAGCTATCCCTCTGTGTCCAGTCTTCTTTTCAATAAGCTTACTTCACAGGTATTGTCTTGGATCTGGCTCCCAGCTCCTCTCCACCATTGCAACTGCTGCTAGAGGTGCTCACCTTTCATTCTCCATTCACACCTCATTCATTTCAACAGGACAATGAATGAAAGGGGAGAGATCTATTCTACTCCTAGCAAAAGACATTTTCCTATTCCTAAGGCCTATAACATAAAGGGCTTAATACGAAGTTTCTGTGGTCTATAAGAAGTAAAGACCTATAAAAGATCTATCTATATAAAGACTTATAAAGTTTCTCTTAATACAAAGTTATATGAGAATGATACATGGTTAGATAGAAATGTTGCGGAGATTTATCCACATTTTTCCTACTAGTAGAAATTCTGAAATTTTTGCAGTGCTCAGAGGGACTTAATTGTAAATTGTATTAAGTAATGTAGTTTGGTGCAGAAAAGCCCCCAGATGCATTCTTTTGTCCCCTGCAAACTGTTAGGCCACGTCAAGGATTCTTTGTTTCTGTTTTTAAAATAGCGTATTGGAGTGTATTTGCTTCCTGAATGAAAGGTTATTGGCAAAATAACATGTGCAACTGAAGCAGCTCTGTTGCAAAAGTAGACTGAGGGACTGAGCGCTTTGGCGTCTTCTCGAGGCATCCAAGTGGATCCAAGGGTTTTACATAGAGAAATGCTGTTCATTACTTTGTGAGAACTATTTTTCTTGATCTGTTTCAGGTCATTTTGAGTGTCCTCCATACAATCAGCAGACTATAAGAAGTGCATACCACGTGAGAAATATTGAAGTCTTCAAACTTAAACAGGTCAGGGGCAAAGCTTTCCTTTAAAGAGGGTAGATAATATTGCATGAGATTAGGCTAATCTAGAGACGAGGATGTTAGTGATCTAATTTTTGAAAACTGCTGACATTGACACAAAGTTTGCTTTGTTGTTCACAATAGAAGGGTAAACTGCTGCCTTCAGTTGATGAGGAAACACACTGTGCCGTGTGTCTCAGCATGATGCAAATTCTTAACTACATCCTAAGCAATATCAACTAATATTCAAGGAGACTTATGTAAACATCTTAAGTGTGCAGTGTGTTGGGGAAACTGGAGGCTGTAGCTAAGGTTTTATGTTCAAGTCTGAGGGAGGCTAGTGGGGTTTCTGTGGCCACCTCATCAGCTTGAAGCTGAAGGATGTTTATTGTAGCGGTGCAGAGCCTGGGACTGTTAACAGACGTGCTGTGCAGAGATTGAGGTAAAGATAACAGGCATGGCATAGGGTTGCCCTTCGTGTGGGAAGAGGGGAATACAACATAATCAGTCTTCTTTTTTTTTTTTTTAGACAAAACTTCTAATGGAATTTCCTGACTTTAATTCAGCAAGTGTGTTTTGGGGAGGCCGTCTTGTGAAGGACAGTAGGGATGCCTGCTCCAGCTTCCCTGTGAGGTGTGAGGATATGGCAGGAGCAAAGAGTCTTGAGTGTGGGTGGAAGCGGGGCCTTTGTGGGCCTCTTGTCTGTCTCACTCCAGCACTATGGTACCTGTATTCTTGGGCAACAGGGACCTCTCAAGTACCATGTCTGCTCTTCTAGGATGTCATGGATCCTCAAAGGGGAGGAGCCTCTGTGAAAGCTACAGAGCTTCTGCAGAAGCTGGTGCATGCTTAGCACTGGAGCTTTTAGTTTGTCCCATGCAAACCTTGGAAGTTTCTCTCTGGCTAAGACAAGGTTTCAGTTTCCTGCCTATAGAGCATAGAGAGCAATTAACTTCCCTGAAGGAAAAGCAGAGTTAAAGTGACACTTTCCATGTAACCGTAAGTGATGCCTTTGATCCCTGCCCTAAAGAGTCCCTGAATGAGATGACAGTCCTGATCGTTCCTCGGTCTTTTTGTGAAGTAGGATCACTGCAAATCTGCAGCAAGTACTTCTCAGATCGGACCCATTGCACGGAGTACAATGGCCTGTTGGACTAGGAGTGTTGCACTCCAGGGATGGAGCTTGCTTCCACATTAGGGAGGCAGGATAAGGGACCCACTGAAGGTAGGGAGGCAGTGTGTGAACTTGGGGATAGGGTAGGGATTTGCCTGCGGAAATGTTGCATTGGACTAGTTGGGCATTGAGAATGGTGTTTCTGGTTAGGGAAGGTAAGGTGCTATCATTCTCAATTGCTGGTGCCATCCCTTCAGAGACAGTTAAGGTAGTGTGGCAATTGTCACTGTAACTTTGCATTTTGTGATTTTTTTTTTCTAGCTGTCTTTGGTGTCCCAAGGAAAGCAAGAAAGTGGTACACAAACCATATAGTATAGAGAACGCAAGATCAAACTCTATGGCAGTCTGGAAGATTGCATCCAGTGGTATAACCTCAGAGGTTAGAGAGTAAGGCCATCAATCAAAGTCAGCTCAAAATCAGATAAAGAATCAAGTATGCTCACCCCTCATTAGCAGTCATTCAGGTACTGCTGTTTTCCTATGTTTGTTTATTTTATTTTATTTTATTATTATTTTTTTGTTTTCTAGCTAAAGCACCCTATGGATGTATTTATGTCACATGACTGGCCACGAAGTATATATCACTATGGAAACAAGAAACAGCTTCTTAAAATGAAATCTTTCTTCCGCCAAGAAGTGGAAAACAATACTTTGGGAAGCCCTGCTGCTTCAGAGCTTCTGCAGCACTTTCAACCCACCTATTGGTTCTCAGCACATCTGCACGTAAAATTTGCGGCTTTAATGCAACACCAGGTAATAAACAAAAGCATGTCATCTGAATATCTCAGGAACTTTCTAATGCCAGGAGCCAGATCCACACAAGCATTCTTTTCTTTGTAAAAATGTATTTGCTTTTCCTTTCAGAAATGTATTTTCATAAAGCTTATGGAAAGTCCTCCCAGGTCATCTAAATTACCTATTAATTTACCCTCACAATCAAAGGCTTAACATAGTCTAAGAGTCTTAACTCATGAAGACAGAATGGCTATGTCTAGACTGGCCCCTTCTCCGGAAGAGGCATGGAAAGCAGGCAAGTCAGAATAGGGAAATCCGCGGGGGATTTAAATAAACATGGCTTGCAAGTAGGAATAAGAGATCCTCCGGAAAAGGGCTTTATTCCGGAGGATCGCGCCAGTCTAGATGCTCTTTTCCGGTTTTTCCCCAAGCCGGGAAAAAAGCGGCGGTCATGCCTCTTCCGTCTTATGTGGCCAGTCTAGACGTAGCCAATATGTTTTAACTTATTCTGTTTGTTAAACTTAAGATACTTTTAAAGCTATTTGTAGAACTGTTACCTTTTTTTGTAGTTTGAAAAAATTGGTTTTAAATTACTCTGCCCTCGT
Source organism: Pelodiscus sinensis (assembly GCF_052426305.1). Lineage (NCBI taxonomy): Eukaryota > Metazoa > Chordata > Testudines > Trionychidae > Pelodiscus > Pelodiscus sinensis. Next base: position 52,404,045 of record NC_143061.1, read on the forward strand.
ATCTGGACAAGCTAAGGTAGCTAAACTAGGAAATTTAATTTTAAAATGAAGCAGTTGGTTTTGGGAAGCAGACAGCCTATACATATGATGGCTTTGTCTACACTGCAGGGTTTTTGTGCAAGAAGTTTTTTGCTGCAAAAACTTCTTGCAAAAAGTGCGTCCATACCTCAAAATCACATTGCAAAAGCGATGTGCTTTTCCGCAAGAGAGCGTCTACACTGTATGGACACTCTTGTGCAAGAAAGTTCTGATGGGTTTCTTGCACAAAAAGAACCTCTGTTGAGTGTCCATACGCACCTTTTTGCGCAAGAACCCTGTAGTGTAGACATAGCCACAGTGAAGGAGGAGGGCAGAGAGCAGTTCAAAGGAAGATAACCTTTGGGTTATTTGAGATAAGTATCACTTTTGGATGCCTGAAATGTGGCAATGGTCAAAGCAGACAGGGAGAGTTCATAAATAGCCCAGATAAAACCAGAAAACCTGCTGGGTTTAAACTTTTTGGTTTATTTGTAGTTACTTGTCAACCATAGTAATTCAAACTAATAAGGTCATTAGCTGCATTCTCATTGTGCACCTTAACAGCTGGTAAACTCCAAGGTTACATTTACACTGACGGTTTTTTGCACAAGAACTGTTTTGTGCAAAATGTCTTGCACAAGAATGCATCTACGCTGCCATGTGCTTTTGTGCAAGAGATGTGCTTTTGTGCAAGAGCATCCATGGCACTGTGGACGCAGTCTTGCGCAAGAAAGCTCTGAGGGCCATTTTAGCCATAGGAGTTTCTTGCACAAGAAACCCCTGTTGCCCATCCGCACTGCCTTCTTATGCAAGAAGCCCTCTGTTCCGATGTTATACTGTAAATTTATTTGCATAAGAATGCGTGTGCAGTGTAGACGTAGACCAAACAGTATAACAACAAACCTTTGGCAGCTCTCATCTGTCAAGAGCTTCCAATTTTCCTGGCAAATCTTTCTCCTTATGAGAACAGCCCCTTTTGAAGTTCAGTGTGTGGCCTAATTCACATTAGGGATGTAAGTTAAGCTATGTAAATTACATAACTTAAGCCAACGTAATTTACGTTGACTTAACACAGCGTCTGCACTGTGCTATGTTGATAAGAGGTGCTCTCCTAATGACATAATTAAACTCAATGAAAGGCAGAAGCTAAGTCGACTGAGTGCTCTCCGCTTGACTTATTGCGTCTTCACCAGGTGTGTGAAGATGCATGTTGCATTGATGGAGATAAGGCCTGTGTGTTTGACTACACCTGATTGCTTCAGCTGAAGGAGACTTGTGGTGCACCCACCCCCCGCCCCCAGTGTTACTGGTGTCACTTACTTCTGCTCAAGCTCTCCCTCTTTGTGCCATAGCGCCCCCCCCCCTTTTTTAATTTTTAGGAATTTAGAATATTCTGTTTAATGGAAACTTAAAACTTTAAATTCTGCTCTGGAGTCTCCATGCATAATTTGATTATTAGAGAAGTCCTATTGCAGAGAATCTTTAGCATTTCAGTAATGGCTTCATTCCTGTTTCCTAGGCAAACAATGAAGGACAGCTGCCAAAAGCAACAAAATTTTTGGCTTTGGATAAATGTCTGCCACACAGAGACTTTCTGCAGGTAAGACTACTGTTACCACTTAGTACTTGATATATCTCGGCGAGGGAGTGCACAGATAGGCAGCAAGCTGAAGAATGATTCTTCTATCCCCAGATAATGAAATCTCTCAGTTGCGGCTCATGTACAGGATGAGGATTTAATGGGATAATGGAAAATTAAGGGGCTCCTTTGAGCTGCACAGAAGTACAGGGGATTATAAGAATCCCTCCATATGCCCCTGTACAAACTGCCAGGACCTTGTGGCAGGATACAGGGATGAGGGGCACTTTGTATTTGCTTACTACTACTCTAGAGTACAAGGGTGGGGAATACACAGAGCTTCTGCTCTGCCCCCTTCACATGCTGATCAGTGGGGAGAGTAGTAGTAGTAACTTGTTGGTGGTATAGATCAAAATTACATTACTTCTCTCCCCCACCCTTCTTGACGCAAGTGGTGATTGCGGGAGGGAATTGTCACAATATCTCTTTCCTGGGCAGGTGCAATGATACTCCACATCTCACTGTGGGTGCTATTCTGGGTCCCCTGCCACTTGTGTTCTTCTGTCTTTGAAGACCATAGCTAAGTAACCGAAGGCTGCTGTAAAATGCCTGAAACAAAAGCCCAGGGGAAATATAAATAAAAACATTTGAGGACAGTAAACTTCCTTAGTCGGTCCTGCGAAGGAATAGGGAGAACCCCACCACAGGCTTGGTTTTGTCTTTATTTCATGATATTTTGAGCAGGAGTTTGTGGGGTGAGAATCTGACCAGGGCAAGGTGGAAAAATGGAGACAGTCATTCTACCAACTTTAATATTAATCTAGGGTGATTTTTAAAAGTAGCTGGTGATCCAGTGCACAAACCCCAAAGGAAAATTATTTAACAGGGTAGGGGTGTATTGCTGTAGGGTAGGGTGGGGAACCTTTTTTGGGACGGGGGCCACTGACCCACAGAAAAATCATTCATGGCCACACACAAGTGAAAAGCAAAAAACAGCAACAACAACCCCTTCCCCCCCCCTCCCCGAAAACAAACAAAAAAACAACCCTCGTGGACGTGGTCCCTGACTGAGAAGGAGAGAGACTCTTTCCACATTCTCCTCGCACGCCAGAGTCTACAGCATCTAGGGGGCCTAGGCTAGTAGATTTTGTGTGCTCCAGCCCCATGGTCGGGCAGTGGGGGGACAGATTGGAGTGCCAGTGCAGGCTCCCCAATGCTGGGAAGGGAGCCCTAAGGCTTACGGGCCAGATCAGGCAAGCTGGGGAGCACATCCGGCCCCCGGGCCTGAGGTTCCCCACCTCTGTTCTGGGTTATTCAGGCCCTATCTGGCATTGGGACTTTATTGTGCTAGGAACTGTATATGTGCAAAAGAAAATGGTCCCTGCCCCATGAATCAAGACAAACTGATACAGTCAACAAAATTGAGCTTGGCAAAAGTCAACTACACTTCTGTCCCATTTCTCCTTGAGAGAGCCTCCTCTTCTGTGTACCATGGCCTGGCAAATGTCTTCAATTCTTGCTAAGCCAGATTATCCTCCTTCATCTCCTTCCGTCCTATTGGGAAATTTAGCCCCATTCTGACAGAAACAAACAAAAAAGACCCAAGTTGCCAAGGTGGTAGATCGCTGTCACTTCCCCAGTTTGCAGTAAGGTTGATGTCAGACTTGTTTCTAGGGCAGGTGAGAAGTGGCTTACCTGGCCCAGCCCTGTTGCATTCGCATTCCCAAATCTGGCACTGGTTCATAGACATGCTCCCTCCGTTCAGCATGAGAGGCTTTAATCAAGGGGATACAATTATTCCATATATGGCAAAAGCTTCAGCATTCACTATGCAAATGCTGTCACATGAACCGGTTTTGCTGGGATTACAGCAGCAGGAGCTTGGCTAATGACTGAGCTATGTCAAGGACTGCAGGGTTAAGTTGATAGTGAAGTTCCTTGGTAGACGCATCACCAGACACAGAAATAATAGAGTAGTAATTCTGATTGGACTGACCACTTAAAGACTTGACTTTCTGCAAACAGGACCCTGGTGGGTTTTCAGCTATCTCCAGCCTGTTTGGGTTTGAGTTTTGAACTTGACATACAAAACTAGAGAGAGTGTCTAGTTCTGAAATGGAAGGTGGAACACAGGAGTCCCTGGCTTAGTCCACTAGATCATTGTGTCTCTCCAGCTAGTGAGCTTTACCCTTTGTGGCAAGAGGCCACACAGACTGCTCAGCACAATAGCTGACCCAAATCAGGCCATGTCATAGGAGGAAACTTACAGTGGCCTTATTTGCCATCAGTGTCAGAGCAGCACTACTCTACAATCAAAGGTCAAGACCATTGCCAAGGTCAGTCCTACACGTAACTGTAGGGAAGACGATCAGTGGCTAGTACTCTAGACAAAAAACAGTGACTGATGCACTAGTGATCAGTTGTGTGTTTTCAAGGCTGTGTTCAAAAGGCCCAGGACCTCTTTTAGAATCGTATAACACAGGGGATGAATGAATCCCAGTGAATTCTCTTCTCGATCTGAAAGAGAAAAGCAGTTCTGCTCTTATTTTGCCTATGGGATGATTCTGTAACTACCATTCTATGGAGATGCAGCTGTTCCTTCCTTGCTACCTTTTGTTTACCCTCAGGGAAGGGTTAAATGAACCAGTTTGAGATCAGTGGAAACTGATGGACCAAAAAGTCACTTTTGCTTGTTAATCTACATCTAGGACTGGTTTTGTTCAACATCTTTATTAATGACCTGAATAAGAGGATGGATTGCACCCTCAGCAAGTTCACAGATGACACTAAGCTACAGGGAGAGGTAGATACTCTGGAGGGCAGGGATAGGGTCCAGAATGACCTGGACCAATTAGAGGATTGGGCGAAAAGAAATCTGAGGAGGTTCAACAAGGACAAGTGTAGTGTCCTGCACTTGGGACGGAAGAATCCCAAGCATAGTTACAGGCTGGGGACTGAATGGCTAAGTAGTAGTTCTGCAGAAAAGGACCTGGGAATTACAGTGGATGAGAAGCTGGATTTGAGTCAACAGGGCGCCCTTATGGGCAAGAGGACTAATGGCATATTAGGTTGCATTAGGAGGAGCATTGCCAGCAGATCCAGAGAAATGTTTATTCCTCTTTATTCGGCCCTAATGAGGCCACAACACACTAGTATTGTGTCTAGTTCTGGGCCCCCCATTATAGAAAGGATGTGGACGCATTAGAGAGGATCCAGTGGAGATGACCAAAATGATTAGGGAGCTGGAGCAACTGGACCTATGAGGAGAGACTGAGGGATTTGGGTTTATTTAGTCTGCAGAAGAGAAGAGTGAGGGGGGACTTGATAGCAGCCTTCAACTTTCTGAAGGGAGGTTCCTGAGGATGGAGAAAGGCTGTTCACAGTAGTGATGGACGGCAGAACAAGGAGCAATGGTCTCAAGTTACAGTGGGAGAGGTCTAGGTTGGATATTAGGAAAAACTGTTTCCCTAGGAGGGGGTGAAGCACTGGAATGGGTTCCCTAGAGAGGTGGTGGAATCTCCATCCCTAGAGGTTTTTAAGTCTCGTCTTGACAAAGCCCTGGTTGGGTTGATTTAGATTGGTCCTGCCGTGGGCAGGGGGCTGGACTTGATGACCTCCTGAGGTCTCTTCCAGCTCTATAATTCTATAATCTCAGATGCGCCCACCTCAGCAGGTTATTGAATATATTGCCCACAAACTCTTTGCAACTTTAACTTTATTTTTAAAGTCAAGCACTCAGAAGCTTGGAAATGATAGAAATTAGGTTGCCTATGCGGCCTTAATTTAGCTTTCTTTTACATTTGCGTTATGATAGTCGTATGTGATGGTGTAATTAGAGACTTTTTTCACAGACCCCCCCTTCCCCCCGCTTTATTCAGTGGGCTTTAAATTAAAAACTGGCTGCCTAAAGATAACGTGAAAAGCGAGAACAATGTCTTTCTGTCAAGATGACCGAAATGCCTCATGTGTCAGTATTGTTTTTCTAAGGTAATAGATATAGACCATGACCCCAACGCATCTGAGTCTCTGGAGTATGACATTGAATGGCTTGCTGTTCTCAAGGCTACTAATAGTCTTATTAACGTGACTTCAAAGGCATGGAACATGCCTGAAAACAATGGCCTCCATGCAAAGTAAGTAAAATGAATATTGGGTTTAAGCTTTCTTTGAGCTGAAAATATGCACATACTTTGGAAAAGAGAGATTTGGGATATTGGGGAGAGAAGGTGGATGAAGTAGTATCTTCTGGGGGCCGGAGTGAGGTGTGCGGTGGTGATGCAAACTCTCAGTGAAACATTCTTGATCTTCAGCCAGGCCCCTGCTCTTGTGGCATCTGGTTTTCCGTGGCATGCAGTGCCAGCTGGGCTCTCCATGCCACACTTTCATCATGGAGTTGGATGGCTTGCCAGTGCAGAGCCTGGTTCTGTTGTGAGTTGTAACGCTTTGGCTCAAAGTATGGAGTGGTCCTCCTGTGGTGGTCAATTCGGACAGGCATCTGCAATATCCTATGGGGCATGCTGGGCAGGGAGTGGCCTGCTGCCTTCATGTTCCCCCTGGTTAGGCCTCCACCATGGTGGAAGGTTGTTACGACCCAACAAGGGCAGTCAGAACCATGGGTCAAAGAAGAGGCAATCGTGATGTGGGGGTCATGGAGGTGTTTATCCATGTAAGGACTGAAATGGTCTCAGCCTTTGAAAGTCATGCTGCCTGGAAGAAATGTGCAGAGCTGAATTTTCATCTTTACTAGACTGGAGAAAGTCTTACACAAAACTGAAATGATGGGCAGCCCATCTGTGTATATTGTGGTGATACAGCCGTCCCAACAGAAAATGAATCAGTTGTTACTTAACGTGCAAGTTCAGGTTTACCTCTGTTGTGACTTTCCTGTTCCTCGTTATGCTGATTTGTTTCGTGTAATTCTTGATTAACGAAAAATCAGGCGCTCCGGGATGATTGCTGCTGTGATTTGATCGGTTTTCTCCCCAGGTTGAGGGGTTAAGAATAGGGATGTTGGAGTTTAACTGGTTAACCAATACGCTGATGCTTATTGGTTGATGTTATTGGTTAAACTCTGCCGCGCTCCCAGGGAAGCGGCTTCACTGTGGCAGTGAAGCCTCTCTGGGGAGCTGGGCTGGCAGCCCCATTGCCAGGGAGCCTTCACTGCTGGCTTTGCAGTATTTAAACTTGGTCCTGCAGAGCTCTCAGCACATGTAACTGCTAAGATTTTTAGCGGATACAGTTACCTTCTTAAACAACTTTTAACATCCCTAGATTCCCTTGTTTTGTCATGTCAGTTTCACTGGCACTACTGTGTGTTAGGAAGTAATTGGATACATGTTTACACGGTTAACTGATAATTCTCGGTTTATCCGTTGCCATGAATGGTTCCGCGCAGGCTGCCACCCCGTGCCACTGGCTCTGAATCTGGAGTGGGCGGGAGCCAGCTCCCGGCATGCATCTGTATCAGAGGCAGCAACACAGGGTGGTGTCGGCTGGCTCCCTGGGAGCAAGGCCACCAAGTGGCGCTGGTATGTGCTGGGAGCCGTCTTAAAAGCTGGTTCCAGGCATGCACCGGCTCCCAGGGAGCTGGCTGCAGGTGAATGTAACCACAGACATTTTCAGAGATTATATGGTTACCCAAGTACCCGCTTCTTAACATCTCTAATGCTCATGCATATGCTGAGTAGAAACTTCCATTCTTCAGACAGTCCCACCAGTATTTGTATATGCCTCCATAAGAAAGCCGAGCTTTTGGTTTAAAGAAAAATGCTTCTATTCAGAGTAACTAACATATATCTATCTGGGTTAGTTTAGCATATCTAAATGTGTGCAATCTATCCACAGGATTCACTGTATTGTAGTTGGCCACAATATTTGGATGGGCATTCTGGAATTTTTAGCATAAAGTAGTTGTGCCTTTGTTGTTAACCAGTTAGAAACCATTAACTGTCTTCCTATAATGGCATCTCATCTACTGGGGCTCATCATTAAAAGGCAACAGAGTTTCAGAGAATTGAATCTGTAGTCTTTGTGTGCCTTTATTTGTAGCCTAAAAATGTAGATAATACTTCAGTTAAAGGGAAAAGTTCCAGTAGTTGTATCAGTTTGAGTGACTTCCAAATATTTTAGATACTATTCTTGATTTGAATAAGAATTTAAGATTAATAAAGATGTAGCCGTGTTAGTCTGGTCTTGCTGAAACAAAAGACAGGACTATGCAGCACTTTAAAGACTAACAAGGTGGTTCAAATCAAAAGTTTCAGAGAGGTAATTGAGTTAGCCTGTAACTGGAAAAATTTAAAAAACAAGGAATAGTCAGCTGCTGCTAGAACTATTCATTCATTCGTGTTTTTTGTTGTTGTTAGTCTTTAAGGTGCTGCTAGAGTATTTTTTTTTTTTTTAATTTATTCAAATCAAGTTAGATTTCGCCTCCGTGTATGGTATTTGCAAGATCCGTGCTGGAGTCCATAATCTTAAAAGGATGATGATGAATTTGGGTGCAGAGAAGAACCACAAAAGTAGTTTGAGGGAAGGAGAAAATCCCTTACAGTGAGATTCAAAAAGCTCAGTCTGTTCAATTTATGAAAAAACATTAAGAGAAGTTTTAATTACTGCGTAGGTACCCTTACAGGGAGAAAATGCAGAGTATTAAAGAGCTGTTTAATCTAGTTGAGAGAAACATAAGAAGCAGTGGCTGGAAACTGAAGCCAGACAAATAAAAATTAGGCACTTCTTTAAAAAAAAAAAAAAAAAAAAAAGTGATGTGAATGAGTAGTCAACTAGTCGATTAACCGATAAGCCTAGGTTTACCAGTTAATCTAGTCGACTACTCGCATTCCCCCCCTCCAGTTCTGGGGGAAGCCGGCTTTTAAGTCAGTCCCCTCCAGCAACAGCTCCGCAGTACTGCTTGCCCTCCCCTCCCCCCCCCCCCCCAAGGTGGGGGAGGGGCAGGGGAAGTTGCCATGAAGCAGTCTCTGCCTGCAGCAAGCCCAGGCCTGCTCCCTCCCTCCCCCCCACAGCCAGAGGCTGCTTTACTGCCAGCAGCCCTTGTCCACGGCCAGCCCAGGACTATGCTGTGGCCAGCCTTGGACCCCCTGTGGTGGGGCTGCTGCCGCCCCGTGCTGCTGCTTCTGATACAGAGGCAGCAGCGCGGGACAGCAGGCAGCCAGTCCACGAGGGGAGCTGGTTTTTAAACTGACTCCCCTCGTGGACCAGATCCTGCCTGGCACCCTGCCTCTGATAGAGAGGCAGCAGCGCAGGATGGCAATGGGCTTCTCAGGAGTGGGGCCGGACTTCACTGGCTGCTGGCCCCGCCCCTGGGGACTATAGAACTGTTGACTATCTGCTAAGAATTCACGTGGCTAGTTGACTACTCAGTTAACTGATAGCTAACATCCCTACTTAAAATAGGAATAGGAAGAAATGTGTTTTGGCTAATTGAGCTCAAGATAATATGACATTATTTTTATTCCTGCAGGTGGGATTACAGTGTAACGGAAGGAGCTCTCAAAGAGGTATTGGAAAAGCTGAACCATAATCTCAAAATTCCTTGTAACTTCAGTATGACAGTTGCTTGTTATGACCCCAGCAAACCGCAGAAAAATATGGAGCCAGTTCATATAATCAATCCACAGACCACTGAGTTTTGTGCCCAGTTTGGCCTCACTGACATTAACGACAGGATTCAGCAAC